>NW_028270139.1:24479299-25083843 GCF_037043375.1 Chiloscyllium plagiosum
AGATGTCATGAAATACAGGAGAACTAGCCATTTGGATCCAGAACTGACTCAAAGACAGAACACAGACGGTGGTGGTGGAGGATTGCTTTTCAGACTGGAGGTCTGTGAAACAGTGGAGTGCCACAAGGATTGGTGCTGGGTCCTCTACTTTTCATCATTTATATAAATGATTTGGAAATGAGCATAAGAGGTATAGTTAGTAAGTTTGCAGGTGGCACCAAAATTGGAAGTGTAGCGGACAGTGAAGAAATTTACCTCAGATTACAATGGAATTTTGATCAGATGGGCCAATGGGCTGAGAAGTGACAGATGGAGTTTAATTTAGATAAATGCGAGGTGCTGCATTTTGGGAAAGCAAATCTTAGTTGGACTGATACACTTAATGGTAAGGTCCTGGGGAGTGTTGCTGGACAAAGAGACCTTGGAGTACAGGTTCAAAGCTCCTTGAAAGTGGAGTCGCAGGTCAATAGGATAGTGAAGAAGGCATTTGGTATACTTTCCTTTAATGGTCAGAGTGTTGAGTACAAGAGTTAGGAGGTCACGTTGATGCTGTACAGGACATTGATTAGGCCCCTTTTGGAATATTGCGTGCAATTCTGGTCTCCTTCCTATCGGAAAGATGTTGTGAAACTTGAAAGGGTTCAGAAAAGATTTACAAGGATGTTGCCCAGGGTTGGAGGATTTGAGCTATAGGGAGAGGTTGAATAGACTAGGGCTGTTTTCACTGGAGCATTGGAGGCTGAGGGGTGACCTTTTAGAGGTTTACAAAATCATGAGGAGCATGGATAGGGTAAATAGACAAAGTCTTTTCCCTGGGGTCGGGGAGTCCAGAACTAGAGGGCATAGGTTTAGGTTGAGAGGGGAAAGATATAAAAGAGACCTAAAGGGCAATGTTTTCACACAGGGGGTGGTACGTGTATGGAATGAGCTGCCAGAGGAAGTGGTGGAGGCTGGTACAATTGCAACAGTTAAAAGGCATCTGCATGGGTATATGAATAGGAAGGGTTTGGAGGAATAAGGGTCAGGTGCTGGCAGATCGGACTAGATTGGGTTGGGATATCTGGTCAGCATGGATGGGTTGGACCGAAGGGTATGTTTCCGTGTTGTACATCTCTATGACTCTATGACTTAAAAATGGCACTAAATATTCTGCAATCATCAGCGAACATCCTCACTACTGACCTTATGATGAGGCATAAGTTATAGATGAAACAGCTGAAGATGTTTGTGCCGAAGACACTCATTGGAGGAACTCCTGTAGAAATGTTCTGGAACTGAGATGAGAAACCTTCAATAAGTACAATCAAGTTCCTCTTTACTTGGTATAGGACTAGCAAATTAAATGTTTTCACCTGGATTCTCATTTATTCTAACTTTGCTAAAGACACTTGATGCTACACTCCATCAAATGCTGCCTTGATAACAAAAGCATTCCTTCCAACCTCACTGCTGAATTCACTACTTCTGTCTATGGTTTGGCCAAGGTGAGAATGAGATCAGAAGCTCAATGGCCCTGGTTCAGTGACCAGGTTAATGCTGACAAGGTGCCACTCAATAGCCTTATTGACAATCCTTCCATCACCATGCTGATGATGAAGACCAGACTGATACAGTGTGAATTGGCCATGTTGGATTTGTCTTTCTTTAGGTGGACAAGATGTACTTGTGCAATTTTACACTTTACAGCGTGGGGACCATTATTGTAGCTGGATTCAAAAGGTTTGGCTAGTTTTGAAGCAATAGTCTTCAGTATGATACTTGGAATGTAGCCTTTGTAGTAGTCAGTGCCTTCAGCCATTCTTACTATTATGTGGAGTGAATCAAAATGGTTGAAGACTGACATCTGTGATGCAGGGGACCTCAGTAGGAGACTAAGTTGGATCATCCACTTGGCAAATCTGGCTGCAGTTAGATCCAAATGCATTGTTCTTTGCAATGATGTGCTGGGCTCCTTGTCATTGAGGATAAGAGTGTTTATGGAATCTCTTTTTCCTATTCACTGTTTTCTTTTGTCCAAAACTGTTCACAATTATTTGAGATCAGTGGTGTTCTTAAATACCTCCCTCATTCCTTTGGCCGATGAATCAGTACTCCTCCTTACTGAACATCAATTAGAGGAAGAACAATCGATGGTGAGGGCACAAACTGCACTCTCAGTGGAGGACTTCAATATCATCACCAAAAATGGATGCGTAGCACCAATTAATTTACAAGTTAGTCAAGCCCTAAATGCACAGCTGCTGGCCTGGGCGTGGGTCTGCTGCAGAACTGATTCCTGAGTTATAAGATTGCCCTGCTATGTTGTTTCGTGCTTCCAATCTTTGGTATATAGTCCTGTTGTAGGTTCGCTGGATTGGTATGTAATTTTTAGGAATGCCAGGTGCTGCTCCTGGCATGGACTCCTGCAATCTCCATTAAAACAGGGTTAATCTCTTGGCTTGATGGTAACAGTAATGGCTGGATCATGAAGTTACAGATTGCAGATGAATATAGTTCTGGTGCTGTTGATCATTTGCTGTGCTCATGGCTGTCCAATTTTGAGTTGTTAGATCTATTTGAAGTTTTTCCAATAAAGCATGACAGTATTATCATGCAAAAAATGGAGGGTCTCCTCAGTGTGAAGATGAGACCATCACCACATTAACTGTGCGGCAATTACTCCTAACAATACTATTACAGACAAATTCATCCATGGGGGCTAGATTGGTGAGGGCAAAATCAAATAGTTTTTTTTCACTTTGTTGCTTGTCTCATCATCTACCACAGACCCAGGCCAGCAGCTATGCATTTAGGGCTTGACTAACTTGTTCATTAATTGGTGCTACGCATCCATTTTTGGTGATGATATTGAAGTCCTCCACTGAGAGTGCAGTCTGTGCCCTCACCATCGATTGTTCTTCCTCTAATTGATGTTCAGTAAGGAGGAGTACTGATTCATCGGCCAAAGGAATGAGGGAGGTCAGTGTATTTAAGAACACCACTGATCTCAAATACTGTCAGGTCTCATGTTTAGTGTGAATCACAATGTTCCACTCTATAATCAGGCAAAGCAGGGTGTGGGATAAAGTTTGCATTATGCTTTCCTTAATTTGCAAACTTGGACGGCTTGCAATATGTGGCTCTCCCCTCACCATAAAAAAAAGATAGAAGATATTTTAGCTCAGTTAAGTGTGTTTCATGTACACAAGTCCACACTCACCGAACCATTTTCAACAGGCATTAAGATTGGATTTAGAAGCACAGAAAAAAATACACAAAACAGGCAATTCAGCCCATCTTGTCTGTATTGTCTGAGTTAACTTGCCATCCATTCTATTCACACTTTCCGTTACTTGATTCATAGCCTTCAGCCCATTAGCTGACAATCCGGATTCCTTTTAAATGAGTTGTGGGTTTTTGCCTCAATCACCAAACTAGCACAGAATTCCCTCAGACTCCTCCACCACCTCACTCCATAAAACCCTCAGGGTCAAATGCTTTTCTCTTATAGCTTCAAATTCTTCTATCAATCAGCTCGAATCTTTACCCTTTTGGAAGTTATGCGCTCCAGTCGCAGAAACAGGTTATTCCTGTCCACACTACCCAAAGTCCTGTTTATTTTGTACAGCTTATTTAGGTCATCCCTCAGACTCCTCTATTCTAAGGTAAAAAATGTTAACCCAACCCATCTTCATAGCTGCAATTCTCACAACCTGGCAATATTTTACAAATATTTGAGAGTTTTTGATTTCTTTTAACTTTATGGATATTGCATCATTTTCTGTACATCATTCATAAGATTTGTATTTATGGGTCTATACTACATCTTACCCTTATTATGTTGTCTATTTTTGTTGTTGTAAATTTACTGAGTACATTTGTTTAAGGTATTTTCTGCGATTTACACAAAACTGAAATTCTGCCAAGTAAGTTCTCTCACACAAAATTAACTATGTAAATAATGCCCATATGAAAACTGACAGAAATGTTCTATGGCTGCTAGAACGAGAATTAGAATATCCTTTATTGTCACGTGTACTGTAGTACTCTGGGGTGGCACGCTGGCTCTGGGGCAGCACAGTGGCTCATGGGGTGGCATGGTGGCTCAATGGTTCGCACTGCTGCCTCATAGCACCAGGGACCTGTGTTCAATTCCAGCCTCGGGTGACTCTCTGTGTGGAGTTTGCACATTCTCCCCATGTCTACATGGGTTCACTCCAGGTGCTCCGGTTTCCTCCCACAGTCCAAAGATGTGTAGGTCAGGTGAATTGGTGATGCTAAATTGCCCACAGTGTTAGGTACATTAGTCAAAAGGAAATGGGTCTGGGCGGGTTACTCTTCGGAGGGTCAGTGTGGACTTGTTGAGCTGAAGGGCCTGTTTCCACACCGTAGGAAATCTAATCTAATCTAGTACAATGAAAAGCTTTTACAATGCCTGCCTTTAATGGCATCATCTTTGGTATAAATACCTAGATGCAATTCTTGGATACAAAGGAGGAACAGAAGGAAAGTAATAGAATTACTTACAGTGTCTAAAAAAATAAGTTAGAAGTAAGATAGTTACAGCATAGTTAAAGGATTGACATTACAGCCTGGTAAAAAATTACAAACAGCAGCAGCTCAGCACATGGTCTGACTGCCTGCACCAGGCCCCAGTCCAACAACTGTCCCACTCTGCTCCAAGCTGTGCAAGGGTAAGTTGAGCAGCTCCGGGATACGAGTTTCCCCGTGTCCTGCTCCGGAACTTGGGTTTTCCCATGCCCCGCTAAGTGACTTGGGTTTGCTCTTGCACTGCTTCGGGACACGCTTCCCCTCGCACTATTCGTGACTCTGGTTTCTCTGTATCCTGCTCTGGGACTGCTGTATACCTGATCTCTATATTCATTGGAGTGAAGATGTTTTGACTATTGGCTTTTAATTAAATGAGACTTACATTCAGAATAAGTAGTTTTAAAAAGTATTTATTTATGCATCAAGTCTCATTTAAGCACTTAACTAGTGTTTCAGAGTGTTCCATAGCAGAGGGTGTAAAGCACTAAAGCACTGAGGCACTTCACCTCCAGACTAGACTGAAATCAAGTATTGCTTAAGAGCCTCTACACTTCAAAAGGTAATCTATGTCCAATGTGCTCTGAAACAGATTGACATGAAAATACATGAAAAAGATTATCTAAAAAGGAATGACTCTTTTCTGGCTCGTCTTCATCTCATGAACTGAGAACACCGCCCTTTTAAGTTTATCAAGTTTTTTATAAAACCTGACCTAAATTGGATGAAACAATCAGCACCAACAGTTTAAATTCTTAATGTATAGAACACTTACATATACACTCTGTTTACAGTCTGGTGCTAACTATAGTACTCTTTAAATACAACTTTGAGGACAAGGACAGCATTTACAACAGTAACATTTTAACCTAGGTAATGATGGTGCTGCAAATTAAACTGTATGGCTGTGAAGCAATGTTTGTGTTCCTTCACTATTAATATTAAATCTGTGAAGATGGTAAATGAAAACAGCATGAAAGCGCTTTTATAATGTTGTCAGACAGTTTGCTTAAGTATGAAAGGTTCCAGTTTCCAAACATTTATTCTGCAAACAGTCTTTGTGTCAAACAGGTTTGCAGTTCAAGTTTCTATGCTGCATGCAACATCACCCTTCTTTGTAAACTTGTAATGCAGTGTCTTTACAACCTTAAAAGCAACAGTCTGTCAGCACATTTAATGATTTTATTTTGAAGGTTTCTTTCTTCATTTTTAGTGATGGAAAGGGCTGTATCCATCTCAGATTAGTGTGGACTGAATTGTTGTAAAACCGCTGAATGCACACATTCCTTGAACACCCAAGGTACAGTTGCAGAAATAGAATGGCTCTGAAATTAACTAACATTGCATTCCACAAGTGTGCTGTATCTTTTACCCCAGTATCTGGCAGCACAAGGTTTCAATCATGTATTTAAACGATATCCAAATGAGTTCACAAGACAGATATTTTCCTTTTTACAACTGACCACCTGCTCTGATCAAACTTCACAATCATTCCTCACTCTCATATTTCTGACCTAAATATGTGGAAATACTGATATTAATTTCAGCAAATGATTCACATTCCATAGCCTAACTTACCAATTATCTCTGTGCGTGTTGCCTGATCTGCAGTGTTTTCAGTATTTTCTTTCTTGTTGCAGAAGGATGAAGCAGTTAAGCATAAAAATTAGTCAGTGAGTAACATTTTAAACGTTAGTAAGCAGAACGTTTACCTCCCCAACCCACCGGCCTGTTATAACCATTCAAAGGTACCGTCATTGGCCCTTGTTCGTTCTGCATACCTTCCTTTCATCATTTAATTCCGATTAAGAGTTTACTTTCTGAAAACTACTCAGATGAACACAGCTGAAATCTACCAAGATTTTTTGCCAATGCAGCTGAATCAATAATGACAAACATTTATAGAAATGTTGAGTCATAGATCTAATCCAGTAATTTAAGATCATTTAGACTGCACGAGGACTACTGTGTGTAGCTGTAATTTCTGTATCGCAGGAAAGATAGTTTTGCCATTGAGAGGGTGCAATGAAGGTTCAGTGGACTTGTTCCCGAGATGGTGGGACTGTCTTGTGAAGAGAATGTGGACACCATGAGGCTGTATTCTCCGAAGTTTCAGAAAATGAGAAATGATCTCATTGAAAGTTACAAAGTATTTAGAGGGATGGATGATGTAGGTGCAGGTTAAGAAGTCTAAAACCAAGGGGCACAGTTTAAAAATAAGGATGCTACTTAGTTTAGTGATGAGAAGAAATCAGTTTTCTCTGACAGTTGTGAACTTTTGGAATTCTCTACAACAGATGGCTGTGGTGCCTCAGTCTTTGAGTACATTTAAGATACCGGTGGCATACAAGGTTATGGAGTTGCAGTGAGTGAAAGGCATTGAAGTGTTCAATTGGCTATGACCACATTGAATGGTGGGGCAGGCCTGACTGGCTAAATGTTGGCCAGTTTGTTCCTGTGCTCCTATTTACAGTCATTGCTTATCATGGGATTTTTCTTAATAGATACTTATTTCTTAACCTGCGAACTATGTTTCTCCTCCTTTCCAACTTTAAATGTTTCTTGTGGCACAGTGGCATTATACCTACCTCTGGGTCTGAAGATCTGGGTTCAGGTTCTACCTGCTCCTAGCAGGTTGATTAAAATAATTGCTTTCTTCTGTACTAACCCCCAGCCTTGGCAGGGTCTGAAGAATGCATTGGTTTTTCATGCCTGTTGAAAAGGAGTCATCTGTCTGATCTGTGTTGCCTACACCTTTATACCTCATGAAATCAACATCAATCTGAAGGATCTCACCATGAAAAGTGGCCTTTCTTCACACTTACTGTTTCTCATTGGACAGCTAGATGACAAACCAATTGCAATGTTATAAATAAGAATCCACTTGCTGGGTCATGTTCTGAAACGACTCTGTGGTCATCACATCCTGAGGTGGGAGTTGATCTTGGAGTTTCTGGCCAAGAGGGATGGACACTACTGCTGCACCTCAAGATCCTTAGTGCCATTTGTTGTGTCCACGTATAGTGTTCAATGGATGAATGAGCATTATTTCTAATGTTTCTAATTCCAAGACTGTGGAGGTAATAATAAGCACGTGTACATACTTCTCTTACGTTACTTATCTTGGGGCAGCAGTGACAACATCAGAGCAGCTGAGGGCCAGAGCGGAGTGGGCTGGAGGCATGGAGTGGAATGGGATGGTCAATATGCCTGGAATGGAGTGGATTGGAGGCATGGAGTGGAGTGTGGTGGCCAACATGACCAAAACTAAGCGGGCTGGAGGCATGGAGTGGAGTGCGATGGTAAACGTGCCTGCGGAGCGGATTAGAGGCATGTAGTGAAGTGCAATGATCAATATGCCTGGAATGGAGTGGGCTGGAGGCATGGAGTGGAACAGGACGGCCATCGTGCCTGAAGCGGAATACGGACGGTTGCTTGACTGGGGTTTGGTGTGGCGGTCAGCAGCTTGCAAGCCTGGTCAGACCATGTGTGGTAGCCACCTGTGTTGATGTACTGCAGCCCTGTATAGAAAAACTATAATGTTTATCTTTTTTACTTTATTATGCAATGAATCACTGTAAGGTAATCTAATTTCTTCATTCCTCCATTTTGTGCCTAAGAATTGTACCGAGGTACTTTGTACCTGAGTTAATGCAGTATGGAGTGACATTGTTGCACTGTACTCCTGTACTTCCAGGTACTTGAGTACACATAACAATAAACTTACTTTCCTTAAAATGTCCGGATCCATCTTCTGAGGAAGGATCCATCCCGTTAGGTGCAGTACAACAATCCTCACAGGGAACAAGTTGGCAAACTGTCCTGGAAGCCAAACACCATTTTTAACAGCTGCAATAAGTAAATATAGTTTATAAGTCCTAAAGCCTTTTTGAGGATCTACTGAGAGAAGTTAAGTGTGTAAGGGAGGTAAGGGTTTATGCATGAGCATGTATTGTGGCAGATGGATGTGAGAGTAGTGAGTAGTGGATGAGGCGAGGTGGGGGTATTCAGAGTGGTCATTTTACATCAGGTGTACTGGGGACGATGACAAAAACGCAGATGCTTTGGGGTCTGAGCATCTAGAGATCAGAAGATCAAGGCTGATGTATATGCCTGGAAATGTCTCTGAGCATTATTATGGTAAAAGTGTTTAAGAGGTTTGTAATGAATGTTCTGTTTTTAAGAAGGGCATGAACAAATTTATTTTAAGCACTAATGGTTCCAATTAAATAACAAGTGTCATTTGATGCAAAAGCCCACTAGCATGAAAACATAAAATCAGTTCAAATTGGCACAGACAAAGTCAACATGTGAGCTTTCACGACACGGTGGCTAAGTGGTTAGCACTGCGGCCTCACAGCACCAGCATCTGAGGTTCAATTCCAGCCTCAGGCGACTGTTTGTGTGGAGTTTGCACATTCTCCCTGTGTCTGCGTGGGTTTCCTGCCACACTCCAAAGATGTGCAGGTCAGGCGAATTGGCCATGCTAAATTGCCCGTAGTGTTGGGTGCATTAGTCAGAGGGAAATGGGTCTGGGTGGGTTACTCTTCAGAGGGTCGGTGTGGACTTGTTGAGCTGAAGGGCCTGTTTCCACACTCTAGAGAATCTAATCTAATAAATGCTTTCAATCAATTGAGCATATTTTGCAGAAGTGTCTGTCTCACAGACATCATTTCAGGCAAAGTATTTCTTTACTGACTGATTATAGTGTCATTTCACCCAATTCCACATTACTCTGTTATAGAACAGGCTGAAGATAAAGTGTGGTCCTTGAATTGTAATTCGCAAATGAGCTTCATGAAATGATTTCCTCACAGGCCTAAGATCCGCAAACTTTACAAAGTTTTTTTTTCTGAACATTCCAGGTGCATTTTATTTCTCCTTCCTTTCATAGCTCACCAATAATCTTGACGCTTTGGCATTTTTTGTAATTTGAAACTGAAACCATGTAATTGTATTAATTTTCCTTTCCAGCCTTTACCAAATGATCAAGCCACAAAAATACACATGAAAAACATACCGTGAGAGTGACTAGGTAGTAATGAATTTTTGTTTTTATATTAAAAAGTATCAAACTTTCATAAGGTAGTCAGACCTGTTAAGCTTTTGTTACACATGGGATTTTCGTGCCATATTTTCATATTCTTGTTAGTTATTAAGTTTGACTAAAGTCATGAAGGAATTACAGAAAGTGGTTTCATGAGGGATTTACGTCTTCTTGCACTATAAGTAAAAATCACATCATATTCGAGAAGCATGTTATCATGGCAATCACAGAAAACAGCTGAAAATCTTTAATTTCAATGTAGTATTACTATCAATGAAGTCCAGTGCATTCTAACTAGATTCAGTATTCATATAATTTGTGTAAACACAATTTCTAAGCTCTTGGTTCATGTGTTAGAGAGGGGAGAATTCTTGGGTCCTTGAATCCAACCTTTAAAAATGCTATATCATGTTGCATTTTATCCAACCTTGATCATTGTGTTCATGATCAGCAGATACAGGCTTGATTAGCTATCAGGGTAGGTAACCCCAGGTGCCAAGCTGGGTGAAATCCCTGCCTCGGGGACCTGGTACAGTGTTCAAAATAAAAAATGCAACATGATATAGCTTTCCAGTTGCTAGCCCTCACTCTTCCACACACGCAGTGGATACATCTAAAACCATCCCATGAACATAGAACATAGAACATAGAACAATACAGCGCAGAACAGGCCCTTAGGCCTGACCTGTGAACTAATCTAAGCCCATCCCCCTACATTATCCCACTATCATCCATGTGCTTATCCAAGGATTGTTTAAAGCTCCCTGATGTGGCTGAGTTGACTACATTGGCAGGCAGGGCATTCCACGCCCATACCACTCTCTGAGTAAAGAACCTGCCTCTGACATCTATCACCCTTCAATTTGTAGTCATGCCCCCTTGTACAAACTGACGTCATCATCCTAGGAAAAAGACTCTCACTGTCTACCCTATCTAATCATCTGATCATCTTGTATGTGTCTATTAAATCCCCTCCTAGCCTTCTTCCTTCCAGTGAGAACAGACCCAAGTCTCTCAGCCTTTCCTCATGAGACCTTCCCTCCAGACCAGGCAACATCCTGGTAAATCTCCTCTGCACCTTTTCCAGTGCTTCCACATCCTTCCTGTAATGGGGCAACCAGAACTGTACACAATATTCCAAGTGCGGCCACACTAGCGTGTTGTATAGTTATAGCATGACAATATGGCTCTGGAACTCAATCCCTCTACCAATAAAACCTAACACACTATATGCCTTCTTAACAGCACTATCAACGTGGATGGCAACTTTCAGGGATCTATGTACATGGACTCCAAGATCCCTCTGCACATCCACACTACCGAGAATCTTTCCATTGACCCAGTACTCTGCCTTCCTGTTATTCTTCCCAAAATGAATCACCTCACATTTATCTGCATTGAATTCCATTTGCCACCTCTCAGCCCAATTCTGCAGTTTATCCAAATCCCCCTGCAACCGGTAACATTCTTCCACACTGTCCACTACTCCACTGACTTTAGTGTCATCTGCAAACTTACTAACCCATCCAACTATGCTTGCATCTAACTCATTTATAAAAATGACAAACAGCAGTAGTCCCAAAACAGATACTTGTGGCACACCACTAGTAACCAGGCTGAATATTTTCCATCTATCAGCACTCGCTGCCTTCTTACAGAAAGCCAGTTTGTAATCAAAAATTGCTAAATCACCCTCAATCCCATACCTCTGCATTTTCTCCAACAGCCTACCATGTGGAACTTTATCAAAGGCTTTACTGAAGTCCATGTACACCACGTCAACTGCCTTACCCTCATCCACATGCTTGGTCATCTTCCCAAAAAATCTCAATGAGGTTTGTGAGACATGACCTGCCCTTGACGGAACCATGTTTTCTATCTGCAATCAAATTGTTACTTGCTAGATGATTATAAACCCTAACTCCTATAATCCGTTCCAAAATCTTTCTTACAACAGATATAAGGCTCACTGGTCTATAATTACCTGGGTCATCTCTACTGCCCTTCTTGAACAAGGGCACAATATTTGCAATCCTCCAGTCTTCTGCGACTGGATTAGATTGGATTCACTACAGTGTGGAAATAGGTCCTTTGGACCAACAAGTCCACACCGACCCTCTGATGAGAAACCCACCCAGACCCATTTCCCTACATTCATCCCTGACTAATGCACCTAACACTACAGGCAATTTAGCATGGCCAATTCACCTAATCTGTACATCTTTGGACTGTGGGAGGAAACCGGAGCATCTGGAGGAAACCCATGCAGATATGGAGAAAATGTGCAAACTCCACACAGGCAGTTGCCCGAGGCGGGAATTGAACCTGGGACCCTGGCACTGTGAGGCAGCAGTGCTAACCACTGAGCTCCCGTGCCACCCACCTGTAGACAATGATGACTCAAAGATCAAAGCCAAAGGCTCCAACACCTACTCCTTAGCTTCCCAGAGAATCCTTGAACAAATCCCATCCAGCCCAGTGTCCTTGTCTACTTTCACTCCTTCTCCAATCTCCACATGGTCCACACACAACTTCCCACTTCTGTCTTTGACTGGTCTTATTCCTACACTTGTCAACCTTTTATTCCTCACATACCTATAGAAAGCTTTAGGGTTCTCCTTTATTCTACCTGCTAAAGACTGCGCATGTCTCTTTAAATCCTTCCTAGCTAATCTGTAGCTTTCCATCACCTCATCTAAACTATCTTGTCTCATCGTCACATAAGCCTCCTTCTTCTGCTTAACAAGAGATGCAATTTCTGTAGTAAACCACGGTTCCCTTACCTTATCACTTCCTCCCTGCCTGACAGGGACATACCTATCAAGGACATGCAATATCTGTTCCTTAAACCAGCTCCACATTTTGATTGTCTGCATTCTCTGCATTTTGCTACCCCACTCCATGCATCCTAAGTCTTGCCTGATTGTATTATAATTGCCCTTGCCCCATCGATAACTCTTGTCCTGTAGCTGTACCTATCCCTTTCCATCACTAAACTAAACATACCTGAATTATGGTCACTCTCTCCAAAGTGCTCACCTACCATTAAATCAAACACCTGGCCTGGTTCATTACCAAGCACCAGATCCAGTGTGGTCTCCCCTCTTGTTGGCCCTTCAACACGGTGCATCAGGAAACCCTCCTGCATACATTGGACAAAACCTGATCCATTTGACGTTCGAGAGTTATAGCATTTCCAGTCAATGTTGAGAAAGTTAAAGCCCCCATAATGACCACCCTGTTCCTTTCACTCCTACCCAGAATCGTTTTGCTGATCCTCTCCTCCATATCCCTGGAGCTCTGCGGAGGCCTATACAAAACTCCCAGCAGTGTGACCTCTCCTCTCCTGTTTCTAACCTCAGTCCTTACCACCTCCCCCTCTTTTACCGCCTTCCCTGTTCTCAATGAAAGATCTAAACCCTGGAACTTCCAACACCCATTCCTGACCCTGCTCTATCCATGTCTCGAAAATGGCCACAACATCGAAGTCCCAGGTACCTATCCATGCTGCAAGCTCACTTACCTTATTTTGGATACTTCTGGCGTTGAAGCAGACCCACTAAAAACCCGCTTGCTAGGGTCTGCCAGCACATTCCTGTGACCGTGAAATCCTGTCCATGCCTTCCCCCCCCCCCCCACCCCGACTCTCAACCTCCTGCGCAGTGGAACTACACCTCAGGTTCCTATCCCTTCTGGAACAACTCTGTGAGAGAAACTCCATAAGGTGAAAATCTTGACTTATTTTGTGAATGTGCACATGGATCTGAACTGAACTGCATAAAATGTTCACCTCTGCAGGTGTGGAAATTTTAGCGTTGTTCCCACGTTTTTCATACTACTGGTGATCATGGCAATGGCTAATTTAATTGTTGAGCTGAGTCAACATTTTCAGCCTACTCAATGAAAATGAGACAGTGACTCTTTGAAAAAGGTGTGAAACCACTTGATTGTCATCTTGTTGGGGTTCTTCAGTGAAAGACCTGATTTAAACTTTGAAATTGGGCTATTCTGATATCAATGACAATACTGATGCTATTTTAAGATAACACTGAGTGCATTAAGCATGTTTTGTCTACTGCAGTTGTCAACAAGACTGAAGAGGAGACCATCAGATAAATTTTATATTAAATCAGTTCTCAATGGGTCCACAGCATTAATTTTGGCCTTCTGAAATTGCTGGAGAAACTCAACTGCTCTAGCTCCATCTGTAGAGAGAAACTGGAGTTCAGTTATGAAGAAGGATCACCAGACTTGAAACATTTGGGTGGCATGGTGGCTCAGTGATCAGCACTGCTGTCTCACAGTATTGGGTTCGATTTCTGCCTCAGGCAATTGTCTGTGTGGAGTTTGCACATTCTCCCCCTGTCTGTATGGGTTTCCTCCCACAATCCAAAGATGTGCAGGTCAGGTGAATTGGCCATGCTAAATTGCCCATAGTGTTAGATGCATTAGTCAGGAGTAAATGTAGGGTAGGGGTCGGGGTTGGTTGCTCTTTGGAGGGTTAGTGTAGACTTGTTGGGCCAAATGGCTTGTTTCCATACTGTAGGGAATCTAATCTAATTAACTCTTATTTCTCTCCAGAGATGCTACCAGACTTGCTGGGTTTCTCCAGCAATTTCTGTTTTTTCAAGTTTCCAGTATCCATGGTGCTTTATTTTATTTGGGTCATTCTGCATTCCCTTCCCACTCCAGAGATCAGACCCAACCATTCCACAAACCTATCTTCCCATGGTCCAGAGGGAGTTTGTAGAAGTCATGTTTTTAGTTGCCAGAAGTTTGTTGTTCTGTGTTGATGCCGGCAACTTACTAAGCTAATGTTCACAAGGCCTAACCATTCGGGTGGAGTGGGTTTCCTGACAGTAATACTGGACAACCAGCTGGCACTGCCCAAAGCCCATTCAAGGGGAAACTGTACAGGAGTTTGATGTTGATAAGCCAAAGAAATGCCCCTCATTGGCAGAAGAAGAATACTTTTCGGGACATTAATTAAAACTGCATGAGCGACGTCTGGTGAAAAATAAATCTTAACGATGAAAAATGTCTGTAACTTTTGGATTTTGAAATGAAACCTGAAAATATGTTGCAAGTTACTCAGCACAAAGAGAACAAACAAAACAAAAGAATGATTTAGGAATTATACTGCGGCACATGAAAAAACCTCCCATGAGGACTTCTAGCACTTCCTCCTCTGTAATAGACATTTTTCAACATGACACCATCTATTTCCCTACATTCTATATCTTCCATGTCCTTCTCCACAGTAAACACTGATGCAAAGTACTTGTTTAGTGTCTTCCCCAACTCCTGCAACTCCACACAAAGGCCTTTACTGATCTTTACTTCAGTGAGAATGGTTGTATATCTCCTGTTAGTGGAGTGTCCTCTCAGAATGTTTGACACTTGGTAAAAGTGCTATATATTTCAATGAGATCATTTCTCATTTTTCAAAATGCCAGTGAGTAAAGTCCCAACTTATTTAATATTTGCTCATACCAGAATCCCTTCTCCGAACTGCCTCCAATGAAATGATATCTTTACTTAAATGATGAGACCAGAACTGCTCACTACTCTAGATATGGTCTCACCAGCACCTTGTACAATTAAAGTAAGACTTCCTTACTCTTAAACTCCAACCCCCCTGAAATAACATTACATTGCCTTCTTGATTACCTGCTGTACTTATGCGCTAGCTTTCTGCCATTTTCTGCCATTTATATAATACCTCCGTCCTTCTATTCTTACTTCCAAAATGAACAGCTTCACATTATACTCAAATTGCCAACTTTTTTGTCCACATACTTAATCTATTCAATAAATCTCTGTAAACTGTTTGGATCCCTCTCACAACCTGCCTTGCTACCTATTTTTGTGTCATTTACAAATTTGGCTACAGTATGTTCATTACCTCCTCCATGTCATTTCTACATGTTGTAAACAGTTATGTTCCCAGCACTGATCCACTCTATCCATGGCAATATATTCTGGAAGCCCAAATACAACACATCCCATTCCTCTCTATCCACTGTGGTTGAGATTTCATTGAAAAATTCTACGAAATTAGTCAGGCAAGATTTTCCTTTTGTGAAACCACACAGACTCTACTTGATTAGATTATGATTATACAAATATTCTGTTATTACTCCCTTAATAATAGATTCCAGTAATTTCCCAACAATAGATGCTAAGTTAATCGGCCTATAGTTATTCACCTTTTGCCTTCCTTTTTGAATTGACGTGTCACTTTGGCAGTTTTCCAATCTTCCAATACTTCTCCAGAATCCAAGCAGTTTTTGGAAAATTGCAACCATTATATCCACTACCTTTGTACCTACCTTTTTTACGATCCTCGGGTCAGTGGACTTATCCACCTTTAGCCCCTTTAGTTTGTCCAATACTATTTCTCTAGTGATGGTGATGGTATTTAATTCCTCTCCCATATTGTTTAGTATTATTGGGATGTTCAAAGTATCTTACATCATAACGATTGATGCAAAATATTTGTTTAACTCCATTTCCTTGTTTCCCATAATGTCATCTGCTGAGTCTGTTGCTCCCGATGTGGTCTCCTCTACATTGGGGAGTCAGAATGCCAAATTGCGGATCACTTCAGTGAACATCTCTGGGACACACGAACTATAAAACCCCACCGCCCTGTGGCTGAGCACATCAACTCTACCAAGGACATGCAAGTACTGGGCCTCCTCCACCGCCAAATTCAAGCCACCTGATGTCTGGAGGAAGAACTAAGTAAAAACAATGACTGCTGATGCTGGAAACCAGATTCTGGATTAGTGGGGCTGGAAAAGCACAGCAGTTCAGGCAGCATCCGAGGAGCAGTAAAATTGACGTTTTGGGCAAAAGCCCTTCAATGCTGGAGGAAGAACGCCTCATCTTTAGCATTGAGACCCTCCAACCACACGGGATCAATGTGGATTTCACAAGTTTCCTCATTTCCCCTCCCCTCACCTTATCCCAGATCCAACCTTCCAACTCGGCACCGCCCTCTTGAATGTCCTACCTGTTCATCTTCCTTCCCACCTATCTGCTCCACCTATCACCTTCACCTCCACCTTAATCTACCTATCGCATTCCCAGCTACCTTCCTCCAACCCCAGCCACCTTCCATTTACCTCTCACCCACCTTGGGCCATCCCCTCATTCCTGATGAAGAGCTTATGCTTGACATGTCGATTCTCCAGCTCCTTGGATGCTGCTTGACCGGCTGTGCTTTTCCAGCACCATACTCTTCGACTCAGAAACTGAACTGGAACAATTTTATCAATAGAGTGATGACAAGACTAGATTAAAGGCTGGAAATTCTATGTGAAAAATCAACTCTCCGTCTACCATCTACAACCCGGCTTCCCAGTCTGTGGGTTGCGACCCCTAATCAGTTTGGTAGACAAAATCTTTAACTCATAATTTCTGTTGAAGCAATGGCTGGATGGAATTCGAACAGCTGTGAGCTCCTTTTAAACCTCACAATTTATTTTAGCAGTTGACAAGGCCTGACTGCCTGATTTTGTAAACCTGGATCCTGCCGTAAAGAAATTGGCTGGGGATTTATATTTAAAAATCTTGAGGACCCAACAGCTGGCCCCCTAATGTATTTGTTGGGCTCTACCTGCCTGCCAACCCCTGTTCTCACAGGTCTGGGGTCTCGGGAAATCTCAAACAACAAAATGAGATCACAGTGGGAAAATGTTTGGCAAGACACAATTCAAGAACGTAATGGAATACTCTCCAAATACCTGGATCAGTGTAGCTTCAGCAACAATTAAGAATCTTGACACCATCAAAAGCAAAGCAGCCCACTTGGTTGACATCACATCCACCCCCTTTAACATTCACCCTTCTTATCATCAATGCACAGTGACAGCAGTGTGTACTATCTACAAGATGTACAGTAATAATTCACCAAGGATCCTCCAACAGCATCTTTCAAACCTGCAACCACTTTCCACCACTTTCGGGCCGTAAGTATATGGCAACATCGTCAGTTACAACTTCCCTCCAAGTCACGTACCATCCTGACTTGGAATTATGCTAATGTTCCTTCACTGTTGCTGGATCAAAATCCTTGACATGCCTTCCTAACAATTTTGTAACACCGCTGCACCCAAAGCCTATGCAGTTTTAAAATGCAGCTCACCACCAACTTCTCCAGGACAATTAAGAATGGGGATGGGCAAAAAATGTTGGACTGGCCAGCAGCACCCATGAATTTTAAAAAGTGATTTCTTTTGGGAATGCTCAGTATTTATTTACAGAAGACGGCAGGTGCTTAAGCTTTCAATTATTAGTACTTATATTCTCATTGATTGACCGTTTTATAGAGGTGTAGCAAAAGATCATTCTTAAAAGAATGGACCTTTTTTTAAACATTTCTATGAACCCTATTGTTATTATGGGAATGGAAAAGTTTGAGTTCATCTGGAGAGTAAAAGGGGCTACAGGGAGGGAACACATTGGCATGAGCAATATCTTTTTTGGAAAGAATGAGAAAAGATTGACAAAGATGTTACCAGGACTAGAGGGTTTGAGTTATAAGGAGCAGCTGAATAGGCTAGGACTTTTCTCATTGGAGCATAGGAGGTTGAGGGGTGACCTAATGGAGGTTTATAAAATCATGAAGGGCATAGATAAAACGAACAGCCAAGGTCTTTTCCCCCAGAGTATGGGAGTTCAAAATTAGAGGGCATAATTTTAAGGTGAAAAGAGAAAGATTTAAAAGAGACCTGAGGGCCAAGCTTTTCACACAGAGGGTTGTTTATATGCAGAATTGCCAGAGGAAATGATTGATGCAGGTACAGTTACAGCATTTAAAAGATAACTGGACAGGCACCTGAATAGGAAAGGTTTAGAAGGATATGGGCCAAATGCAGACAAATGTGGCTAGTTTAGTTTGGGAAACCTGGTCAGTAAGGGCGAGTTGGAATGAAGAGTGTGTTTTTCTGTGCTGTATGACTCTATTGGCAGTTATGGAGGGTACATGAAGACAGAGTAAGACTTTCAAATTGACCTTTTGAAAGGTGTCCTAATTCAGATCTTGGCTTACAACTCCTCGAGGAATGCATGATCCGCAAGTCATGGAGAAGCTGGTCTGACTCGATGAAGCTGTAGTGGGCTGGGAGATGCTCACTTGGGCAGTGGAAAAAGTCAGGTCTGGAGTGCAGGAGTGGGCTCACTTCACTGCACACTTATTCTATGTTAAAAATCACACAACACCAGGTTATAGTCCAACAGGTTTAATTGGAAGCACACTAGCTTTCGGAGCGACGCTCCTTCATCAGGTCCAACACCGGCATCTCCGAATCACTTATTCTATGCTATTGAAAATTGGGTCTCTGAAAATAATATTAGGAATCCCAGAACTGGATCTCAGTGGCCAATTTTAAATGAGTCTGGAGTCATTAAGATTTTATGAAAATCTGACCCAATGTCTTTGGTTCTTTTTTCAAACTCCATTCCTGAGCTACCACCTCCATCCTTCTCTTTAGTAACTGTCTAAGGCTGAGACAAGCAGTTCAGAAGTTTGCTTTCATATTTGACTTCAACATGAGCTTCTGGTTACATGTAGCCTTTCCTAAGGCTATTCCTGCATCCATACCATTATCTGATTTTGTCTCTGCATCAACTCAATTGCTGCTGAATACCTCATTTATTCCTTTCTTAGTTCGAGGCATGTTTACTCCAAAGAAACCCTGCTCAACCTTCCACATTCAATCCTTCAAAAACTGGAGATTATTCAAATCTCTGATGCTTGGGTTCTTAAGTGCATTGCAGCTTGTTAACATATCACTCCTGGGCTCATTGACCTATTTTGGCTTCTGGTTGAGCAATACTTTGACTTTTAACATGATCATCCTTGACTTTATACTGCTCCAGGACCACATCTCTTCATGTCTCCGTAATCTCCTTCAGTTTTCCAACACTCCAAAATATCTGCATACCTTCTTTTCTAAACTCTTGACCTTTCTGATTTTAATTGCTCGACCATTGATGACTGTGCTCTGGAATTCTCTCCCCGATCTCCTCTGCATTTCTAATGCTTTATTCTTCCTTTATGGTGCTCCTTAAAACCAATCTCTTTCATTTAACTTTTTTGCCATCAGTTCAATACCTTTTACATTGTTTACATTGTAAAATTGGCTTTATGACATTGTCGTGAATTACCTTGACTTGTTTTACTTAATTAAGGTTGCTATCAAATGAATGTTTCTGTCAAATATTCTGACTAATTCAAAGAGTATATTGCTATCTGTGAATATTCTATTCTGTGTTTAACTATACTTCCTGAAGACCTTTCTATGGCTGTAATTGTGTTTGTTTCAGTGTTACTCCTCCTCTCTTCCTATTCTTATGGTGATGTCTAAAGAGCCTGGAATATTTAACTCACAAATAAAGCCAAGTCTCTGTAATGCTGACTACATCAGCCCTTTTATTTAGAATTTGTACCTTCATTGGTTTTATCCTAGATGTGGTCATGTAAATAAGTGTTATTTGGGTCACCATATGATGGTAAATGTGCCAACGGCATGCTATTCACAGTTTTTGATCTGTCATGTTTTGGTTCCTGATAAACTCTGCATTGCTAATTTAATATGTCTTTATTTTTCATCACTCAGTTTACTTTTCATGAGAATTTTGTCATTACTTCCAATATTCTCCTCTGTTCCAAGAATATTTATATGATCGGTGTCTTTTTTCAAATAGCAAACTTTACACTGACTTCTTCTGCTTCTCTTATCTTGAAGTTATGACTATTTCCATTCCCTCCTCCATCTCCCTTTTTATTAGCGCATGAAGAGTCACTAAGATTTTTTTAGAAGAGAAGAGATATGCTTCTGAGGCTATAAGGCTCTGGTCAGACCACATTTGGAGTATTGTGTGTAGTTTAAAATTTAACATTTGAGGAACAGTTAATAACTCTGGGTTTATATTCGATGGAGTTTAGAAGGATGAGGGGGATCTAATTGAAACATACAGAATACTGAATGGCCTGGACAGAGTGGATGTGGGAAGATGTTTCGATTGGTGGGAGAGACTAGGACACAAGAGCACAGCCTTAGAGTAAAGGGAAGACCTTTTAGAACAGAGATAAAGAGTGACTTCTTCAGACAGAGAATGGTAAATATATGGAATCCATTGCCACAGAAGGCTGTGGAGGCCAGATCATTCAGTATATATTTAAGACTGAGATAGATAGATTCTTGAATATCAAGGGGATCAAGAGTTACAGGAAGAAAGAGGGAGAATGGAATTGAAAAACTTATCATCCATTATTGAATGGTGGAGCAAACTCAATGGACTGAATGGCCTAATTTCTGCTCCTATGTCTCTGGTTTAAAGGGAATTTTCTCAGTACACTAACGGTATTCATTTGTTAACCAATGATGACAAGATTAGTTAGTTCCTCAAACCATTTGCGGGATCGTGCTGCACTATGGGATGACATGGTGGCTCAGTGTTTAGCACTGCTACCTCGCAGAACCAGGGATTGAACTCTCAGGCCATTGTCTGTGTGGAGTTTGCATATTCTCTCCACGGCTGTATGGGTTTCCTCCTACATTGCAAAGATGTGTAGGCTAAGTGGATTGGCCGTGCTAATTTGCCATTGGTATCCAGGCATGTGTAGATTAAGTGGTTTAGAAATGAGATGGGTCTGGGTGGGATGCTGTTTAGATGTCAGTATGGACTTGATGAGCTAAATGGCCTGTCTCCACACTATAGGGATTTTATTAAATTGGGCTGAATTTTTAAGTAATTGCCAAAATGTCAATTTTTGTGAGTTTCAGGGACAGTTTTTTTCCTGAACACCAGCACCATTTCTCATGCTATTATCCAAAACTCATCTCATTCGTTTAGTTCCTGGCCTGTATGAAGTCCTGATCATCTTCTCTTCCCTTCTGCCAGAGTAGGAAGAACTTGCCATTTTCAGGATCTTTGGACATTCCTGACAGCAGAGACGTTTTTAAAGACCAGCCGCACACTCGGCCAAGAACTGTCAGCAGAAGATGCCATTTACCATGCACATAGTGGAAGGGAACTAAATTTTAAAAACTACTTCTCAGGCCAGATAGGCAGCATGGCCGTGACTTTACTCCAAACATAAGAGCACGTTTGTGGATGTATTCATATTTAGAAACCAAGCTACATGGGTAAAGTATCTTTAACATCATTCTATCTTCGAACCTGTCTAAGGTAGTGCTGCTCTTTCCCTAATGTTCAGCATAGCCTAATGTCATCTCTTTGTTAAATATGGGAGTATCACATATAAGACAGCCTTCAAACGTTGAAAGCATTCACTTTCATTCAGCAACAGCAAAAGTGAAGCAAAATCGAACAAAAACTGCAAACATCTGGGCACAAATAAAGATCGCTTGCTGACAACAAATTTATACTCAATAAGTGGTCACTGCACCCACTTCACATCTACTGGAATCTGGTGTAAATTAAATCCTGTCTGACTGGCTTGTGGTTTCTGATACTGCATCACTCTATCATATGTTCCTCTTACTCACTGTTCTCACCTTCCTCCCTGGATGACTGCAGTTGGTCTCCCAGCTCTTCAGAGGCCATCACAGCCCTTCTTTGCTCACACCAGTTGTGCAGAGGACAGCATGCAAGGCACATATTGTCTTGGGTACTGCAGGGCACCAATGGACTGATCCATGTGTCCGCCTATCATCTGTTCCACCATGACCCAGGCTAAAGAATATGCAGCATAGTACCTACACTTGGCCTTAATCAGAGGTTTCATATCAGAGTCATCAGCTATAGTCACAGTGAGTAGCCTTTGTCTCTTAGTGACCATTGATGTAAGCAATACGGTATATCCCATCCTTTATGGTCTCTGACAAGGGGCACCATAAAATATGTCTATAATGGCCTTTGACATTGGGACCTTATTCTGATGAATGTTGAATAAGCCATGGCACTCAAATCCAGTAGGAGATTGAGCATGCTATATGACACCAGTACCCCTTGACACCTAAATCTCTACATGTCCAAGAAAGGCAGCATTGCAGGCCAGAACATGTTAGTGAATACTTCAAGGTCAGAGGAAATCAGCAACATTCTCTTGTGTGGCCAATGGGATCTTAGATTGCATTTGTGAATTGTGAGAATTTTAAGGTCAGCTGTGATTAGTTCTGCGACATGGAGATGCCTACCTTTGATCTGCAATGATCAACAAGGTCAAATTTGCTTGTGACATTGGCATTTTCTTTCCACACAATTGGACACTGCACATATTTCACATGGAAGCTGGTTGTGATTATGGATGTCTTCAATCTATACTGCCTGATAAAAGTAATTGTGACATCACTCACAAGTACAGTCCTTGTGCTTAGACAGAAGGATCCACTTACTCTGGGTGTGAGCGCTGCCATTTTCCATTTCCAGGCCACATTAATGATTCACGAACCCAAAAGAGAAAATGCTGGAAAATCTCAGCATGGCTGGCAGCATCTGTAAGGAGAGAAAAGAGCTGATGTTTAGAATCTAACTGACCCTTTGTCAAAGTTTAATGATTCACGAGTATGGAAGGCAATGTTGGTTGTTATTGGTATAGTGAGTCATAGACTCCTAAAAATACAAGTATCTTACTAAAGCTTTCATCCCAGCATTTGAGCCAATTCCCATTTTCAAACTGTGTTGATGGGGAAATAAAGTGTGGTGATGTCACTGGACAACAAACAGAATGGGTGTAACAGGAATTGTCAATTCATCTAAAAGCAAAATTGTAAGAGTGCAGGAAATGTGATCTAGAAAGAAAAAGTGCTGGAGTACCTTAAGAGGTCTGGCAGCACCTATGGCATGGGAAATATAGTCAACATATTGAGTCCAATGCAGAGCTGAAAGAAGCTAGGGATTAGTTGTTTTTACGTTGTTGACAGAGTTTTGCCTCACCAATGTAAATTTGGCCACATATGAGCAATGATTACACTCAAGCAGATTGAAGGAAGTACAAGTAAAGCTGCTTCACCTAGAAAGTGTGATTGGGGCCTAGGGCAGTGAGGACAATGAAGGTAAATGGGCAAATGTTACACTTCCTGAGGTTGCATGGGTAGGTGCCATGGTGGAGTGAGGAAGTATTCAGAGCAAAGGAGAATTGGACCATGGTGTCACAGAGTGAATCTCCCCATGGAATACTGACAGTGGAGGGAAGGAGATGATGTGTTTGCTTGTGGTATCCTTGTCTTTCATGATTCATCCAAATTGTAGAAAAATAAAGGAACAGGAATGAGCTGTTCAACCATTAGAGCTTAGTCTTACATTCAATTTGATCATGGCTGATCTCTCCAGCAACTCCCCTTTGTTCCATATCCCTGATGCACTCACCTAACAATAAACTATCGATTGGGTATTAACGTTCTCCAGCTCCTGTCAACAAATAATACTACGGAATATATTGAACTACATAAGAGACTCAATATATGTACCTGCCACATCACACAATTTGTTGTATCGTATGTATTCTGCAAAAGCTAATCTTAGAAAGTCTGTAGTTTGTTTATAACCTCCTTTTAGAATTTCCTGCTGCATTCATGTGTGCACAGTTCAAATTAAAGCAACAGTCATTTGGGGAACAGAAAAATGGGGTAATAGAGACAGAAACCTTCACCACAGAAAATAACCTCACCTCTGTTCAGAGAGAGACTAACGACTGTCAGATGCTCTCAAATAAACAAATCCCCCCAGAATTTCATTCATAGACTAACTAACCCGCTAACAGGGTCAATACATAAAGGTCATACCAGTATATCCCACCTCCACCCAGACACAAAAATAAATACCACAATGACTAAATAGGCCCTCACATTTCAGAAAGCCCAAATGACAAACTCCAGCAGAGATGTCCAGTATGTGTGTCTGAAATTAACTGTCTGGTGGACAGCAACCATGCAATTGTGAAACAAAATCTTAGTGTCATTGCTGACCACATGCAAACATTTGTGGACCCAGCCTGGATAGTTTATGGTATGTCCACCCAGACTCACTGAGGCAAGTAACCACTGATGATACTTCCTCCTGAAACTGTCCTCACAGATAGATGCCACGTCAGGCATAAATGGCTAGTGTCTATCAGAGGACACAGAGTCCAGTTAATTGGCAAAATAATTAGAATGGTGGGTGAGGACAATTCTTGTTTTCTTAAGCAACAAATTATTATGATTTGGAATGCACACCCTAAAAGTTTGGTAGATGCTAACTTAACAGTAATTTTCAATTAGAAATTATGTACATTTTGATAAAGAAAGACTATAGGGAAAGAATGAAGAAGGAAATTATTTAGAGTGTTCTTTCGGTAATCTGGTATGGGGCGATGAACCACATGGTCACACTTTAGAATCATAGAATCCCTACAGCGTGGAAATAGGCCCTTTGGCCCAACAAGTCCATACCAACCATTCAAAGAGTCACCTACCCAGACCCATTCTTCTTACCCTATATTTATCCCTACCCTAACCTAGACATCCCTGAACACGATGGGCAATTTTGAATGGTCAATTCACCTAATCTGCACATCTCTGGACTGTGGGAGGAAACCAGAGACTGAGAGGAAACTCACAGGGAGAATGTGCAAACTCCACACAGACAGTCACCCGAGGCTGGAATTGAACCTGGGTTCTTCGTGCTGTGGGGAAGCAGTGCTGAGCCACTGTGCTGCTCATAGTATTCTATACTGTATGGGCTTCATCTTGCATTTGTCAAACTGATCATTGTGCAGTAAAAGGTTAATCACTTAACTGAAAATACTATGGGATAATTCAAATGTCTGTGGAGGAAGCAAGATTTGATTCAATATAGTTTTATGGGCATATTGTTAGATTTAATGCATCTAGTTATTTGATTTTTCCATTTTAAGTTCATTTTGGTTTAATAAATATTCTGTTTAAAACAAAAGTTTAAACATGACATACAACTTTATTTTGTTTATCTTTATTAAGTGAAAGTGATGAATGACCTGAGTAAGAACAGTGTGATTATCATTTAAAAATAATATACAAACAAATTGTCATTCAACTTTCTAATATTTTTGCTCTGCTAGAGTTATATTTTAACAAAAAAAAATCCCTGTTGGAGACAACTAAGGGATGGAAATAGTCTTGTTCATTTTTTATATTCTTGAAGAAACTACTGAGATTATGATCAGCACCTAGTCATCTGCAACAATGCTAATCCTATACACTTAGGCAGAGTCTACATTCCCTTTTCATTTCAAGCCTCTGACTTACAGCAAAGTATAGTGTCAGTGTGTAATGAACTGCATTTCTCAGCTTCTTTTACCAGTAAATGCAGTTGTAGTGTTCCAACCTCTCAGCGAGGAGACTTGCGTTCAAACCCCACCTGCTCCAGAGTTGTGTCATAGAATCCCTGAATGGTTTGGTTAGAAAGAATCTAAGGCCAACCATAAGACAAAACAAGAAAGAGGGAAGATGATGACTATCTGTAAAAGTATACTGAATTTTCCAAAGGCAAGTTTTAGAGCAGCAAGGAAACACATCAGGTTACATGTAGTGTTAAACTGCAGTTTTCTGGTTGAACATTGAGTGACAGATGGGACTGGCAGGAATTGCTGTAATTCTAAAATGATTTTGGACAGCCATTCACTTTCAATCTCCAAATCCAAAGGTCAAAGAGCATGCAACATGAAACTGAAGAAAGTAAGCCAATGGAATACAAGCTGACAAATCTGAAAGTGTGCATTATCATTCAATGCTAGAGACATAGTCCTTTCTGTTTTACTGTGAATTCTGGGTAAAGAACATCAATTTGCAAAAGCTATTCCTTTCAGAAAACCAGAGCTACTTTACATTCCTTACATGAACAGAACTCACTGAACTGATGGGTCCAAGGGAATTTAAAGATAGAAAGGAGGAAGGCTTCAAGTGGTAATGTCCAACAACTCTGATGCAGTAAAAATATCAGATACAGCAACTTTGCAATAGACTATGTCCTGTGTTTTACATTGTAAGATGTGTTGGTATGCGTTCATTCATAATTCTTCATTCACACATTTTTGTCATTTCAGAGTGGTTGATATTACAATATATTTCTGCTTTCTGGGTGTTCATTTGTATAGGCTTTACCATAGCTTTGTTCAACAACTAAATGTTGATGATAGCATTAGGTTTATCTGCTAGTATGACTAACTAAACACACCAACTTGCAGTATTAATAAATCTTTAACATTGAAGCTGGAGAATGATAGATTGAATTTGAACATTGTTCTTGTAGAGAAGACAGGATGTGATTATCTGTTTCAGCATAAATGTATCATTGCCTTCTCTGAATTAATTTTGCCTTACCGCAATGATTGTCAGGGCAAAATAGCCAAACTGGTTGTTTATTGTTTTCTGACTGAGAGTTTAAATGAGAAAAATACCATTACTGGCAGGCAATTGAGTGTGGAACGTCTATCCAACATGAAGCCAGCGAACAAAATATACAATATAAATTTGACTTCCTAAGTTATTTTTGAAAGACTGCTACAATCCTATGCTACTCAGAATAGAATAGTGTTCTCATAAAGCTCCAGTTGACCACGCCACAAATGATTTTAACTTCTTGAAAATTGGGACTCCAAGATTTTAATACTTGTAATCAGTGGGAACTATTTTCAGATCATAACACAGTGATTTCTCTTGGTAATTGCAGACGCTATCAGGTAAAAGTTGAGAATGTGGTGCTAGAAAAGCACAGCAGGTCAGGCAGCATCCGAGGGACAGGAGAATCAACGTTTTGGGCATAAGCCCTTCATCAGGAATGAGGCTTGTGGGCTGGGGGCCTGATAGATAAATGGGAGGGGGGGAGGCTGGGGAAAAGGGAGCTGGGATTTTGATAGGTCGATGAAGGTGGGGGAGAAGGTGATAGGTCGGAGAGGAGGGTGGAGCAGATAGGTGGGAAAGGCGATGGACAGGTCAAGAGAATGGTGCTGAGTTTGAGAGTTGGGACTGGGATAAAGTTGGGGGAATGGGAACTGACGAAACTGGTGAAATCCACATTATTCCCATGTGCTTGCAGGGTCCCAAGGTGGAAGATGAGGTGTTCTTCCTCCAGGTGTAGGGTGGTTAGAGTTTGTTAGAGGAGACTCAGGACCTGCTTGTCCTTGGCAGAGTGGGAGTGGGTGTTGAAGTGTTCAGCCACGGGGGCATTGGGATTGATTAGTGCGGGTGTCCTAGAGGCGTTCTCTGAAATGATCTGCAAGTTGGCATCCAGTCTCCCAGATATACAGGAGACCACATCGGGTGCAATTGATACAGTAAATTACATTGGTGGAAGTGCAGAAAAATTTCTGTCGGGTGTGGTCTCGAATGGAGGTGAGTGGGGAGCTGTGGGGCGCAGGTTTTGTACTTCCTGCGGTGGCAGGGGAAGGTGCCGGGAGTGGGGTGTGGACTGGTGGGGGGCTCATGGATCTGACGAGGGAGTCGTGGAGGGAATGGTCTCTCTGGAATGCAGATAGGAGTGGGGAGGGAAACATATCCCAAGTGGTGGGGTCTGTTTGTAGGTGGCAGAAGTGGTAGATGATGCGATGTATACAGAATTTGATGGGGTGGAAGGTGCGGACCGGGGGTCCTTATTGTGTTGGGAGGGGTAGGGTTCAAGGGTGGTAGTGCGGGAAGTGGAGGAGATACGCTGATGGGCATCGTTGACCACATGAGAGGGGAAATTGTGATCTTTGAACAAGGACGCCATCTGTGATTTTCTAGTGGAAATGGTCATCCTAGGAACAGATGCAGCAGAGGTGGAAGAATTGGGAATAAGGAATTGCGTTTTTACAGGAGACAAGGTGGTAGGAGCTGTAGTCCAGGTGGCTGTGGGAGTCAGTGGGTTTCTCGTAGATGTCACTCCCGGCACCTTCCCCTGCCACCGCAGGAAATGCAAAATTTGCATCCACAGCCTCCCCCACCCCCACCTCCATCCAAGGCCCCAAAGGATTCTTCCACATCTGGCAGAAATTTACCTGCACCTCCATCATTGTCATCTACTGTATCCGTTGCGCCCGATGTGGTCTCCTCTACATTGCAGAGACTGGACACCAACTTGTATTTGTTTCAGAGAACACCCCCACCAACCAACCCCTCCACTTCAACTGAGCACTTCAACACCCCCTCCCACTCCACCAAAGACATGCAGGTCCTGGGCCTCCTCCACTGATGAACCCTCACCACCCTACACCTAGAGGAAGAACACCTCATTTTCTACCTTGGGGCCCTGCAACCACACGGGATTAATGTGGATTTCATCAGATTCCTCAGTTCCCCTCCCCCCACATTATCCCAGTCCCAAGCCTCAAACTCAGAACCGCCCTCATTCCTGACAAAGGGCTTATGCCCGAAACATCGATTCTCCTGCGCCACGATTGCTGCCTGACCTGCCGTGTTTTTCCAGCACCACACTTTCGATTCTAATCTCCAGCATCTGCAGTCTTCACTTTCTCCTAGCTATCAGGTAAAAATCAGTAAGTCATTGAGCTGGACATTTACTCCCACAGCAATATTTCGGCCAGTGTTCTTCCTCATTCATTCATGTTTACTTTCAGGTCAGCCTTGCAATAGCAAGTATGTCAGTAATTTTCAAGCTTACGGATGCATGAGTTGCCTATCTTGTTATTGTGTCTTGAATGCAATGAAATCAGTTCTCAGAGTGTTAATCTAATGGGTCCAGTACCGTTTGGAAGGATGAGATTTGTCAGAGTCACACTTGGAGTACTGAGTAGTGCTGCTGTCCATATTAGTGAAAGAATATTTAAGCATTGAGAAAGGTACTGATAATATTTACTGAAAGGATACTGGAATTGAGAAGTTATTGAAAATAGGTGCAGGAGTAGGCCATTCAGCTGTTCAAGCCTATATATACCAATTGAGAAAGATTAAGCAGGTGGGAGATCTTTTTTCTAGCAAAAAGAACAATGACTGGTGACCTGTCTAGGTCTTCAGGATTATGAAATTATCTGGTTGGATAAATTTAGATGGGATGTAAGCAATTTTAACCTAATCTAGTTGGATGAAAAGCACTCAGGATATGACAGGATGTTGATTTTCCCTGTCCAGTCCCTCTACACCTACTTAATGTTATTCATTACTTCAATGTAATTAGAATCAGGTGGAAATGAAACCAGTGTTTCACTCCATCCATCACTTTTCCTGATGGTGAGGATGGATTAAAGTTTTCCCGCATTGGGTCAATGTAAAATGAGTTTGTCACCTGACCCAGTGGATTTCTCATATTTTGCCCTAAAATTTCCACTTAGTGCTAAGGCCAAAACTAGGGAGCATAAATAAAAAATAGTGACTAATACATTTAATCGAGAATTTAAGAAAAAGCTATTTACCAAGAGCATTTGAATTGGGCATCATTGGCAAAGCCAGCATTTGTTGCTTATCCGTAATTGACATTAAATTGACTGGCTTGATAGGCCACTTCAGAGGGATTTAAGAGTCAACCATGTTGCCATGGGCCTGTCAGCCAGTCCAGGTAAGGATGGCCAATTTCCTTCCCTAAAGGACATTATTGAGCCAGATGGGTTTTTAGAATAATCAGACTAATTTTTAATTCCAGACTTTATCATATTTGAAATTCTGTCATAATGGGATTGAAAATCATGTCCCGATCCATTAACATTGGCCTCTAGATTGTTCGTCCAGTGATATTACTGTTACTCTACCATCTCCTCTCTTCCTGTGTTGAATTTGATGCTACAGCCAATAACTGAGACAAATTATATAAGGGAGGGAAAGCTGGATAAGTAGGAAGAAAAATGAAATAAAATGATATGTTCTTGAAGTTGGATAAAGAGTATTGAGTGGAGACTTGTAGGGAGCATGAGTGTGGGTGTGGGAGTAGACCTGTTATGGTGAGTAGTCATCTTCTGTGCTGCGAATGTTTTGAAATAATTTGTTATGATGATTAGGACATGTTGGCAACCTTTCTGTCAATGAGCCAAATGTTTCTGATGGAGATGATCATTAGTTGGCTTAAGGTGATGAGACTTTACTATTTATTAAAATCATAAATTATCACAAGTTATCAGAAAACACATTCAGGACAACTCAACGATCTGAAGTGTTTGGAAAAAGCTTTGGGGCACTGGGATTCTCTCCAATCTGCCGAATACTAGTGGATCATAACGAATCAAAAGTGGAGCATCTCCCACTTAATGAAATGCCTTGTAATAGGAGTAATTATTTTATTTACAGCATGATGATTACCGTGAGCAATCGTTATTTTGCAAATCACAGCTATTTTAACGGAGGGTTATGCATAAAAAATAAATAGGTTTACACATCACTTTGAATAACGATGAGGGGAATTTGGTGTGAGTGTGCTAATACTTGACTGGTAATATGCACCAATTCTTTAGTGTCACTGTACTCAAGTCTTTTTTTAAAACTGTTGTTACTGTTTTGACTAAATGTAGCAGCGAAAGGGCCACTCTATTTACAGATACATATCCATAAGTCCATAAGTCCCTCCATCGGACCTTATTGCTAAAATATTCAGTTCTCGATCCACAGGCTACAGTCAGTGAAGATTAGGGACAATATTTCATCCTCACTAGCACTCAACACTAGAGTTCGCCAGGGGTGGGTACTCAACCCCCTGCTGTACTCATTGTATACCCATGACAGCATCACCAAATACCAGGTAAAAACAAGGACTGTAGATGCTGGAAACCAGAGTCTAGATTAGCACAGCAGTTCAGGCAGCATCCGAGGAGCAGGAAAATCGATGTTTCAGGCAAAAGCCCTTCATCAGGAATAGAGGCAGAGTGCCTGCAGGGTGGAGAGATAAATGAGAGGAGGGTGGGGGTGGGGAGAAAGTACCATAGAGTACAATAGGTGTCTGGGGGTGGAGATGGAGTTGATAGGTCAGGGAGGAGGGTGGGAAAAGTAGAAAAGAGTACAATGGGTGAATGGGGGTGGGGATGAAGGTGATAGGTCAGAGAGGAGGGTGGAGTGGATAGGTGGAAAGGTAGGGCAAGTCATGGGGACAGTGCTGAGTTGGAAGTTTGGAGCTGGGGTGAGGTGGGGAAATGGGAAATGAGGAAACTGGTGAAGTCCCCATTGATGCCCTGGGGTTGAAGTGTTCCGAGGCAGAAGATGAGGCGTTCTTACTCTCGGCGTAGGGTGGTGAGGGAACGGTGGTGAAGGAGGCCCAAGACCTCCATGTCCTCGGCTGAGTGGGAGGAGGAGTTGAAATGTCGGGCCACAGGGTGGTGTGGTTGATTGGTTTGGGTGTCCCAGAGATGTTCCCTAAAGCGCTCTGCTAGGAGGCATCCAGTCTCCCCAATGTAGAGGAGACTGCATCGGGAGCAACGGATACGATAAATGATATTGGTGGATGCGCAGGTAAAACTTTGATGGATGTGGAAGGCTCCTTTGGGGCCTTGGATGGAGGTGAGGAAGGAGGTGTGGGCGCAGGTTTTGCAATTCGTGCGGTGGCAGGGGAAGGTGCCAGGACGGGAAGGTGGGTTTTTGGGGGGCGGGGGCGTCGACCTGACCAGGTAGTGGTCTTTGTGGAAGGCAGAAAGGGGTGTGGAGGGAAATATACCCCTGGTGGTGGGTCCATTTGGAGGTGGCGGAAATGTCATCGGATGATGTGGTTTATGCAAAATACCAGACAAATGGCATTTACAAGTTTGCTGATGACACCACCATAGTCGGTCGAGTCTCAGATGGCGACAAAACAGATAAAACAGATGGGAGGTGGAAGACCTGGAAAAAATGGTGCACTGAGAACAACCTAGCTCCCAATGCCAGCAAAACCAAGGAACTCATTATGACTTTTGACTGAATGTTACTCATGCCACCACCCCGCCCCCCCCCCCCCCCCCCCCCACACACACACACATTAACAGCTCAGAGGTGGAATGAGTGGAGAGTGTCAAGTTCCTGGGAGTGGTCATCCACAGCAAGTTTTCTTGCACTGTTCATATGGGTGCACCAGTTACAAAGACCCAACAATGTCTCCTCTTCCTCAGGCAGCTGAGGAAATTTGGCATGATGGCAAATATTCTTGCCAACTTTTATAGGTGCGCCATCGAGAGCATTCTGTCTGGATGTATCACTACCTGGTAGGTCAACGATTGGTGACGGTTACAGAGAGTGGAGAACTGGGACCAGACAATCACAAAGACCAACCTCCCATCTATAGAATCCATCTACCAGGCCCCACTGTCAAGGAAAGGCAGCCAGCATTCTCAAAGATCCATCCCACCCTGGCAATGTTTTTCTACAACCTCAACCATCGAGGAGAAGGTACAGAAGCCTGAACACACACACACACTAGCCGGTTTTGAAACAGTTTCTACCCTACTGTTGTTAGAATACTGAATGGACTCACAAACTGTTAACATTCGTCGTACCTGTGTTTTTGTTTTTGCTGCTATTTACCTATTATTTGCTTATCTATGCTACTTAACTGTGTGATCTGCCTGTATTGCTCGCAAGACAAAGCTTTTCACTGTGTCTTGGTACATGTGACAATAAATTCAATTCGATTCAATTCTCATCTTTATGTATGTTGAAGCAATATAATTGGACTGAGCTATGGGTAAATGGTGGTCAGGCTTTGCTGCATTAGTGTGAAAAGCCAGTTGCTCACACTGGGCAGCTCTTATTTCATTGCTTGATGTCAAATTAGTTTGATGTTGAAATCCCTTTTGCTCATGCTGAACTACTTATGATAGACTTAATAGGTGTGTCACTCTACAGTCAAACAATAATTCTTTCAAAAGATCTTTCCCAAAGGGCATGCTTTATTTTTGTTCTTAGTACAAATGGTATATAATTTGTGATCACCTGAGATAGTATTGCACAAAGATTCTTGCAATGTAGCGACTATGTACATAAATTTTTAACTGAGAATTCAAATATTTAGTGAATAAATTTTATTGGAGTGTTTTCTTGGCATAAGGGCTGGGAAGAAAAGGAGCAGGGATTAATATAATTATAATGGGGTTACTGAAGAGAACTTCACTACAGTAGTCTTCCCTGTAATTATAACAGGATATCAGAAAAAGAAAAACTGTATCCCAACGTTAAAAGATAAAAGTATGTCACCAGATTAGTGAATCGAATTGATACAGGGTTTTTAGGAAAATAACACAAAAAAAGTCAGCAACTGACAAAAACAGTGGGCTCTTGTAATTTTTCAGTTAGTTAAAATTGGTAGGAATATACTCATTGCTTCAGTTAGAGAGAGGCAAAATCATCTGGGGTTCTGTTCGTGTCCACTCAGCAAAGATCTCTAATTAAATACACATAAGAAATTGGAGCAGGAGTCCAATATGGCCCCTTGAGCCTGCTCTACCATTCAATATAATCATTACTGATTTTTAGTTTCAACTCTACTTTTCTGCCCCCTTGCCACATCCTGAAGAGAGTAACATTCTGTCTATTTAAGCCGGAGGAGAAAGTGAGGTCTGCAGATGCTGGAGATCAGAGCTGAAAATGTGTTGCTGGAAAAGCGCAGCAGGTCAGGCAGCATCCAGGGAACAGGAGAATCGACGTTTCGGACATAAGCCCTTCTTCAGGAGGGTGTCCTGAAGAAGGGCTTATGCCCGAAACGCAATTCACCTGTTCCCTGGATGCTGCCTGACTTGCTGCGCTTTTCCAGCAACACATTTTCAGCAGTGTCTATTTAAGCCTTAAGGTTCAATGTTGGGAGCCCCAGAACCCTCTGGAGTCTGGAAACCCAAGGATACACAGCCCGTTGTGTGAAGAAATCTCTCCTCATCTCAATCCAAATTAATGACCCCCTTATCCTGAGAATGTTCTCTTATGTACTGTATTCCCCAGCCAGTGTCCTTTCAAACTGCCACGTCCCTTCAGAATCATATATGGTTCAAAGAGACCTCCTCTCACTCTTCAAAACTCCAGCGAATATGAACCCTATTTATTCAGTATCTAATTATTCAACAGCTCTTTCATTGCCGCAACCAATCTAAAGAAACTTTGCTGTACTGCTTCCATTCAAAGTGTATTCTTCCTTAAATACCTATGGGTGTGGTTCCACCAAAATATTGGCTGATTGAATTGAAACTTCTTTGTACTTCAATCAACTTGTAATAAAAGCGAAGATACTATTTGTCTTCCTAATTGCTTGCTGTACTTGTATGCTAACTGTTCAACTCCTGTACAATTTCACTGAAGTTTCCTGAGCATCAACATTTACAAGATTCACACATAGAACATAGAACATAGAACATAGAACATAGAACAATACAGCACAGAACAGGTCCTTCGGCCCACGATGTTGTGCCGAACATTTGTCCTAGCTTAAGCACCCATCCATGTACCTATCCAATTGCCGCTTAAAGGTCACCAAAGATTCTGACTCTACCACTCCCACAGGCAGCGCATTCCATGCCCCCACCACTCTCTGGGTAAAGAACCCACCCCTGATATCTCCCCTATACCTTCCACCCTTCACCTTAAATTTATGTCCCCTTGTAACACTCTGTTGTACCCAGGGAAAAAGTTTCTGACTGTCTACTCTATCTATTCCTCTGATCATCTTATAAACCTCTATCAAGTCACCCCTCATCCTTTGCCGTTCCAACGAGAAAAGGCCTAGCACTCTCAACCTATCCTCGTACGACCTATTCTCCATTCCAGGCAACATCCTGGTAAATCTTCTCTACACCCTCTCCAAAGCTTCCACATCTTTCCTAAAGTGAGGCGACCAGAACTGCACACAGTACTCCAAACGTGGCCTAACCAAAGTCCTGTACAGTTGCAACATCACTTCAAGACTCTTGAATTCAATCCCTCTGCTAATGAACGCTAATACACCATAGGCCTTCTTACAAGCTCTATCCACCTGAGTGGCAACTTTCAAAGATCTATGAACATAGACCCCAAGATCCCTCTGTTTCTCCACCTCACTAAGAACCCTGTTAACCCTGTATTCTGCATTCTTATTTGTCTTTCCAAAATGGACAACCTCACACTTGGCAGGGTTGAACTCCATCTGCCACTCCTCAGCCCAGCTCTGCATCATATCTAAGTCTCTTTGCAGCCGACAATAGCCCTCCTCACTATCCACAACTCCACCAATCTTCGTATCATCTGCAAATTTACTGACCCACCCTTCGACTCCCTCATCCAAGTCATTAATAAAAATTACAAACAGCAGAGGACCCAGAACTGATCCCTGCGGAACTCCACTTGTAACTGGGCTCCAGGCTGAATATTTACCATCTACCACCACTCTCTGACTTCGACCGGTTAGCTAGTTTTCTATCCAATTGGCCAAATTTCCCTCTATCCCATGCCTCCTGACTTTCCGCATAAGCCTACCATGGGGAACCTTATCAAATGCCTTACTAAAATCCATGTATACTACATCCACTGCTCTACCCTCATCCACATGCTTGGTCACCTCCTCAAAGAATTCAATAAGACTTGTCAGGCAAGACCTACCCTTCACAAATCCGTGCTGGCTGTCCCTAATCAAGCAGTGTCTTTCCAGATACTCATAAATCCTATCCCTCAGTACCCTTTCCATTACTTTGCCTACCACCGAAGTAAGACTAACTGGCCTGTAATTCCCTGGATTATCCCTATTCCCTTTTTTGAACAGGGGCACAACATTTGCCACTCTCCAGTCCCCTGGTACCACCCCCGTTGACAGTGAAGACGAAAAGATCATTGCCAACGGTACTGCAATTTCCTCTCTTGCTTCCCACATAATCCTAGGATATATCCCGTCAGGCCCGGGGGACTTGTCTATCCTCAAGTTGTTCAAAATGTCCAACACATCTTCCTTCCTAACAAGTATCTCCGCTAGCTTATCAGTCCATTTCATACTCTCCTCTTCAACAATACGGTCCCTCTCATTGTAAATACTGAAGAAAAGTACTCATTCAAGACCTCTCCTATCTCTTCCGACTCAATACACTCTCCCACTACTGTCCTTGATCGGACCTACCCTCGTTCTCGTCATTCTCATGTTTCTCACATACGCATAAAATGCCTTTGGGTTATCCTTGATCCTATCCGCCAAAGATTTTTCATGCCCTCTCTTAGCTCTCCTAATCCCTTTCTTCAGGTCCCTTCTTAAAAAATAATTTCTATTCTTACAATCACATGCGTGTATATGTGGACATTATATAATGATGGAATTGGGTTTAATGTTCTCTAACTGAAGTGACATTCTCTAACTGACTATATTGCTATCCCCCACTTCTCAAGGTTAGATCTGAAGATTGGCTACATGGAGGTTGTACCTTTTTTAACGCCCTTTATCCAAGCAATTAATCAATGAGAAGAACAAATTGGCAGGAGCAGATACAAAAAAATGAGCAATATACAAAATTCCTTTAAAAAGAACGTATTATTATTTTGAAGCTTCTGCATAATTGGAACTGGCTGGTGAAAGGATTAGAAATGACTCTTTAATTTCAAATACGTATTGTCTGCATGTAATTATAACTGTGAGAGTAGGTATCAAATTAACTTTGATTTTCTCCCCATTATCAATGCATGGAGTGTTAGGGATTTTTTTTTAACCAAATTGCTAACAACTTGTAGACTTGAGCCTATTTTCTGTGTCACTTTCATTTGCATAGACCAGTGAGACAAGCAGAAAATAACATTTTGATCTATTTGAAAGCATGCTTGTGTCCATTCCTAGTTTGAGTTTTATAGAATCCTTTAATTCTGAAATGAGAAAAAGAGAGGATGTGGGCTAAGCCGTGGTATTATTGCATAGCTTAATCAAAAATAATCAAACAGTTCTGTCTGAGCCAAGCCATAACTCTCATGTAGACTTGATTAAAGGACTAAAGATGACCTCTGACAAACAAACCTTTGATAGAAGAAATTCATTCCAGAGAGCTGCCTTTTCCCAAATTAAGTAGTCTGGTCTAAGCCATAGGGGTGCTAAAGAAGACTGAAATTAATTGAGATGGATCAATTCATTCATGTTACATAAATTTTCTCAATAGTCAAAGTAGTGATAGCATTGATATAGTGGATCATCCATGGGCTATATTTTTCCGTATCTCTGCACAAATCATCTTTACTAAAGAGTGGGCAGAACTGGAGAATATTTATCAATGTTAGGTTTGAAGTCAGATGTAATGTTATAAAATTTATGAATATAAGACTAGAAGTTTTATTGAGTGTAATATTATGGACTGGATTCATTAATGCAATATGTCAACATATTTGAGTTTTAAAACTTACATTGTTCTGTTTCTAGCCGCGCACCTTAGCCAGGAATGGGATTTCTTTCATAGTAATCCACTGAAATAAGGGATACAAGGGCACCATTGTGAAAACTTCATTATGCAGTATTTAACAGTCAAGGAGTCATAGACTCATACAGCATGGAGACAGATCCTTTGATGTAACTAATCTACGCCGACCATGTTCCCAAACTAAACTAGGCCCACCTGCCAGCATTTGGTCTGTATCCCTCCAAACCTTTCCCATTGGTGAACCTATCCAGCGTCTTTTAAACGTTGTAACAGTACCTGCATCCACCACTTTCGCTGGCAATTCAGTCCACACACAAACTTCTGTTTGTATATATAAATTTGCTCTTCATGTCCTTTTTAAATCTTTCTCCTCTCTCCTTAAAAATATGCCCCCTAGTTTTGAACTCCCCCACTGTAGGGAAATGACTCTTATTATTCACACTACCTATGGCCCTCATGATTTTATAAAGCTCTATAAGATCACCCCTCAACCTCCTATGCTCCAATGAAAAAGATCCCAGTCTTTCTAGTCTATTTTTATATTCTAATTCCTCCATTCCCTAAAACATCCTGGTAAATGGGGTGGCATAGTGGCTCAGTGGTTAGCATTGCTGCCTCACAGTGCCAGGGACCTGGGTTCAACTCCAGTATCGAGTGAGTGTGTGGAGTTTGCACATTCTTCCTGTGTCCGTATGGGTTTCCTGCCACAATCCAAACATGTGCAAGTATTTGAACTGGCCTTGCTAAATTGTCCACAGTCTACATAGACGTGGAGGTTGGGTTCATTAGTCAGGGGATAAATATAGAGTAATTAGTCTGGGTGGGTTACTTTTCGGAGGATCAGTGTTGACTTGTTGGGCTGAAGGGCCTGTTTCCACATTGTAAGGATTCTGTGATCTAAATCATTTCTGAAACCTCTCCAATTCAATAATATCTATCCTATAACAAAGCAACCAGAACTGTATGCAATACTTCAGAAGAGGCCTCACCAATGTTCTGTACAGTCTCAAGTATTCACAACTTACCATTCAATTAGGGAGGCCCAGGTCAGATGTTCAAAGAGTAGATTAAATATCTCCATTCAGGTTCATCAAAGGATCATAACTTAATTAAGAAAGATATTGGAAGTGAACAAAAAAATCATTTTCAGGACTTACCAGTTTCCTCTCCCTGCTGTCATGATACTAACCTCCATTTTTATTAGACCTTTGGAGACAACCAGGATTTCAGAAGGAAGTGGAACTGGACCTTAATATGCAACACAAATTGGATGTCAATATGTTGCTTATGAACTGTTAAATTATCAATGCACACAGTGGTCCTTAAATTATCCACTGGATGCCATTCTGATAAATAGGACAGGCAAGTTATTATCATCTTTGGGGTAGGAAGAACAAGAATGTTCTTCTTGCCCCATGCAAATTGATCTAATAACAGGTATTAAAGATGTCATACTTGCTATATTAAGTTCAATCAAGCAAAATTGAATGAAAACTAATAAATAATGAATAAATAAGTGTTGAAAGCCTCTGAATGTTTCTTAAAGAAAAATAATTGTTAGATCTTTACATTTTGATAATTAACAGTAAAACTCATTGGTCAAACATGCACACTATTTGCAAGCAGAAGGGATCAGTGATAGGACATAGAACATAGAAGAATACAGCGCAGTACAGGCCCTTCGGCCCTCGATGTTGCGTCGATCCAAGCCCACCTAACCTACACTAGCCCACTATCCTCCAATGCCCGCTTAAATGCCCATAATGAGGGAGAGTCCACCACTGCTACTGGCAGGGCATTCCATGAACTCACGACTCGCTGAGTAAAGAACCTACCCCTAACATCTGTCCTATACCTACCCCCCCTTAATTTAAAGCTATGCCCCCTTGTAATAGCTGACTCCATACGTGGAAAAAGATTCTCACTGTCGACCCTATCTAAACCCCTAATCATCTTATACACCTCTATCAAGCCACCCCTAAACCTTCTTTTCTCCAATGAAAACAACCCCAAGTGCCTCAGCCTTTCCTCATACGATCTTTCTACCATACCAGGCAACATCCTGGTAAACCTTCTCTGCACCCGTTCCAGTGCCTCCACATCCTTCCTATAGTATTGCGACCAAAACTGCACACAATACTCCAGATGTGGCCGCACCAGAGTCCTATACAACTGCAACATGACCTCAGTACTCCGGAACTCAATTCCTCTACCAATAAAAGCCAGTACGCCATATGCCTTCTTCACCGCACTATTTACCTGGGTGGCAACTTTCAAAGATTTGTGTACATGGACACCAAGATCCCTCTGCTCATCCACACTACCAAGTATCCGACCGTTAGCCCAGTACCCCATCTTTTTATTACACTTACCAAAGTGAATCACCTCACACTTAGCTACATTGAACTCCATTTGCCACCTTTCTGCCCAGTTCTGCAGCTTATCTATATCCTGCTGTAACCTGCCACATCCTTCCTCACTGTCTACAACTCCTCCGACTTTCGTATCATCCGCAAACTTACTCACCCAACCTTCTAACCCCTCCTCCAGGTCATTTATAAAAATGACAAACAGCAATGGTCCCAAAACAGATCCTTGCGGAACACCACTAGTGACGGCACTCCAGAGATGAACATTTGCCATCAACTACTACCCTCTGTCTTCTTCCAGCCAGCCAACTCCTAATCCAAACCTCCAGCTCACCCTCAATGCCATACCTCCGTATTTTTTGCAGTAGTCTACTATGGGGAACCTTATCAAACGCCTTACTAAAATCCATATACACCACATCTACTGCTTTCCCCTCGTCCACCTCCTTAGTCACCTTCTCAAAGAATTCAATAAGGTTTGTGAGGCACGACCTGCCCTTCACAAAACCATGCTGACTATCCTTGATCACATTATTCCTATCCAGATGTTCATAAATCCTATCCCTTACAATTCTCTCTATGATTTTGCCCACAACAGAAGTGAGACTCACCGGCCTATAGTTACTAGGGTTATCCCTACTCCCCTTCTTGAACAGGGAACCACATTTGCTAGCCTCCAATCTTCTGGCACTACTCCTGTAGACAACGAGGACATAAAAATCAAGGCCAATGGCTCTGCAATCTCTTCCCTTGCTTCCCAGAGAATCCTAGGATAAATGCCATCAGGCCCAGGGGACGTATCTATTTTCACCCTTTCCAGAATTTCCAACACCTCTTCTCTACATACCTCAAAGCCATCCATTCTACTTAATTGTGACTCAGTACTCACATTGACAACAATGTCCTGTTCCTGATTGAATACTGACGAAAAGTATTCATTCAGTGTCTCCCCAATCTCTTCAGCCTCCACACGCAACTTCCCACTACTATCCTTGACTGGACCTATTCCTACCCTAGTCATTCTTTTATTCCTGACATACCTATAGAAAGCCTTAGGGTTTTCCCTAATCCTACCAACTAAGGACCTTTCATGTCCCCTCCTTGCTGCTCTTAGCTCTCTCTTCAGGTCCTTCCTGGCTTCCTTATAACTCTCAATCGCCCCAATTGAACCTTCACGCCTCATCTTTACATAGGCCGCCCTCTTCCATTTAACAAGGGATTCCAATTCCTTATTAAACCACGGCTCCCTCAGACGACCCTTTCCTCCCTGCCTGATGGGCACATACTTATCAAGGACACTCAATAGTTGCTCCTTGAACAAGCTCCACATATCAATTACACCCTTGCCTTGAAGCATACTTTTCCAGGCCACACATCCTAAGTCATGCCTCACAGCATCATAATTTCCCTGCCCCCATCTATAACTCTTGCCCTGTAGTGCACACTTATCCCTCTCCATCACTAGAGTAAAGGTCACCGAATTGTGGTCACTGTCCCCAAAGTGCTCACCTACCTCTAATTCTAACACCTGGCCTGGTTCATTACCCAGAACCAAATCCAGTATGGCCTCACCTCTTGTTGGCCTATCTACATATTGTGTCAGGAAACCCTCCTGCACACATTGGACAAACACTGACCCATCTAACGAACTTGAGCTATAGCTTTCCCAATTAATATCAGGAAAGTTAAAGTCCCCCATAACAACCACCCTATTACTTTCACTCTTCTCTTGAATCATCCTCGCAATCCGTTCTTCTACATTTCTAGGACTATTAGGAGGCCTGTAAAAAACTCCTAACAGGGTGAGCTCACCTTTCCTATTCCTAACCTCAGCCCAAACTACCTCAGATGGCGAGTCTTCATCCATCGTCCTTTCCACAGCTGTAATACTATCTTTGACAAGCAATGCCACACCTCCCCCTCTTTTCCCCCCACCTCTGACCCTACTAAAACATTTAAACCCTGGAACCTGCAACAGCCAATCCTGTCCCTGTTCTACCCATGTCTCCGTAATAGCCACAACATCGAAGTCCCAGGTACCAACCCACTTTTTCATGATAAACCCAACTTTTTCCAACAGTAGCCCCACATAAAGAAGAACTGAAATTGGAAAATTGTAATATGTCCAAACATAGCAATAGTATGCAGGGAAATAGTAACCTGCTAAGCTGTAATAGTCATTAAATAGCTGATCACTTTTTTTTAATATCAAGGAAGTATTCAAATAAGTATACTCAAAATTGGGTAGGTGTGTTTGTTGGCTGCAGGAGTTACAATTCACAACCAGCTCATACCAGTACAGATCCAGGTGGGTTATATTCAAATTTAATAGTGAACTGAGTGAGTCTATACTGCTCTCCTCTCCTATATGCCACTCTGTAGCCTTTGGGTTTAACACCAGCTCAGAGGGAAGGATGATGTTTAGAGTGTGAGTGAAGGTGCAGCATTATTTGGAAATCATGTGGTCCTGCTTCCCTTCACTCCTTAAAGGCAGGGCCCCTATCAGAGGAAAACTGAAGGCTGTTGTACAATTAGAGTGAAATGGACAGGTACAGACAAATGACTTAGCGGGCAAAGAGGGGGCTGCCAGATTCAGCGACGTCACTGGTGCTTTTAGTGTGGCAATGTCGGTCCACAGGAGATGTAATATGGATATAGATAATTAGAACACTTGAGGATTATGCTAAGAAGGCAGTAGGGGAAGGTAGCCAGACAGATAAATGCTCAGACTTTGGCTCTGAGGACATAGCAGTCCTGCTGAGCAACATTTAGTGATTTGATATGTATGGTCAATGTGAGTAAGCAATGCATCTGCACATCAGGCATAAACATGAATCTCGTGCAATTCTGTGCAACATTTCTAGCCTCTCAGTGCTCCCCTTTAGCACTTTCATATTCCCCTGACACCCATTTACCTCTACCACCAGCTTCATAACTACCTCTAAGTCCATTGCATTTGCATCGAAATTCAACCTACACTTTCACAGGGAATGTTTTCTCATGATAAGAATCAGTGGGTGACATGCCTTCATTCCTTCTTCCCTATCAACTCGCTGGTTCTCCAAAGTATCAAGCCAGACGCAAGGGGACGCATGACATCTGGTGAAGAAGGTAGTTAGGGTAATGGTCAGTGGCTGTCTTATGCTTCTTCTCAATTTCTTTCCAGGTGTGTTTTCAATAAAGTGTAGAAGAATGAGAGGTGATCTTATCGAAAGATGAAAACTTTTGAAAGGACTTGACAAGATAGATTCTGAAAGCATGTTTCTCCTTGTAGGAGAGTTGAGAATGATAGGATAGTGTCTAAAATAAGGGCTCTTCTATTTAAGATAGAGATGAGGAGGATTTTATTTTGTTAGAAAGACATGAATCTACTGAAAGTTCCTCCTGGCAGAGAGTGGAGGCAGTATATTTGAGTATTTTTAACTTAGTGTTAAATAGATTGTTGAACAATAATTGTGTCAAGGGGTATTGGGGGCAGTTAGGAAAATGTATCAAGGCCACAATCAGAACAGCCATCTTGAGGGGTCAAATGATCTACTAATTTCTAAATTATATGTTCGCTTGTTGCTATGCAACAAAACTGCAGAAAAATAGAGGAGCAACAAATGCAGCAACAAGTCCAAGTCCAACAACCTTCAGATGAAGAAATTCCAGCTGAAGAAGCTGACAGGATGCACGGGAGGTACAGGAGGATGTTACTGGTACAATTTATGCCAGATGGCACCTTTTCATCTTATTATCCCATGCCGAGATCAGTGCTACAGTCCAGGCAGACGCCCTTGCTACACTATTGTCACATATTGCGGGTATGATATTGACACAGCATGTTATCATACGTAGCATGTCCGCCCCCTTGACTAATGACTGGTGATCAGCCTGTCAAGGTGCCTGGCTTTGGTTCAATGCTAAACAATGGAGAGTGCAGGAGGGCATGCCAGGAGCAGCAGCGGACTTACTTAAAGAAGAGGTGTCAACTTGGTGAAGTAACAAAACAGGACCATAGTGTGCTAAACAGAATAAGAGCCAGTGACGGAGAGAGGTAAGCAATTCCACAATTAACAGATCAAATCTAAAGTCTGCAGTCCTGTCACAACCAGTCGCAAATGGTGGTGGACAATTAAAACAGCTCGGTGATGGAGGAGTCCAATACATCAGAACAAAAGATAACGCTGAAGCTTTTGCAGCAATCTTCAGCAAGAATTGCAAAGTTGATGATCCAACTTGCCTTCCTCCAGTGGTCACAGATACCAGTCTCCAGCCAATTTGATTATCTCCAGTGATATCAAGAAACGACCAGATATCCTAACCTAATCTATGCCCATTTGCCAGCACTTGGCCCATATCCCTCTCAGCCCTTCCTGTTCATAGACCCATCCAGATGCCTTTTAAATGTTATAATTGTACCAGCCTCCACCACAACCTCTGGCAGCTCATTCCTTTCATGCACCACCCTCTGTGTGAAAAAGTTGCCCTTTAGATGACAGGAATCGAGGGAAAGCTGTCTGCTGATTGGAGTCATATTGGCACATAGGAAGATGGTCATGGTTATTGGAGGTCAGTCCTCTCAGCTCCAGGACATCTCTGCAGGAATTCCTCAGGGTAGTGTTCTAGGCCCAAACATCTTCAGCTGCTTCACTCATGATCTTCTCTCCATCATAAGATCAGAAGTGGGGTTGTTAATTGATAATTATACAATGTTCAGCACCATTCCTGACTCCTCAGATATTGAAACGGTCCATGTTAGAATGTTAGAAGATCTGCATAAGATCAAGGCTTGGTTTGAAAAGTGACAAGGAACATTTGCACCTCACAAATGCCAGGCAATGACCATTTCCAATTAGAGACAAGCTAACAATCATGTATTACCATTCAATGGTGTTACCATCACTGAATGCCCCAACATTTATATCCTGAGGGTTATCATTGATCAGAAACTGAACTGGACTAGCCCTATATATACTGTGGCTAGAAGAGCAGTTTAGGTACTAGGAATACTGCAGCAAGTCAGTCACTTTCTTCCTCCTCAAAGCCTTTCTGTCATTTACAAGGCTCAATTCAGGTGTGCGATGAAATACTCCTTACTTGCCTGGATGAGTGCAGCTCCAACAACGTTGTTTTACACCAACCAGAAGCAAGAAGCCGCTTGATTTGCACCATATCCACAAACATCCATGCCCTCCACCACTGAGGCTTATTAGCACAGTATGCATTATCCACAAGATGCACTTCAGAAATTCACCAAAGATCCTTAGGCAACACTTTCCAAATGCACAACCACATCCATTTAGAAAGAGGGCAGCAGATACATGGGAACACCATCTTCAAGTTCCCCTCCAAGCCACTCACCATTGGAAATATATTGCTGTCCTTTCACTGTCACTAGGTTAAAATCCTAGAATTCCCTCCCGAACAGCATTTTGAATCTACCTACAGCACAGTGACAGCAGCGGTTCAAAAAAGCAGCTTACCTTTTCAAAGGCAGTTAAGAGCGGGCAATAAATGGCTAGCCAACAATTTCTATGTTGCTTGAGTGAATACAAAGCACAACAAAATAAGACAAACTTGTGGAAGTCTTTAAGCTCTGGTTAAGGGGACAAAACTGAGTAAAGAAAATAGAGAACGGATGTGAGCATCTAAAGGGGCACGAAATAAGTGGATGCTAAGACAGCAAGCAAGGACCTGTTGTATGATCCATGATATGAGTACCTGTCCCTGAGTATGAAATATCTTCGAGGAGAAAGTGAGGGCTGCAGATGCTGGAGATCAGAGCTGAAAATGTGTTGCTGGAAAAACGCAGCAGGTCAGGCAGCATCCAAGTAACAGGAGAATCGACGTTTCGGGCATAAGCCCTTCCAAAACGTCGATTCTCCTGTTCCTTGGATGCTGCCTGACCTGCTGCGCTTTTCCAGCAACACATTTTCAGCTATGAAATATCTTGGCAGCAGCATTCCAACAAAAAGTGCCAGTGCACTACAAACTGTATCATTGATGTGCAGAACTCTATTGTAAGTTGGTAGTAGGTGGTGCACTGAACATGTATGATGACAACCTCTGTTGCTTGTGGGTGTAGGTGGTCACAGCCTATGCTCCATGCCCTGAGATGCTGGGGACTGCTGTCCAAGATAAAGGCCTGAAGCAGCACACAACAAGTTATTGGTCATCCTCTCTGATTTCCATGATTGGAATTGTCACTATCCCATATCTGAAAACACATAGGTGATTAGGAAAATACACAACAATAGGGTGAGATTAGGTAGTACTGGTATCCTACTATATCTCTTGCCACTCACTGACAAGATTCTTGTCTCAATGTTCTCAACTTGGTTGCAGAAGCAGACCTATTTCTTGATACCAAGAATCTAATTTGCTCCGATCTCGCCACCTTTCCCTAATTGACTTGTCTATTCAATTGGGGGTGGGGAAGCTTTTGTCTCATCTTTCTAGACACAAGAAGAAAGTCACATTGAGCATCAGATTCAAAACAAAATCGGCATTATAGAAGTTAAAAATACATTAAGTCATAATATTGATCAATGCGTCAAGAAGGAATGAAAAAAGAAATTTCCAAGCAGATTCAAGATCAAAAATGTTATTAGGGCACTTGATTTGTCTTTATGAAGAAAACAGTTCTTGAGATAAAGAATTGCTTTAAGACTGAATACCAACTCAGAAGCAGAGCAAGTTTATACCCTTCTGTCCTATATCTAATTTATATACATATTAACAGAAAATTAAAAAAAGATACAGGCAGTTTTAATGAAATTATAAAGGCTTTTGGCAATTGCTGCAATATAAGAATTCTTGAATAGAAATTTTTAAGACAATAGTGTAACTTCCAGAAGAACCCATAAATAAATCCATTAATGTTCTCTATAGACTAGCTGCAATTTTTGAATACTGAGCATTGCATTCAGAATTCTTTTGAAAGAAAAGTGCTATAGAAAGCTTTGATCAATTTGCCAGATCTATTAAAATATAAAGAAGATCTAATGTTGCAGGATCCTGTTCAAATCATGCTAGAAACAGACATCAGGAAAAACCATAGACAAACCCTTAGAGAAAAACTAGCTTGTCAATGATGAGCAAAAGAACATTTCCACTTCATATTCTTCAAACACACTAAATAGACATCTGACAAGCTAACACAAAGAATATGCAAGACATCAGATGAAACGAATTAGCCTGTGAAGCAAAATAGTCTCACAGACAAAAGCAATGTCCAGCTTTAGCAGAAGTGTGTTATATTTGTATGGAACAAACTGGAAAAAAATTGCTTCCAGAAGTTTTGCATAAATCAGAAGCAGTTTCAGAATAGTGACTGAGTGGTACACACATAACTAGCTCTACACGGTAGATGACACACCTTAGCCAGAAGAGAGACCCACATTGGATAGTATAACTCCTTTGCAGGAGATACCTGAGGGATTCCTAGACGAAATTGGAGATCCACCTGAACCAAGTTTGACAGAACTTATTTAAGTAAATGGACAACTCACTCACTTTACACTTGATACAGGAGTGAGTGCCACTGTTCTTTCAGACTAAACACCATGACTGAAGTATCAGAAGTTACATTTTTTGGATTAGTGGTGCTGGAAGAGCACAGCAGTTCAGGCAGCATCCGAGGAACAGCAAAATCGACGTTTCGGGCAAAAGCCCTTCATCAGGATCAGAAGTTACAGCGTACACTACATGGTGGAGCTGGAATAAGTCTCAAGGCTAAACATATGCTACAAGTAGTATTGTAACACAAAGCCTGTAAAAGAGTTGAAAATGTGTATGCTTCACAATCAACACTTTACACTTTTAAGATTACATTCATGCTATGACCTAAGTATCCTAGTTGGAATTCAACTAGTTCCAAAAGTATGACTGGTTCAGAAATAAACTTCTCTCAGTTACCAATAAAGGGCAATCAATGGAGGACTTCACAGACCTTCTCAAATTAGTGGCTGAAAGGAAGAAAGACTGAGATGAGAAATGAGTCATGCTGGTGTCTGAAACTTAGTTCATCCAAAGAAGAAGGCGTCTGATAGGATTACCTGTTGACAGAAAATAATTATTTTATACTATCGAAAGAAAGGAAGTCACAAATTTTACAGGACTGCTGGAAATATTTTCCAACCGCCTCATCACTGAAGAATGTTCAGATTACAACCACCAGCAAATTTTTGCACACAATCAAATCCTGAAAACAATAATGAACTGAACTCATGTGGGCGGTGGTACAGTGGTTAGCATTGCTGCCTCACAGTGCCAGAGTTCACCGGGTTTAATTCCCACCTCAGGCAACTGACTGTGTGGAGTTTGCACATTCTCCTGGTGTCTGCATGGGTTTCCTCCGGATGCTCTGGTTTCCTCCCACAGTCCAAAAATGTGCAGGTTAGGTGAATTGGCCATGCTAAATTGTCCGTAGTGTTAGGGGCAGGGGTAAATGTCGGGGAATGGGTCTGGGTGGGATGCGCTTCGGCAGATTTGTGTGGACTTGTTGGGCTGAAGGGCCTGTTTCCACACTGTAAGTAATCTAATCATGTACCAGAGCTCATTGAGCAACTTCCAAACAAATCTGTCCAAGCAACATACCAGTCAGCTGAACACATCAATCAAACCAAACAGACAATTACCAGTGGCAGAATTGGTGACGAGTGATGCTCATCTTTCAGTGATATGACTGAGAGCCTGCAAAAGCCCACTTCAATCAAATAACCGCAAAGGGGACCAGAAGACATCCATCATGATCAATTGAGGGTGATAAGTTGCATATCCAGGACATGGTTCAAAAGAAGTAACTCTCCATGATACTGCAAAAAAAAAAAGACTAAATCCTCCAATTAGAAACTTTATTTGATTCAGAAATCAAGAATACTACAAGGAAGAAAATATTTGTTTTACCAGCTGTGGTCTATCATGATGAACCTTCACAAAATTGAAGGTCCTCCAGATAATGTAATGGGCCAACATCAACCTTGACATAGAACAATATCATTCATAAAAGATATCCATAAAATAAAGAATCTTCCAGTATAGAAATGACTTTGAGGTCAGTGTCGAGGTCAGGAATCACCAAACTAAAGACCTACCGGTTTTTCAAGTCTGAAATGAATGTGTTCTGGATGACTCTTGTTTGGTTAGCTCAGATGATTGGAGCATAGTGTTAAAAACGCCAAGATTGTGGATTCAATCCCCACATTGACCAGATGTAGCATTGGGGTTTGCAAGTGGCAGGTTTGCACCAGACAGAGCATGGTGGCTTAGTGGTTAGCACTGCTGCCTCACAGCGCCAGGGACCTAGGTTCAATTCCAGCCTCAGGCAACTGTCTGTGTGGAGTTTGCACATTCTCCTCGTATCTACGTGAGTTTCCTCCCACAATCCAAAGATGTGCCGGTCAGGTGAATTGGTCATATTAAATTGCCAATTGTGTTAGAGGGAAGTGGTGCTGGGTGGGTTATGCTTCAGAAGATCGGTGTGGACTTGTTGCGCCGAACGGCCTGTTCCCACACTGTAGAGAATCTAATCTGAAACCTCCAGGCTGTTTGAGTTTGGGAAGTGGTAAATATTATATCATTATACACACCATTGAATGAGGGTTAATTGAGGGGACAAAAATGTTTTTTGTGTTAATTGTTCTGAAAGACTTAAAGTTTGAGTTACCCTGAACTCCGATCAGTCTGCTGATGTTCATACAGCATCCTAGTGGAGAATCAATTTGACTCTGGGCTGGTTTACAATGGAGGCACAAATGCTTTCCCTATCTCTTATTAATATTATGTAATACAGCTGTGAATTAACATAGTTGGTATGCAGTTACTGCAGAAATCTATGTCATGATACAAGTGTATCATCTGCTGAAATTTATTCATGGTCAATTTTCCACCATAGATCATTAAACAACCCCTTAAACTGGCATTGAAAAGAAGATTGGTGGCAGTACTATATCTCAACCTCAAACCACTAGTGGTTGGTACCCAGTCATAACCTCAAGTCACAACATATAGCATCTTAAACATCCTCTCCCTCCAGCTGTGTGTATCATTTATAAACTGCACTTAAGTGCACCAAAGCTTTTTTGTCAGCACTTTCCAGACCTCCAGCTGGAAGGACAATGGACGTAAATCCTTGGGGACACTGATACCTGTACATGGTGCTTCAAGATTACACAGCATCCTGTCTTCGAGCTATACTCCATTCCTTCAGTGTTGTTGAGTCAAAGCCTGGACATTCTTGCCTTAAAGCACTGTGGGTGCACGTTTTCACATAGATTGTAGCAGTTCAAGAAGACAACTTGCCCCAACCTTCTCAAGGGCAATTAGGAATAAGGGCAATAAATGCTGGTATCAAAACACATACTGCAAGAGTGAATAATAATAATTTAGAAAGATAACTGTGTTTTCGGTCAGATTCTCCTTAATAATGATTCTAGGAACTTGCTCTGGTGACATGAACCATCCCCCTTAAGACTGTCAGCTGATTTGAGTATTGCCTAGCACAGTCAACATTAGCTGGCCACTGAGATCATTCACATGATCCAGCTGTGCAAAGTTGCCCTGCTGTCTGCATTACAATGGACTAGAATGGTTCAAGAAGGTCTTGCCCACCACCTTCCCAAGGATAATTTAAGATGGGCAAAAACACTCACAGTCCAGCAAAGAATAATAGGGAATGGAAATGCTCTCTGTCCTTGGCCTGCAGAATTCCACTAAAGCCCAACACAAACTGGAAAAACAAAACACCTCATTTTCCACTGAATTATTTTACAGCCTTCATGTCTGTTGAGAGAGAGTTGGGCTCTGAGGAAGAGTCATTTTGAACTTCAAATGGTAACTCTGTTTCTCTCTCTGCAGATACTGTCAGACTTTCTGAGTTTCCCCAGCATGCTCTGTTTTTATTTCCAATCTCTCGTATGTGTAGTACTTTGCTTTAATAGTAAAGGCATGGATGCAGGTTCATTGTAAACCAGCTTTTATGAGACCAGTTTCAAAGGTTTTTGATTTCTCTAGACACAATTTTAAATAGTTCTCAAAATCCCCACAACGAATTGTGCAAACAATGAATTGTTTACTCTCTAATAGCTATACACTTAGGAAAATCAAGTGTAGCCACAAAAAATGTCATGCAGTTTTAGTAATGAGGCCTTGCAGTGGACTGAAATGGCATTGAACTCCTTAACAATGGTCTGGCTTGGCTGTACCAAGCTCACAGTTCCAAATTCTTTCCTAAAATAGCATCTCGGCAAGTGTTTCATTCAGACCCTAACTCTGTCACCTCTGAGAGTCTTAAGTGTCCAAAATATTCAAGGAAAATTGACCTGCATTCTTTCAGGTGACATAGTCCTTAGGTAATAACATCGAACTGCTTCTCAATAATCAACAGAATAACCATAATCTTGTGATGTGCACTTATTGAACAAAATGTACTGGACATGATTGAAGTTATTCACCCGAGAAAGTCGAAGTGCAAATATCCCACACCATTTGCTTTTGTTTTTCAGTCTCATTGATTGCCAGATGGGTGCTTCAGGCAAAGATCAAAACATGACATGCACATTAGATCTTCACAACAAGGCTGTTTTTAGAAGCTCTCATAACCATGTTATAATGAAGGACATGTTCCAGAGAATATGATTATGCGGTTTCTGTACATTAGGGGGAAACAATAAGCAATGCTTGTTAAAACAGAATCTGTGAAGTATTAGCAGGAGTTACAAAGATAGGTTGCAAAACAAATTTGTCTTGGACATCTTTTTATATTATGACTGATCTGATTAAGAAAGTTCATAAGTATAGTTCATTTGAATTAAACTATTTCATTTCAAGGTAATGTTTGATGCTGTTTCTGTTGCCAATAAAGCACTACGACATTGAAACTAACATTCACTTCAAGCTACCACCATTGTGATTTATTTGCAATATTGACCATGCAATATACATTCCATTATTTAGTATCCTCCACTGGGTGAAACAAATGTGATTTGAACAACAATCGACCCTGGTAACAAAGTGTTCTTGAAAGCTTATTAAAGCAAATCTTGCCTCCTGGTCCGGCTGGAGTTTCTTTATAGTCAGCAGAAGATCCTGATAGATAAGCCTCTGCTGAGAAGAAGTGATTTTTTCGGTCTTCACAGATCTATAATAGTGTGGATTGATTGAATGTAATAAAATAAAATTGCCTTTCCTAGTTGTGAAAAGGCTTACACTTATATGAACCAACAATATTATGACAGGATGGAAATCTGGTACATAAAGGTTGTCCTTTGGATGGGTAAATCCCTTGTCTGGTTGCCTGAGGCTAAATTTGTTTTTTTAACAAGCTGTTTCTACCAGTTCAGAGCAAAACACAATGAACTCTTACACAAAGCAGGTCATTCCTTAAAAATGTAATTTTTTAACACCTGATCTATGTGTACAGCAAAAGTAGAGCTTTTTTTACAGTAAATTATTACAATTTATAGTTTGATTCAATAAGGTTAGCACAACTGTCTGAACAGAAGAGACACAAGAATTACAAAAACTGTATCTTTTTAAATAGGAACTCTTTTTCTCAAAAACACATGAGGTTTACATCAAGAGTCATTGTTCAGAACATTGTGTGAAAGAATAAATTCCATCTTTTTATATTAATCCTGGGACCTAATAAGGAAAATGCAAACCTTCAGGGTAGAAATTGTGACTGCTAAACTTACACAGGCCTTCGACGTGTGTGTTTGCGAGAAGAAGCAAAGTTTTTTCATTTCAACAATACACCTTATTCATTTAAATATGTTCATATAGACATACATAGTCACAAATGCAGTTCAGTTCTGCATAGTAGCACACTAAAGAATCAAAACAAATATTAGAGTTTGACTCTATCCAACAAACCACCCAAGGGCCCCAGCACAGGATCTAATATTAAATTAAGGCGTTCTCTATAATATGTGCCTCTGATGCACAGGCTGTCAAATGCTCCATTCAGTTTTTATCAATGTAACCAGCAACTCATTTTCTCTGTGAGATCCTGGAGGTGTACCTTGCCCTCTCCATCTATCTGCACAACAGAAATAGAAAATAAACTAATAAGACTTTGCATGTTTTTTTTAAAGGATGAAAACAGCTAATGTAAATGTTGGTTCATGAGAAGAAGAAAGATGAGAAATCAGAATGGGGCATGAGGAAAGGGCAGGAACATTAACCATTAATTGTCAGGATGATAGGAACCCCAACTACTAGGTGATGAACTGACAGGGAACTTCTATCAGCTTGATGGAATTGAGTGTTTTTCAGGTGCTTAAGTGGCCATTGGCAGGTTTTCCCTGCGTTTGAGGTTCCCAGTGGCCGATGTGCCCCTGTTGAGAGCTGCCAGCTAATCTGAAGCTTGTAGCTGCAGATGCTGCCATTGAGAGAGCACTGGCTGATGGTAGCATTGTACCTATTAGAGATCCAGGATTAGCATGACATCAATGGTCAAAAGTCAGTGAGGGCATGATGGGCATTGGAGTTGGAGACAACATGAAAAGAGTAGCTGTTGGTGGTCTCCACAGAGTGCTTGACTACACGGGCACTCTAGGAGGCTGGGCATTTCTCTGTGGACACATTTTATCTTTGATCCACCAGTGCACTGTAGGGATCTCAGGGAGAAGTGGGTGTCAATTTCTTCATTAATTACCTGATTGATATCTAGCAGACAGCAGCCTCCAGGAGGCCATGTCAGCCCCTTCTTACTTCATAGAGTCATACATTACAGAAAAGGCCCTTCAGCCTATGGCGTCTGTACCAACAAAACTCCTCTGAATCCTAGAGTTGTAGATGTTTTACAGCATGGAAAGAAGACCTTTGGCCTATTGTGTTTATGCCATCTATCCTAAAGCCTGTTTCCAGCAGTTTGCCACCCCCTTGAACTCTAAGACATTTTAAGTGCTTATCCAAGCACCAAGTGCTTATCCAAGTCAGGTATTCCACATCTACCCTGTCAGGTAGTACACTCCCAGCTCCCACCATCCTCTAGGTGAAAAAACTTTTTCCTTCAAAATCTTCTGTCCTTCACTTTAGGTTTATATCCATTTGTTACTGACCATTCAAGTAAGGGGAACAGCTGCACTCTATTCACCCTGCCTCAGTCATCTTTGCTGCAAAGAAAACAATCTGAACTTTTTCAGCCTTGTTCATAGCTACAATGCTCCTTCCCAGGCAACATCCTAGTGAATTGCCTCTGTAACCCCTCCAGTGCAATCACATCCTTCCAACAGTGCAGTGATCAGAACTGCACACACTACCCCTGCTGTGGCCTAACCAAAGTTCTGTGAAGTTCCAATGTAGTCTCCCTGCTGTTATCATTTATGCCATGACTGATAAAGTAAGCATCCTGTATGCCTTCTCAGTCCTATTAACCTGTCCTATTGCCTTCAGAGATCTGTGGATAAGCATCCCAAAATCATTGTGTTCGTCTGAGTTTCCTAGTGTTCTACCAATCATTTTGTACCCCCTTGTCTTACTACTTCTTCCAATGTCAACACCTCACAGTTTTCAGCAATTAATTCTATCTGCGCCTGATCTGCCCATCCGACCTAAGACCTTCTTCCTCATCCTCAATCACAAGTCAATCTGTTTTATCAGTCTCTCATGTGAGATTTTGTCAAAGGCTTTGCTGAAATCCAAACAAACAACAACAACTACACTACTCTCACCTACACACCTCCTTGAAAAATCCAATCATATTTGTTAGGCTTGGTTTCCTTCTAAAAAAGCCATGCTGCCCGAAACGTCGATTCTCCTTCTCCTTGGATGCCGCCTGACCTGCTGCGCTTTTCCAGCAACACATTTTTAAGCTCTGATCTCCAGCATCTGCAGTCCTCACTTTATCCCACATTAAACCTTGCCTCTCTAAATGAAGATCAATCTGTCCTGTGGAATTGCCTCTAACAGTTTGTCTACTACAGTTTCTTTACTTACTGGTGCGTAATTTCCAAAACCTCCTCACTCTGCCATGTGGAGACTATTTAAGGAGCAGTTGTTGCGGGTGATGCACAAATTTGTTCCTCTGAGACAGGTAAGAAGAGGTAATATTAAGGAACCTTGGATGACGAGAACAGAGAAACTTCTCGTCAAAAGGAAGAAGGCAGCTTATGTAAGGTGGAGGAAGCAAGGATCTAGCACAGCTTTAGAGGATTACATGCTTGCTAGAAAGGAGCTCAGAAATGGACTGAGGAGAGCCAGGAGGGGGCAGGAAAAAGGCTTGGCAAGAAGGATTAGGGAGAACCCAAAGGTGTTTTACTCATATGTGAGGAATAAGAGAGTGATCAGGGAGAAGATAGGGCCGATCAGGGATAGTGGAGGGAACTTGTGTGTGGAGTCTGAGCAGATAGGGGAAGCCCTAAATGAGTTTTTTGCTTTGGTTTTCACCAAGGAAAGGGAACTTGTTATAAATGAAAACTTAGAGGTGCTGGGATACAGTCTTGACCAGATCAAGATTGATGAAGTTGATGTGCTAGAAATTTTGGAAAACATTAAGATTGATAAATCCCCAGGGCCAGACCAGATTTATCCCAGGCTGCTCCGGGAAGTGAGAAAGGAGGTTGCTAAGCCGCTGACAAGGATATTTGCCTCCTCACACTCCACGGGAGTTGTACTGGAGGATTGGAAGGAGGCAAATGTTGTTCCTCTTTTCAAGAAGGGTAATAGGGAAATCACTGGCAATTACAGACCAGTCAGTTTTATATCTGTGGTCAGCAAAGTTTTGGAAAGAATTCTGAGGGATAGGATTTATGACTATTTGGCAAAGCATAGTGTGATTAAAGGCAGTCAGCATTGGCTTTGTGAGGGACAGGTCATGCCTCACAAATCTTATTGAGTTCTTTGAGGAGGTGTCAAGACAGGTCGATGACAGTCGAGCAGTGGATGTGGTGTATATGGATTTAGCAAGGCATTTGATAGGGTTCCCAATGGTAGGAGAAAGTGAGGACTGCAGATGCTGGAGATCAGAGCTGAAAATGTGTTGCTGGGAAAGCGCAGCAGGTCAGGCAGCATCCAAGGAGCAGGAGAATCGACGTTTCAGGCATGAGCCCTTCTTCAGGCTCATGCCCGAAACGTCGATTCTCCTGCTCCTTGGATGCTGCCTGACCTGCTGCGCTTTTCCAGCAACACCTTCCCAATGGTAGGCTCATTCATAAAGTCAGGAAGTATGGGATACAGGGAGATTTGGCTATTTGGATTCAGAATTGGCTGGCTGACAGAAGGCAGAGAGTGGTTGTAGATGGAAAGTATTCTGCCTGGAGGACAGTGTTGAGTGAGGTCCCGCAGGGCACTGTATTTGGGCCTCTGCTCTTTGTAGTTTTTATAAATGACTTGGATGAGGAGGTTGAGGGGTGGGTTAGTAAATTTGCAGATGACACAAAGGTTGGAGGTGTCGTCGATAGTATAGAAGGCTACCACAGGCTGCAGCACGACATAGACAGGATGCAGAGCTGGGCTGAGAAATGGCAGATGGAGTTCAACCTGGATAAATGCGAAGTGATGCATTTTGGAACGGCCAACTCGAATGCTGAATTTAGGATTAAAGACAGGATTCTTGGCAGTGTGGAGGAACAGAGGGATCTGGGTGTGCAAGTACTTAGATCCTTCAAAGTTGCCATCCAATTGGGTAGGGTTGTTAAGAAAGCATATGGTGTTTTGGCTTTCATCAACAGGGATATAGAGTTTAACAGCCATGAGGTTTTTGCTGTAGCTCTACAAGTCCCTGGTGAGGCCACACTTGGAATATTGTGTCCAGTTCTGGTCGCCCTACTATAGGAAAGATACAGAGGCTTTGGAGATGTGCAAAGAAGGTTTACCAGGATGCTGCCTAGACTGGAGGGCTTGCCTTATGATGAAAGGCTGAATAGGCTCGGACTTTTCTCTCTGGAGAGAAGGAGGAAGAGAGGAGACCTGATCGAGGTGTACAAAATAATGAGAGGAATAGATAGAGTCAGTAGCCAGAGACTTTTCCCCGGGGCAGGATTGACTGGTACGAGAAGATATTAGGAGGAAGGTATAAAGGAGACATCAGAAGTAGGTTTTTTACACAGAGAGTAGTGAATGCATGGAATGCGTTACCAGCAGTGGTGGTGGAAGCAGAGTCATTGGGGACATTTAAGCGACGGCTGGACATGCACATGGATAGCAGTGAGTTGAGGGGTGTGTAGGCTGTTAGTATATTTTACATTAGGATTAAATCTCGACACAACATCGTGGGCCAAAGGGCCTGCTCTGTGCTGTACTTTTCTATGTTCTATGTGAACCTGCTCCAGTACCTCACAGTCCCACTTCCTACATTCTTTATATCGTCCTTCTGACTCATTGCATCGGTTACGATGGAGCTGTGTAGACCACAGCTGGGGTACTGTGTGCAATTCTGGTTGCCATTCTTTGGGAAGGATGCGATTGCACTAAAACAGGTACAGAGGAGATTCACCGGGATGTTTCCTGGGCTGGTGTAATGTAGCTATGGAGAGTAGGCAAGCTGGGGTTGTGTTCCTTAGAGTAAAGAAGGTTTGAGGTGGGTCTGATTGAAATGCATAAAATTCTGAGGAGCAGTGACAGGCTAAATGTGGAGAAATACTTTCGCTTACTGGAGGGATCAATATAAGGACTGCACAATTTGAAGGTATGGAGCATGAGGTTTGGAAGGGATTTGAGGAAACATTTATCTCAGCCAAAGTGTTGTGGGAATCTGGAACACATTGCCTTAAAGGATGGTAGAGTCTGGAAACCTGAAGACATGTAAGTCGTAGTATTTGAGCAGTTGAAATGCCACAGCATACAGGGCTATGGGCCAAGTGCTAGAAAATGGGATTAGAATAGATGGAAGTTTGATGACTCGTGGTTACATGATGGTCTGAAGGGCCTTGTTCCATCCATAATGTCCATGACTATAAACTTAAGGGACTACAATCATTAAAATACAAGTCTTATAGTTCTAAAAGAGATAGTTGTAAGGTATAGTAGTTCTACCTTCAATTTTGTAAAATTCCCTATTTTTTGGAATGGTTCCAGAAGGTTGTAAGTTAGCAAATGTAATACCACTACCCAGGAATGTAGGGAGAGAAAAAACAGGCACTTACAGGCGTTGTCCTTTTATCAGCACTGGGAATGAGCTGAGATCTGTTATTAAGCAAGTTAGTTATACACTCAGAAAATAGTATGCTTGTGTAAAGTTGTCATGGTTACATAAAAGGGAAATTACGTTTTGACAAATTTAATAGAGCTTTTTAAGGATATAACTAGCCGGTTAGATAAAGTGGATGTGGTTGGTGTAGTATACTTGGATTTCCAACAAATATTCGTTAAGGTGCCAGAGAAAAGAGATCATGAGTTTAAAGATATTAGCATGATAGAGGTTTGGTCAGTCAGCAAAGATTAGAGATAAATAGGCCATCTTCATTTGTTGAGCTGTGACCAGTGGAGTTTTACAAAAATCAGTTGATAAGGCCTCAACTGTTTAAAATTTATATTAACAACTGAGACAAGAAATATGGAGACCACATTATGTTCTCCATATTTGCAGAAAGATATCTATGCTTTTCAGGCTGTAGAGTGAAAGTTCATTAGATTAATCTGCAAGATAAATGAGTTGTCCCATTGAGAGAGGCTGAGCAATTTGATGATATATTCTCTGGAGTTTAGAAGAATGAGAGGTAATCTAATTGAAACTGATGAAGACAACAGTTCTTTAGTGAGACCACACCAATATAATGCATATTGGTTTGATATCTTTTCTTAAGGAAAGATAGATGTGTATTAGAAGTTTTTTTAGAGAAAGTTCACTTGACTGTTTCCTGGGTTGTCTTATGAGGAAAATGTGGGCAGGTTGAACCTATACCAATTAGAATAAAGAGAATGTGAATAAAGAGAAATGATCACATTGAAACATGTGAGATTCAGAAGTGGTTTGACAGGGTATTGCTGAAAGTATGTTTCTGCTCAGGGGAAATCTAGAATGAAGGGACACAGTTTCAAATTAAGGTATCACCCATTTAATACAGAAATTAAGAGAACTTTCCTCTCTCAGAAATAATTAACCTTTGGAATTCTCTATCACAGACAGCAATGTTTGGTATTGTATATTATTGAGGCTGTTAGATAGATTTTGATGACAAAGCAACCTTGAGTTATGGTAGGCAGGCAAGAGAGTGGAGCCATGATCTTAATGAATGGTGGAGCAGGCTGTCAATGATAGTGGTAAAAATGGACTGTGAAGTGACTTCTGTCATCTGATTTTCATACCTGCAATCTTTATTGGACTTTTTATTTAAAAAAGGAGAAGCACTAAATTAAGGTGGCTGCTGTGGTCACCTGGCCAGCTTCAGTCAAGCTCGTAAAACCATCTATAACGAAGACTCAGTTTGAAATGAAATTAACATGCCACCAAAATGACTGAAACCAGTGACTCAGATCTTTATCTCTTGTTTGATTTACACCTCTCTAGAAGTTTCACACATTGTGATGAAAGACTAACCTGCAAATTATTCAGCTTCAAAAAATGATGAAGCCAGTCACAGAAGTACAGAAATATATTGTACTTCAGGCAATAATCCAAAACCCTAAAGGATCATTTCAAACCTGGCAGAGATTTACCTGCATATCCTCGAACCTCATTTACTGTATCTGTTGCTCTCAATGTGGTCTCCTCTATAACGGAGAGACTGAACGCAAACTCATGGATCAGTTCAGGGAATGCACTACCAACCCCACCATGCTGTAGCCAACCATTTCAACTTACCGTCCCACTCCCCCAAAGACATGTGCATTCTGGGCCTCCTCCACCACCCTTCCAGGTTAACTGCAACCTCATCTTCCACCTCAGGAGCCTTTAACCACACAGCCTCAACATTGAATTCACCAGGATCTAAATCTCCCCATCACCCCACCCCCATCCCATCCCAGGTCCAACCCTCCAACTCGGCACCACCCGTTGACCTGACCTAACCTGTCCATCTTCCTTCCCACCTATCCGCTCCACCCTTCGCACTAACCTATCACCATCACTTCCTACTTACATCCACCTACCACCATTCCACTCACCATTCCCTCATTCCCACCCTCCCATTTATTGCTCAGCCCCCTTCCCCTTCATTCTTAATGAAGGGTTCTGCCTGAAAAGTCGACTCTCCTGCTCCTCAGATGCTCCCTGACCTGTGCTTTATCCAGCTCCCCACTTTATTGTCTCTGACTCTCCAACATCTGCAGTCCTCATTATCTCCTATGCAATAGCTTTTTGGCAGAGCTTTTTTTCTCTCGGCCTCTTGGAAGGTAATGTGCAGTGAAGAAAAAATTGGAGAAACATTCATTCATCAAAACCCAAAGATATCCACATATCACTACTGCAGAGCAAAAAAAAAGAACAACCATGGTCTCAGGTTAAAAGGTAACATTACAAGATCTATAATAACTTTATAAAGAGTGTATTATTGACCTTTTCATAATCAAGACTCTCAAATTAAAAAAAATATACCTACATCAGCGGGTGTGTGTAATGTTGCATTTAATTATTTTATTTTTATCAAATTTAATTAGGAATAAAATGATTTTCTTTAACTGAAGAAAACCTGATAATTGTTTCCATAATTTGTAACTTATGAACAAAATTTAAATGAAGTCTGATATAGCTGCATGTTAAAAAGACTAATAAATCTTTATTGAGGCAATTTAGTGATGTGGAGTTTAGAAAGAGGGTAGCCAATTTATTCCTTCTCACCTGGTTGGAACAGGAATCAAAGGGAAAAATGGCCTTTTCTCTTCATCCCATTTCTTAGGTTTTCTCCTGAAGCCAGCCCAACCTGCCCAGAATTTCAAGCCTATCTCAACTTCAGGCAACTGATAAATATTGCTAAATATTCAAAAGGATTTTTAGTCATGGATGTTGATGTGTAGCAAAAGTGCAACTTAACTGATAATTTCAAGGTTAGACCTTTTTAATGAAAAGAAATATAATGCCATAGAGAGTATTTTGGTTGGGAAGCCCAGTTACTCCATTGGGTGCAGAACTTGAAGAGCAATAACTCTTGTTATCTGACTGCCATAGGTCTACTCTGACTTTTGAATCAAGCGTTTAGGCACAGTTGAAGTGTACTTGCTTGAATGATGTGTGCAAATGGCTCCCACCTCAGCATTCTGGGAAATTGTCAGCATTTTGGACATGGATGAATGGGGACTTATTTCCATTGATGCAAGGAATTTGAGGAACGTGACTCCCTCTGAAGCTATCATAAATTCTATAGCAGTTTTGTTTTAGAAAGGTTTGTAAAGCGCATGCAATAGATCAATCCTGAAACAAAGCCCATTTTCATGTGAAAGTTCAAAACCACAGTGCTTGCAAGTAATGCTAAATCTGATCAGTATACTTTGTAATTCCATTGGTTACAGTTTGTCTAACTTGTCTAATGCTGTAAGAAGTGTACATATTCCTAATGTAGAACATGGAAGACCAAGCATTTACAGTTCAGATTTCGTGATTATGCTTTTATTAGTGATTTGCTAATGACTGATCTTTCTCAGTGGGAGATTTGTTATTAGTTTTAATTAGAGGGAAGCATTGATGCAATTATGCAATGGTTGTTGAAAATAAAGTGTATTTGCTAAAGTTAATAGATTAAAATGTTCTCAAAGAAAATGAGAAGGATGAAAAGAATATTATTTTTATTGATTAGAATCAGTTCAGTTTAGTTTGATTTTGCACACTCTTCTGGAAAGAAAAGGGCACCATGTGTAGCTTTTGTAACCAATCTTCAATAAACCATGCTTATGCTTGGTTACATTTTACACTGAAGGTTTGCCGTCTCATTATGGTGCAATATGAAAGGAACTGAGTTCCATTTTGTGTAAAACTAAGTATGTCTCTGGAGATCACCTTGATGTAACATTGTGCCTTATTAGATCTCTCACTGCAAATGCTTTCAGCATTTGAAGTAGCTCAGAGTAACAAAGAAAATGGTCAGCCTTTAGCTGTTTGGAATTTTGCTGCTTCTCTCTGTGAAGAAAGCTTGCAGCTGCTACACTGGAGACATTGATATGGTCCGACATTATAGACTGTGTAGTGAGAATATACATGTATGCAGCTGGAAAATGTTATAAATTTTTAGCGATGCAAATTCCAACCATTAGTTGGTCGCTAATAAAACCAGAATCGTGGATTCTGGGCAATGAGTGCATGGTGTTCCATGTCCTATATCAGGAATGTGTATACTTCATATGCTTGAAAGTTAGTCAAACTGTGACCAATGGAAATACTAGGCATGCTGATTAAATTTAGCAAATGGTTTGGAAGTTAAAGGGAGAAAGTGGAATCATGTTCCTTTGATTGGAAGTCCTTGAAAAAATGTGCTGATAACACAATCCCTGTGTTGGTTTGAATTTGTTATTCAAAAAGGTTAGAGAAAAGTTCAATGAACAGTTATGCATCTTTTGCAAGTGACAACTCACAAGAGGAGTGATGTGGAGGTGCCGATGTTGGACTGGGGTCAACCAGGTTAGAAGTCACATGACACCAGGTAATAATCCAACAGGTTTATTTGAAATCACAAGCTTTTGGAGCGCTGCCCCTTTGTCAGTTGAAGTGAAGAAAAGCATACTGGCACAGGATGTATAGGCAGAGAGATCAGTGGGCAAAGAGATCAATGGGCAGAGAGATCAAAAGATATACGAGTAGTGTGAGAGCTTTTCTTCACTGCACATGACAAAGGAGCCATGCTCCAAAGGCTTGTGGTTTGGGGGAGCATGGTGGCTCAGTGGTTAGCACTGCTGCCTTACAGTGCCAGCGACCCAGATTTGATTCCCGCCTCGGGCAATTGTCTGTGTGGAGTTTGCACATTCTCCCCATGTCTACGTGGGCTTCCTCCGGGTGCTCCGGTTTCATCTCACAATCCAAAGATGTGCAGGTCAGCTGAATTGGCCATTCTAAGTTTCCCTTAGTGTTAGGTGCATTAGTTAGGGGTAAATATATGGTAGGGGAATGGGTCTGGGTTGGTTACTCTTTGGAGGGTTGGTGTGGACTTGTTGGGCCGAAGGGCCTGTTTCCATACTGTAAGGACTCTAATCTCTAATCTCTGAATACAAAGAGTGATATCTGAAAAGCTGACAAGATGTGTGAGACAAGACTGAAGGGACTCGCCAAAACAATTAGGTATTACCATCTCATGTATAAATCTCCCCACTGCAAGGAATACAAACTTATGGAAATAGAAAACACAGAGTGAAGAATCCATTTTAGGAAATAATCTGGAAAAGTGTTCCCAGACTCTATGCAGTGACCACACTAACTTTAATATATGATGCTTATACATACTGTATCATTAGCAATTTCAATGAAACCCTCCATCCCTAATCCACATCATGTCTTCCTCCCACAAGTCTCTGGCACATGCATGATGGATGGAATTGCTGACAATTCAAACAAAAGCATGCTGGAAATAGTCAGAAACAGTTAACAATACAAGTTGAGATTTTACATTTCCCTTTTCCCAGCTCCTTTTACATTTACTGGCACCATTGTCAATGCAGGATTCGAATGGATCACTGAGAGTAATTGAAACTGCTAAATTCATGGGATAGAGGCAGAACAACCTAATTAAGCAATACCATACATAATGGCCTGGATTTTCTGCTGACCAGACAGTCACTAATCCAGCATCCCCTGATGGGAGATATAGATTGGGGTACTTCTGAAGGAATTGCCCAGAAAAGGGAGATTCCACTGAGTCAACTCCCTGTTGCATACCATCCCCACCCTCCTCTGCCCCACTCTGGACTTGCTCTGCCTTTCCCCCCACCCCACCCCCAAGCCCCTGAGAGAGCTGCTCCAACTTCTCTTCTCTGAACCCAATTTGCATTTCCCTGTGCCCCCACTTCCATCTCAACTCCCTTACACCACTGCCAGACCCACCTCAGCCCAACCTGAAACTTGAACCACACCTTCCTCTCTCCCTGTAGCATTCCATTTCTCCCACTTATATCGGCCAAGTCTAAACACTGCATCACAATTTCTACTTGCAACCTAACCATCTAGTACCCTTTCCCAGGAACCTTACCCCTATCCATAAGGCATCCTACCCACTTGGTATCTGATAAACCTGGCACTATATCCCTCGACACCACACCTCCTATCATGCTGCCATCCTGCACACCTGACACCTACTTACCAGGCACATTGGCACTCTACCCACCTAGTGCTTGAAGCCCCTACGCACCTGGCATCACCTGCTCCCAGAAGCGTAACCTCACACTCACCTTAGCTACATCCCAATTGATAGCAGCTGTGAAAAGCAGGTCTAGTTTCAATCTCTCCAATAATCTATTGCAGGGAATGTTCTGAGACATGAAGTTAAGTAGCCCAAAGGTAATTGTCATGTCATCAAAAGATAAAAACATATCATATTCAGAACATCACAAGATAAAAGTGATCCTGAGCATAGCATTCGCAACTAAAACTCTTACAGTTTTCGCTTTCTGATTATACTTTGATGATTACAACATGATTAGAGATGTTTTCTAATCAATCTGTTCAGAAATATTATTACACAGTTCTGGAAGAGGTGGGACTTAAATCTGGGTCTCCTAGCCCTAACAACATGACTATATTTCATCTGAAGACAATATGTTATATATCCATTCTAAATTCACCAGCTTTAACCTATATATTTTCATTCTTTGGTCGAACTTCAATGAGAGTAATTATTTATTTTCTCTATGATTTAATATGTCAAAACTTTCTAAAATATTTCGACATTTTGTATTTTTTCAAAGCTAAGTAGCCTATGTCTTCTGCCCTGAAGCCATGAGATTTCCAAACATAGCTTTACAGGCTACTCTGAAGCATTTCTGGGCCAGGCCTTATAGAGGTTAATAAGATCTTGAGGGGCATGGATAGGATAAATAGACAAAGTCTTTTCCCTGGGGAGTCCAAAACTAGAGGGCATAGGTTTAGGGTGAGAGCGGAAAGATATAAAAGAGACTTAAGGGGCAACTTTTCACTCAGAGGGTGGTACGTGTAGGAATGAGCTGTGAGAGGAAGTGGTGGAGACTGGCACAATTGCAACATTTAAAAGGCATGTGGATGAGTATATGAATAGGAAGGGTTTGGAGGGATATGGGCCAGCTGCTGGCAAGTGGGCCTAGATTGGGTTGGGATATCTGGTCGACATGGACGAGTTGGACTGAAGGGTGTGTTTCTGTGCTGTACATCTCTATGACTCTATGATATCTAACAGAGAATATTTTTCCTCTGTTAAAAATGTCTTACATAACTGCAAATTATGGATGTCAATTTTTTTCCACTATCAATAGTGCCATTCCCAGTAAAGGCATGGTACGTTCATAACTTTAAAACATAACCTGTCTTCAGTGTGAAATTTTCTGGAACTGACTTTACTTTTTAAAATGGACACTGGGGACTTGTACAAGATGATCATAGTTGTCGAAACTTTGTGCCTTGGAAACGGAGACATTGTCTCGAAATGACAAAAGGACGCATTCCAGATTAGAGGCATTGCTATGCACTTCTCAAAACCATCCACTTCCTGACGTGAATTGGTCATCTGAAATGAAAATGATGGGTGATGGGTGTTTCAAACACCCCCAATCTGCAAACTGTAATTCAGAGCGTGGCAAATCAATGTAAGGTCAACATCAAATTTGGAAAGGGGACTGAGGAAAACAAATGGTAAGACAGCCATGTTGGTCTCCTGGTTATTGTTTAAATGTTGTCTGCTGAAAAACAGAAACAATGAGTATTAACATGAAGCGGGTGAGAGTATGAGACCAAATTTAGCATCTGATGAGGAAAGTGTCAGCTGCCCTCAAGTCCAGTCTGAAAGGCAAGATAGAGAAGCTGGAAAATAGAGGAGTAAAATGCAGTGTGAATCCCACCAGACTAGATTACAACATGGAAACAGGGGCAAAAAAACCTGGCAAACTGAGGGCATGAATGGATCCAAAGGATCTCAATAAAGCTTTGAAGAGATCTTGCTACCACATTAAAAGAATTTTGCTAGAAGTTGCCAAGACAAATGTCTTTTGTACTTTTAATTTGTAGCATGGTCACTGGCAAGTAAAGCTATATGCATGCAACAGTTATCTAACTATATTCTGGGTACCGTTTGGAAGGCACAGGTGGGTGTGCATGCTGCTTGGCATTTCCACTGCTCCAGAAGAGCTTCAATAAGATAGTCAGTAATCCTCCTCAGTGGAAACTATCGTCAATGATCGGTTCATTGATGCACAGGGAAATACAATGGAAGAAGCCACTTCCTGACGTGAATTGGTCATCTGAAATGAAAATGATGGGTGATGGGTGTTTCAAACACCCCCAATCTGCAAAGTGTGAGCGGCACGGTGACCCAGTGGTTAGCACTGCTGCCTCACAGCGCCAGAGACCCGGGTTCAATTCCCGCCTCAGGCGACTGACTGTGTGGAGTTTGCACGTTCTCCCCGTGTCTGCGTGGGTTTCCTCCGGGTGCTCCGGTTTCCTCCCACAGTCCAAAGATGTGCAGGTCAGGTGAATTGGCCAGGCTAAATTGCCCGTTGTGTTAGGTAAGGGGTAGATGTAGGGGTAGGGATATGGGTGGGTTGCGCTTCGGCGGGGCAGTGTGGACTTGTTGGGCCGAAGGGCCTGTTTCCACACTGTATGTAATCTAATCTAATCTAATCTAATCTAAAAGCCACATTGGACCACAATATGAAACTACTGGAATGACCAGGGAGATGAGACTGAGGTTTGAATAAGAAGAATATGTAGCTGAAGATGCCTGAAATTAAGTATGTAGGCATCTACTGATGGCAAAAGGACTTCACATGGATCCTACAAGATGAGAGCTGTTGCAGTGATGCAGCAACGAACAGATGTGAAATCTGTACAACAATGTTTTGAATTTGTGAGCTATTCAGCAAAGTACTTGCTTCACTTGATATCAGAGTGTGAAACTCTGTGCAAACTGACTGTTGAGGATAGGCAGCAGTATTGGGATATGTAGCAAGAAGCAGCTTTAACCAGAATCAAACAACTACTGACAACAGTCCTAGTGCTGGGGTACCTTGCTGTGAATAGTGAAATCAGCTTGCAGGATGACATTGGTGAGACAGGACTTCAAGAAGTGGGTTGACTGGCTAAGCCTGAATTTACTGCCCATCCCTAAATTTCCTTCAAGAAGTCCTGTGCAGCAAGGATGCCATCACTTTCCTATCTAACCACCACCTTCTCAAGGACATTTAGGGATGGGCAGTAAATTCAGGCTTAGCCAGTCAACCCCTGAATAAAGCAAAATGAGGTAAACCCATTGCATTTGCATCCAGGGCATTAACACAAATGGAGCAATGCTATGCTCAGGTAGAGGAAAATGCTTGGCTGATGTGCATGCATATAAGCCATTAAAGAATTGAATCTAAACTGAGGGAGTCGAGACATTTTGAGCATAAGTCCTTCATTGAGTCAATTCTCCTGCTCCTCAGATGCTGCCTGACCTGCTGCACTTTACCAGCACCACATTCTTGACTCTGATCTCCAGAATCTACAGTCCTCACTTTCTCCCTCTAAACTGAGGAAGGCAAGAGAAGTGCTATTCTGGCCAGATGTGAGTAATAACATTCAGGATCTATCAGCCAGTTCAGAGTTCACAACGGATACTAAGTTTAACAAACTGAAGAGGCACTAATGATGTGTGACATCCCAGACAGATCATGGATGAAACTTAATGGCCACGTTTTCACTCTCACAGGAACTGATTATCTTGTCACTGTTGACTACTACTCTGATTGCTAGGAGTTGGGTCTGCTGACGTTGATAACCAACAATACGATTGTAGAATGTCTGGATGCACACTTGAGTTGTTACGGAATTCCGTTGTGATGTGTGACAATGGCCTTGAATTCATGAATGAAGAATTCTGCTGCTTTGTAACCGATTGAGAAATATAACACATAACATCATCTCCATCCTCAGTCAAACGGAAATACTATAATTCATGAATGAAGAATTCTGCTGCTTTGTAACCGATTGAGAAATATAACACATAACATCATCTCCATCCTCAGTCAAACGGAAATACTATAATGGATGTGAAAATTACCAAAGAAATCATAAAGAAATTGAGAAAATCTAGCACAGGCTTATACAAAGCAATCCTTGAGTGGAGAAATACACTTATTGAAGGCATGGAAGGTAGTCCAATCCAAATACTAATGCTACACTTCACCCAAGGTACTCTCCCAACCATGAAAAACATACTGAATCCAAAACTGGTAACAGGCATGAATAACAAAATCAAAGTGAGAGGACAGAAAACCTAATTTCACTTTGATAAAGCTGCCAATTCACTGCCAGAACTGAGCATTGGAGAGTTATTCAGAGGCCAATGTACAATGCTCTCAAGAAATGTCAGCAAACATGGCAACTTGGGCCCAGAATAATCTTATCAGTTGAGTGCGAATGAACGGATCTAATATCACAACCACAGATTTCTCTTTATGACTACAGAAGCTGTGCCTTTACTGCTGTCAGTGGATCAGGAAGAAATAATTGTGTTGTTGAACAAAGAGATGTTGGAGTGCAGGCTCGTAATTCCTTGGAATTGCAGGTAGATGGAATAGTGAGGACGGCTTTTGGTACACTTGCCTTTATTGGTCAATGCAGTTAGGACTTGGGAGGTCATGTTGAGGCTGTACAGGACAATGGTTAGGTCACTATTGGAATACTGCATGCAATTCTGGTCATCCTTCTGTAGAAATGATGTTGTGAAACTTGAAAGGGTTCAGAAAAGATTTACAAGGATGTTGCCTGGGTGGAGGGTTTGAGTTATAGGGAGAGGCTGAATAGACCGGGGCTATTACCCCTGGAATGTCAGAGGCTGAGGCGTGACCTTTTTGAGTTTTATAAAATCATGAAGGGCATGATAGGGTAAAGGGACAAAGCCTTTTTCCCAGGGTGGGGTAGTCCAAAACTAGAGGGCATAGGTTTAAGGTGAGAAGGGAAAAATTTAAAATGGATCTAAGGGTCAGCTTACACAGAATGAGGCACATGTATGGAATGAGCTGCCAGAGGAAATGATGGTGACTGGTAAATTACAACATTTAAAAAACATCTGGATGGGTATATGAATAGGAAGGCTTTATACAGATATGGGCCAAATGCTGGCAAGAGGAAGTAGATTAATTTAGGATATCTGGTCAGCATGGATGTGTTGAATCAAAGGTTCTGTTTCCATGCTGTACATCTCTATGACTCTATGACTATAATTGCTACTGCATATTATAGAGAATGAACATTAGTCCCAGGTTCACAGTCCCCAGCAGCAGAAATTGATCAGAAATAAACAGGTAAAATGGCAGCAGCACTCACCACAGGAACAGTATTTCCTGAAGCAGGAACATAACTCTAGAAATTAGTAGGTACTGAGGAATAGCCAACAACACATACAGGTACTATCAGGAGACCGAGATAGAGTCATAAGGTCATACAGCATGGAAACAGATCCTTCGGTCCAACCAGTCCATCCCAAACATAACCCAAACCAAACTAGTCCCACCTGCCTGCTCCTGGCCCATTTCCCTCCAAACCTTTCCTGTTCACGTATCCATCCAAATGTCTTTTATATGTTGTAATTGTATCCGCATATACCCTAAAGATCTTGGACTGAATCTTAACAGAATTTAGCTAAGTGCTATTTTTGGTGAGTTTCTTGGAGGATGTTTCTTCATGGGGCCTGATCAGTTTTCTTGCACTATTGTCTCAATTTCCCCTCATTAATTGCCAACTGCCTTGCCTTACCTTTTCACACTGCCTGTGTGAAAATCATGTGTGATTTTAAATCTGTCATGCATGCTGTCACACATTGGCAGCCTGAAGCAACCCTGTACTGTCCATGACATTTGTCTGTGACATGGCAGGTAAAGAGAAATTGGTGCCTCAGTTTGTCGTCAGGATGCTGTATAACTCTATGACTCTATGACTGGAGAATGGCTCAGAGAAGGTGCGTCCTCTTGGCATAGGGCTGGCAGATGAGATCACAGCAGCAGACCCTGACTGCCTTGTCTAAGGTCACCCAAAAGTCAGTGCAGTTCAGTTTCCTGGAGGAACACCGAGCAGTTCAGGACGAAAATCAATGACCTTCTCCACCTTGGCAAAGTAAGTGTCACATCTTCTCTCTGCTTCCTCATACTCACACTGCCTCTGCAAAAGTACTAACCTCCTCCCTCTTCCACTTTTGCCTGCAGCACCTTTCCTCACTTGCTTCTGCCTGTCTACTTCCTCTATGACCAACTCTGCATGGCCTCTTGCTGCCAACTCACTCACTCAGGACACCTCACCACCTTCCCTGTCACCTGCGCTAGTACTTGAAGCTGTGCCCACCCACTTTCATCCTACTCAATCCCTTCCTTACTCTCATTCGAGGAAGAAGCAGCCCCTCATTGGGCAGGAACGTCAACACAAGAGATAGGCTGCCTGACATTCAGTCTGACATTGAGTTCTGAGGAAGGGTCACTCGACATGAAATGTTAACTTTGATTTCTCTCCACAGATGTTGCCAGACCTTTCCAGCAACTTCTATTTTTGTCTCTGATTTATAGCATTCTTGGTTCTTTCAGTTTTTATTCAGTCCCTCAGATGCTACAGGAAGAGAATCCTGACCTGGAGTGTCCAAGCGATCATGTTCAAGCCCCAGGACTGAGGGGGTAAAGTCAGAAAAGGAAAGGTCAGGCAAAGCAAGGACACTGAGCATCAAGGTAGGTACTATGTGAGTAATTGCAGGAAAATCAATATTTCGGGTAAAAGCCCTTCATCAGGGATTCCTGATTAAGGGCCTTTGCCCGAAACATCGATTTTCCTGCTCCTTGGATGTTGCCTGACCTGCTGTGCTTTTCCAGTACTATTCTAATCTTGACTCTGATCTCCAGCATCTGCAGTCCTCACTTTCACCTACTATGTGAGTAATTGCTAAAAGAAACAAGCGAGCATCCCTGAGGTGCAATATGGTCCATTAGTGAGCATGGTGTCTGTCTGTGTGGATAAATCATCCTCATAGTCACATTGCAATGAAAGGCAGCATTGAAGCGCAGAGGTGTACTGTACAGGGGAGGAGGTGGCCTCGTGCTATTATTGTTGAACTGTTCATCTAGAAACCCAGGTAGTGTTCTGGGGACCCAGGTTCGAAGCCCACCATGACAGCTGGTAGAAAAGAAAACGTCTGGAATTAAGAGTCTAATGATAATCATGGAATGATTGTCAAGATCTGGTTCAGTAACGTCCTTACCTGGTCTGGCCTACATATGACTCCAAACCCACAGCAATGTGGTTGATTCTTAACTGCCCTCTAAGCAATTAAGGATGTGAAATAAATGCTGGCCTAGTCAGTGACGCAGGAATTTAAAACAAAACATGCATTGGATTTGTGTCATGATGGCATGAAGAGGATGGTGTGTGTTGGCTGCCAGTGTCTAACTCCATGGAGCATGCCCTGACATGTTTGCACTGAGCGTCATTGAGGGAGTTCAGGAGGAGCAAACAGTGAACTGGAGTTGCCAGCTACCTATTCTGACCACCATCTAGATTCTATCTGCTGTGTGGGAAAACGGGAAACTGCAAATTAATGAGGTGAAATGAAGGAAATATTCGGGTAAAAATAAGTGGTAATCCCTATCAATAGAACTGTCACTGCTCATTATTCAGAATCGCATCTTGACATCCAGAACTTGGTTGGAAACTGTAACTTTTCACATCCCCACATTGAAAAAAGCCTCATTCAACTCTTCACATAAATTTCCCAAATTTTTCATCATAGCCAACGTTGTTTAGGATCTGGTAAGATTCTGCCTTATGTATAATACACTTGTGCAGACACCGATGAGAGTGGAACTGACTAAAATTAACAGTTCTGTTAATAAATGATCATTTTCTTTGTGACCATGTCAAAATCAGACATTCCCATGTATTCCACAACTTTGTATGTTAGTAGTCAGTCATTATTGCATCCACCCCACCAACGCTCACATCTACTGCATTATCAGATTCATTGAAATCTTTCTAAAAGAGAAGCTTTTACGAGATTTAAAGTCAATGTTTCCTGATTTATTAGATACGATTCTCTGGAGAGAAGTTCAATAGTAAAACCTCAGTTGCCATATTAGCTGTCTATTACACACCCTGTTTGATCTGTCTTTCCAATGTTATCAATGGATAGGAATAGCAGGCATGACACATGAAGATCAACCAATCTGTTATGGCACCATCAAAGTTTAAAATACTTCTCTCTTATTTTGTTTCTCACACTATCTAGGCACATAAACCAATTTGTTTAAATAACACACAAACTTCAAAAGTCACTCGTGGAATGTAGTTAATTAGACATAAATGGTGCATGTCATAATGTCATACAATCCCATACAATCTAATCATGTGATCAACAGTAGGCCATTCAGCCCCTCAAGCCTGTTCCACTACTCAATTAAATTGTGGCTGACCTAGTTGTAGCCTCAAATCTCCCGTTACTCTAATAACCTTTCACTCCTTGCTTACCAAGAATCAATCCACCTTTGGAGACGTTTCTTGATTTTCTATTGAGGTCAAAGTGAAACCTTATGGAGTTTTATCTTCTTGGAAGTCTTATATTTGGCAGCGCAACCACCACCTCCCCCACACACACCTGCTTCTCCAAATTTGACAGGAATTTAAATGTATTTTGTAACAATACATATTTCATAAGGTCAGCCCACAAAATTATGGTTTTACTTCCTTTATGATGTTTTCTTGTTCTATGTTTTGTATATTTTCTTAAACATGAACCAAATCATTTTAAAATAATTGTCTTTCAGTGTTTTTATACTGGTAGTTTATATTCTACAACTAGACATTTTTCTATTTAAGTTTAAGTGCTGGTTATACTTCATCTGTTCATCATTGATAACTTTACATCCTGCTTTTTTCAGTTATTGGATCATATTCCATAAGTTCTTGCTATGACAGTTCCAGAAAATGCTCGACCTGATGGCTAGTCCAGCTGGTTTATATTGGCCTAGTTAATCTTCTTACATGTCACTGCTTCCTGTGTATTCAGAGTTCAGGGCAAATGAAATTATACAGGTGTTCCCTGTCTGGTTCGTTGATATACACAGATCAGCATTTAAGGCATGTGAATGTACTGTATAAAGGTCATAGTTCACTGAACCAGAATATCCCACAGATACCTCTTTCTTTTAAAATTAGGACAGACCCAGTACCTGGCTGCAATGACTTACTGATAATGCCCAGAATCCAACGAACTTCACAACTTCACAGATATACAGAAGCAAGCAAAATTTTGGATTTCAGTTTAGATTTTGGAGACTTACAAATCAAGACATTTCTGAACCTTACATTGTTCCCTAAAATTTCATGTGTTACAAAACTATCCCAAACAAAGTACAAGTTATGAGAAATTTCTGGCAGCTTTTAAAGACTATTAATTAAAAAAACGATGTGGAGAAGCCAGTGGACAACGTTAAAAATCACACTGCACTAGGTTATAATCCAACAGGTTTATTTGGAAGTACTAACTTTCAGAGCACAGCTCCTTCATCAGAACTTCTTCTGTGTCTTATGATCCCGTTCCACAGCTATCTAATGGAGCAGCGCTCTGAAAGCTAGCGCTTCCAAATAAATCTGTTGAACTATAACCTGGTGTTGTGTGATTTTTAACAATAAAAAGTAAGGAAATAGTTAAGATAAAATACTTGGTGGAATTTTAAAAAAAATACAATGACAACTAACCAATAGTGCAGTCACACTTGTAAAATCAATTTTTAATTTTGGACATTGGACTCAGGAAATGAATTTTTAATGAAATGAAAACAAAAAATTGTTGGCGAAAATCATGAAGTTCTGATGAAGCATTGCTGGACTTGAAACGTTAACTCTGCTTTCTCCCACTGCCATACCTATTGAGTTTCTCCAGCAATTTCTGTTTCTGTTTCAGATCTCCAGCATCCACGGTTCTTCATTTTAGATCTTTAATGATATTTTTGTCTAACCAGCCCATTGGTGATGCTGAGTTCATTGTTACTAGATTTTTTTTAATCATTCATGGGAATGTGGCATCACTGGCATGGTTAACATTTGTAGCCGATCTTTAATTGCTCTTGAGAAGACAATAATGGTATGCCTTATTGATCCTCTGTAGTCTAGGTGCTGTAGATATACCCACAGAGCTATTATTCCTGTATCCCACAGCCACTTCAAGAGGGAAATTAAGTGTCAATCATTACGTAGCTGTGAATCTGAAGCTGCATGCAGTCCAGACTAGGTAGGGAGCGCTGAATTCCTTCCCTAAGTGACATGAGTGAATCAGATGTGGTTCCACAACAATCCTGAGCTTTCACCTTTACTATTGCTGAGGCTACTAAAGTTATTCACTAATTGCATTGAGTGGTAAGTACAAAGATGGAGTGAAACAATATTCAGCAGTCACACTGCCAGAGTGTTTGACTAAGTTAAACCATGGTGAATACTGGTGAAGTATAGCAACTGCTATTCTTCAGGTAAATATGGCAGACGATTGAAGTAGAGATGGAACCACACATACAGAAAATGGAAGAATGAGACATTCTCACCCTCTCTCTCCATCCTGGCTATGAGTTTGATCATTGCCTGCTGATCAACCAGTCCCCCACAAAAGGCAGATGTTTGGAACAGGCCCAGAAGCTGTGGGTGATATTAAAGCAAATCTAAAATCCTAAATCTAAAATACTTAAATTATTTTATATTAAATTATTTATATTAAATTATTAAAATACTTATACTAAACCCAAGGACCATCAACCTCAGTCTCAAATCAGCCAAATCAGGTGTGTGAACGTGCGTATGTGCATGAGTAAGTAAGAAAGTGAGAGAGAGAGAGAGAACCCTTGTGTGCATGTGGAAGTCAGAGTGTTTATATTATTCTTTCTGAAAATATTTAACTCGTGCTCACTGAACAGATAATTCTCCTATAACATGCTTTTCATGAACGCAATTTGACTGTAACACAACTTGTGAAATGTAGACTTTTTTCTAATAAAGTGAATTATTATTGGTTACTGTGCGATTCCATCCAAGGCACTAGGTGTGGTGTACAGACTCTGTGTCAAAATCACGTGGTCAGTCGGCTCGTGCATTTTCAGGTGTAGAGTTTCCTGAAAGGGATGGTGCTGTACTCAGTTAAAAATCACACAACACCAGGTCATAGTCCAACAGGTATAATTGGAAGCATTAGTTTTCGGAGCACTGCTCACCACCTGATGAAGGAGCAATGTTCCGAAAGCTAGTGCTTCCAATTAAACCTGTTGGACTATAACCTGGTGTTGTGCGATTTTTAACTTTGTACACCCCAGACAAACAACGGCATCTCCAAATAGTGCTGTACTCAGTGATTTTAGGTCTTTTTTTGTAAGTAATGATGATGCTAATGATGACCCTCAACCCTGTTTTAATACAGTTCTGTACTGTAACTCATAGAGCCATAGAGATGTACACCATGGAAACAGACCCTTTGGTCCAAACCGTCCATGCCGACCAGATATCCCAACCCAATCTAGTCCCACCTACCAACACCAAGCCCATATCCCTCCAAACCCTTCCTATTCATATACCCATCCAAATACCTCTTAAATATTGCAATTGTACCAGCCTCCACCACTTCCTCTGGCAGCTCATTCCATACACATACCACCCTCTGTGTGAAAAAGTTGCCCCTTAGGTCTCTTTTATATCTTTCCCCTCTCACCCTACACCTATGCCCTCTAGTTCTGGACTCCCCAACCCCAGGGAAAATACTTTGCCTATTTACCCTATCCATGCCCCTCATAATTTTGTAAGCTCTAAGGTCACCCCTCAGCCTCTGACACTCCAGAGAAAACAGCCCCAGCCTGTTCAGCCTCTCCCTATAGCTCAAATCCTCCAACCCTGGCAACATTCTTGTAAATCTTTTCTGAACCCTTTCAAGTTTCACAACATCTTTCTGATAGGAAGGAGACCAGAATTGCATGCAATATTCCAACAGTGGCCTAACCAATGTCCTGTACAGCCGCAACATGACCTCCCAACTCCTATACTCAATACTCTGACCAATAAAAGAAAGCATACCAAATGCCTTCTTCACTATCCTATCTACCTGCGACTCCACTTTCAAGGAGCTATGAACCTGCACTGCAAGGTCTCTTTGTTCAGCAATATTCCCTAGCACCTTACCATTAAGTGTATATGTCCTGCTAAGATTTGCTTTCCCAAAATGCAGCATCTTGCATTTATCTGAATTAACCTCCATCTGCCACTTCTTAGCCCATTGGCTGATCTGGTCAAGATACTGTTGTAATCTGAGGTAACCCTCTTCACTGTCCACTACACTTCCAATTTTGGTACTAACTGTACCTCTTGTGCTCGCATCCAAATCATTTATGTAAATAACAAAAAGTAGAAAACTCAGCACGATCCTTGTGGCACTCCACTGGTCACAGGCCTCCAGTCTGAAAAACAACCCTCCACCACCACCCTCTGTCTTCTACCTTTGAGTCAGTTCTGTATCCAAATGGCTAGTTCTCCCCGTATTCCGTGAGATCTAACCTTGCTAATCAGTCTCCCATGAGGAACCTTGTCGAACGCCTTACTGAAGTCCATATAGATCACATCTACCACTCTGCCCTCATCAATCCTCTTTGTTAATTCCTCAAAAAACTCAATCAAGTTTGTGAGACATGATTTCCCATGCACAAAGCCATGTTGACTATCCCTAATCAGTCTTTGTCATTCCAAATATATGTACATCCTGTCCCTCAGGTTTCCCTCTAACAACTTTCCCACCACTGACATCAGGCTCACTGGTCTATAGTTCCCTGGCTTGTCCTTACCACCCTTCTTAAACAGTGGCACCACGTTAGCCAACCTCCAGTCTTCCGGCACCTCACCTGTGACTTTCGATGATACAAATATCTCAGCAAGAGGCGCAGCAATCACTTTTCTAACTTCCCACAGAGTTCCACGGTACACCTGATCAGGTCCTGGGGATTTAGAACATAGAACATAGAACAGTACAGCACAGAACAGGCCCTTCAGCCCATGATGTTGTGCCAACCATTGATCCTCATGTGAGGTAAACCTAATGTACGAACTCTCAAATTTCTGTGACCATATGCATGTCCAGCAGTCTCTTAAATATCCCCAATGACCTCGCTTCCACAACTGCTGCTGGCAATGCATTCCATGCTCTCACAACTCTCTGCGTAAAGAACCCGCCTCTGACATCCCCTCTATACTTTCCTCCAAACAGCTTAAAACTATGACCCCTCATGTTAACAATTCACGGGAAAAAGTTTCTGGCTATCAACTCTATCTATGCCTCTCATTATCTTGTACACCTCAATTAGGTCCCCTCTCTTCCTTCTTTTTTTCAATGAAAAAAGTAGTCCTCCAATCCAGACAGCATCCTGGTAAACCTCCTCTGAACCCTCTCCAAAGCATCCACATCTTTCCTATAATAGGGCAACCAGAACTGGACACAGTATTCCAAGTGCAGTCTAACCGAAGTTTTATAGAGCTGCAACAAGATCTCACGGCTCTCAAACTCAATCCCCCTGTTAATGAAAGCCAAAACACCATATGCTTTCTTAACAACCCTGGGTGGCAATTTTAAGGGATCTATGTACCTGTACACCAAGATCCCGGTGTTCCTCCACACTGCCAAGAATCCTGTCTTTAATCCTGTACTCAGCTTTCAAGTTCGACCTTCCAAAATGTATCACTTCGCATTTATCCAGGTTGAACTCCATCTGCCACCTCTCAGCCCATCTCTGCATCCTGTCAATGTCACACTGCAGCCTATAACAGCCCTCTATACTGTCAACGACACCTCCAACCTTAGTGTCGTCTGCAAACTTGCTAACCCATCCTTCAATCTCCTCATCCAAGTCATTAATAAATATTACAAAGAGTAGAGGCCAACGAACAGGAAAGTGGCTTGAAGTGTGTATACTTCAATGCAAGAAGTATACGAAATAAGGTAGGTGAACTTGCAGCGTGGGTTGGTACCTGAGACTTCGATGTTGTGGTTATTACGGAGACATGGCTAGAACAGGGACAGGATTGGCTGTTGCAGGTTCCAGGATTTAAATGTTTTAGTAGGGTCAGAGGTGGGGGTAAAAGAGGGGGAGGTGTGGCATTGCTTGTCAAAGATAGTATTACAGTGGTGGAAAGGACGATGGATGAGGACTTGCCATCTGAGGTAGTTTGGGCTGAGGTTAGGAATAGGAAAGGTGAGGTCACCCTGTTAGGAGTCTTTTACAGGTCTCCTAATAGTCCTAGAATCATTGAAGAAAGGATAGGGAAGGTGATTCAGGAGATGAGTGACAGTAATAGGGTGGTTGTTATGGGGGACTTTAACTTTCCTGATATTGATTGGGAAAGCTATAGCTCAAGTTCGTTAGATGGGTCAGTGTTTGTTCAATGTGTGCAGGAGAGTTTCCTGACACAATATGTAGACAGGCCAACAAGAGGTGAGGCCATACTGGATTTGGTTCTGGGTAACGAACCAGGCCAGGTGTTAGAATTAGAGGTAGGTGAGCACTTTGGGGATAAGTGACCATAATTCGGTGATTTTTACTCTCGTGATGGAGAGGGATAAGTGTGTACTACAGGGCAAGAGTTATAGCTGGGGTCAGGGAAATTATGATGCGGTGAGGCATGACTTAGGATGAGTGGCTTGGAAAAGTAGACTCCAAGGCAAGAGTGTAAATGATATGTGGAGCTTGTTCAAGGAGCAACTATTGAGTGTCCTTGATAATTATGTACCTGTCAGGCAGGGAGGAAAGGGTCGTGCGAGGGAGCCGTGGTTTAATAAGGAATTGGAATCCCTTGTTAAATGGAAGAGGGCGGCCTATCTCAAGATGAGACGTGAAGGTTCAATTGGGGTGATTGAGAGTTACAGGGTAGCCAGGAAGGACCTGAAGAGAGAGCTAAGAGCAGCAAGGAGGGGACATGAAAGGTCCTTAGTCGGTAGGATTAGGGAAAACCCTAAGGCTTTCTATAGGTATGTTAGGAATAAAAGAATGACTAGGGTAGGAATAGGTCCAGTCAAGGATAGTAGTGGGAAGTTGCGTGTGGAGGCTGAAGAGATTGGGGAGACACTGAATGAATACTTTTCTTCAGTATTTACTCAGGAACAGGGCATTGTCGTCGATGTGAATACTGAGTCACAAATAAGTAGAATGGATGGCTTTGAGGTATGTAGAGAAGAGGTGTTGGAAATTCTGGAAAAGGTGAAAATAGATAAGTCCCCTGGGCCTGATGGAATTTATCCTAGGATTCTCTGGGAAGCAAGGGAGGAGATTGCAGAGCCATTGGCCTTGATTTTTATGTCCTCTTTGTCTACAGGAGTAGTGCCAGAAGACTGGAGGATAGCAAATGTGGTTCCCTTGTTCAAAAAGGGGAGTAGGGATAACCCTAGTAACTATAGGCCGGTGAGTCTCACTTCTGTTGTGGGCAAAGTCTTAGAGAGAATTGTAAGGGATAGGATTTATGCACATCTGGATAGGAATAATGTGATCAAGGATAGTCAGCATGGTTTTGTGAAGGGCAGGTCATGCCTCACAAACCTTATTGAATTCTTTGAAAAGGTGACGAAGGAGGTTGATGAGGGGAAAGCGGTAGATGTGGTGTATATGGATTTTAGTAAGGCGTTTGATAAGGTTCCCCATGGTAGGCTACTGCAGAAAATACGGAGATATGGCATTGAGGGTGAGTTGGAGGTTTGGATTAGGAATTGGCTGGATGGAAGAAGACAGAGGGTAGTAGTCGATGGCAAAGTTTCTTCATGGAGTGCCGTCACTAGCGGTGTTCCGCAAGGATCTGTTTTGGGACCATTGCTGTTTGTCATTTTTATAAATGACCTGGAAGAGGGGTTAGAAGGTTGGGTGAGCAAGTTTGCGGATGATACGAAAGTCGGAGGAGTTGTTGACAGTGAGGAAGGATGTGGCAGGTTACAGCAGGATATAGAGAAGCTGCAGAGCTGGGCAGAAAGGTGGCAAATGGAATTCAATGTAGCTAAGTGTGAGGTGATTCACTTTGGGAAGAATAACAAAAAGATGGGGTACTGGGCTAATGGTCAGATACTTGGTAGTGTGGATGAGCAGAGGGATCTTGGTGTCCATGTACACAGATCTCTGAAAGTTGCCACCCAGGTAAATAGTGCGGTGAGGAAGGCATATGGCGTACTGGCTTTTATTGGTAGAGGAATTGAGTTCCGGAGTCCTGAGGTCATGATGCAGTTGTATAAGACTCTGGTGCGGCCGCATCTGGAATATTGTGTGCAGTTTTGGTCGCCATACTATAAGAAGGATGTGGAGGCACTGGAACGGGTGCAGAGGAGGTTTACCAGGATGTTGCCTAGTATGGAAGGAAGATCGTATGAGGAAAGACTGAGACACTTGGGGCTGTTTTCATTAGAGAAAAGAAGGTTTAGGGGTGACTTGATTGAGGTGTACAAGATGATTAGGGGGTTAGATAGGGTTGACAGTGTGAACCTTTTCCCGCGTATGGAGTCGGGTATTACAAGGGGGCATAGCTTTAAATTAAGGGGGGGTAGATATAGGACTGAAGTTAGGGGTAGGTTCTTCACTCAGCGAGTCGTAAGTTCATGGAATGCTCTGCCAGTAGCAGTGGTGGACTCTCCCTCTTTATGGGCATTTAAGCGGGCATTGGATAGGTATATGGAGGATAGTGGGTTAGTATAGGTTAGGTGGGCTTGGATCGGCGCAACATCGAGGGCCAAAGGGCCTGTACTGCGCTGTATTCTTCTATGTTCTATGTTCTATAACAGAGCCCTGTGGAACACCACTCACCACTGACTTCCAGGCAGAATATTTTCCTTCCACGACCACTCGCTGTCTTCTATCGACCAGCCAATTCTGTATCCAGATAGCTAAATTTCCCTGTATCCCATTACTCCTGACCTTCTGAACCTTGGGGAACCTTATCAAATGCCTTATTGAAGTCCATATACACAACATCCACTGCTCGACCCTCATCAACTTGTCTAGTAACATCCTTAAAGAACTCAATAAGATTTGTGAGGCATGACCTGCCCCTCACAAAGCCATGCTGACTGCATTTAATCAAGCCATGCTCGTCCAGATGGTCATAAATCCTATCCCTCAGAATCCTTTCTAACCACTTGCAGACGACAGACGTGAGACTGACTCATCTGTATTTGCTGGGGATTTCCTTATTTCCTTTCTTGAAGAGAGGAATTACATTTGCCTCCCTCCAGTCCTCCGGCACGACTCTGGTGGAGAGCAAGGGTGCAAAGATCTTCGCAAGCGGCAGAGCAATCACATTTCTTGCTTCCCAAAGCAGCCAAGGACAAATCTGGTCTGGCCCTGGTGACTTGTCAATCTTAATGTTTGTCAAAATTTTCAACACATCAGCTTCCTCAATCTCTATCTGTTCCAGCATGCTTACCTGTTCCTCAATGGTTTCATTCTCTACAAGGTCCTTTTGTTTAGTAAAGACAGAAGCAAAAAACTCATTTAGGGCTTCCCCTACCTCGTCAGACTCTATAAACAAGTTCTCCATGCTATTCCTGATCGGCCCGACTCTTTTTTGATCATTCTCTTATTCCTCACATATGTTTATGCATTTCAAGACATCCAGCTCTTCCTCCTCTGTAATTTAGACATTTTGCAAGGTGTCACCCTCTATTTCCCTACAGTCTATATCTTCCATATCCTTTTCCACAGTAAATACTGATGCAAAATACTCATTTTCTGTGGCTCCACACAAAAGCCACCTTGCTGATCTTTGAGGGGCCCTATTTTCTCCCTAGTTACCCTTTTGTCCTGAACGTATTTGTAAAAACCCTTTGGATTCTCATTAATTGTATTTGCCAAAGCTACCTCATGTCCCTGTTTTGCCCTCCTGATTTTCCTCTTAAGTAGACTCCTACTGCCTTAATACTCTTCTGAGGATTCACTCGATCTATCCTGTCTATACCTTACATATGCTTCCTTCTTTTTCTTAACCAAACCCTCAATTTCTTTAGTCATCCAGCATTCCCTGTACCTACCAGCCTTTCCTTTCATCCTAACAGGAACATATTTTCTCTGGATTCTTGTTATCTCATTTTCTAGCCATACTTTTACCTGCGAACATCTGCCCCCAATCAGCTTTCACAAGTTCTTGCCTAATACCATCAACATTGGCCTTTCTCCAACTTAGAACTTCAACTTTTAGATCTGGTCTATCCTTTTCCATCACTATTTTAAATCTAACAGAATTATGGTCGCTGGCCCCAAAGTGCTCCCCCACTGACACCTCAGTCACCTGTCCTGCCTTATTTCCCAAGAGTCGGTCAAGTTTTGCACCTTCTCTAGTAGGTACATCCACATGCTGAATCCGAAAATTTTCTTGTACATATTTAACAAAGTCCTCTCTATCTCAACCCTTAACACCTTGGCAGTCCCAGTCTATGTTTGGAAAGTTAAAATCCCCGACCATAATCACCCTGTTATTCTTACAGATAGCTGAGATCTTAACATTAAGCTGCCAGTCCTGCTCATCCCTGAGCTATGTTTCTGTAATTGCTATGATATCCCAGTCCCATGTTCTTAACCATGCCCTGAGTTCATCTGCCTTCCCTGTTAGGCCCCTTGCATTGAATTAAATGCAGTTCAATTTATCCTATGTTGTCCCTGCCTGCCCTGACTGTTTGACTCGCTTCTGTTCTCAACTGTACCAGTCTCAGATTGATCTCTTTCCTCACTATCTCCCTAGGTCCCACCACAACACGCCCCCTGGTGCCCTCCCCCCACCACCTTACTAGTCTAAATCCTCCCGAGCAGCTCTAGGAAATTTCCCTGCCAGTATATTAGTCCCCTTCCAATTTAGGTGCAAACCATCCTTCTCGTACAGGTCACTTCTACCTCAAAAGACATTCCAATGATCCAAAAATGTGAATCCTTCTCCCATATGTCAGCTCCTCAGCCATCCATTCATCTGCTCTATCCTCCTATTCCTGTCCTCACTAGCTCGTAGCACCGGGAGTAATCCAGATATTACTACTCTCAATGACCTCCTTTTTAAGTTTCTGCCTAACTCTCTGTAACCTCCCTTCAGAATCTCAACCTTTTCCTTTCCTAGGTAAAAACAATGACTGCAGATGCTGGAAACCAGATTCTGGGTTAGTGGTGCTGGAAGAGCACAACAGTTCCAATGTGGACAATGACCTCTTGCTGGCCCCTCTCCCCCTTGAGAACATTCTGCACCCTCTCTGAGACATCCTTGATCCTGGCACCAGGGAAGCAACACACCATTCTGCTTTTTCACTGCTGGCCACAGAAGCGTCTGTCTGTAACTTAGATTAAAGAATCCCCTCACACAATTGATCTCTTGGAACCCAATGTACCCCTCATTGCATTAGAGTCAGTCTCAATACCAGAAACATAGCTGTTCGTGCTATGTTCCCCTGATAATGCATTACCCCCTACATTTTCCAAAACAGCATACCTGTTTGAAATGGGTCTAGCCACAAAAGACTCCTGCACTAGCTGCCTTCCTCCCTTACCTTTCCTGGAGTTAACCCATCTATGTGATTGTATCTGAGACTTTCCCCCATTCCTATAACTGCCATCCATTACATACTGTTGCTGTTGCAAATTCCTCATTGCTTCTAACTGTCTCTCCAACTGATCCATTCGATCTGATAAGATTTGCAACCAACAGCATTTATGGCAGATACAATCTGCTGTAACCCTTAAACTCTACTAAAGGCCATTTTTGCTTCTTCACAATCTAAAGACCCAGAAAATAACACCATCTTATTCCTCTACAAACACTGCCCCAGGTTAAATTAATAATTATGGGCTTATATTTTAAGTTTAATCAAGACACATATCTCCAAAAACATATTATCAAGAAAGAATCCACTCTATTGCAGACTTTCTGTAGGTCACACTTAAAACAACAATATACTTATCTGCTTCTGTGCTGTGAACTTCACCCAACAGTTCGTCCAAGATCAGTTATGAATTTCACTGTTTGGTCATTTGCCCAGATGCAGTCCAATGTCCAGCGATACATGAATTCAAATAACAAAGGCAGTTTCAGTTTCTTTCTTTCTTTCTCTCTCTCCTGCACTGACCTCACCATGTGCTTCCTTTGTGTGTTCTTCTCCCTTTTAAAACTGCTTTTTTTTACTTTTTCTTCCAAAGTTCCAAAACAATGCAACAGCATATAAAGCAGTAATTGCTGCTCCTGGAATTCGAGGAAATCACCTCCAGCAACTAAAATGCCTCAAAAAAGAAGCAGTTGATACAGGCAGAAATTTTTCCCGTCCTCCATTTTCGATTACAGAATCCTCAACTCAACAGACTAATAAACTCTTTAAGGTGTTAATTTACTGTATTATTTTATTGAAATCAGAGTATTGAGTACAGGAGTTGGAAAGTCATGTTGCGGCTGTAAGGAGATTGGTTAGGCCACTGTTGGAATATTGCATGCAATTCTGGTCTCCTTCCTATCGGAAAGATGTTGTGAAACTTGAAAGGGTTCAGAAAAGATTTACAAGGATGTTGCCAGGGTGGGAGGATTTGAGCTATAGGGAGAGGCTGAACAGGCTGGGGCTGTTTTCCCTGGGGTGTCAGAGGCTGAGGGGTGACCTTATAGAGATTTACAAAATTATGAGAGGCATGGATAGGATAAATAGACAAAGTCTTTTCCCTGGGGTCGGGGAGTCCAGAACTAGAGGTTTAGGGTGAGAGGGGAAAGAGACCTAAGAGGCAAATTTCACGCAGAGAGTGGTATGTATGGAATGAGCTGCCAGCGGATGTGGTGGAGGCTGGTACAATTGCAACATTTAAGAGGCATTTGGATGGGTATATGAATAAGGAAGGGTTTGGAGGGATATGGGCCGGGTGCTGGCAGGTGGGACTAGATTGGGTTGGGATATCTGGTCGGCATGGACAGGTTGGACCGAAGGGTCTGTTTCCGTGCTGTACATCTCTATGACTCTATGACTCTAAATATGATTTAAAAATTTACTTCAACTGTGCTATCACTTGTGTTAGGCTAACTACTATTTTTGTTTCAATTTTTACTGATACTTTTGGTGGTTCACCCTAACTTTGTTATTCCCATCCACCCCATTATTTCTATTGCATAATTTTCTGTAACACGACATTGCAGAGGAATGCACTTACTGCTTTATAGGGGAACTACCTGGGTTATTTCCTTTGCTGGTTGTTCAAGCATATGCTAGATTTACTTGGAGATAAGTTGGAACCAAGGAGCATATTGTCCAAAACTAGTATTGGTCAGCAAGTATTTGAGTGGTCTTTACAGTGGTCAAAGAGCCATAAAGATGTATAGCATGGAAACACACCCTTTGGTCCAACTCTTCCATGCCGACCAGATATCCCAACCTAATCTGGTCCTACCTACCAGCACCCAGCCCCTATCCCTTCCCATTCATATACCCATCCAGCTGCCATTCAAATGTTGCAATTGTACCAGCCTCTACCACTTCCTCTGGCAGCTCATTCCATACACGCACCACCCTCTGCACGAAAAAGTTGCTCATTAGGTCTTTTTTATATCTTTCCCCTCTCACCCTAAAACTATGCCCTCTAGTTCTGGATTTCCCCACTCCAGGAAGAGACATTTTATTGTTTATCTTATCCATGCCCCTCATGATTTTATAAACCTCTATAAGGTCACCCCTCAGCTTCTGATGTTCCAGGGAAAACAGCCCCAGCCTGTTCAGCCTCTCCCTATAACTCAAATCCTCCAAACCAGGCAGCATCCTTATAAATCTTTTCTGAACCCTTTCAAGTTTCACAACATCCTTCCAATAGGAAGGAGACCAGAATTGCATGCAATATTCCAAAAGTAGCCTAGTGGGCGGCACGGTGGCACAGTGGTAAGCACTGCTGCCTCACCGCGCCAGAGACCCGGGTTCAATTCCCGCCTTAGGCGACTGACTGTGTGGAGTTTGCATATTCTCCCCGTGTCTGCGTGGGTTTCCTCCGGGTGCTCCGGTTTCCTCCCTCAGTCCAAAGATGTGCAGGTCAGGTGGATTGGCCATGCTAAATTGCCCGTAGTGTTAGGTAAGGGGTAAATGTAGGGGTAGGGGTATGGGTGGGTTCGCTTCGGCGGGGCGATGTGGACTTGTTGGGCCGAAGGGCCTGTTTCCACACTGTAAGTAATCTAATCTAATCTAATCAATGTTCTGTACAGCTGCAAGATGTCCTCCCAAATCCTATATTCAATACTCTGACCAATAAAGGAAAACATACCAAATGCCTTCTTCACTATCCTATCTACCTGCCTTTCTATTTTCAAGGAGGTATGAACCTGCACTCCGAGGTCTCTTTGTTCAACAACATTCCCTAGCACCTTACCATTAAGTGTATAAGTCCCGCTAAGATTTGCTTCCCCAAAATGCCACACCTTGCGTTTATCTAAATTAAATTCGATCTGCCACTCCTCAGCCCATTGGTCCATCTGATCAGGATCCCATTGTAATTGAGGTAACCTTCTTCGCTGTCCACTACACCTCCAATTTTGGTGTCATCTGCAAACTTAATAATGATACGTCTTATGCTCATATCCAAATCATTTGTATAAAAGATGAAAAGTAGAGAACCCAGCACTGATCCTTGTGGCACTCCAGTCTGAAAAACAACCCTCCACCACTACCCTCTGTCTTCTACCTTTGAGCCAGTTCTGTATCCAAAAGGCTAGTTCTCCCTGTATTCCATGAGATCTAACCTTGCTAACTGGTCTCCCATGGGAAACCTTGTTGAAAGCCTTACTGAAGTCCATATAGACCAAATTTACTGCACTGCCCTCATCAATCCTCTTTGTTACTTCTTCAAAAAACTCAATCAATTTCATGAGACATAATTTCCCATGCAAAAAGCCATGCTGACTATCTGTAATCAGTCCTTGTCATTCAAAATACATGTACATCCTGTCCCTCAGGATTCCCTCTAACAATTCGCACACCATTGACATCAGGCTTACTGGTCTATAGTTCCCAGGTTTGTCCTTACCACCTTTCTTAAATAGTCACTAGTTAGTCAATGATAAAGGCTTTCTGCTTGCTGACAATCATGTGATGGCTCCCTGCGAGTGGGGAAAGTGATGGACTCGTGATTTTATCACAAGATTATTAATCCAGAGACCTTGCCAATGTTCTGGGGGCACAATTTTGAATCTTGTAGATCATCTAATTTGAATCTATTGAAAAGTCTGGAGTTAAAGCTCGAGTGAAACCACTGTCAATTGTTGGAAAAAGTCCATCTGGTTCACCATTACCCTTTAGGGAAGGAAACTGCCCTCCTTACCTGGTGTGACCTACATATGAACCCAGACCCACCACAATGTGATTGACACTTAACTGCCTTCTGGGCAATTAGGGACAGTTAATAAATGGCCAGCAACACCCATACCTCATGAATGAATGAAAAAGAAAGATAATGATAAAGATAAAGAAAAGAAGGCTTGGCCTTGACAATGTAACTTTCTCCATGAAATAAAACCAGAAATAAGGCACTTACTTTATTAACAGCTCATCAGTTGAACAGCAATGAAACTATGGATATTCTCATAAGAATCCCTGAAGAGAATAAACATACATGTGATCAATTAAATGCCTGTGTGTCATAGTCAGACTTTAAAATATTTCAAAAGATATGTGGTGATTCCATCATCTTAAAAGGTTAACAAAATTAAGTTCAATTTGGGCATCCTTGGATGAGTATCAGTGTTTAAATTACTAAGATATACTAAGATGTTTCATGTTAACAGAAAACTGAGTTTCCTTCCAGAGAAAGAGACCAATTGGATCACTTCTGTAAAAAGGCTTCTGGGGTAATCATTTATTTCTGGAACAATTGAAGCATTCTTTAGAGATGCAATAAAGAATCCTTGATCACCAGATTTTGATCTCGTCCACATATGGACACAGACATCAATACAATGGAGGGATTAAAGGCAGGCAAAAAGCCCATTTGACTGATCTTGCTATTCCAACAGCAGACTAAATAGGAACAAAAGTAGTGGTCAAATGAATCTCAGTTATGCCCAAGGAACGTGGGACTTCAAATGTGATTCAAAGTATGGATTGACCAAAGTGAAGAGGTCCCTGAAATGACGCATGATAAAGAGAACTCAGTGGAAAAGCTTGAAGATAACGATGAATTTGAACAAACTACTCTTCCCAAAGAGTTTTAGTGCTGTGGTGAGTAAAATAGTCATAAAATCCTTTTAACTGTGCTGTACAGGTAGTTCTGCTCTTCTGCGGTAGTTGTGTTCCTGTGCAGCCCTGTGCTATACAAACAAATCACATTGAAAGTGTTGGTGATGCAATCATGCTATAGCCAACACACGTTTTAAAAGTTCGTGCTTTAGAAACAGTGTCCCCTATTCATTAATCATGCTACAATGAAGTTGCATTGATGAAATGCATGTTTTAGCAGAATAACTTGTCCTGGATAGTGTTTTATTTCACAGTATGTGGGACAAATTTGTTAAAATGTTATTTTGAACCATGAAGTCATGAGGAGTGACACAAGGGTTCAATAATATAATAGTTCCTTATGACTCTACTAATTGCTTTTGGTTTGGTGAAGACAAATTGAAGTTATGAAAGAGTGCTGTAGTCCCATGCAAAATGTGTATAATAAGCCATTAAAATAGCTTGAGTAGACTTCCTTTAAGTACTGTTAGAGTCGCTTGGTGAGATACATATGCGGGGTAAAAACAACGACTGCAGATGCTGGAAACCAGATTCTGGATTAGTGGTGCTGGAAGAGCACAGCAGTTCAGGCAGCATTCAAGGAGCTTCGAAATCGACGTTTCAGGCAAAAGCCCTTCATCAGGAATAAAGGTAGTGAGCCTGGAGCATGGAGAGATAAGCTAGAGGAGGGTGGGGGTGGGGAGAAAGTAGCATAGAGTACAATGGGTGAGTGGGGAGGGGATGAAGGTGATAGGTCAGGGAGGAGAGGGTGGAGTGGATAGGTGGAAAAGGAGATAGGCAGGTAGGACAAGTCATAGGGACAGTGCTGAGCTGCAAGTTTAGAACTAGGGTGAGGTGGGGGAAGGGGAAATGAGGAAACTGTTGAGCGGCACGGTGGCACAGTGGTTAGCACTGCTGCCTCACAGCGCCAGAGACCCGGGTTCAATTCCCGCCTCAGGCGACTGTGTGGAGTTTGCACGTTCTCCCCGTGTCTGCGTGGGTTTCCTCCGGGTGTTCCGGTTTCCTCCTACAGTCCAAAGATGTGCAGGTCAAGTGAATTGGCCATGCTAAATTGCCCGTAGTGTTAGGTAAGGGGTAAATGTAGGGGTATGGGTGGGTTGCGCTTCGGCGGGGTGGTGTGGACTTGTTGGGCCGAAGGGCCTGTTTCCACACTGTAAGTAATCTAATCTAATCTAATGTTGAAGTCCACATTGATGCCCTGGGGTTGAAGTGTTCCGAGGCGGAAGATGAGGCGTTCTTCCTCCAGGCGTCTGGTGGTGAGGGAGCGGGGGTGAAGGAGGCCCAGGACCTCCATGTCCTCGGCAGAGTGGGAGGGGGAGTTGAAATGTTGGGCCACGGGGCGGTGTGGTTGATTGGTGCGGGTGTCTCGGCAATGTTCCCTAAAGCGCTCTACTAGGAGGTGCCCAGTCTCCCCAATGTAGAGGAGACCGCATCGGGAGCAACGGATACAATAAATGATGTTAGTGGATATGCAAGTAAAACTTTGATGGATGTGGAAGGCTCCTTTAGGGCCTTGGATAGAGGTGAGGGAGGGGGTGTGGGCGCAGGTTTTACAGTTCCTGCGGTGGCAGGGGAAAGTGCCAGGATTGGAGGGTGGGTTGTAGGGTGGCGTGGACCTGACCAGGTAGTCACGGAGGGAACGGTCTTTGCGGAAGGCGGAAAGGGGTGGGGAGGGAAATATATTCCTGTTGGTGGGGTCTGTTTGGAGGTGGCGGAAATGTCGGCGGATGATTTGGTTTATGCGAAGGTTGGTAGGGTGGAAGGTGAGCACCAGGGGCGTTCTGTCCTTGTTATGGTTGGAGGGGTGGGGTCTGAGGGCGGAGGTGCGGGATGTAGACGAGATGCGTTGGAGGGCATCTTTAACCACGTGGGAAGGGAAATTGCGGTCTCTAAAGAAGGAGGCTATCTGGTGTGTTCTGTGGTGCAACTGGTCCTCCTGGGAGCAGATACGGTGGAGGCGGAGGAATTGGGAATATGGGATGGCATTTTTGCAAGAGGTCAGGTGGGAAGAGGTGTAATCCAGGTAGCTGTGGGAGTCGGTGGGTTTGTAAAAAATGTCAGTGTCAAGTCGGTCGTCATTAATGGAGATGGAGAGGTCCAGGAAGGGGAGGGAGGTGTCATAGATGGTTCAGGTAAATTTAAGGTCAGGGTGGAATGTGTTCGTGAAGTTGATGAATTGCTCAACCTCCTCGCGGGAGCACGAGGTGGCGCCAATGCAGTCATCAATGTAGCGGAGGAAGAGGTGGGGAGTGATGCCGGTGTAATTACGGAAGATCAACTGCTCTACGTAGCCAACAAAGAGACAGGCACAGCTGGGGCCCATATGTGTGCCCATGGCTACCCCTTTGGCCTGGAGGAGGTGGGAGAATTCAAAGGAGAAATTGTTAAGGGTGAGGACCAGTTCAGCCAAACGAATTAGAGTGTTGGTGGAAGGGTACTGTTGGGGACATCAGGAGAGGAAAAAACGGAGGGCTTGGAGGCCCTGGTCATGGCGGATGGAGGTACAGAGGGATTGGATATCCATGGTGAAGATGAGGCGTTGGGGGCCGGGGAAACGGAAGTCTTGGAGGAGATGGAGGGCGTGGGTGGTGTCTCGAATGTATGTGGGGAGTTCCTGGAATAGGGGGGATAGGACAGTGTCGAGGTAGGTAAAGATGAGTTCAGTGGGGCAGGAGCATGCTGAGACAATGGGTCGGCCAGGGTGGTCAGGCTTGTGGATCTTGGGAAGGAGATAGAACCGGGCAGTGCGGGGTTCCTGGGCTATGAGGTTGGAAGCTGTGGGTGGGAGATCTCCTGAGGTGATGAGGTTCTGTATGGTCTGGGAGATGATGGTTTGGTGATGGGGGGTGGGGTCATGGTTGAGGGGGCAGTAGGAAGAGGTGTCCTCGAGTTGACGTTTGGCTTCAGCGGTGTAGAGGTCAGTGCGCCAGACTACCACTGCGCCCCCTTTATCCGCTGGCTTGATGGTGAGGTTGGGATTGGAGCAGAGGGATTGGAGGGCTGCGAGTTGTGAGGGTGAGAGGTTGGAGTGGGGGAGGGAGGTTGACAGGTTGAGGCGGTTAATGTCCCGGCGGCAGTTGGAAATGAAGAGGTCGAGGGCAGGTAATAGGCCAGCGCGGGGTGTCCAGGTGGATGCAGTGTGTTGGAGGTGGGCGAAGGGGTCCTCGGAAGGTGGGCGGGAGTCCTAATTGTGAAAGTAAGCTCGGAGGCGGAGGCGACGGAAGATTTGTTCGATGCCGCGGCGTGTATTAAATTCATTGATGCGTGGACGGAGGGGGATAAAGGTAAGTCCTTTGCTGAGGACTGATCGTTCGTCCTCAGTGAGGGGAAGGTCTGGAGGAATGGTGAAAACTCGGCAGGGTTGGGAGCTGGGATCCGGTGTGGGTGTAGAGCTGTGAGTAGGGGCGGAACCTGTAACTGGAGTGGGTGTGATGGTGGGGGGAATGGGGGTGGAGTCATGAGCAGGGGTAGTGTTCCCCTCGGGGTTCTGGGGGGTGGGGATAGTGACAGTGGGGTCTGTGGGGGCATGTCAGCAGAATGCAGGTGAGTGCCGCTGGTGGGGGCGGAAGTGGTGGTGACCACTTCAGTCACTGAGCATGTGGCATCAGCGATGATGTGAGGGGCGGAAGTGATGTCACGTGTGATGCATGAGGAATTGTGAGGGGTGGAAGTGGTTGTGGGAGTGGCCATGATGGGGGCGGAAGTGACATCATCAATCAGCATGGGGGTGTCAGCTGTATTAGCCACATGGCTAATGGCGGAATAGGTTCCGAGGCCAGGAGAATCTTCTGGAAAGTTTGAGGAGTGCTGGTTATGGAGGTGGGTAGATAAAAGTTTGTTGTACTTACAGTTTTTGATGTTTGAGATGGAATTGAAATACTGTTTGTTGAGAGTATGAATTCTCCTGAGGATGTAGTACAGAGTGGGTCCTTTGCAATTCTGAGAGAGTGTGGCCCTCAGCTGAGGCAGGGCTGACTGTAGAGAGGTAAGGTGCCGGCGCATTGCTGCAAGTGTGGAGCGGAGGATCTTGAAGGAGAACTGTTGAGATACATATGCTGTTGAACAAGCTTCCATGAAAAAGGCACAATGAAACTGAAATGTAATGTGAGAGTTATTTTGGAAAGTTCAATTGATCACAAGTTAACTAATCAGGCCATCACTGGATCCTCTTGACAAAACTTGAAATGTCTCACCAGAATGTTAGATAAGTATTAACACATGTCTTTAGTTCTTTTTAGTTTTCTTTTCTGTCCACTTACCTTCTCGGGGGCACTCGGTCGTGGAAGCAGCGGTGGTGAGGGCAGTGACTAGGGACCCAGAGTAAGGACTTTTCTGGTCCGCCACAAGGAGTTGGCATAGTCAGGCTGAACTCCGGGGGTCAGCGGAATTGTGGAAGTGGCTGGGTTCCTGAAGCGAAACCAGAGCGAGCCCGTGACAACCTGATGCTTGAATGGAAAGATGGCAGAGCGGAGATGTGGGGATCAAGAGATCGAGCCCTCTTGGGAAAAGCCCAGCATGGAACAACTGCAGATCTATAGCTAAAGAAAGATTGTAAGTTGGAACTTTTATTTCTTATTTACTACTTTCTATTGACAAGAACTGTAATGTTGAACTTTTAACTTGTTTCTTTATTTTTCCACTCCTTACCTAAGATTTTGTAACTAGATATCTTGAACCTTAGATGGTGCTGTGAGTGGCAACATTGTAAACTTTTCACTGCACTCCTGTATCCCTGTACTTGAGTACATTTGACAATAAAACCTCATTCCAATTCTAATTCTAACATGTCCAAATGGTCAAGCGAGCCTTCACAAAATATCATGATACAAAGGAACACCCTTATATGTTTTATTGTCACTGTTGTTGAATGAAAGAAAATAAAGGACAACTCTTGTGGGCGGCATGGTGGCACAGTGGTTAGCACTGCTGCCTCACAGCGCCAGAGACCCGGGTTCAATTCCCGCCTCAGGCGACTGACTGTGTGGAGTTTGCACATTCTCCCCATGTCTGCGTGGGTTTCCTCCGGGTGCTCCAGTTTCCTCCCACAGTCTAAAGATGTGCAGGTCAGGTGAATTGGCCATGTTAAATTGTCCGTAGTGTTACGTAAGGGGTAAATGTAGGGGTATGGGTGGTTTGCACTTCGGCGGGGCGGTGTGGACTTGTGGGGCCGAAGGGCCTGTTTCCACACTGTAAAGTAATCTAATCTAATCTTCCAAGCGTGGCACTCTCTCAGTAAGAAGTTAACTCACTGATGCACAGGTCGGAAGAAGTCAACACTTGAACAAGCATGCTAAATCCTTACCAAACCTTATACAAATTGCACATGTATAAGATCTAGTCACAAACACCTGGAACCCAGCACAAATTGTCAGTGAAGCTGAGACTCCCAGGTCATCTGTCATTAAGATCGAAACTGGTAAATAAATGGTTGTACAAGGTTAATGTTGAAGTGTCCCCAAAGAGATAAACCAACACAGGAACATACGAACAATGAGCACTTGGCCAAACAACCCTTTGAGCCTGCTGTGTCTCTTAATAAAACTGTGGATTATCTGATTACATCCTCAAAGTCACCTTCCTGCCTACCCCTGAGAAACTTTCATTCCCTTGCTTACCACGAATCTCTGCTGTGAAAATATTTAAGGATCTGCTTTGCCTCAATTCAGGAAGAGAGGTACAAAGACTCAAATCTCTGAGATCAAAATTTGCCTCATTTCTGTTTTAATAATGGATGTCTTATTTTTAAACAATGACCCCTGCATTTAGGTTTATCCAGAAGAGGAAACATATTCTCCACATTTACCTGTTAAGACCCTTCAGGAACTTCTAGACATTGTAATGATGTCTACATACCATCATCAGTTATAATTGTTTGGTATCACACAGTAAACTAACCATTTAAGACAAGAACCTCTCCAAATGGTTTTATTCTATTATGTCCGACTAGTCAGGCCCTCTTGCTCTCAGCATAACAGAAGGATAGTGGCAACAAATTCACCTGATGTACTTTGACTATGGTGAGGATCCATCACACAATATGATGAGACAGTCAGCAGTTTGGAAAGCTGAGCATTCGAAAAACCTACAGAAGAAAACTCATGACAAATTTCAACAAGATAGAATCTCCAGTTGATGGAAAAGAGCGTTTGATAACTGATAAGAGAGAAGCAGAATCAAATATGAGCCAAAAGCTATATGGAGCAGTAACTGCCATAACACATGCTAATTATTAGTTGCGTTGATCACAGTTGTGGGAACTGACCCAAATCAAAGTTTAGTCAGAGAACAAATGGACATTGCAAGCTCTGTGAGCAGAATTGAAACCTTTAGTGGGCAAAAGGAAAATCTCTTTAAAATTCAACACAGTCAGAAGCTTAGAAACCTAGAAGTAAGTGGAGTATTTGGAGCTCAGGCAAATGTTGCTGCTGTTATGGGCATCATGAAGCATGGTAGAGGGAAATTAAGGACTAAAATCAAAATTTAAAATGTAGACACAGAACTAGGAACATCTTGAAACTGGAATTAAAGAAATAAAGTGTCAAATAAAAAGTCTGTGCAAATCGAGCCGAATGGAAGAACACGTTTAGAGGAATATTGAAGCTTCAGAAGAAAGCGGGAGATCTGTTATTTAAATGTCAGTAAAGATGGGAAGAATTTATCAAAATCATAGTGAGTGAGACTCATACTGAAAAAGGAAACTGTAAGGCAACAGGACTTGTTAGCATTGCCACAGACAATGAAATCATCTCAAGAAATCTGTTAAACAGAATAGGGTTCACTTAAAATGCAGTAGGCAGGATTGATTCAGTTAGAGTTAGAATTAGAATTAGCTTTATTATCACATGTACTTATATGAGTACAGTGAAAGTTGACAAGTCACCACTTACAGTGCTATCTTCGGTTAAAAGGTACCTAGGAATTAATTTTAAAGTACAAATTCTTAGGAAACAATTACAAAAATAAAACAGGTTAAAAGTCCACCATTGCAGACTTTCAGGTAGAGAAGTATAAAATTATAGGAATAAATGTTTAAAAAATAAAAAAATGAAGTTCAGAATAACAGTCCTTCCAACCCAGTCCTCACCAGCACCAAGTCTCCATACTGTGCTGGGCTTCACATTAAGGCTCTCGAGGCTGGGAGTACGCTCTGGATTCACCTTAGAGCTGGGAGTCCGTTCTGAGGCTGGGAATCCACGCTGAGGCTGGGAATCCACGCTGAGGCTGGGAATCCACGCTGAGGCTGGGAATCCACGCTGAGGCCAGGAGTCAATACTGAGGCTGGGAGACCACGCAGAGGCTGGGAGACCACGCAGAGGCTGGGAATCAACACAGAGGCTGGGAGTCAACACAGAGGCTGGGAGTCAACACAGAGGCCAGGAGTCAATACTGAGGCTGGGAGACCACGCAAAGGGTGGGAGACCACGCAGAGGCTGGGAATCAACACTGAGGCTGGGAATCAACACTGAGGCTGGGAGTCCATGCTGAGGCCAGGAGACCACGATGAGGGCGGGAATCCATGATGAGACTGGGAATCCATGATGAGGCTGGGAAGCCATGATGAGGCCGGGAAGCCATGATGAGGTCCCGAGTCAACACTAAGGCTGGGAGTTCACACTGAGGTCGGGAGATGACAGTGAGGCCGGGAATCCTGAATGAAACTTGAAACGAGAGAAAAACAAGAAAGAAATTTAAACCAATGAAACAAAATAGGGATCATTCATTCAGCTGCAAAAAGGCAGGACTCATCCATTTTACTTGCAGAATCCTCTATTTTGACTTCATAAACATGGGAAAGCTCTCCATTTCAGCAGTACAGTGTTGTAGCATTGTCATATTGTAGAACTGATTTCCTTTTAGGTAAAGAAATGAAAGCCTTCCTGTTTTACTGCAGAACTGAATTCCTTTCATGCAAGGAAGATCAAGCAATATTGTAATCCAGCAGAATTATGAACTTTTAAACTAAGCAAAATAGTCATATTAACAAGATATGGCAGTTGAAATAATATTAACAGAAAGATTTAATATCAGTGAAGGATTGAATCTAGCACAGAATTGTACATCTTGGATAAAACAATTAGGATACAGAGTTGCTTCTAAAGTATATACTCAATCAGAAGCTGAACAAGTAAATAAACTTTTGATTTGAATTGATATAATAAAGCTTGCTAAGATATAAAAGATGCTTCTTATGAAATTCTGCAAACTTTTGGCAACTACTTTAACCTTAGAACAAATAAAATTCTTGAATTTTGCTGAGAAAATACATATTTTGTTGAATCATCTTGTTTTGCATTCATCAAACCAATTTACCAAAATATCAATGTAAAGGGAAAACAAACTTTGTATGCTACACGAGAGTCGAGGGATTGTATGATTGGCAAGTAAACTCTAATTTGCCATGCAACTGCAATGATGACTAACAATTAATTGCCAAGTGTTGCTTGAAGTTTAAACAAGGCATTTTGACATGGATTAGTCAAGGCATTGTTAGACCACAAGATGATAAGACAAAGGAGCAGAACTTAAACCATTCAGCCCACCCAGTCTGCTCTGCCATTAAGTCATGGCTGAAAAGTTCCTCATTCCCATTCTCCCATCTTCTCCCCTAACCATTGATCCCTGTGACAATCAAGAACAAATCTATTTCAGTCTTAAATACGCTCAATGACCTGGCCTCCACAGCCTTCTGCAGCAGTGAATTCCATAGATTTGCCACTCTCTGGGTGAAGAAGTTTCCCCTTATCTCTGTTCTAAAAGGTCTTCCCTTTACTCTACCTCTGTGTCCTTGAATCCTAGTCTCTCCTACCAATGGAAATACCTTTCCAAAATCCATTCTGTCCAGGCCAATCAGTATTCTGTGAGTTTCAATTAGATGTGGCACCGTGGCTCAGCGGTTAGTACTGCTGCCTCACAGTGTCGGGGACCCGGGTTCAATTCAAGCCTTGGATGACTGCCTGTGTGGAGTTTGCACATTCTCCCTGTGTCTGTGTGGATTTCCTCTGGATGTTCTGGTCTCCTCCAACAATCCAAAGATATGCAGTTTAGGTGAATTGGCCATGCTAAATTGACCAGTGTTCAGGGATGTGTAGGTTAGGAGCATTAGTTGGGGAAATATAAAGTAATAGGGTAGGGGAATGGGTCTGAATGCGTTACTCTTCAGAGGGTCAGTATAGACTTGTTGAGCAAAATGGCCTATTTCCACACTATAGAAATTTTATGTTCTGAGAAGTACACCTGAGAATGCCTGATTTGGCTGTTTTACTGATTGAAGTTGGCACAATTTGTGTACATGATGTTTCCGTCTGCAAAGAATTGGCCTGTATATTAATATATGTAGCTCCCAGCTTGCACAAGTATGCAATACTGTAAGCTTGACTGACAATCTTAAATTGATTTGTCAGCATAATAATTTGTACCTAGCCTTAACTCTAGCTCAGGAATATTTAGCAAATGTTGTCTTATCACCAGGCCACAGGATAATGATTTAGATGGATTTTATTTTGTGGTAAAAATGTGGTAATGGAGCTTTGAAGTCAGAATTCATGAGACACAAAATTATTGTTGGGATTGCTGATCAGTCTTTGTCAGATTTATTATAGGCAAAGGAAGATTTTACTTCAGGGATAGCCATTCCAATGATGAAAGAAGCAGAAATCTAGAAGCATCCCTAGATCAATCTTAAGAGAAAGAAATCGGCCTTATTACAATAAATTCCATTTAGTTCTTAAGGTACAAAACACACATGGACTCATATTAGTAGGCAGTACAGAAAGTAGGCCAGTCAGCAGATAATAAAGATCAATATTAATGCTGTGGAGGAAGAAAACATCACAATTACAAGCAGCAGTTAATCCTTCATCTGTAAAACAGTAGGTCACTTCCTGACAGTAAGGTAAAAACAATGACTGCAGATGCTGGAAACCAGATTCTGGATCAGTGGTGCTGGAAGAGCACAGCAATTCAGGCAGCATCCGAGGACAGGCAAAATCGACGTTTCGGGCGAAGGGCTTTTGCCCGAAACGTCGATTTTGCCTGTCCTCGGATGCTGCCTGAATTGCTGTGCTCTTCCAGCACCACTGATCCAGATACTTCCTGACAGTATAGAAGTAAGGCTCAGTTACAGAACAGTAAAATGTTAAGTAAGTATTCAGACAAATATGCTAATGATGTAGAGCAGACTACAACAGAAGAAAAGACAGAAGAAGGCCTGAGGGAAATAAATGGTCCAAGCTAAGTATTTTGGCAAAGGATATTTATTTAATAGACATCTCATTAATGTTAAACTCGATAGAGGACAGGATTGAAGAAACATTGCTTATAGTTTCTAACAGTACAGCTACATCATTCAGTAGGTACAAATATCAAGATTAGAAGTATGCAACCAGCAACTCTGCAACACAAAGGATGTCAGGTGGGGGTGGCATTTGTTAGTCTTGCGAGACAATGGATCTGCGGCTGGGAAATCTTGCTTCAATCTTTGTTGGTAGAGCAACATTTGTTGTGGCTGTATAGGCCCACATGGGAGTGGCAGTCGAAAAATATAGCACTGGAAAAGCACAGCAGGTTAGGCAACATCCACAGAGCAGGACATCAACGTTTCAGGCATTAGCCCTTCGTCAGGAAGGACACAAGTACAGAAACTGACAATAAATCGTTTCTAACCTGGACAGTTTGTTTTATCTGTTTTACAGTTTTGTTGACTTTAACCGATAGTGCTATTCCTGATTGGAAGAGCAATTTTCACAGAATTCAGGACAGAAGGCATTTTCTACTGCTTTTGTCAGTATCTAAATGAGTCTCTTCATTGCACTGGGTCAAAGAGATAATTGCAGAAATTGAGTCTTAAAGTGATATCCTGACAAGAAGGGCAGATTGTGTCCTCTTGTCCATGGGTCATGCTGAAAATAAAGGAAAATTTGCTGTCTCATTATAGTTTATTAATATCGTATATCAGTTGCCTTGACTGTTCCGGATAAGTTTTTATTTACTTTTACAACCACGTGCCTGACAATACTTAGATCCAGTTACTCACTGCAAACAGTTTTCCATAATTAAGATTGTGGTGTGAATGTTTCAGAACATTGCCAGATATAAGTCGGATCCCTTCTGGGAGTGTTTTTAAAAAGGCTTAACTGCGTTACATTTTTACATGGTGAAGTGATGTTTGTGTTTCGATGGCTTAGATGGAGAATGCTGTGGGATTCTTTTTTTAGATGTTAAATTTCAAGAAATGGTTCTTGTCTCATGTTTCAACATGTAACACACCCAGTATAGGGTTTTACAATTAAAAACAGCTGGAAAGTGTGGCTTTTCACCTTGATGATAAAAACTGAAAGGAAATAACCAATACTCCTCTTCAAAATAAAAGTAAAAGAGGGAGATCTAGTAACTTTTTTTAGAACTAGGTGCTCAGAAGTGGCTTGCAATATTTGACATCATCCGATGGTTCATATTTTTTTGGAAAAGGACTTGGGTCTGTATTAGAATCCCAAGAATGTTAAATCCCAACAATTGAAATTCCTTCTCTTGGTAAATCGGAATTAGAGTTGCTTTTGCTGTGCTTTCGAAAAGTACAGTGACAGCTTTCAAAAATTTTCAGGACCGTGGAAAAAAGTCTAAAGGGTTCTATGAGATGCTTCACTAAGACTTTCCAATTTGCGTATTTTGTGTCACCTCAGAAAGGCAGAATGTTTAAATTCAAAATTAAAGAAGATATCATAACAATGCATAGATGCTAAAAGTTATACGTTATCAATGAAATCCTCTTTCTTACTGTTCTGTAGTGCTAACCGAAAATTAAGTACACACTGAATTGAATTGTTTTTGAAAGTACTTTGAAGTGTCATCTTCCAAATTGTTTTGTTCTGTTGGAACATTTCCTTCATGTAGTAGATTCCCAGATTTGCTGTTCTGTTTAATTTAGAACTGTCTTGCATGGTTCTAAATGTTACCATAGTCATACTACCCACCCCTCACTGAAGACTGCACACAGACTTTAAGAGATGCAGAGGCAGGATAATCTTAATTTTTACATTTGCTTTTTATTATAGAGCTTCACAATTAGACAGAAGAAAGGTTCTCGGAACTTAATTGCAATGTAATATGATCCATGGTCTGCTGAAGATCTCAAATGCAAGGAATTAAAGGGCTTGGCTCTCTGTTTACCAATGGAAATAGTTCCAGAACTAGTGGGCCTGGAAGTAGAAAAAAATCATTGCCTTTTTTGGTCATGTAGAATATAGCTTCTAAATATTACTTTTTTGTGTGTGTGTTAATGGAGTCTACGTGCTGACATTTTCAATGTTTCCATTTCAGGCAGACCAATTAATGGGTTGCATTAAATGTAAAACTAGTGAAATCTGAAACAAGGTTCCGACAGTCGGATCTTCTAACTTTTGAGGGCATCTTCTCAACCTGGAGTTTTTTGTTGATGTACAACTATAGCCAGAACAGAGTGAAGGGCATGTGGATAGCACAAAATGTGTAGCTTGAATACTACCAATCAAGTAACAGAATGTGTCACGCAAAGCTTAATTTAATTTGTTTAATTGAATTATTTTTCTTACTACTGAATAAATCTTTAAAATGAAAGATTTTCTGTACCCCATATACATAATTGCCACAAGAAAAAAAACTCTAGGAGAAGTGAATGTTTTATAGTTTAAGGCAAAGTCAAAGAGTTGATATCTTTTCAAGTGGCTCAGGGAACTGGCATAGCTGCCCTTCTGAGTGATGATAGATCCATGTGAAATTTAATACTGATTAAAAATGCATGTGTGGTAGTTTCCAAATAAAACAGAGTCTGATCATAGAACACACAAAAAGCACTTCAGAGAAGTCTTGTCGAACACCAGTGGATTTTACTTCAGAAGCTACAGCACATAAGGGAAGGATAGAGCAGCTGCCCAAAGAGCTATTACATGGAGCTCTAATCATTAGTGCTTTGAGTCGCTAAATTTGTATCTTAGGTTACAATAACTGAAAGTATGAGGCAACATAATTCCTACTGAGTTACCATATTTTTCCTAAATACTCTGTAAATTCAATAACCAACATTTAAAGCAATTTAATTCTTTTCAATTGCAATCATAAAAAATAACCATGAATAAATCTATAAACAACTACCTACTCTAAATTTCCTCAGCATGCAGTATTAATGAAACCCTAAACCCATTTACAGGATCATATTGATTAATTCAAAGCACAAAGCCAACAAAAGTAACTTTTCCATTTGTTATTTAAATTTGTACTTGACATACTTTGGAAAAGGAGGATAAAGGAGGAGCCATTGTCATTCAGAATAGAACAGATTACTGCAAGGAACTACCAGCTGATCTGACCAAAGAACACACCCTTGAATTAAACACATTGTTCAGGACTTTGGATCCAGTCCTTCAGAGTTCCCTACACTCCCTCATCCCACGTACTTCTCATGTAGGTGACTTCTACTGCCTTCAAAGGTACACAAAGCCAACACACCAGGATGTCCCATCGTATCAGGCAATGGGACCCTGTGTGAGAATCTCTCCGGCTATGTTGAAGGCATCTTGAAACCTATTGTACAGGGGATCTCCAGCTTCTGTCGTGACACTACGGATTTCTTACAGAAACTCAGCACCCACGGACCAGTCGAACCGGGAACATTCCTCATCACAATGGATGTTTCAACACTCTACACCAGCATCCCCCACAATGACGCCATCACGGCAACAACCTCAGTACTCAACACCAACAACTGCCAGTCTCCAAACACCGTCCTACAATTTATCTGCTATATCCTCGATCACAACGTCTTCACCTTTGACAACCAGTTCTTCATCCAGACACGTGGAACAGTTATGGGGACCAAATTTGTACCCCAATGTGCCAACATTTTTATGCACAGGTTCGAACAAGACTTCTCTATGCAGGACCTCCAACCAACATTATACACCAGGTACATTGATGACATTTTCTTCCTCTGGACCCATGGCGAGGAGTCACTGATAAAACTACACAGTGATATCTACAAGTTTCATCCCACCATCAAACTTACCATGGACTACTCTCGACTATCTGTCTCATTCTTGGACACATGCATCTCCGTCAAGGATGGACACCTCAGCACCACGCTCTATCACAAACCCACAAACAATCTCACAATGCTACACCTCTTCAGCTTCCACCCAAAACATATTAAAACAGCCATCCCCTATGGACAAGCCCTACACGTACACCAGATCTGTTCAGATGAGGAGGAACGTGATGGGCACCTGGAAGTACTCAGGGATGCCCTCATAAGAACGGGGTACAACGCTCAACTCATCAACCACCAGTTCCGATGTGCCACAGCAAGGAACTGTAATGACTTCCTCAGGAGACAGACACACACTGCAACTGACAGGGTACTCTTCGTTGTTCAGTACTTCCCAGAAACTGAAAAACTACGCCATGTTCTTCGTGACCTGCAACACATTATCAATGAGGATGAGCACCTCACTTTGTACATCCCAGTCCAACACCGGCATCTCCAAATCATGACTACTTTGAAAACATTTTCAGTACGTTGCATTACTGAATGACAGACTGTGAATTTGGTGCTTTTTGTGACAAACAGTCAAGGAATTGTTAAATGCAAATAAATTCCATCTTTTATAAAGTTCATTAATAGTTAGTTCACCATTAGGATGGTCTGAAATCAGCTTTCTTTAATCATGTTAACATAGTTGACAGTCGCATGCGTCTTTCTCATGTGGCACATATAATTTCATTTCAGGAAAACCTTACAAGAATATACACTTCCTTAAAATGATATATGACCCTACCCAAAATTATTAAAATGAAGATTTTATCTGACATATTATCTTAATCTGGGTTGACAAGAAATGTATCTGAGTCCTTTAAGTTATTTGGAATAATCCTGATGATTGTACCATAAATACCACTGATTTACTCAGGAAGATGCATTTTAGACAAATGAGTGGAGTTTCTCAGCTGCTGTTCAGAAGTCCAGCCCTCCCTCTGGACTGGAGTTCTTTAACACAAAATGGAATAAAATACCAATAAATAAACCTAAATAGATTTTCCCATTGAAAAGTTATGACTTCGGCAATGAAGGAGATGGATATTGATCTATGTTATCTTTAGCCATTGCAGTCAGGTGCACATTAATAACTTGTTACTTTAGTCTTCAGTTAACAGTCATTTCCAATGCTGACTTGGATTCCAATGAGAATTGGATATAATAAAAGTTTGTAAAAACAATGTTCTGTACTTCTTTTTATTTCAAAAATATACTTTATTCATAAAATATATTAATGATCTGTACAATTGGTCATGCCATACATACGTAAACATTCCATTTCTTTGCATACAGAGACAGAGTAATCATTCAGATATACAGGTCTGTACGATTACTATCCACATATTTAGCTGGGGAGGTCAGCAGAGCCCCCTTACTGCATCGGCCCCCTGTGCTTAGGCAGGCAGATGTTACATGGTGGTCTTTCCCCACCGCACCTTGGCGGCAGCTGCCCCAAGCTTCAGCGCGTCCCTCAACACAGTCCTGGACCTTTGAATGTGCCAGTCTGCAACACTCAGTCGGGGTCAACTCCTTCAGCTGGAAGATCAACAGGTTTTGGACCGCCCAGAGAGCGCCCTTCACCGAGTTGATGATCCTCCAGGCACAGTTGATGTTTGTCTCAGTGTGCGTCCCGGGGAACAGACCATAGAGCACAGAGTCCCTCGTCATGGCGCTGCTTGGAACAAACCTCGACAAACATCACTGCATTCCTCTCCAGACTTCTTCTGTGTAGGCACATTCCAGAAGGAGGTGTGTGACAGTCTCCTCCCCCCCGCAGCCGCTTCGAGGGCAGCGTGCAGTGCGGCTGAGAGTCCGGGCATACATAAAGGATCTCACAGGCAGAGCCCTTCTCACCATCAGCCAAGCCACGTCTTGGTGCTTGTTGGAAAGTTCTGGCGATGAGGCATTCTGCCAAATGGCTTTGACAGTCTGCTCAGGGAACCGTTTGATAGGATCCGCCCTCTCCTTTTCCCGAAGGGTCTCAAGGACACTACGTGCTGACCAATTCCTGATGGACTTGTGGTCAAAGGTTTTTTCTTCATAAACTTCTCCACGAAGGACAGGTGAAACGGAATAGTCCAACTACTCGGAGCGTTCCACAGCAGCGAGGCCAAGCCCATCCTTCGCAACACCGGGGACAGGTAGAACCTCAGTACGTAGTGACACTTGGTGTTTGCGTACCGGGGATCCACGCACAGCTTGATGCAGCCACACACAAAGGTGGCCATCAGGGTGAGGGTGGCATTGGGTGAGTTTTTTCCCCTGTTTCCCAGATATTTATACATCGAGTCCCTTCAGACCCGGTCCATCTTTGATCTCCATATACATTGGAAGATGGCCTGGGTGACTGCAGTGGCACAGGTTCTGGGAATAGGCCAAACCTGTGCCACGTATAACAGCAATGACAGTGCCTCACACCTGATGACCAGGTTTTTTCCCGTGATGGAGAGCGACCGTAGCTTCCATCTGCCCAGTCTCTGCCTCACTTTCCTGATACGCTCCTCCCAAGACTTGGCGCATGCCCCAGCCCCCCCCCAAACCAAATACCCAGCACCTTCAGGTGGTCTGTCCTGACGGTGAAGGGGATCAAGGATTGGTCAGCCCAGTTCCCAAAGAGCATGGCCTCGCTCTTGCCTTGGTTGACCTTGGCCCCCGAGGCCCATTTGAACTGGTCACATATGCACATGAGTCTGTGCACGGACAGCAGATCCAAGCAGAAAATGGCGACGTCATCCTTAACATGCAGGCTCCCGCTGCCAGGAATAGTCACCCCTCTCAGGCTCGCATCCTTCCTGATGGACTTGGCAAATGTCTCTATGCAGCACACAAACAAGGCAGGAGAAAGAGGGCAGCCCTGCCTGACTTCAGATCTGACTGGGAAGCTATCTGATTCCCACCCATTGATTGAGACTGTACTGACAATGTTGGTGTAGAGCAGTCTGATCCAATTGCAGATTCCCTCCCCAAAGCCCATTTTGGAGAGAATATCTCTCATATACATTTGTGATATCCTGTCAAAGGCTTTCTCCTGATCCAGGCTGATCAGGCAGGTGTCCAACTCTCTGTCCTGCACGTAGGCGATCATATCCCTGAGGAGTGCGAGACTCTCAACGATCTTCCTGCCCGGTACAGCGCAGGTTTAGTCAGGGTGAATCACCGACCCCCAGAGTAGACCTGACCTGGTTGGCGATTACCTTTGACAAAATTTTGTAATCCGCATTCAGTAGTGAGACTGGTCTCCAATTTTTGAGTTCCTCCCTCTCCCCCTTCCACTTGTAGATGAGGGTGATGATGCCTTTCCTCATGGATTCACTCATGGTACCTGCCCGAAGCATACTGATATACACGTCCAACAGGTCCTGGCCAATCAAGTCCCACAGAGCAGAATAGAGTTCGACAGGTAAGCCGTCACTTCTGGAAGTTTTATTCTTTTTGAAGATGGCCTTGGTCAGCTCGTCCAGAGATAGTGGTTGGTCCAGCCTCTCCTGTGTTCTGTCGTCTAAGACCTCCGTGATAGAGGACAGGAACGACTGGGAGGCCGTGCTGTCAGTCGGCTTCGTGTCATATAGACTGGCATAGAAGGATTTGCTGATCCTCACGACGTCAGCCTGAGATGACATTATCGAGCCATCTTCTTTCTTCAGGCTTCTGAGCGCAGAGCTCTCTTTGTGCACCTTCTGGAAGAAGAAACGTGAGCAAGTCTCGTCCTACTCCACCGAGCAGACCCTGGACCGGAAGATTATCTTGGAGGCCTCCGAGGCAAAGAGCGAGGCTTGCTGGCCCTTCACCTCCTTGAGGTCCTCCGTGACATCGACGCCCATCGTCTGCAGCAGGAGCAGGTTCTGCATACTTGCCTGGAGCTGGGACAGTTTTCCCCGCCTCTCTCTCTCCTCCTGAACACCTTTGAGGATGAAGAACCTCTTGATGTTCCCTTTTACTGTTTCCCACTGGGGACTCAAAGAGGGGCTTCACAATTCTCCAACCTGCGTAGTCCCTCTTGAGCTCCTCAATGTTTCCCAGAGTCAACAGCTTTGTGTTCAGCTTCCATGTTCCCTTACCAACCCGCTGCTCGTCCTGTAGGTGACAGTCGGCCAGCAGGAGGCAGTGGTCAGAGAAGAATACCTGCTCGACATCGGTGGATCTGACCGAGAGCGTACGGGACACAAACAGGTCATCTATCCTTGAGCGGATAGACCCGTCTGCCTGTGACCAGGTGTGTATCAATGCTGCGCTGTGTCTGCAGGGGTGCTGAAGATGTCGTGCAGCTTGGCATCTTTGACCATTTCCATCAGAGCTCTGGATGTGGCGTCCAGTTTACTGTTCCCCCCCCCCCCCGCTGCTGGATCATCCATCTGCATCAGTTGAAGTCTCCGGCCAAAATGACCGGCCTGGACATAGCCAACAACAGTGTCTTGTTCTGTACTTTTAACAGGGCAATTTATTTTACAGTATCAGTTTGTGGACAGGATTTCTTGTTTGAATTTTGCAGTCCCTTCTTTCAGTGGCTTCTTTCTGTTAGCCTGAGTTATGTCGTGGGAAAAGATAGTAGATTAAACAATAATGCTTAGAAGTGAAAGAATTGGTTACATTGGAGCTCCATTTTAAAGTATATAAGTTATTTTGAGACATAGCTTAAACAGTGCCTGGACTGAGTCATTGCCTATTCTGCATAAGGAATGAAATATCCTCTATAATTATTGCAAATAACGAGAATAATGACACGCCTTTTGTGGATGGATGATTTGATATTTGTTTTAAAACTGAATAACATAGGGCACAAGATAATTGACATTTAACTGAAAGCTCTTGCCTAAGGTTGTAAATTGCCAGCCTAAATGCATTAGGTCCCCACAAAGTCTTGCCAATTAACCTTAGAAATTGACCTTGACAATCTAGACACTAGTGATCAGAAGTGTGACCTCATAAACTTGATTGGAAGTTCCACCTTTTCCACTCATCACTGTCTCCATGGCTAACACAAAATTTTCTCTAGGTTCTGAAACCTGTGGAACTCCTGACCTTCTGCAGCCTTTTCTCCCTCCTACAATTTTCCAGCTTTTAAAATCTAAGCTTGTTGTCAGCTGACCATTATACCTTGATTTACGAAAACATTTCTTTAAATTGTGCCAAGCTTTATGGGGACCCATGCTAACGAGCCTAGCCATTCAAGTCAGTCACTCAATTTTAGTGAGAAAAAAGATATTTTCATACATCTCAGAACAAGTTATCTATTTGAGTCCTTTCCAGTATTCTCGATTCAAATCCAAAGAACTGAAGGATGGAGATGATAAACTGTAGAAAAAAACAAAGCATAGTATTTATTTGTGCACAACTACAAAGTTGAGTGGTTAATGAACTGGAGTTAATCCTGTCTTAGAGCCAGGAACAGACTCTGGAAACCTCTCATGGAAGAGGGCTGCCGGTGCAAACTAATGATCATTTTTTGACTATTTAGAATATTTCAAAGACTGGCTTTTGCAGGACTCCATTAGAATCTTATATTTTCAAATTCTACATCCATGAGATCGCATGACGCTGAATATGCACTGTAACCGTTGGCACAATAGCTATTAATCCCTTATGCTGCAAATCTTGACATTCAGATTCTGACATAACACTTCTATCAGATGTATTGATCTTATTTGTGTCACAGTTAGTACATGTTCACTGGTTAAATATTGAAACAATTTTCACAGAAACTTCAATGAACAATATCTCCTTGAAACTTCTATAGTCCTATTTTTTACTAAACAAATACTGTAGAAATATAGTCACAGGTTCAGATGATGTTTGAACATAGAACATTACAGTGCAGTACAGGCCCGTCGGCCCTCGATGTTGCGCCGACCTGTCATACCAATCTGAAGCCCATCTAACCTACACTATTCCATGTACGTCCATATGTTTGTCCAATGACGACTTAAATGTACTTAAAGTTGGCGAATCTATTACCGTTGCAGGCAAAGCATTCCATACCCTTACTACTCTCTGAGTAAAGAAACTACCTCTGACATCTGTCCTATATCTATCACCCCTCAATTTAAACCCCCCTCGTGCTCGCCGTCACCATTCTTGGAAAAAGTCTCTCCCTGTCCACCCTATCTAAACCTTTGATTATCTTATAAGTTTCAATTAAGTCACCTCTCAACCTTCTTCTCTCTAACAAAAACAGCCTCAAGTCCCTCAGCCTTTCCTCATCAGACTTTCCCTCCATAGCAGGTAACATCCTAGTAAATCTCCACTGCACCCTTTCCAAAGCTTCCACATCCATCTTATAATGCGGTGACCAGAACTGTACACAATACTCCAAGTGTGGCCGCACCAAGTTTTGTACAGCTGTGGCATAACCTCATGGTTCCGGAACGCGATCCCTCTATTAATAAAAGCTAAAACACTGTATGCCTTCTTAACAACCTTGTCAACCTGGGTGGCAACTTTCAAGGATCTGTGTACCTGGACACCGAGATCTCACAGTTCATCTACACTACCAAGAATCTTACCATTAGCCCAGTACTTTGCATTCTGGTAACTCAGACCAAAGTGAATCACTTCACACTTATTAAACTCCATTTGCCACCTCTCAGCCCAACTCTGCAGCTTATCTATGTCTCTCTGTAACCTACAACATCCTTTGTCACTATCCACATCTCTTAGTGTCGCCTGCAAATTTACTAACCCACCCTTCCCAACCCTCATCCATGTCATTTATAAAAATGACAAACAGCAGTGGACCCAACACCGACCCTTGCGATACACCACTGGTAACTGGACTCCAGGATGAACATTTCCCATCAACCACCGCCCTCTGTCTTCTTTCAGCAAGCCAATTACTGATCCAAACTGCTATATCTCCCACAATCCCATTCCTCTGCATTTTGTACAATAGCCTACTGTGGGGAACCTTATCGAACACCTTGCTGAAATCCATGTACACCACATCAACCAGTTTACTCTCATCTACCTGGTAAAAACAATGACTGCAGATGCTGGAAACCAGATTTTGGATTAGTGGTGCTGGAAGAGCACAGCAGTTCAGGCAGCATCCGAGGAGCAGCAAAATCGACGTTTCGGGCAAAAGCCCTTCATCAGGAATAAAGGCAGAGAGCCTGAAGTGTGGAGAGGTAAGCTAGAGGTGGGTGGGGGTGGGGAGAAAGTAGCATGGAGTACAATAGGTGAGTGGGGGAGGGGATGAAGGTGATAGGTCAGGGAGGAGAGTGGAGTGGATAGGTGGAAAAGAAGATAGGCAGGTAGGACAAGTCATGGGGACAGTGCTGAGCTGGAAGTTTAGAACTAGGGTGAGGTGGGGGAAGGGGAAATGAGGAAACTGTTGAAGTCCACATTGATGCCCTGGGGTTGAAGTGTTCCGAGGCAGAAGATGAGGCATTCTTCCTCCAGGTGTCTGGTGGTGAGGGAGCGATGGTGAAGGAGGCCCAGAACCTCCATGTCCTCAGCCCAGTGGGAGGAGGAGTTGAAATGTTGGGCCACTGGGCGGTGTGGTTGATTGGTGCGGGTGTCCCGGAGATGTTCCCTAAAGCGCTCAGCTAGGAGACATCCAGTCTCCCCAATGTAGAGGAGACTGCATTGAGACATTTCCCCTTCCCCCACCTCACCCTAGTTCCAAACTTCCAGCTCAGCACTGTCCCCATGACTTGTCCTACCTGCCTATCTTCTTTTCTACCTATCCACTCCACCCTCCTCCCTGACCTATCACCTTCATCCCCTCCCCCACTCACCTATTGTACTCCATGCATCTTTGCTATCCTTTCCTCTACATCTCTGGAACTATTCGGAGGCCTATAGAAAACTCCCAACAGGGTGACCTCTCCTTTCCTGTTTCTAACCTCAGCCCATACTACCTCAGTTGACGAGTCCCCAAACATCCTTTCTGCAACTGTAAAGCTGTCCTTGACCAACAATGCCACACCTCCCCCTCTTTTACCATCTTCTCTGTTCTTACTGAAACATCTAAATCCTGGAAACTGCAACAACCATTCCTGTCCCTACTCTAACCATGTCTCTGAAATGAAACATCGAAGTCCCAGGTACCAACCCGTGCTGCAAGTTCACCCGTCTTATACCGGATGCTCCTGGCGTTGAAGTAGATACAATTCAAACCAACTTCTTGCTTGTCGATGCCACCATACGTCCCTGAAACTTGATTTTGGATCTCCCTACTCTCAACCTTTTCTATACTCGAACTATGATTTTGGTTCCCATCCCCCTGCTGGATTAGTTTAAACCCACCCCAATAGCCTTAGCAAATTTCCCCCCAAAGATATTGGTACTCCTCTGGTTCAGATGAAGATCATCCTGCTTGTAGAGGTCCCACCTACCCCAGAAAGAGCCCCAATTATCCAAGAATCCAAAACCCTTCCTCCTGCATCATCCCTGTAGCCACGTGTTCAACTCCTCTCTCTCCCTATTCCTTGCCTCACTAGCACGTGGCGTGGGCAACAAATCAGAGACAACAACTCTGTTTGTCCTAGCTCTAAGCATCCGTTCTAGCTCCCTGAATTTCTGCCTTAAATCCCCATCTCTCTTCCTACCTATGTCGTTGGTGCCAATGTGGACCATGACTTGGGGCTGCTCCCCCTCCCCCTTAAGGATCCCAAAAACGCGATCAGAGACATCACGAACCCTGGCACCTGGGAGGCAACACACCAACCGTGAGTCTCTCTCATTCCCACAGAACCTACTATCTGTCCCCCTAACTATAGAGTCCCCAATGACTACTGCACTGCTCCTCTTCCCCTTTCCCTTCTGAGCAGCAGGGACAGACTCTGTGCCAGAGCCCTGTACCCCACTGCTTTCCCCTGGTAAGTCATCCCCCCCCAACAGTGTTCAAAACGGTATACTTATTGTTGAGGGGAATAGACGTATTTGACTATGATACTGACGGTCTTTCTAACACATTTATTAACTTCTACTATTGTTAATGTTTTGTGGATTTGTTTTGTAATTCACAATAACTCTTATGATTTAATTTACCTATTGTCACTTCACAAACATCACAATGTCACATTTTGACAATGAGGTACTTGATTTATGGTTTCTTTTTGCAAATTCTCTTTTTTGGGCACTGTGTGACAAGATGGATTCTAATCTCTTTTGTTCCAAATCTTATAATGCTATAAAATACCATTAATAAGAAGTTGCATTTCTTATTTCGCTAAGACAGCTTACAATGTAAGCCAAGAAAGTATAAGTTCAGTGATGTCCATTTGTGATACCAATGCCATTTTCTGTGAAATCATTCTTCTTACTGACAAGATATGTGGAGGCATGCATTGGTTGTACTAGATTAGCACAAGGGGCTTGTTTCCTTGGCATTAGCTAGATATCATAGCAACAAGATTGTGCCAGAGTCTAGTAGCACTGTGTGGTGGTGTGTGTAATATCCTGGACATAATCTGTCTTTAATTTTCTTTGGATCGTAGTGTTATTACAGATATCTGTGCTCGATTATCAGTCTTTATTTAATAAGAAGGATACTGTAGCTGAAGAATCGTTCCAAGCCTGAAGTGGGTATCTCCTGGTATTGTGGGAGCAGGTGTAGTCTATTTGAGATTGATAAAGGGAGCTATGGCTCCTTTGTTAAGGTTTCAAATTTAAATGCATTTCAGAGTGAGGCAGTAGGGGAGTCACAACTGGAATTCATAATAATTAAAGTGTCATTTAAAATCATGCAAATTACTGGTGCAATTGAAATGTCACCTAAAACAGGCCCCCTTATGAAATATTGCTTTGGTAAAAGTCAATGACAATAATATCAAAGATTTGAGACCACATTAATCCACTTCATTTTCCTCTTACCTTTGGGCCTTGATAATGGATATATATTACGTGATGCTGTAGACTATCACACTGCTGAAATTATTTGAAATGAGCAACTAACAGGCTGAACTGAAGAACAACATATGCACAAAATAGATTTGCTGCATTTTAATTACAATCAGGCCCTTTTAATAAAAGCTCAGATGAGATCTCTTCCCTGTTGAATCCTGCCATGGTCTAGATATTTTAATCATTTTTTAAAATTAATTTTCATCCCTAGTTAAAGGGCCAGTTATATAGGTCCAAGTCTTCCGATACAGGGAAAAGCCTCCAAATGAATTTATGTTGCTGATATGCACTAGTCGCCTGGGGATGTCCTTTAGTGCACACATCCGTAATACTCATGAGGGAAGTTTAAACTTCCAATTGCCCATTTAGCTTGTCTGAATTCCTTTCTAATTCCAGCAATAGTAGCATCAGATGGCCAGAACGATGAAGGTGTGGAGTTGAATCATACTTTTATGTATGATTCAATACAGTACGTTAACAGTCCGACAAGGGAAGGGACCATATTGGACCTGGTGTTGGGGAATGTGTCAGGCCAGATGGTAGAAGTTGCAGTGGGGGATTTCTTTGGGAATAATGACCACAATTCTATAAGTTTTAGAATACTCGTAGACAAAGATGAGAATGATCCTAAGGGAATGATCCTAGAGCCAATTATATCAAAATTAGGCAGGAGCTGGGAAATGTGAATTGGACACAGCTATTTGAAGGAAAGTCCACATTTGATATGTGGGAAGCTTTCAAAGATAGGTTGAAGATAGTGTAGGATAGGCATGTCCTTTTTAAAACAAGGGATAGGAAAGGCAACATTCGTGAACCGTGAATGACAGGAGAAATCATGCGACTAGTCAAGAGGAAAAGGGAACAGGCAGCTAAGAACAGAACGGGCCTTGGAGGAATATTGGGAGAGTAAAACCAATCTTAAAGGAGGAATCAAGCAGGCTAAAAAGGGTCTTGAAATAACTTTAGCAAGCCGAATTAAGGAGAACCCCAAGGCCTTTTATTCTTATATCAGGAGCAAGAGGGTAACCAGAGAAAGGTTGGTCCACTAAAGGATAAGGAAGGAAGGTTGTGTGTCGAACCTGAGAAAATAGGTGAGATTCTCAATGATTACTTTGCATCAGTGTTCACTGAGGAAGGGGAGGTGATGAATGCTGAGATTAGGGATAGAAGGTTATTTACTCTGGATCATGTTGACATAAGGAGGGAGGATATGTTGGGGATGAAGGTGGACAAATCCCCAGGACTGGATGGGCTCTATCCCAGGTTGCTGAAGGAGGTGAGAAAGGAAATAAATGGGGCCCTGACAGATACCTTTGTAGCATCCTTAAACACAGGTGAGGTGTGGGAGGACTGGAGGGTTGCTCATGTTGTCCCCCTGTACAAGAAGGGTAGTAAGGATATTCCAGGTAACTACAGACCAGTGAGCCCGACATCAGTGGTGGGAAAGTTGCTGAAGAAGGTACTGAGGGATAAATTCTATTTATATTTGGAAAAGAATGGGCTTATCAGTGATAGGCAGCATGGTTTTGTGTGGGGTAGATTTTGTGCCTTACCAACCTAATAGAGTTCTTTGAGGAAGTGACCAAGTTGTTAGATGAAGGAAGGGCTGTAGATGTCATATACATGGACTTTAGTAAAGTGTTTGATAAGGTTCCCCATGGTAAACTAATGGAGAAAATGAAGTCATGTGGTGTGCAGGATGTTCTAGCCAGATGGATAAAGAACTGGTTGAGCAACAGGAGACAGAGCGTAGTAGTTGAAGGGAGTTTTTTGAATGGAGAAAAGTGAACAATAGTGTTCCACAGGGATCAATGCTGGGGCTATTGTTGTTTGTGATGTACATAAATGATCTGGAAGAGGACATTGTTGGTCTGATCAGTAAGTTTGTAGATGACACGAAGATTGGTGGAGCAGCAGAAAGCACAGGGGATTGTCAAAGAATACAGCAGAATATAGATAGACTGCAAAGTTGGCCGGGAAGTGGCAGATGGAGTTCAATCTAGGCAAATGTGAGTTAATGCACTTTGGGAAGTCTAATTCTAAAGTGAACTATACTGTAAACAGAAGAGCATTGGGAAAAGTTGATGAGCAGAGAGATCTGGAAGTTCAGGTCCACTGTACCTTAAAAGTGGTATGCTTGTCTTCTTCCAACAGGATATTGAGTATAAGAGCTGTCAGGTCATATTAAAATTGTACAAGACTTTAATTAGGCCACATTTATAATACAGTGTACACTTCTGGTTGCCACATTACCAAAAGGATGTGGACGCTTTAGAGAGGGTGCAGAGAAGGTTTACGAGGATGTTGCCTGGTATGGAAGGTGCTAGCTCTGAAGAGAGGTTGAGTAGATTAGAATTGTTTTCATTAGAAAAAGGAGATTGAGGGGGGACCTGATTGAGGTCTACAAAATCATGAAGGATATAGACAGGGTAGATAGAGATAAGCTTTTTCCCAGGGTGAGGGATTCAATAATGAGAGATCACGCATTCAAGGTGGGAGGTGAAAAGTTTAAGGGGGATCTTCATGGCAAGTACTTTATACAGAGGGTGGTAGGTGCCTGGAACATGTTGCCAGCAGAGGTAGTAGAGGCAGGCATGGTAGATTCATTTCAGTGCATCTGGACAAATGCATGAGTAGGTGGGGAGCAGAGGGATACAGCTGCTTAGGAATTGGACGATAGGTTTAGACAGTGGATTTGGATCGACTCAGGCTTGGAGGGCCGAAGGGCCTGTTCCTGGGCTGTAAATTTTCTTTGTACTTTGTTCTTTTCTTTGGCTAATTGCCACTTACATCAAGTCTTTTGCAGAGTTTTTTGCTGTGAGGCCCAGAGTGTTTTTTTTGTATAATATCAAACTACATTCATTGTACACCTACCCTGTCACTTTGGCATCCCTTTCATTTCTAGCCATATCTTAGCATGCACCACTCCTGGAACAATTTGCTACTCTCCAGACACCCCAGTCTTGACTGGCATCCCTGGCACCAGTGTCATTTTTAAAAGCCTGTTGTGCACCCAGAAAACATTGTCAGTCCAGAATAACCTTGAAATAACATGCAGAAATGTGCAGGAAGTGAATTAAAAATATAGAAGGCGGGTTCTTAGGAGCTGAGTCATGCTGAATGTCAATGTCTATGGATGTGGGGAGTGTGTGGCCTATGCTCATGGAGCATGCCCTGAGATGTTGGCGCCCAGTGCCTAACATGGAACACTGTTAGGCCCAGTGCCTAACATGGAATCCTTTGGAGGAAGAGGTAAGTGAGGTCGTCAGGTAATTGTTCAGATTTCTATGTCAAGAAATCATGACATCTAGCTTGTTTGGTGCATTTGCTAAGATAGGAAACTGAATATTAATGAGGTGAGTTATATTGTTGATATGGCATTTATCAAGCAATAATCACTCTTGATTGGCAACACACTGCTGCTCTGTGAGAAAGTCATTTCTTGGCAGGGTATATATGATGCTGCAAGTTGCTTGTGGCAATGTGATAGGCCTCGCTGGACTTTTCATGATTCTGCTACAAATCTCAGCGTAGCCCATGTTGTTCAGGTCCTGATAAGGTGCTGCCCATGGGCCATCTTGGGCTAGTTTACAAATGTCTAATTCAAGTTTTTCACTTCCACCTGTGGGGAGGCTTTGACTAGTGGGAGTGGGAGGAGTGTGGCACATAGTTAATGAGGTGAATTTGCAAAGATTGTGTGAGAAAAACGCCAGGGCTTATGGAGAGAAACCTTTCATGAAACTTGTCTAAGAATAACACCTAACCAATTTCTGGTAAATCTCATCCCATAGAGTCTGATTTTTCATTACGTTTTAGACTCACTTCTGATCTAGAATCATAGAATCCCTAAATGTAGAAAGAGGCCATCTAGCCCACTGAGTCTACGTCAACCCTCTGAAGAGCATCCCACCTAAACATATGTGTGGGGGGGGGTCCCTGGTGCTGTGAGATTGCAGTGCTAACCACTGCGCCACCATGTGCCCTAATTTAAGCCCTTCTCTGTGTGTAAGAGTTGCACTATTATTTCTTTCTTCATTTTGTAAATAAAGATCACTCTTTTGTGATCTCCAGAAAGCCTGGCTAAATTGGCTTCTTTAAAAAACAAGATAATTTGGCCTGACAGAAAGACATCCTCAAGAGAGAAGTCCTTTAGAAAGGAACCTTGTTGAGACCAACTGAACAGGTGGATAAATAAAGAAGAGCCAATTCATCTCTCCTCACCAGGAAGCTTGATAATTTGGGATAGACCATCTGGAACTGTTATAGCTTGTGGACCTGGAGGTCTGGTTATAACAATTGTATGTAATTACATTCAGCAAAGTCAGTAAGTGTTCACTCATCTAACAGTGGAAAAGAGCCTTAGTCTCCAGGACCATATCGAAGCGATTCGAAGCACATCTCTGAGGAGGATCAGTCACGAGCCTCAGAGGTTGATCTGTGAAGACCTTCCTTTTCATTATCCACCACACAGCACAGAGAGGTTCACTGCATTGGCTTATCTAGCTTGAGAAGGCTCGGGGTCACATTCTGGTGAGCACAGCACTGCTGCCCCCCACTCCGGTCACAGCTAGTGAAGGAGAAACATAGAACGTGGAACATAGAACATTACAGCACAGTACAGGCCCTTCGGCCCTCGATGTTGCACTGACCTGTCATACCAATCTGAAGCCCATCTAACCTACACTATTCCATGTACGTCCATATGCTTGTCCAATGACGACTAAAATGTACTTAAAGTTGGTGAATCTACTACCATTGCAGGCAAAGCATTCCATACCCTTACTACTCTCTGAGTAAAGAAACTACCTCTGACATCTATCCTATATCTATCACCCCTCAATCTAAAGCTATGCCCCCTCGTGCTCGCCGTCACCATTCTTGGAAAAAGTCTCTCCCTGTCCACCCTATCTAACCCTCTGATTATCTTATATGTCTCAATTAAGTCACCTCTCAAACCTCTTCTCTCGAACCGAAAACAGCCTCAAGTCCCTCAGCCTTTCCTTGTAAGACCTCCCCTCCACACCAGGCAACATCCCAATAAATCTCCTCTGCGCCCTTTCCAAAGCTTCCACATCCTTCTGTGACCAGAACTGTACACAATACTCCAAGTGAAGCCGCACTAGAGTTTTGTACAGCTGTAGCAAAACATCATGGTTCCGGAACTCGATCCCTCTATTAATAAAAACTAAAACACTGTATGCCTTCTTAACACCCTGTCAACCTGGGTGGCAACTTTCAAGGATCTATGTACCTGGACACCGAGATCTCTCTGCTCATCTACACTACCAAGAATCTTACCATTAGCCCAGTACTTTGCATTCCAGTTACTCCGACCAAAGTGAATCACCTCACACTTGTCCGCATTAAACTCCATTTTCCACATCTCAAACTAACTCTGCAGTTTATCTATGTTTCTCTGTGACCTATAACATCCTTCGTCACTATCCACAACTCCACCGACCTTATTGTCGCCTGCAAATTTACGAACCCACCCTTCTACGCCCTCATCCAGGTCGTTTATAAAAATGACGAACAGCAGTGGACCCAACACCAACCCTTGCGGTACACCACTAGTAACTGGACTCCAGGATGAACATTTCCCATCAACCACCACCCTCTGTCTTCTTTCAGCAAGCCAGTTACTGATCCAAACTGCTATATCTCCCACAATCCCATTCCTCCGCATTTTGTACAATAGCCTACTGTGGGGAACCTTGCTGAAATCCATATACACCACATCTACCGGTTTACTCTCATCTACCTGTTTGGTCACCTTCTCAAAGAACTCAAAAAGGTTTGTGAGGCACGAACTACCCTTAAGAAAACCATGCTGACTATCCGTAATCAAATTATTCTTTTCTAGATGATTATAAACTCTATCTCTTATAACCTTTTCCAACACTTTACCAACAATCTTGGTCTATAATTACCAAGATTGTCTCTATTCCCCTTCTTGAACAGGGGAACCACTTTTACTATCCTTCAGTCTTCTGGCACTATTCCTGTAGACAATGACGATTTAAAGATCAATGCCAAAGTCTCCGCAATCTCCTCCCTGGCTTCCCAGAGGATCCTAGGATAAATCCCATCCGGCCCAGGGGACTTATCTATTTTCACACACTGCAGGATTTCTAATACCCCCTCCTTGTGAACCTCAATCACACCTAGTCTAATAGTCTATATCTCATTTTCTAGAGTGAATACTGTCGAAAAATATTCATTTAGTGCTTCCCCTATCTCCTCTGACTCCACATACAACCCTAATCTTATTCTCGTCATTCTTTTATTCCTTAAATACCTATAGAAAGCCTTAGGGTTTACCCTGATCCTATCCGCCAACAACTTCTCATGTCTCCTCCTGGCTCTTCTGAGTTCTCTCTTTATGTCTTTCCTGGCTACGTTGTAACCCTCAAGCCCCCTAACTGAGCCTTCACATCTCATCTTAACATAAGCCGCCTTCTTCCTCTTGACCAGAGATTCCACTTCCTTCGTAAACCACAGCTCCCGTGCTCTACAGCTTCCTCCCTGCCTGACAGGTACATACTTATCCAGGACACACAGTACTTTTCCTTGAATAAGCTCCACATTTCTAATGTGCCTATCCCCTGCAGTTTCCTTCTCCATCTTATGCTTCCCAAATCTTGCCTAATTGCAGCATAATTGCCTTTCCCCCAGCTGTAACTCTTGCCCAGTGGTATACACCTATCCCTTTCTATCACTAAAGCAAACATAACAGAATTGTGATCGCTATCACCAAAGTGCTCACCTACTTCCAAGTCTAACACCTGGCCGTGCTCATTACCCAGTACCAAATCCAATGTGGCTTCACCCCTTGTTTTCCTGTCTACATACTGTGTCAGGAAGCCCTCCTGCACACACTGGATAAAAACTGACCCATCTATAGTACTCATACTGTAGTGTTCCCAGTCAATATTTGGAAAGTTGAAGTCCCCCATGACAACTACCTTGTCTCTCTCACTCCTATCGAGAATCATCTTTGCTATCCTTTCCATCTCTGGAACTATTCGGAGGCCTATAGAAAGCTCCCAACAGGGTGACCTCTCCTTTCCTGTTTCTAACCTTAGCCCATACTACCTCAGTTGACAAGTCCCCAAACATCTTTTCTGCAACTGTAATACTGTCCTTGACCAACAATGCCACACCTCCCCCTCTTTTACAATCTTCTCTGTTCTTACTGAAACATCTAAATCCTGGAACCTGCAACAACCATTTCTGTCCTTGCTCTAACCATGTCTCTGAAATGGCCACAACATCAAAGTCTCAGGTACCAACCCATGCTGCAAGTTCACCCATCTTACTCCGGATGCTCCTGGAGTTGGAGTCGTCACACTTCAAACCAACTTCTTGCTTCCCGAAACCACCTGAGCTTTCTGACACTTGGAAGAGCAGCTGATGAACAGACCCTACTGAGGTCGGAATGGAAGATGAGCCTCTGAATTCAGCCATTATGGAGCAGATGGAGATGCGGACACAAGCAGGGAAATGTCTGGCAGAGATGCCAGGGAGCATGTGCATACTGAAATGAAGGGTGGAGCATCTGCTGGTTTCTTTCTGAAGTTAAGGTACTGGCACACAAGCAGATGTACCAGATGGCAGCTGCCATCTAAAGTCAGGTCCAGCAGGGGCATCAGTATCTGCTGGGTTTGTGCCACCACCATCTCCTCAATGCTTGAACCATCGATGCATTTATTCACTATCCAGGTGACAGGGAGCCAAGGATCTTGACCTCCCTCCAGATGCTCTATCTCTGCAAGGGTGAGGAACACGCCATTAGCCCCCTACCAGGAGGAAGAGCAACAGACAGGTATTCCAGTTATTATCAATTTAAACACTCCAGAACTGCTCCAACTGCTTGCTGCGGGGGTTCCAGACATTTCCATCAGGTCAAAGAATTTCCATGGATACCAGTGCTGGAGCTCCCCAGTTTGCTGCAGACTGCAGGAGACTGCCTTCCAAAGTCACCAGAAGCAAGATAGAAAAGCAGCCAGCCATCTTCCTCAAGGTTGGCTGCTGAGATGGCAACAACACTGAAATCACTTTTGGTGGCCTGATGTCAATCTTCTGTTTGACATAAACATAACTTTATCTGACAGTACTGGATCTCTTTCAAGTGTTAGGACTTCTGGTGAGGTAGGCTTTCCTTATAGATCACTTTGGGGTTTGATTGTCACTCTGTACATTCACAGATGTTTCATATGGAGCAATGCAAACTACTGAGGCTCTCCTATATTGCTGTCTTCTGGCAGGAAGTAACTCTAAAAGTTTCAATATAAGCAAAATGGTAAAGTCTGGGGTGGGGGGTTAGTTACATCTTTGATAATTGAGTGCTTCTTGCAAATGAATGCATGAAATGAAAGCACAGCCTCCATATAATTCAGTATAACTACACATTGATGGTCTGACACAAAAAAACTGAACAGCTGCAAAGGGAACAGATCAACTTACAAATTATGTCAAACAGCTTAACATTTTAAAAATGTAAACCAAGCATTCCTTTTCTAGTAATTATGGCTCTCCGCTGTGATTATCTCATAGTTCTGATGGTCTGCATATACAAATGCAAAGTCATTTGCCCTCAAATCTAGCCACTGTCAGGTTCTCTCGGGCCTGTCTCAAAGTTGGTCTGGCCTCATTAGTATCCTCTTATCAGTGTTGGTTCCCTTAGCAACTCTGTCAGACTCCACTTCTTCCTCATCCAAAAATCTCAGTGGCTGGTCTGTCTTGCAGCAGCAATTAGAGTACACTAGGTGCAGTATAACCAATGTTTTATAGTTTGACTCAACTTCTAATCCTTAGTATTCTAGTTTTCCAGGCATGAAGGCCAGCATTCCTTTTGACGTTTTGATTATTTTCTATCCTTATTCATGCATTTTTATATTCCTAGATCCTCACATTTCCTCTGACCTTCACTGCCACTAACTATTCATCATTTACTACCAGTTTTAATGTACATGGAGAAATGCCTCATTCATTAAAACTTTCATTCCTAGTGCATTTAACACCCTTTGAACAGTCTATGGTACAATTAAGCTGACAGTTATGGCATTACATTGTAAAATGGCAATAACATGCGATAAACGTTAAAAACCTCATCTGTTGTGCATAATAAGACTGAGCATTAAGATTGAATTTGTGAGCTTTGCACCAATTGAAATTACTTCAGATGACATATTTCTGTTACGTTTAGAGGGTTGCAATATGCCCCCCTTACGCTGTATAGGTGATATGTTATATACTGTATGATCCACAACCTGACAGGACTGAATGAGAATCTGTGGAATAGCACTTGGTGAAATTTCTCCTTCTTTCAGTTGGAATTGTACCTGGTGCAACATAATCAGAAAATCCAGGCTGTTGGATAGAAGTATGAAGTGAATGTGGGTTATGAAGGATTTATGGGAGTAAGGATGGAACGGTTGGCAGAAATTATCTTGCAGAAAGTGCGTGAGAGTTATGTTAACGAATGCAGTTGAAATGACATTCCTGAAACATCAGAGATTAATGACTATTGATGTTAATTCAACTATCTTGCATTGTTAGACCAGCTGAATTTTCTCAAACATTTCTTCCAAATATATTGTCAATGCAGTTTTCAAACAGAACTATTCCATGCATGTGAAAAGAGTAAAAGTAATATGATGTGTTAAATAAAATTTTTAATATTGCCTTTATTCCAGATCTCTAATGCTGTTATTCAGCACTGACTTCATAAAGAAAGCTGTGCCTGTTGGTCTCTACCAGAATTTTAGAATGCACTTGTAATTATGTTTAACTGCTTGCCAGTATGTGTTAACTGGTTTAAAACTTTAAACAGATGATTTGCAGCAGTGATTTGAATGTTTTTCAATTTCTAAGTTATCCTAATATATTATGATGAAAAGAGATTATCATTAATTTCGTTGCTGACTGTGGGATCTTACTGAGTCTTAATTGAGTGGCACACTTTGTTAAATTACAGCAATAACTGCATTTGAAAACTTACTGAAGTGCCAGTTTGTGTAATGTTCCTTTAGATGTACTGAAGTTGTGAAAGGTGTGTATATTTATACAAAAAAAAGAAGCAAGGCTTTTCTTTTCATTATTCATAATGATATGTTGTTATAAAAGGGCCTTGTTTGGCATCTGGGAAGCAATGCTCCCTACACGCATTAGGCTATATCTGTGTGGAAAACCACCTTCTTTCACATAACAGAGACTTGAGTGGGTGCTGGAAATGCAAGAATGGAAATGGAAAAATTGTGACTGTCTCAGATACTCCTGTCAAAATACTGTCAGTATAAGTTATTGCATACATTGCAAAGACTACATTTCTGTTCCATTTTCTATAAAGTGATCATGGACCATGTGACTAGCTTATGTTCATTTTTAAAAAGAGTCGATCCTGAAGTGAATAACAAGGTTTTTGTTGTTCAAAATTGGTTTCATGACTCAAAATTAAGTTTCTAATTGTTTACAGTATTAGTGTAGAAATATTTGACAACTTGATAATGGTTATATCCGTTTACTATTTTTAACTGAGACATTAATTTGCTTAAAATAAGCATACAGATAAAAATGTAAGAAATAGACCATAAGATCAGAAGATATAGGAGCAGAATTGGGCTATTTGGTCTGCTCTGACATGATGTGTTTCTCAATCACATTCTCCTGTCTTCTCCCCGTAACTCTAATTTTCTTAGTAATCAAGAACCTGTCTCTGTCTTAAATACACTCAATGACTTAGCCACCACAACCCTCTCAGATTCAACACCCTCTGGCTGAAGAAATTCATCTTCATCTCAGTACTAAAGGGTTGTCCCTTCACTCTGAGGCGGTGTTCTCAGGTCATAGTCTTTCCTTCTAGTGGAATCATCTTCTCCATGTCCATTCTATCCAGGCTTCTCAGTATTCTGTCAGTTTCAACGAGATCCCTCCTTATCCTTCTAAACTCCAGTAAGTACAGAACCAGAATCCTCAAACTGCTCCTTCATCCTCAGGATCATTCTGCCCTTCCAAAGCCAGCATATCTCTCCTTAGATGTGGGGCCAAAATTTCTCACAACATTCCAAATGCAGTCTGATCAGAGCCTTATACATTCAGCTTTACATCTCTGTTCTTGTAATCTAGCCCTCATGAAGTGAATACTCACATCGCATTTGCCTTCCTAACTTCTGACTGAACCTGCATGTTAGTGTTAAGAGAATCCAAACTAGCAATCCCAAGTCTTTTTCTGCTTCGGAGTTCCAAAGCATCTGTCAAAGTGCATACGTCATACTTTTCCATACCATATTTCACCTGTGTCTTCTTTGCCCACTCTCCTGGTCTGCCTAGGACCTTCTGCAGCCTCCCCTCTTCCTTAAAACTATCTGTCCCTCCACTTATCTTTACATCATCTGCAAATTTAGCAACAATATTCTCAGTTCCTTTGTCTGGATCATTAATGTATGACGAATAGTTATGGTCCCAACACTGACCCTTATGGAAATCCACTACTCACTTGCTGCCATCCTGAAAAGACCCCTTTATCCCTACTCTCTGTTTTCTGCCAGTCAGTCAATCCTCTATGCATGCCAGGAGTGTAGGCTATTCAGTCCCTCAAGCCTGCCTTGCCATTCAATAAGGAGAAAGTGAGGACTGCAGATGCTGGAGACCAGAGTTGAAAAATGTGGTGCTGGAAAAACACAGCAGGCCAGGCAACATCTGAGGAGCAGGAGAATCAACGTTTCGGGCATAAGCCCTTCTTCAGGAATGAGGCTGGTGTGCCAAGCGGGCTGAGATAAAAGGTAGGGGGGAGGGAATTTGGGGGAGGGGCACTGGGAATACTCACTGAGATCCTTGTAGAGGGAGGAGGAGAGCTTCTTCAAGGTAGGCATCCTTGCAAGAGGATTCGCAGTAGGCTAAGAACAACTAGGAGAAAGTGAGGACTGCAGATGCTGGAGATCAGAGTTGAAAAATGTGGTGCTGAAAAAACACAGCAGGCCAGGCAGCATCCGAGGAGCAGGAGAATCGACATTTCGGGCATAAGCCCTTCTTCAGGAATGAGGCTGATGTGCCAAGCGGGCATAGATAAAAGGTAGGGGGGAGGGAATTTGGGGGAGGGGCCATTCAATAAGATCATAAATAGACAAGCAGAAAGGTGGAGGAACATAGAAGCCAGGCAGCATCAGGAGCTGGAGAAGTTGACTTTTCGGGTGTAACCCTTTTGCAGGACTAGGGTGGGGGTGAGGGGGAGCTGCAGGTAGAGGGGGTGACGGGCCAGGGTGGTGAAGTGGGATGGCTGAAGACAGGTAGAGGGTACAACCTTGTTGGTAAATAGGAGGAATGAATTCCGTAGGTGGCAGGGAGCAGTGGAAGGGATAGGGAGGGACTGGGAAGGAAGTTGGGGGATGGGGAGGGAGGTTATTTGAAATTGGAGAAACTCAATCTTGAGTCCCTGGCTGTAGGCTGCCCAGGCGGGAGATGAGATGTTGTTCCTCCAAATTGCGCTGTGGTCTGTTTTGACAATGAAGGAGGCCAAGGATGGTCATGTTGGAAAGGGAATGGTTAGGGGAATTGAAATGGGCGGTAACTGGGAGTTTCAGTCGGCCCCTGCGGACCTGGCTCAGATGCTTGGTGAACCTAAGTTTATGTTCGGTCTCCCGGACGTCGAGAAGACCACATTGGGAGCACCTGTTGCAGTAAACTAGGTTGCAAAAGAGGCAGGTCTCTCTGTCTTACCTGGAAGGACTGTTTTGGGCACTGGATGGAGGTCAGGGGAGTGGTGAAAAGGCAGGTTTTGCATCTTTTCCGGTTGCAGGGGAAGGTAGCTGGGGTTTGAGGGGGGATGGGGGTTGGTGGGGAGAGTGGCGCAAACCAAGGACTGTCAAAGGGAACAGTCCTTGCCGAAGACAGAGAGAGGTGGGGAGGGGAAGATGCTCTTGGTGGTGGGGTCAAATTGGACAATTATCCTTAAACACTTCTGCTAACTCTATTCAATAAGATCATGGCTGACTTGTCTCAGGCCTCAACTCTTCTTTTGTGCCAACTCCTCAAGACCCTCAACTCCCTGATATTTTAAACACCTATCTCCTTTTGAAATACATTATCTGGGGGACAGAATTCCAAGTATTCACTACCCTCTGAGAGAAGATAGTCCTTCACATCTCAATAATAAATGAGTGGTCCCTTATTCTATAACAATGTCTCCATGTTTGATACTTTCCACTAGGAGAAAAATCTTTTTAACAGTTACCTTGTCAAGGCCCCTCAGAACTTTTTATGCTTCAATAGGATCACCACTCATTTTTTTGAACTCTAAATGCATAAAATCCTAACCTGTTTAGGCAATTTCGAGTCAATCCCTTCATCCCAGAAATCAGCCTAGAGAAGCTCTGCCTCCAATAGTATATATTATTTCTTAAACACAGGGCCCAAAACTGGACACACTACACTGAATGCAGTCTCCCCAAAACACTTTGTAGAATTGAACAAAGACATCCCAATTTTTAAATTCCAATCCTTAGCAATAAAGGCCAACGTTCTATTTGCCTACTTGGTTACTTGCTACATCTGCATGTTAACATTTCGTGTTTCCTGCACAAAATATCCAGATTCCCCTTGTTCCATTTTTTTGGGTAATTTCTCTCAATTTAAAAAGCACACTGCCTTTTGATTATTCCTATCAAAGTACATTCCCCCACACTTTCCTACATTAAACTCTATCTGTCAAATCTTGCTCGTTCACTGCAACTACTTTATCTCCATGCAGATATCATATGTCTTCATCATAACATGCCCTCCCATCTATTTTTATAGCATCATCAAATTTGGAGAAATTACTCTCTGCTCAATCCTACAAAGCATTAACATAGCAGGGAAATAATTAAGGCCCTAAAACTACTTTTACTAGTTACAGTATTCAAACCTCAAAATGACCCATTAATCCCGACTCTATATTTACCTGTTCCCCTTTATCAACTCTTCTCATTACATACTCAAAAAAATTGTCAAACATGATTTCCCTTTCACAAAATCATGTTGACTCTTTAATTATGTTAAGCTTTTCTAAACATCCTGCTAATTCTTCTTTGTAGTGGACTGTGACAGATATTTACCAGCTCGTAGATTAATGATTTCTGTATATCTACCTTCTAGTACAGGGATCTCACATTAATAGAACACAGATAAAAACAGAAATTGTTGGAAAATCTCAGAAGATCTGACAGCATCCGTGGAGAGAAATCAGAGTTAATGTTTTGGGTTGAGTGACCTTAATGTGAACATCACATTAATGGTTTCCTGACCCTCTGGAACCCTTCTGGAATCCACTAATTTCTGGAATACTTCAATCAATGTATCCACACTCTTTGTAGACATTTCCTTTAAAACTCTTGGATGTAGGCCATCGGCTCCTGGCAGTTTGCCTGCTTTCCGTTTGTCAAATACAGTGTTCCTTGTGATAGAGAAAGTTATTGCTTAACTATGAGACCTCCTTTTCATCTGACCTCATTACATACTACTCAATCTAAAATATCCTGTTTCAAGATAAGGCCAGCAAAGTGCTGCTCTAACAATATTTGATATTATCTACAAATTCATCTTCCATGTTACACTTGTCCGTCTGATTTTTCCAAACAATATACGGATTAAAATCAACCATGAGAATTGAAATGCCCTTCTTATACGCCTCAATTATTTTCTGATTTACACTTTGCCCCATAGTGAGGCAATTCTTCGGGACTATAGAGGATTCCAACCTATGACTTTTTTGACTTGAAATGCTTTATTTCCACCTAAAGTGATTCCACATCATGATCTATTCCACCTATACCATCCACCACTGCACTGACAACTTTTCTCCTTAATGAACCATCCCACATCCTGCTCCTTTCTATCCATTCTTCAGGCATGTCAACTACCCTTGAACATTGAGTTCCCATTTGTGGTCACCCTGCAACTCTACAATAACTAACAAGTCATATTCAATTACTTCTATTTGTGCATCAATACATCTATCTTGCTTCAAATGCTGCATAAATTCAGATAAAAAACCTTAAGCTTTGAAATTTTACCATTGTCCCTCTGCTTCTAATTTCTGCAACACTCTTCTGTCTATATTTTCTCTCTTTTCCTGTCACCCTTTGATTACTCTTCGCCTCTTCACTACCGTACACTTCTGCTCTCTCATTTCTTTTTGATTTTTAAACTTCCCTTCAATTGAACCCTTCCCCCAACTAATTAGTTTAAAGCCCTATCTACAAGCCTAATGATATGATTTGCCAGGACATTGGTCCCAGTTTGGTTCAAATGAAGCCTGTTAAACTCTCTTTTAACTCTCTATTTCCTCAGTACTGATGTCAGTGCCCCAAGAATCAGAACCCATTCCTTCCACATCAATCTTTGAGCTTCACAGTTATCTCACTAGTCTTACTAACCTTATGCCAATTTCCATGTGGCTCAGTTGTAATCCTGAGATTATTACTTTTGTGGTTCTAATTTTTAAATTAGCCCTGAGCTGTTGTAATCCCTCAGAAAATAAACATTTTCCTAGCCCTACCTATGTCTTTGGTACCTGCATGGACCATGACAACTTGATCCTTCCCCTCCCATTCCAAATTCCTTTACAACCCAGAAGACATGTCCTGAATCTTGGCACCAGGTAAGCAACGTTCACTTCAGGACTCTGTCTTTGCTGCAGAGAACAGTATCTATTCCACCCAAAGTTGCTATCCTCTTCTATAACTCTTTTCTCTCCATCCCACACTTGAATCAAGATGCTCTGGCCAGTTCACTCATTGTCCCTGCACCCTTTGGTTTCATTTTCATGTTTCATGAGGTAACACATTCGAAATCAATCTCCATTATTCATGGAGTCCTCCATAACAGTGAAAGATTTTAACAAAGTATAGGTAACAATTAATAAATTTCTCAATTTACTCAGAGTAACAGAAAGCAGAGACCACATTTCTGTAAAAAATAATCATTATTTATTACAAAAGTATGGATTTGTATTCAAATTATTCAAACTATCAATTGTTAACATAAATCTTTATAAAACCCCCCCTACATGTACATACAGACAAACACATAATGATAATTGGTGTTGGGGTGTAGGGCAAAACTTGGAAGATAGTTCAATTCTGTCCACAGAGTTCACTGAGATGATCCTGTTGTTTGTCAAGACTTGCTGTTTGTTGACCTCTCGCTTCTTTTCACTTGCATAGAGTAACTGGTTCACAAATTATGTAGTATCTTAGCTGTTGGTTAAAAGCTACCACTTACAGCAACTAGTGAGGGAAAATTAATTGGCTTTCTGTAGGCTTTAGTATTACTTTCCTGCTAAAGAAAGATAGAGAGAGAGAGAGAGAGAGAGAGACATCACCTCACATTCAGAGGTCCAAAGACTTCTGGCCACATCATTCACACCCACGACCTGGAAGTCAATCACATAGTTGTTGGCAGGCAGAAAGCCATTGTCATCGACAATTCCACAAACCAATCTGCTACTGGTTGGCAGCCAAATCTTAATTTGCACATATCTCTTGGTGTCAGCGCATTTGCCCAATGTTTGCACATACAGCACTGTAAACAGCCATTCAGCCCCTTAACTTGTTCTGCTACTCTATTAGGTTGTTACTGATATGTATCTTAACACTTTAATCTTTTGTCCTTATCCCTCGATATTCTTATCTAATTCAAATTCTGCTGATTTCAACCAGAAACATTTTAGTTAACCCAATATCCATAAGTTTAGTGGGGAGAGAATTTCACATCGCCATTACCACTGTGTAAAAAACTCTTTTAAAATTATGAGAAAGTGAGGACTGCAGATGCTGGAGATTAGAGCTGAAAAATGTGTTGCTGGAAAAGCGCAGCAGGTCAGGCAGCATTAAAGGAGCAGGAGAATCGACGTTTCAGGCACAAGCCCTTCTTCTGGAATCTTCCTCTTTTAAAATTATGCCAGCTTTATCACAGTTCCACTAAAAGATAGTTCAAGTCACTTTCCAAGCAAAACACTTGATGCTTCAAAGATGGAGCAAAGCCAGCCTCCACACCACTTTCCTGAGTGAGACATTTACATTACTGATCTCCATCATTACGAACTCCAAAAAATGATCTTTTCCTTTTAATTCTATTGGTGCACTTCATAATTTAAGAAACAACTTGAATACATTTTCTCTCTGCCTTTTCTGCTTTAATAGAAATAGTTCTAATCATCAGTATTTGTTATTTCAAAGGGATCAATTAATTCAGTTGGTTTGGATGGCGAGTTTGTAATGTAGAGGGACATCAAGAGCATGGGTTCAATTCATACACTGGCTGAGGTTATCGTGTTCCTCCAGCTCTCCCCTCACCTGAGGCACGGTGACTCTCGAGTTAAACCACCACCAGTTGTCCCTTGGATCTGCTAGGATTACAGTTTTCTGCATTTATCCTTTATTCCATAATTTTAATTCCTTTCACTGGGCATTATTCACTGGGAAATATGCCTTGGGTTTCTTTTTCTATATCAGGGAACCCAAAGCAGCATTCAGTGTTCTAACTGTCGTCTAATAACTGCCTAGTATATATGTCTCCATGCAAAGCCCAAACATTATGGGCCTTTTCGATGATTTTATCCACTGGCACAACTTGTAAAAAGAATTATAGCTCATGTTTTCAACTCATCACCTGCACCTCCACAGGTGTTTGCAGATTGATCGCTTGTAATAGCGAGCAGATGGCTTTCATTTCCATGGAAATTACAACAGGTGCGGTTCTACAACAATAACTAATCCACCATGGTGGTTTCATGCCGAGGCCTAAGTTGAATATCCACCCTTTGGTAATTTAACTGGCTTTAGTAATTGGTAATTTAACTCCAGGCTTTAGTTTTAAATAAAACACTTAGAGTTTTCATACTAAATCAGTATTTACTTTCAGCACTCTATGCTGTTTTAGCTCCAAAGAACTGGTCTCCATCTTACATGCAGCTTGCAAAAAAATCGTACTCTCCAATCTGAGCAATTACAAAGTGTGAGAAATGCAACATCTTAGGTTAGTGTGCTGTCTTACCTCAGGCACTTATACAGCAAACTAAATCAAAGTTACCTCAGTGCTTTTGTGGATGTCCAACGTTCAGTGTATGTTGCTCCTAACAGCAGCATTAAACAGTCACATCTCAATAGCCTATAACATTCTGATGTCTATGCTGTAAAACTAGAGAGAAATAAAACAACAGGAGAGCAAGAAGAATTAATGTTACATTCTCAGGGAGAAATAATTTGTTTAACCCTAAACCCATTTTATGGGCAAATAATTTCATATCTTATTTTGTTATCCTTAACTCTCATATGCACCTTGCAATTGAGTTTTATGGTGTGTATGATAAGAGATGGAACAAGCTAATCCTTGCTTATGAAAACAGACACCCATGATAATCATATGAAACAAAATATAGTGCCAAGAAAACATTTCTAATATTATATCCAACTTTGTTAATAATTAATTGAAAAAGCAATGACAAAGCATAAGCTGGTGCTATATATCTCGTAAAATTAGTTGCAAAAATTGCACGAAGTTGATTGCCAAAAGTGTCATAGAAGTTATTGCAGTCTTAACATTTCAGTTATATTATCAATGCTCTAAAGTCGCAGTGATTTACAGATAATACCTCAGCATGGCTTTAGGAGAGTGTTACAGCTTAACATTATGACTTTTCTTTTTTACTCATTTGCAAGATGTGGCTGTTGCCTGCCCATAATTGCCCTTGCGAAGAATGTGGTGCGCTTCCTTCTTGAACTGCTGCAGTCGATGCGTGGTTGGTAAATCCTGAATGTCATGAGGGAGAAGAATCCAGGACTTCAAGCCAGTGACAGTGAAGACAAGCCTGCTGAGGGTAGCTGTTATACACACAAGTCAGTCCTGGAGATAATGCAGGGGGACAAACGTTCAGACAATATAGGAGTTATGTAGAATGGAAACATTGTAACAGCTCCCAGGTTATCAGGCACACACCTTTAGGAGTTATCTGTGCTCACAAACAAGCTGGACATTGAGGGAGTGAAATCCTTTCCTGTTTATGAAGGAGTCAAGTTTGTAAAGAAGTTTATATTCTTTGGTCCTTGGAGGAAGAAGTCGACACTGCCACATATACAGCTCATATACATTGTCAAATCTTTGAAGGCATATGTTTCCCATTTTTGACCCCAACAAGATTACACTCCTGTGTGTAATTTCAGTGGGCTCCAGTGTTGATAAGTATTCACAACATGCTGATGAATGCAAAAAAACAGCAAGGTTCTGAGTGTAGGCATAGTGGAAGAAACTACAACATGCAATGATGTAATTAGGGCCTTTAACTGCTACTTCCTGGTAAGTAGAACCCATTTTAGACTGGTCAAAGTTTAATTGGCACATCAAGAAGCTAGGAAATCATTGATTCTTTCTATAAATGATCTTATAAAGCTATAAGACTGGTAAGAGAAAGGAGCAGTGGTTCTCCAACTAACCTACTTATAGGACTAGGGAACAAAGATGACTATTTGGCACTAAGGCCTGTCTCATTATTTAGTGACTTCATGGCTAATTTGAGACTGTGTTCCATATTTCCACTGTTGCTCCGTATCCTCTCTTACTTCTAGCTAATAAAAAAAGCTGTCAATCTCAGTTCAAGAATTAACAATGTATCTGGATGAAAACTAAAAGCTAAGTCAATACTATATTACCTATCTTCCAGCCCTCCCCTGTTTCTTTCTTTGGATACCTGATGTATGGTTCAATCAATTTGTAAGTTGATAAATTAGCTCTGTGATTAGCATGTGACTGGCTCCACCAACTCTCCTTTCTGACCACCAAACAGGCAATGCTTGATGCTGCAGTGCTAGCAGTGAATATGTAACCCCAGCTGTTATATTTCAACAGCAAAAGTTAAACGTATTCCTTTTTTTTATTTGGGAGAAAGTTAACCTCACAGGGTTTAATAAATTCAAAGCAAAATGCACTTTGTAGGCAAATTGTTACTATCGTTTTATTAAATGAAATATTCTTTTTAATGGTGAAGCAGAATCAAAATTGCAATAGCTGTAAATGATAATGAAATGAATATCAGTGGAATGGAACTTGCTAGGTGAACATTACCATTCTAACAGTTTAATCATACATTTTGTTTGAATAGAAAGCAACATTGTGCAACATATTTCAATAATCCTATAACAAATAGACACGGTGGGTACTGTGAATCTGAAGTATTTCACTGTTTTCTTGCATGAATGATGATTTGCTTCATTTTCAGTCAGCCATGAGCATGGGAGATGTATCTTTTTGGTTACCTTATGAATGTGATTTATGACTCCATATTTTAATATAAAACACACTTGAATCAGTTCAATGTGCTGGCTGAGCATCTGATGTGCCCAGCCACTCCAATCTGGAAGAGAAATGTAGCAAGGTCTGAAATAAATCCTGTCTTTAAATAGCAAGGTCTGAAATAAATCCTGTCTTTAAATGTAAATAATTACAAAGTTAAAAATTACACAACACCAGGTTATAGTCCAACAGGTTTAATTGGAAGCACTAGCTTTCGGAGTACTGCTCCTTCATCAGGTGGTTGTGGAGTACACAATTGTAAGACACAGAATTTACAGCAAAACGTTACAGTGTGATGTAACTGAAATTATACATTCAAAAATACCTTGATTGTTTGTTAAGTCTCTCATCTGTTAGAATGACCATGTTTGTTTCACTTCTTATGTAAAACATTAGATTAGATTAGATTACTTACAGTGTGGAAACAGGCCCTTCGGCCCAACAAGTCCACACCGACCCGCGAAGCGTAACCCACCCATTCCCCTACATTTATCCCTTTAGCTAACACTACGGGCAATTTAGCATGGCCAATTCACCTGACCTGCACATCTTTGGACTGTGGGAGGAAACCGGAGCACCAGGAGGAAACACAGGCAGACATGGGGGGAATGTGCAAACTCCACACAGACAGTCGTCCGAGGCTAGAGTCGAACCTGGGACCCTGGTGTTGTGAGGCAGCAGTGCTAACCACTGTGCCACCGTGCCGCCCACAAAACTTCTTCTCAGGTTAACTTTAACAATTGGTGTCAGCCCAGATAATGTGTTGAAGGTGTTCACCCCCCTGTGTGCTGTTGTCAGTGCCATAAGGTTTAGACTGATTCTAATCTAAAAAAATGAGTTAGCAGAGTCTTACATGGATTCATGCAGTCTTTGAGGATCACACCTCAGCACCACAGTCTATCGCAAACCCATAGACAACCTCACAATGCTACACTTCTCCAGCTTCCACTCAAAGTATATTAAAACAGCCATCCCTTCTGGACAAGACATATGCATAGACCGGATCTATTCAGATGAGGAGGAACATGACGGACACCTGTAAGTACTCAGGGATGCCCTCATAAGAACGGGGCACAATGCTCAACACATCGACCGTCACTTCTAACGTGCCTCAGCAAGAACTGTGATGGCCTCTTCAGGAGACAGACACGTGCTGCAACTGACAGGGTTACCTTCATTGTCCAGTACCTCCCAGGAGCCGAAAAACTACGCCATGTTCTTTGCAGCCTGCAACACATTATCAGTGAGGAAGAGCACATCGCCAACCTTCCCCACACCTTCACTGCTTGCCTTTAAACAACCACCAAACCTCAAACAGATCATTGTTCATAGCAAACTACCCGGCTCTCAGGACAACTCCATACAACCCTGTCATGGTAGGCATTGCGAGACTTGTCAGAGTGTGGACATGGATACCACCATTACAGGTTGGGACACCTCCCTCCATGTACGTGGCAGGTACTAATGCGACTCAGCCAACATTGTCTATTTCATACACTGCAGGCAAGGATGCCCTGAGGCACGGTACATTGGTGAAACTAAGCAGAGGCTACAGCAATGAATGAATGGGAACCGCACAACAATCAACAGATAGGAATGTTCCCTCACAGTTGGAGAACACTTCAGCGGTCCAGGACATTCGACCTTGGACCTTCGGATGACCACCCTCCAAGGCGGACATCGGGACAGGCAGCAGCGAAAAGTGGCCAAGCAGAGGATGATAGCTAAGTTTGGTACCCATTGGTAAGGCCTCAACCGGGACCATGGGTTCATGTCACACTACAGGTGACCACCATTGCACTATGCACACACACACACACACACACACACACACACACACACACACACACACACACACACACTCCTACAGACACACACACTCCCACATGCACCCTCTCACAGACTTAGATCCTTTTACACTCACACACACATATACACTCTCTCTCACAGACATTCACAATCCCCCACCCCCAGACACACGCACACACACACAAACCCACACGCACACATACACATATACTTTTGTGGGGTGAATTAGTACTTGCAGAGTTACATTGCACTTTGCTCAAAAACTGCATGAATCCATGTAAGACTCTGTTAACTCATTTTTTAGATTAGAACAAGAACAAAGAGAATAAAGAACAAAGATTAGAATCAGTTTAAACGTTATGGCACAGACAACAGCGCACAGGGGGTGAACACTTTCAACATATTATCTGGGCTGACACCAGTTGTTAGAGTTAACCTGAGAATGTAACTTTTAAAAGAAGTTTTGTGTTTTACATATGAAAGAAGTGAAACAAACATGGTCATTCTAACAGATGAGAGACTTAACAAACGATTAAGGTATTTTTCAATGTATAATTTCAGTCAAATCACATCGTAAAGTTTTGCTATAAATTCTGTGTCTTACAATTGTGTCCTCCACAACCACCTGATGAAGGAGCAGTGCTTCGAAAGCTAGTGCTTCCAATTAAACCTGTTGGACTATAACCTGGTAATGTGTGATTTTTAACTTTGCACAATCCAGTCCAACACCAGCAGCTGCAAAATATTTACAGATTATGTTGTCGAGGAGATGTACAGCATGGAAACAAACCCTTCGGTCCAACCCGTTCATGCCGACCAGATATCCCAACCCAATCTAGTCCCACCTGCCAGCACCTGGCCCATATCCCTTCTAACCCTTCCTATTCATATACCCATCCAAATGCGTCTTAAATGTTGCAATTGTACCAGCCTCCACCACATCCTCTCGCAGCTCGTACCACCCTCTGCGTGAAAAAGTTGCCCCTTAGGTCTCTTTTATATCTTTCCCCTCTCACCCTAAAATTATGCCCTCTAGTTCTGGACTGCCTGATCCCAGGGAAAGGACTTTGCCTATTTATCCTATCCATGCCCCTCATAATTTTGTAAACCTCTATAAGGTCACCCCTCAGACTCTGACACTCCAGGGAAAACAGGCCCAGCATAAATCTATGACTCTATGGCTGGCACAGTGATAAGAAATAGGAGGGAGTCAAGAGAGCACCTTTGGTTGACAGGCAAGAAGCCAGAAGAGAAGCTATTGCTGATAGCTATGACTGGATGGATAAGGATTGATCCAGGCAAAAGCAGGCAATGCAAGAACCCAAGTGGACAAATGAACATTGGCTAGCATGATTCAGAACAGAGAGACCCATATGACATGCCCCCTAATTGTTTGTTGTGATCTGCACATTAATATGGAAAAAAAAACTTTCAATCAGGAGACTATCTAATCTAATGGCGAGTGTCGCATCACAAATGTGATCAATGATTCAAGCATTTTGCTCATGTTTTCACAAATAAAGGATAATTAGAAAAATAAGGAAGCATCAATGTCAAAATTCGAATTCTGCCATTTTCTTATGAATGACTACAATGTTATGTTCATGGAGCAAATATAGAGCAGAATTTAATACCATTTACAGCTACTTCCCTGTGAATTTACAGCCATTGATGTTATGTGATTGGCTCAGAGTGTGCAGGGTAGAAACCTAAAGCTCTCTCTGCTCCCTCTGCTCAAGTCTGGATTGGGAAAGCCTGCAGCAGGGAGATCCATACACCTGGATGGGAGCTGAAGCCATTAAATGGTTTCTTAAGTCTGCACAAACATTTCTGGTGCTACTTGCCCCGGATGTCATTTGGAGAAGAGGGTTAATGTGGACATTGAAGGGGATGCACCACATAGTTGGTAGATAGTGACATCAGTTGATGGGTAAATCTGCTTTGAACCCAGTGCTGCCATTTTCAAAAATGCCCGAAATTGCTGGAAGAGCTCAGCAGGTCTGGCAGCGTCTGTGGAGAGAAATCAGAGTTAATATTTTGGATCCAGTGACCCTTGCTCAGAACCAGAGAATCCGTTCTGAGGAAGGGTCATTGACCCAAAATGTTAACTCTGGTTTCTCTCTCTACAGACACTGCCAGACATGCTGTGCTCCTCCAGAAACTTCTATTTTTGCTTCTGATCTATGGCATCCCCAGTTTTTTTCCAGTTTTCACTGCCATTTTCAATCCTACCATTCCAGGTTAGCAAAAACATCCATTTGAAATCTGGAATGTGTGCCTTTGCCTGTCCCAGTGCTGCCTCAATGGTTGCATTAATGCTAATGGACGGCTGGTGACTTTCTATGGTGGAGGAGGAAGAGGCCCTTGAGCAGCTTTGGGCCTTGACAGCTAAGTATTGGACTGCATCATCTCAGGTGGCAGATGTTTGTATTTTTGACTCCAATATAGTCATAGGATTTTGGCATCCCTAGCTACACCAGCCTCCACTACAAAGGACAGTTAAGAGTCAATCACATTGCCATGTGTCTGGTGTCTCATGTAAGCCAGACCAAGCAAGCACAGCAGACTTGTTTCACTCAAGTGAACCACATGAGTTCATCCATGACAATCGATAATGGTTACATGGCTTTTTAGCTAACTTTTTATTTCAGATTTTCTTTACTGAATTCAAATTTTGCTATCTGTTGTGGTGGCATTTGGACCCACATCCAGCAAATATTGCTCCGACATTCTGGATTTCTACTCACGTTGCATTACCGCAATGGCACCGCCTCCATCTGAAAGGGAACAGCGGGGCACTCGCAGAATGTCAGATGTGTGAAGGGTAAATGTGCTCATCCTGAGAAAGGAGGTTTGAGAGAGCCTGAAAGACCCTGGAACGGCAGTATCCAGGGGCCTTATGACAGGAGTCTGAATTCAGACAAAAGCATGCCCTCATTTGTATAGCTTCACTTCATGCTCCTTCTGCAGAATGCAGATGCTGCAATGGAATTGAGTCATCGGCCATCAGATGCTGTACCCCATGATAAGTTCCACAAGTAATCTAATGGAGTGGGCTGCCACGTCCACATTGGGAAGGATAGATTCCAAACTCTGTGTAAAGCTGTGGGACATCATGGTGCCAGAATCCCCATGTCACTTACCCACTTCAGCGGAACCTGTAGGAGGACTCAAACTGTGATGAGCTGGCAGCCAGACCATCCATTTTTCTGCCCCGACAGCCAGCCATTTTCTCTCCTGACTCATTGGCAGGCTTTATGGGGACAATGAAGATCCCAGCCACTGGGTAGACCCCAACGGTACACATTCTCTTTGCAGCAACCCTCCACAACAATCCAATAAGCTTTTTCTTTCCCAATGTTTCCATCCACCCATTAATCTAAATCTTCATCTCTCCACTTCATCCCCTGGCCTCAGGCATATTGAATCAACATGCCAGGTATAATCGCTCATTGGCCCCACATCTCCACCCCCCTGGTAGCCAGGATGCGGCTGACTGTCAATTGACTTGGATGGATAATGAGTGACTGATTATGTACAACTTCTCTATGAACTTCCTGTGACTCCTCACAGGGTCACAGGGTTGACTGTGACTCATTCCCCAGATAGTACAGAACTCTTGACTATGACCTCCGAGAAGACTGTTTCCAAGCTCCTGGATTGATAGCAGAGGCGTCAGATTACTTACTGTGAGCAAAGGGTGAGGACAACTCCCCTTAGATCTGGAGGCATGGTTGTTTGTTGCAGCACATCCTATGTCTTTGGCACATACACATCGGGCCCATGGTGCTAGAGTGAGATTGATGTAGCTCTATGCTGCACAGTAAAATTTCTACATCTCCATCCCACGGAATGGTGACTGTTGACAAACATGGCTACAAACTTTTTTTTTAAGTTATGTACAAGTTATCTAAGATTATAAAGAGGTCTTGATCAATTGGCTCAATGGGCTGAGGTGTGGCAGGTGGAATTTAATTTGAATACATGTGAGGTATTGCATTTTGTAAAACAAACAAAGATAGGACCTGTACAATTAATGGTAGCAATTGTGGAACATAGAGACCTTGGTGTTCAGATAAATATGAGTCTATAAGTTTTTGAAATTTGCATCACATGTAGACAGGTTGGTTAAGAAGGCATTTAGCATGTTTGCCATCATTGCTCAGACCTTTTGAGTATAGGAGTTGGGATGTCATATTGAGGCTGTACAGGACGTTGGTGAGGCTTCTTTTGAAGTACTGTGTACAGTTCTGGTCACTCTGTAAATGAAGCATATTATTCAACGAGAGAGTGTTCGGAAAAAAATTACCAGGATATTGCTGAGAATAGAGGATTTGAGATATAAAAATAGAGTAATGATGGAAAGATAAATGATTTGGTTGTGAACATAAGAAGTATGGTTAGTAAGTTTGCAGAAGACACTAAAATTGGAAGTGTAGTGGACAGCAAGGAAGGTTATCTCAGAATACAACAGGACCTTCATCTCTTGGGGTGAAGAGTAGCAGATGGAGTTTAATTTAGATAAACGCAAGGTGCTGCATTTTGGGAAAGCAAATCTTAGCAGGACTTATGCACTTAATCGTAAGGTCCTAGGGAGTGTTGCTGAACAAAGAGACATTGCGGTGCAGCTTCATTGTTCTTTAAGTGGAATTGCAGTTATATAGGATAGTGAAGAAGGCGTTTGGTATGCTTACCTTTATTGGTCAGTGTATTGAGGATAGGAATTGGGATGTCATGTTGTGGCTGTACAGGACATTGATTAGGCCACTTTTGGAATACAGCATGCAATTCTGGTCTGCCTGTTGTAGGAGAGATGTTGTGAAACTTGAAAGGGTTCAGAAAAGATTTACAAGGATGTTGCCAGGGTTGGAGTGTTTGAGCTACAGGGAGAGGCTGAGTAGGCTGGGGCTTTTTTCTCTGGAGTTTTGGAGGCTGAAAGATGACCTTATAGAGGCTTATAAAATTAAGAAGTGCATGGATAGGGTGAATAACCAAGCTCTTTACCCTGGGGTGGGGGTGTCCAAAACTAGAGGTTTAGGATGAGAGAGGAAAGATTTAAAAGAGACGTAAGGGGCAATTTTTTCACAGCGAGGGTAATGTGTGTGGAATGAACTACCAGAGGAAGTGGTCGAGGATGGTACAATTACAACATTTAAAAGGCAGCTGGATGGGTATATGAATAGGAAGCGTTTAGAGGGATATGGGCCAAATGCTGGCAAATGGGACTAGATTATTTTTGGAAATCTGGTCGGCATGGTCAAGTTCGATCAAAGGGTCTGTTTCTGTGCTGTACATCTGTTTGACTCCAAGACTCAATGCCTCAGACTTTTTTTCATTGGAGTGAAGGAGGTTGAAGGGTGACCTTATAGAGATTTCTAAAATAAGGAGGGGCATAGATAAGGTCAATGACAAGGGTCTTTTCCTTGGGTGGGAGAGTTCAAAACTAGGGGAGTATATTTTTAAGGTGAGAAGAGAAAGATTTGAAAAGGACACGAGCGGCAGCATTTTTTACAAAGAGAGTGATTTGTTTGTGGAATGAACTGCCAGAGAAAGTGGTGAATGCTGGTACAGGTGCAACATTTGAAAGATATTTAGATAAGTTTGTGAATAGGAATAGTTTAGAGGAATATGGGCCAAGCGCAGGCAGGTGGGACTAGTTTAGTTTGGGAATATGGTTGGCATGGACTAGTTGGACCAAAGCAACAGTTTCTATGCTGTATGACTCTAAACTCCATGGTAAATTTACCTAAAAGACAGATTAAAATTAAGGTCAGATTAAAATTAAGATTAAAATTGAGGCAGCAAAACATGTAAAAGGTGAGGCAGGGATGCCTTGAGCATCAAATAAGGCGCAAAATGAGTGAGCGCTAAGAGAGCAAGTGAGCAGCCCTGGAGATGCTCCCTGGTCAAATCCACGAGCTAACTGTCTGTCCCTGTATATAAAGTGCCCTTGTAGCAGCGTTCCAATGAAAGGTACTGGTGCCATCTGAAGTATAGTTGTGAGGCTGTACTATACATGGATCAGAGATTATGCAATGAGGGCCTGATACGTGTTAGGTGCCAAGGTCCATGGAGGGGGGAAAGGACCCAGGCAATTCCTGCCCATGGAGTATGCTCTGAGTTGCTGTTGTCAAGTACTTAAGGTCAAGGTGCGGAGGAACAAGCCCTGAAAAGGAGTCTCATGTTGGGAACTGTTATTTTTAGATCCGATCTGCAGGAGGGTGGATGGAAAACTGAGTATAAATGAGGCTAAATTAAATCATATTAAGACGTTATTATGTGCTAATGCATGCAAATAAATCTGTCACTGCTCACTGGTGAGAATCTTGTCTCTCTCTTCAACGCTTGGTTGGAAACTGAGACAATGTAGCCATTATGTCCCTGGACAGGTAGTTCCAGGCCTGTTTGATTTTGACAGGAAGTTTATTGTCCAAAGCCTGGCTGCATGAATACTGTCTGTCCCAGCTCTGCAGTTTGAAAATTGCAGAGTTTAGCGAGGTTTACACTTGGCTTGCACATTTTGTGTTTTTATCCATGCTCATGAAAAATATCAATATTTCTGCAACAATACTAGAAGTCATGGGTCATCTGACCACAGTATGGAGACAATAAGCTGTTATTTAACTCCACAACCACCTGATGAAGGAGTAGTGCTCTGAAAGCTAGTGGTTCCAAATAAACCTGTTGGTCTATAACCTGGCATTGTGTGATTTTTACCGTTGTCTACCCCAGTCTACACCTCCAAATCATGACCGTTATTTATCAGAAGAATTGTGATTATTTGTAGTATCTGGACATTCTGCACAGCACTGAGGACAATAGTGTGAAAGTGTTCCTGTACAATCTTCATTGTTTGTGTGTGTATATGTGTATATAATGTACATACAAATATATAAGTGCGATATCATAAATTCCAAACGTGGGTAAATTTATATAAATTATCTGTTGTTAAATCACTGTAATACTCTGCAATAATCAACTCTAATAAATTGTTCTGAAGAAGAGTCATATTGTGCTCCATGTTAACTCTTGTTTCTCTCTCTTCAATGATCTTGCCAGTTGCTGGGCTTTTCCTGTACTTTGTCTTTGTTTCTGATTCTGCAGTATTTTGCTTTTACTTAATGAATGGACTGTGATCACAGGTCCACAGTGACCTGCTACAAGAGAGTTCCAAACTGTTAAGTTGCAGTTTAAACAATAATACATTGTATTCACTTGTAATTTAAACAATTATGTGTTGAATAAAATTGAGGATCACCTACAGCCATGACTGTTAAGTGAATAATTCGGTTCTGCCTGCTCCTGAGAAGTCAGTCTTCAGTCAATTTGATGCACACATTCAGCAAAGATTCCAGAACTGCCTCCCTCATAGCAGTATGAGTGCACTTACACAATACGAAGGAAGCCAGCTCACGACTTTCTCAGAGACAATTAAGAATAGGCAATTAGTGCTTCGTCATTGATGCACTAAGAGTGATGACCATATCGTATGAAAGAAAAAAATGCTAAAAGTGCAAAAAATTTAGATGCACTTAATTAAAAAGAAGTGAAATTATATTAAATGGGAACAACAGAATAAGCAATTCCCACATAAAGCAGATCTTGTTTCAAACAAGCACACTAGGATTATGGTTTTGTTGCTTTTCATAGATACTGGCATCCTTGAGAGATGCTTCTGGGGATATCAGTTGTGTGAATAAAATGAATATGATGTCTGTATAATAAAGGATGTTCCATTACTGTTGAGTATCTAATCCATAACGCTGTAAAATTTACTGAGAATGCAATATTAAGGGCAAATAGGGCACTACAACCTAGGAAACATGTTTGTTTAAGATGGGCCCAGAGGAAAAAGAGTATACATTTGTGTATAATATCTTAGTAAAACTAAATGCTCTTCAGTATTAAACAGATCAATATAATTCATCATGGTCTCAGACTTCTAATCTAGACAGTAGCTTCTTCTAATTCTGCAAATATAGATATTATTTTGCCTCTCATCTATTTGTACTAAAGAAATTTTACAAACATCCTGAAAATGAAATGAGGCTTTTCATGAATGTGATTCTAATATATGGTATATGTATTATAGTTGGATGTTATACTAAGATGCTTATTCTTAAGTGAGAATACTGTAGAGGATAATCATTTATATTCATTTAATGTTTATGAATTTTGCAATAATTATTTTGATTGATAGACAAGGTTCTTTTTCTCTATAAAATCTGAGTATGAAAGTTACCGAGTATGGGAAAACTGGCTTTTGGGACGCATTCATTCTGAACTCTGACTTCTACTTTCATGTTTTTCTAATAAAAATCTGACAGCTGTGAGTTCAGATTAAAGATGTTTCATTCTCATGCTTGTCCTGATTGTGTTGCATGGTTCCTTATATTACCTTATAGTCAATACCAAGTGTTCACTCTACTGGGAGCCATTTAATAAACAGTTGCCATATAGTTGGAAGACAGATCATTTGTCTCAGATGGTTCATCTGAACTATGGTTTCACACTGGGAGTAGAGAATTCTTGAAAGAAAACAGCAGCTGGTGTAGTGGGGAGTGGGGGGGTGGGCGCTGAAGGAAGGTGGCGAAGAGAAAGAAAGCCCGTTCTAATATTTTTTGTTTGATTTCAGGATTAAATAAACATAATAAAAACATAATTTCAAACAGGAGCTTAAGATGTAATGTTTTTCAGTTGATGTGACAGTGTTATTTATGTTTGTCTGAATGCAGTGCCCCAAATGTGGTCATTTTCACAAAATTGCTTTGGTCACGAACAGCAACAATGGGCTGAATTGTGCTGTAACTTTCAAGAACCGGAAGCTGAGGTCAGTTCCTGATCCCTATCCCATGCATTTCACCAGGATGCCTGGCTGCTCAGTTTTAGAGGACACAGTCTGTTTTTCAGCTGTTTGCTAGCCAAGAGCTGGGGGAAGGCCTGCAGAGGTGAGAGGCCCACTCAGAGTTTCCCTAACTAAACAATACCAGTGGTCCCAGTGTGAAGGCTGGGTGCGGTTAATCTGAATGGAGCAATCGAAGGTACCATAAGATGAAAGTGCTATAAAGATGATGCTATTGGCAGCCGATTCCACCTGCCCAGTACTATTTGGATCCAGTTGAAGCAGTACAACATCATTTCAAAGGCTTAGCTGGCCAATGGCCTCAGAACTATCAACTTGGGGCTTCAACCTTAAAGCCTCACCTTCCACTTTGCCCTCACCTCTGGTGCTGCAGATAACGTGGGGGTCCACTGCATGTTTGGCAAAATTGTATTCCTTTCAAGAAATGCTCACCAATTGCTTCAACAGTTACCATAACCATCTGCTTGTTGCTGTTGGATATATAACTGTTATCATTGTGATCCTCCCCACTCACCATCTCAGGGCAATATGCGAGGGGGCAGAAACACATTGGGAGCCCACCCAATTCTTTTTTATTTCAGTTTCCTGGTTGCCCAACTTACCAAACTACCACCATGGGGCTGGCATAGTCCTGGACGATCTTTCAGCAGCGTTATACAAGGGACCTTTATTGACAAAGTTGAGATGGGAGTTTAATTCAGTGACATATGTAAAAATTGTAGAGGTCATTGTGACAAATATTCAAAGCATTTGGACATATTTATAAAATGTAGACGTAGATGTTTTAGAGAGGGTGCAGAGGTAATTTACCAGGATGCTGCCTGGATCGGAGGGCACATCTTATGAAGAGAGGTTGAGGGCTTTTCACACTGGAGAGAAGAAGAAAGAGAGGTGACTTGATAGAGGTGTATAAGGTAATGAGAGGCATAGCTAGAGTAGATAGCCAGGGACTTTTCCCCAGGGCAGAAATGTCTGTCACAAGGGGTCATAATTTTAAGGTGATTGGAGGAAGACGTAGGGAAGATTCAGAGGTAGGTTCTTCACGCAGAGAGTGGTGGGTGCATAGAATGCATTGCCAGCTGTGGTGGTAGAGCTAGAGACATTAGGGACGTTTAAGTGACTGCTGGACAAGTACGAGGCCGGCGGTAAATTGAAGGGTGTAGGTTAGGTTGATCTTCGATTAAGATAAATGCTTGGCACAACATCATGAGCCAAAAGGCCTGTAGTGTGCTGTATTGTTCTATGTTCTATGTTCTATGTTCTAAAAATGGATTTGCTAATTTGCTGGGTTGCTTTTTCCCTTGTTGCAAATGTTGAAAATTATACATAACATCTGCAATGAAACAATGCAAATCATGACCTCATGCTTGGGAAGAAATGGATTATATTTAAGAACAGTATCTGTTGCAAGACCTCACTGCTATCTTAATTCAAGAATGATTTAATTATGCAATGATTAATAGCTTTTCATATAGTCTGATACCAGTATGTCAAATTAAATTTGTTGTTCCCCAAATTAAATTTGGTAAAGGTATATTTACAATGTGTTTAAAGTAAAATGAGAAAACTTCAGATAACTGTTTTTTGCATGACATTCTGGGTTGTTACACTTAACAAACTTGCTGGCTACCGTAGAAGAGATCTTTCAGTCCATTCAGTTTGTACTAGGTCTTCGCCAAAACAATCTGAATTATACCAGGTCTTAAATATATCACCCAAGCCTGATAACCTTCCTGAACTTCAAGTATATATCCATATTTCTATGATAAAATGGAATGATTTCTGCCTCAAGCTGTTCATATGACAAGTCATTGCATACTTTAAAAATCTATAATACTTACAAAATAAATTTCACCCACCCTCTGCAGCTGATTTAAGTTGTAAGCCCGGCAATAATTGGATACTGAGGCCCTCAGATTCACAAAAGAAGAACAAAGAACATAAGAGAAGTACAGCACAGAAGCAGACTCTCCAAGCCTGTGTCGACTATCATGCCCTAACTGAACTAAAAAAAAAACAAGCATTCTGCCTTTATTCAGTCTGTATCCCTCCCTATTTCTGTAACCATCCAGATGTCTCCTAAATGTCACCAACGTGCCTGCTTCCACCACCTCTTCTGACAGTGTGTTCCAGGCTCCTACTACTCTCTATGTGAAAACTTCCTGCGCACATCTCCCTTAAACTTTCCCCTCTCACCTTGAACATGTGTCCTCATGGCTTTCAATATGTTTTAAAAACTTCAATAAAAAAAGCTTTGCTGAATATTTCTAAAGTTCAAAAATCTAGAGAACTCTTATGAATAGTTAGTTTTAGCAAGTTTATCTGAAGATTGGCTTTGCAATATTCCTCTCTGTCCATTGATCTTACATATAGCTGAGATTATGGGAAATAAGATAAATTGAGCCCTAATTTAAATCAGTTTAGTGATACAAACTTCAAACTTGAAAACCAAAATAAATCAGTCTCCATTGTAAATTGGAACATGATCATACAGCACTTTATAGAAAAATATTACATGCACAAACTAAATGTTCAAAGTCCATGCTAAAAACAAAAAATGCTGGAGGTCACAGCAGGTCAGGCAACATCCATGGAGCAAGAGCAAGCTAATGTTTCAAGTCTAGATGACTCTTCATCAGAACTAACATAAAGTGTGGAGGCAGCACCATTACTTGTTACATGCTCTGTCACCATGCCCTCTCCTCATCCCCATGTCCAGTGGGACTGTCTGTTCTTTCCAGTCTAGCAGTTAGATATACCATTGTTCTGTCATTCTTACATTCCAATTACTTAATCTGAACTATCAGCATCCTTTCTCCCCAAACATGCCATCCTTTACCAATTGCATAACTGCTGCTCTGTCCACACTTCTGACGACCGAGTCATCTAGACTCGAAACATTAGCTTGCTTTCTCTCTATGGATGCTGCCTCACCAGTTGTGATCTCCAACATTTTTTGTTTTCAATATAGATTCCAGCTTCTGCAGTAATTTGCTCCTACGTTGTGTTCAAATTCCATTTTCTGTTCAGAACATCAAGCCAAATAAGCCTTAGATATGACTCTGTTTTGTTTTGGTTTAAGAGATGGAAATGCTCTAAGACATAGGAGCAAATGTAGGTCATTCAGTTCATTAAGTCTGCTATGTCATTTCAATGAAATCATGGCTGATCTGGCAATCTGCAAATCAACTTTTGTGTCATTTCCTTATAACACTTGATTCTCATAATGATTAAAAATCTAAGTCTTTATGACCCTTTCAGAGAAGAAATTCCTCCTCATCTTTGGCTCTAAAATATAGATGTTCCATTTAAGATCTTTCTGCCAAAGTACAACAGGGGGTCCCCATCTTAAATGGGTGCTCCTTTATTCTGAGATTATGCCCATTGGTATTAAACTCTCCCATAATGGGAAAAACCTTTCCACATCTAACTTGCCAAGTTCCCTTGGAATCTTACATATTTCAATAAGGTTGCCTCCCATTATTCTAAACTCCAATGAGTACAGGCCTATTATCATCTTCCCAGAGGTAATGAAGTTAAGAATATCTGACAACAAGCAAAAATGTAGTGAGAATAATATTGCAGCCCAAATCTGTGTAAAAAGCTGCACTGAAGATCATGTGATTTTCGAGGGCAAGATAGATTTTGATGCGTTTTTCTTTTAAATTTCTTTTGATGTGACAGCTGAGGATTATTCTTTGAGGCAATGAACTGTAAAAGAAAGGCTAGTTTAGGAAAATTGACTGTTTCTTGCTTAATTAGTGAAGGAAAACAAATCAATTGAGGGAAATAGTTGTAACTAATGAATTTCTTTCTGGAGAACTGTCCATTCTTCTCATAATACACCTGATGTAAAGTAGGATAAAAATCACATACATTAAAGGCCTCCTGTATAATTAAACCAAGATCTTTCAACATATACTGGTTCACATTACTTTGTCATATAGTTGCTTTGCCCTAGTATCCATTGGTTACAATAGAGATAGTGACAATGAGATATAGATGTTGAATAATTACTTTGAACACACAAACATTACCTATAATGCAGCTTTTTATACAAAATGTCATCTGAAATATTTTAGTCAAATGTGTTTTTGCAAAAATATGCTTTATTCATTAAAAAACCTTTATAAGCATATACAGTTACTGAAGCATTTCTGTACAGTTTTTGCACATGCGTAACAAACAAACATTGGAATTTGGTATTCCCTGCAGTTATAAAAATACCCCAAAGGAATTTCTTACTTATACAAAATTATATTTATATATATTTGAGGCAATGAGAGGGTCTTATAATTGAACAGACCCTCATTGTTCTTTGGCAGAAAGACTTTAAATAGAATATCTATATTTAAGAGCCACGTTTAGTCATTTAAGAGATAGTCAGAATAAGATCACATGTGATAAGTGTTGCAATTGTGTCATATGCAAGCCCTTTTTTTGTGAACTGTATAACTCAGCAAAAATAATGGTTCAAATGTTCAGGGTCCTGTTCTTTCAGTTTGCAAATAGAATTAATTTTGAATTTTAATTCAGCAATGTAATTATAGGTAACCAACCATACATGTCAGTCTAATTATGCAGAAATCATTGGCTGGTTGATTCTGGATTTACAGAACGACTTGACATTGATAAACAGATCATTAGGAAAAGCCTGCAGTTTTAGTTCAGGATTACAAAGTTGATGGGCTACATTTCCTCGACAAGTGCTGGTTGTGAACAGCAATTTTATTGCTCCCACTCCCCTCAGGAACTCTAACATGTCATTTTAGGACCAGAGGAATATAGTCAAAGACAGGATAAAAAAAGGCTATCACAGTTTCTACTTTTCCCTTTAATTTTAATCATGGACAGATGAGAATCTACAGTGCAGGCTTCAGGAAATAGCAAAGTGTGCTAAATTAATGCTTGCTCTTCCTCTTTATTTTTTGAATAGCACTGCAATGAAGAGAAAAGCCAAGAGAGGCTTATTAATTGTATAACTGAAAACCCCCCAGCTATACACAGTTCTGATTTACAACCCAATCTTCTCTCCTCATGTTTTCAGATCCACTCATTGGCCTCATTTCACTTGAGTCCTGTGACTTATTCTAGCTTGACTAGTTTATGCGATCTGTTTTACTCTAACTCTGCATTCTTGTGCATCCCAGACTTCAATGCCAAGCCTCTGAAATTTCCTGTTTCTCTGCTCCTCCATCTGCTTCAAGATGCTCCTTAAAACAGATCTCTTTGCACCCATTTTTGATCTCCAATCTTAATTGTGTCTATCTGTTGACTGATTACACTCCTGCGAAGTTATACACGACAAAAGGCACTATATGAATGCCAGTTTTTGCTGTTACAGGATGAGATAATTTAGAACAGAAAGTCTTTCTTTGCGGCATCTGTTATCCCTGCTTTATCAAAGTCAATGATAAAATTCACAGTTTGGTTAGAACATTTTAAGTTATCACAATTCTTCTAAAAGAAGAAAATCAAGATTTGATGAGAGAATTGGCAAAATTCTGATGACTCCTCACTACAAAATGCCTGTCATGACCTCAAAACAATAAGGAACGTTTTGGAAATTGAAAGGTAAGGGAAAAAAGTAGCCAATTTGCACACAGTACAGTCTAGCAAACAGCAATAATGCAAATGACTCAATAACCTTTTTTGCATCTTGTAGTGTAAAAGATAATCATTAATCAGGTCAATTGAAAAACTGCTCTATCTATTGGATAGTGGCATAGACTGTCTATGTCCATTTAAGAAAGCAGACACCATCTGGATTTAACATTTCATTTGAAAGATGGTACCGCCAACAGTGCAACGTCCTCTCAGTGCTGTATTGAATTATTAGTAAAGATTAAATGCTCAAATCTCTGGAATGAAGCTTGAGTCCTGAACTTTCTGATTTGTGGGTGAAAGTGCTGCCACTGAACTATAGATAATACATCTTTGCAGCTATGCCCCCAAAACAGATAGGGTGTTAACACTGGCATCATTAGCTTAAGTAATGAAGTTTGCGTTTGCGGAATTTGCAAAGTACAGATATTTAAATATCATGTATGTACATATCATGTTTTGTAAAGATCGCTCTATGTTTTAAACTTTATTTTGCCAGATAGAAATGCACCTGAATCTAGGATAGTCAATAGCATTTTTATACCTGGCATTATTCTATCCAAACATTTAAAGTGAACATGAGCTAATTAGAATAGATTACTGGTGGCCTGTGCAGAGGAAAGTTTTCTGAATCTCAATCTGAAAAATAAATTATGTTTGAGATTTTCTAGTTTTGTTTCAAAATCAAGTTCAATTTAAGTTAAACCACCAATTATTTTACTCAGTTCTGTTCAATATCATTATCTCTACGTTGCTTCATATATGTAGAAATAGAAATAAATATTCAGGTTTGCCAACGAATAATGCAGTAACATGCTTTGTTTTTGATGCTGAGAATATGCTAGGTATCTTCAGAAAATAATATATGAAGAAATTATTTGATCTTTTCGAGAGACCGCTGCAGGATTAGACAGTTTTATCTTGACTGTGTACAACACCCGAAAGAGTTTGAAAGTGGTTTTCAAGGGCAGCCAAACATTGGCCTGGTGGAGATGCTCTTGTTTACTGTAAACAAACTAAATAGGCCTCTGAAGGTTTATAAGACTACTGATCTATGTTTGTCTATCTCTGTAGGAATGAGAGTGTGTGTGTATATGTGTGTAAAACTGCAGATAACAAGTAACCTCCTCTTAGCTTTACCTTTAAGATATTTAATTATTAAAACATAAACCTAAACTAACAATATCTGTATTATTGCACTTCAAAATAGAGATGATAATATGAAAATCTCCAGTACTTCACATTTGAAAAAAAGACAGGCACCCTGTAATTTAGATTACAGTACAGGGAACTGAGAATCAGTCCCATGCATTAAGAGTACTGTGAACAACTCCTTGAATACCTAAAACAGCATTTTAGCCTATTGTTTTGTAGTCTGCAATTCATCATAAAAATGGAGCTGGATTTAACAATGATATATAAATGCTGGCTTATGACGGTCAGTCCCTGTGACTCAAGTTAAGGAAGTATCAAATGGAAAATTGGATAGACATTCTTGGTACTGAATTGTGTAGGTTCCAAAATTTGAGTGTGACGATCACGATACGTGTTAATCCAATCCCTCTTGATTGAAATTCTGGCTTCCACCATCCTTGCTAGTCTCCCAGTAGCCTTGATATTGCCAGTCAGCCTACCAGCCCAAACTACTGCCATCCATGTCCAGATGGTGTAGCCTGCAGCTTGTAGCCTTGCAGCTACTGAAAGTGATACTCAGAGGCTACCTGCAGTCTTTTCCACTGAAACTCAGTGACCTTTCAGTACCTGATAGGAGTAGTCAGGCACACAAAAGAAGACAGGAGACAGCCAATAAGAAAATGGGTGCTTAGTGATGTTACTTCTAATTATTCTTTATTGTACGCAGGCCAATCATTTACCATGCAATCCATTTTAAGATTGCTGCATGGCCACACTTGGTTATATGTCAAAGAAAATGTATGTTAAATGGGAATGTCCAAGGTCTACTTGTTATACTTCATGGTCTGCACCAGGTTCCTGTGTGACTGCAGATTAGCACAGTTTCAAGAAAATACAAATGGCATGAATTTATTTTGAAGTTTTGTTTTGGATGTTTATTTTGCGAGTGGTTTTATTTGAGTATTGTTACCAAATTGATGATCTGATCCTCAATGGGCAAGGGAGGTTAAGGTGTAGGACTATTGGAGAATAGGCATTTGAGACTTTCCTTACTCAAGACAATTTCTCATGGATACCCAGACATAAAAGGGGCTGCCTCATTTGCATCCTCTCTGTCTCTTCTTCCTCCTGCCATTATAAGGTGAGATCTCTGTTTCAGGGAGCACCAGGAACTAGTATAGAAAGGCTGTAGCAAGAACACTTTACATGCAGTGACAGGGACTGGATCAGGTTGCATCTCAGGACAGCCTACTTGATCTCTTAGAGCCAGCCTACATACATCACTTGCATTACTTTGCCTTGCTAATTAACACAATCACACAAACACGTCTTGCCTTTGCTGGTCAGTAGTCCTCAGTTAAAAGGCAGTCACCTTTCTATATGTTAGTGTAGTATATCGATCTCACACTGGCACCATGTACCAGCAACCTAGACAGTAAACACAATACATGCGCAGGAATTAGGCGGCCAGGTCTCAAAGTCCAAAGGGAGTAGTCCTCACTAAAGTCCATGAGGGCATGGGGTGTCATGGAGTCACAGTGCAGTATGTCAAGGGCAGCCTCTGATGCCTACCTAGGGGATTGACACAGTCAGAAGCCCAGCTGGGTGGTCTCAGTCAGGGGATCCATGCCTCTTCAGTCCAGGGGCTGGCTTATGGTCAATCGTAAGACCCCCTAATCCATGGCCATCCTGATGTATTGGCCGTCTGTGCGCTGTAAACCTCACTGCCCATACATTGCTGACCATTTCACTTAGAAACAACACTTTTGCACAGAGAGTCCATGGAAAGTGTAGGAATATTTGACTAAGGGGGCAGTGGTGTCAGCAGAACCTTGACAGTGATGTAACAGGGTCTTATCACAGAGTTGAAACTTTATTGCTGGAACAGCACAGCAGGTCAGGCAGCATCCAGGGAACAGGAGATTCGACGTTTCGGGCACAGGCCCTTCTTCGAGACCTGGCCGCCTAATTCCTGCGCATGTATTGTGTTTACTCTCTTATCACAGAGGCCAATCCGCCATATATCCTGTATGTACATGAAATTAAACATCATGGTGGCTGTTATATTTGTAGATGCTAAAACAAAGAGATGTACTACATACTTGTTATGTAAACATGAGATTTTATATGCAGTGCACTGTCACCTATGCCACCTATGTTTTATTTATTTCCCTCCCATGACATTTTAGTGTTGTCCCAGGTTCCACAGCATGATCGGTGGGAAAAAATGATCTGACGACTTTTTAAACTCCTTCACAAAAGTATGCCAACACCCATATGCCACTAGTTTCAAATGAAATCTCTAAAGAAAGTGGCTATATATATAAATAAATTACACACCTTCATTACAGTTGGCTTCATTTACTCATACAGAAATCAATATCATCAGGCTTTATCCCACTGAAATGTCTAATAATGCAACTATGTCTGTAAACAGTGTATTATTACAGGCACTTTGAAGTCAATATTGGATCCTTCAGCAACTTGCATGCACTATGAAAGGCACCAAATTGTTTTAGAATTTAAGCAAGAACCAGTAAAAATCAAAAAAGAACTAACTTGTAATTAGTTGATAAATAGCAATGTTAGTGGGATGAGAGGCGTGTTTCTTCCTGCTGTTCGGTGAATGTTTAGCTCTGTGAAGTTAATAGTGAAAATTATCTGTAATCATCTATAATATTGAGCTCCAGAAAGGCCTCACAGACATTAAGTCTGCATGATACATTGGTTGGCATCACAATCTGCTTGCTCCCCCATACTTCTGACTGATCGTAATGTGCACATGTGACCATCCTGACCAAAACTCTATACTGTGCTATTTGCTGCTGAAATGTCTGTGCATGCATCTGATGCATTTTGCTTCCCTTAGCTCCAAAACAATGTCCACCACCACAGCAATTGCACACATGGAGAAAATCTACTGTAGTCAGTTTATGCAGAGTTCCTATCTCATCAACCAATAACTTCTTTCAGGGGAAGACAGGAATATGTTGTGGGGAAAGAAATATTTGCCTGTTGGGAAAAAAAGGTCAAATGAAAATTATTGAAGAGGAGAGAGAAGGAAGTAATTTCTAAAACACTTTGCACACAGATATCAACTTTAACACCAAAATTCTCCATAAACTGGGTGACTGTAGTCTGCAATAGGGACACCACAATTTTTGCTGGCACTCCGACTGATACTATCTTTAGTACAAAGTTAAAAATCACACAACACCAGGTTATAGTCCAACAGGTTTAATTGGAAGCACAGTAGCGTTCGGAGCGTCGCTCCTTCATCAGGTGGTAGTGGACGGCTCAACCCTAACACACAGAATTTATAGCAAAGATTTACAGTGTGATGTAACTGAAATTATACATACACACATACACTTTCTCACACTCACAACTCCCAACCCAGAAATATACACAGACGCGCACACAGACACCCACACACACCCTTACAGACACACACACTCCCACACTCACACATCACCCCCTCACAGACTTAAGACACCATACACTCACTACACACACACACATGCACTTTCTCACACATCACAACCCCCAACCCAGACAGACACACACACACAGACAGACAAAGACCCACATGCACACATATATTTTGTGGGGTGAATTTGTACTTGCAGTGTTACATTGTACTTTGCTCAAAAACTGCATGCATTCATGTAGAACTCTGAACTCAAAAACTGCATGAATTCATGTAAAACTCCGTTATCTCACTTTTTAGATTAGAATCAATCTAAACATCATGGCATAGACAGAGAACACAGGGGGCCAACACCTTCAACATATTTGTCTAGTTAACAGCTAACCCGAGAATGCAACTTTTTAAAAAAAGGTTTTGTGATTTACACATGAAAGAAATGAAACTATCACGGTGTTCTAACAGATGAAAGGCTTAACAGACAATCAATTCTTCAATGTATAATTTCAGTTACATCACACTGTAAATTTTTGCTATAAATTTTGTGTGTTAGGGTTGAGCCCTCCACAATCACTTGATGAAGGAACGACGCTCCGAAAACTAGTGTGCTTCCAATTAAACCTGTTGGAATATAACCTGGTGTTGTGTGATTTTTAACTTTGTACACCCCAGTCCAACACCGGCATCTCCAAATCATATCTTTAGTACAGTCTTGAGAAGGATGGTTGGAATCCCCAAGTGTTTCAAACAGGTCAAAATTTCAATATATAAGATTCTAATTGCAATTTTGAGATACCAATGGATGAAGTGTGAGCAACCTAAGCAGAAATCTTTAAAGGGATGTTTGGAATCCTAGCTTCAGATCAGTAGGATTACCATATAGAGCTCAGTGTCCATTTGCGAATAAAATCCAGCTTCAAAATGGCTCTCTGGTCTTAACTGCAGTCCAATGGCCACCTGCTGTGCACATAAATTGAAGACCTGTTTGAAAGTGCTGCCAGGAGTTTAGATTTTCTGTAATTTTATGACAGAAATGAGCGTGTATTTCTTTTCTTCTGCAAAGCAATAAATGCTAGACTTGTAGTTAAACTTCAATCTGATTGCTGTTAATGTCAACATGACAGAAAATGTTGACCTAAATCAATTAAGACAGTTTCAAAGGTTGTCATTACACAGTTGGAAAACCCTTGGGGCAAAAACAACAATCCACAAAATAATCTTGCAAATCTTTTGCTTTACTGCATATTCAAAACTTAGTCCTTGATGATCAAAAATCTGCAGAAAAAGTCATGAAAGCAAAAAATTTAGTTTCTGATTGCATCTGAGTGGCAATAAATTAATTGCTGCAATGAATCATTTACCCTAGACAGAATATAAAGCAATCTGCCAAGAACTTTTAACCGTATTGCAAATTGTGAATCTGACAGAACGACGATGAATGAAGCTAATAGAATATCAATTCAAAAAGTGTTTTTTTTTGTACCACAGCCTGGCAAGTTATTGCACTCATGTTCTTTATGAATTACTGACTTCTCCAATTTGGTTATCAGAAGCTCAGAGCAAAGAAGCTTTTGCAGATTTGATATGTTAACTTACTGGTTATGAGAACAGCTCTGTGAGCTTGATGTGGATCATACATTCAATTCCCACTGGAAGTACTTTTTGACAACAAAGTATATCAAGGAAAGAATGTTTATGGCTTTTCATAAGGAAAAAAAGTTATCTGTCCCTTTTTACAAGAAAACATTGGGGCCCAATAAGACATATCTGCAATTATTTATACAATAACTGTCCCCAAGGATGAGCTGTTCAAGGGAAAAATAATTGCTAAATGCTCTATGGACATTTTTCCATCAAGGACTCAATATTGTGTTACATGCATTCACCAGTGGTTATAGCCATATTGCTGTTAACTCAGAGAAGGTAGGCTCAGTATGGAGACTTAGCTACAGAGAATAAAAATGCTTACTGTCATTAATGCTGTTGAAAATAGAATGGGCATTTGTTATATATACAAAATTTCTTTTGCCAACCACAAGAAATTACTTGTAGAATGGTGGAATTTGACTAAGAACCTTATGCATAGCAATCTTATATCGGCTGTTGCAACAACTTTGCCAAGCGTTTAAGCTGATATAAAGGTTATCATAAGGCTGCACATTACAGGAGTTATTTTCACCAAAGGTGAAATTAGATGCTAAAGAAGGTGAAGTGGTATGGGCACTTTTGACAGTTGCGATTGAGCACACAGTTTGAGTCCTAATTGTTGATTACCCATTAGTTGAACTTCACAGAATTGTTATGATGCAGAATGAGGCCATTCATCCCATTGTGGTTGCACTAGCTCTCTGAATGAAAATCTGAAATTCTGGCACAACTTTCCCGGGGTTGGGAATGGTTTCAGCTCAGAAGTCCCAATCTGGGAGTGAAAACCGAGGCTGAAGAAGCTGCTCAGGGATAGAGTTAGTTAAGCGAAAGGGCAAGAAGATAGAAGATGGAATTTAAGGTAGGAATGTGTGAAATCATTCGCTTCAGCAGCAAGAGTTGCCAAAGAAAAACAGAATTTGTTCTTTGACAAAATTAAACTTGTAGTAATTGAAATTCAAAAGAATTTGGGTGAACAGAGAAACCTCGATTATCCGAATATCATTATCTGAATATTGGATTATCGGAAGGAGATCTCGAAGTCCCCATGGAAACATTACATCAAAGACATGATTCCAACACTGATCACGTCTTTTGTTTACTGTGATTAAAAGTGAACTCGGCTTACTCAAATGCTGCCAAGAACAGTTCTGGACATTGATGGGAGCCCAAGCACCATCTCCAAATGATTGACCTCCCGCCCTCTTTCTGTCCCCGGCACACTTCCCCTGGAGTCCTACATAGGCATGTACCCTAAATCCCCTTCCCCAGATAATCTCTCCAGCATTGTCCTGCACAGGGCAGAGGTGGAACTTGTCAAAAAGTTGCAGTAAGAAGCTCTGTGTTTGTATGTGTGCTATTTGGAGACTCACCCCCCAAAAGGCAGCAGCAGCAGCAAATTTGTTGATGGTGTCCAGTCCGGCTGCACCGGAGAGGGGTTGGGGGTGGACAGGGTGGGGAGGGCGGGTGGAGGAGCGGTATTGGATAAGGTTGGGGGCAGTGTTGGACGGGTTTGGGGGGCAGGCAGGGGGGTGGTGTCGGATGGGATTGGGGGAGATGTTGGATGGAGTTGGGGGGGGGGCGGGCAGGGAGGGTGATATCGGAAGAGGTTGGGGTCGGGTGGGGGGGCAGTGTCAGACATGGGTGGGGGTTGGGTGGGATGGGGTGTCGGACCTGGTTGGGAGCAGACAGGAGGCGGTGTCAGATGGAGTTGGGGGTGCGGGTGGACAGGCGGTAACAGAGGTGGTTGAGTACGGGTGGGGGTGGGTGTCAGATGAGGTTGGGAGCAGTGTTGGACGTTGTTGGGGCGGGCGGGGGGCAGTGTCAGGTGGGTTTAGAAGTCAGGTGTGGCAGTGTCAGACGGGATTGGAGCGCGGGCGGGCTGCGGTGTCAGACAGGATTGGGGGCATTATTGGATGGGGTTGGGGGTGGGCAGGGAGGATGGTGTCGGATGGGATTGAGGGTGGGTGGGGGGCGTTGTCGGACATGGTTGGGGAGCAGGCAGGGATGAGGTGTCGGATGGGGTTGGGGGCATTGCCGGACTTTTCTAGGGGTGGTGTCAGACGTAGTTGGGGGCAGTGTTGGATGTTGTTGGGGGTGGGTGGGGGGGCGATGTCGGGCAGGTTTGGGGGGGTGGATGGTGGGCGATGTGGGACAGGGTTGGGATCGGGCGGGAGGGCAGTGTTGGACAGGGTTGGGGAGGCAGATGGGTTTGGGGGTGTGCGGGGATCGGTGTCGGACAGGGTTGGGGTGCGAATGGGAGCGGGGTCTCGCGTGCGGTGTGCTGCTGTCTAGTCTCCTGAATGGGGAGTGGACTTAACAGAAAACTCCAGCATTAGATTGAATTATATATCTGTTCTGTGAAGGAAAATACAATAAGGAAAATTTTCCTTTCATCATCTTCTGTGCTTTTAAAGATGTAGTCTTATAAATAATTTTAATAATTAGACTAAGTCTTGAAAACTAGTGGGTTTAAAATCTTGGCAAAAATTCGATTGTTTAAAAAAATCTAGGTTCAACAGATTAATAAGCAAATCTAGCACTTAGTGCAACATTGGCTCCAGGATGCAAGTTTGAATTTTATACAGATTCAAAGTAATTTCTGTTCTACTCCCACAATAAGGGTGGATCTTTGCAGCCCTTGAACAACAACTCTTGAATAACAGAGTGTTACAAGGGGACATAAATTTAAGGTGAAGGGTGGAAGGTATAGGGGAAATGTCAGGGGTGGTTCTTTACCCAGAGAGTGGTGGGGGCATGGAATGCTCTGCCTGTGGGAGTGGTAGAGTCAGAATCTTTGGTGACCTTTAAGCGGCAATTGGATAGGTACATGGATGGGTGCTTAAGCTAGGACAAATGTTCGGCACAACATCGTGGGCCGAAGGGCCTGTTCTGTGCTGTATTGTTCTATGTTCTATGTTCTAAGGGCTATTCCAAGAAATTTGGGAAAATTCTATGAGATGTCAAGCGAACCCCTAGTCAGTAAAATCAACATGTCACATTTTTCAAGTCCTGGACATTGAGATGAGATTCTCACTCGTGAGTGGAGAGAGGCCCAGTAGTATCGATTATTACTCATCATTACTTCCATTATTACCCAATCTCACTTTATGAATGTGCAGTTTCCAAAATTATCCCAATCACTGGACAGCAACCAAATACTGAGAATTCCCAATATGAAAATCAGAGTGGTTCCCAGGTGATTCCAATTTGGGTCTTCTCCACTGGACCTCCATCTTGGAAACAAGACACCAGTATCATTGGGCACACTCCATGTGTAGTCATTGCATACATCTGCAACAACAAACATTGGCATCTGACATGTACCAGCCTCGTAGCATCATCATTACCCATCGCTGATACACTTACAATGCACTTCAACACCTTAATGCTGCACTTTGGAGTGCACAATTATCTTTCATTAAAATACAGCTGCAAGGACCCAGGCTCCCAGCTCACAGACAGGACAAGGGTGCCTTTCAGGGTTGTTTGCTTGCTCTCGAAGTATTCACTCACTTTGCATCTACTTTGAACTCAACGCATCCCGGCCATGCCTCCCCCTTTGTCTGTTGCCCCTCAGCTTTGCTTCAAAGGCTGACAGACTTCCTGAATCAACTTGTCTTTTAGCATTGACACAAAGGCAGGCAGTTTTTCGTGGTTGACAGCAATAATCCTTCAATGGGATGAAGATGTTACATGGTACAGTGTGGCATCAGGGATACATCAATACCATGTGCCAGCAGCTTACACAGCAGATACCCTGCATGTGCATCCAGCAAACAGCTATGTCTCATAGTTATAACAGTGGTGCTGGAAAAGCACAGCCGGTCAGGCAGCATTCAAGGATGCTGCCTGACGTGCTGTGCTTTTCAGCCCCACACTTGACTCTAATCTCCAACATCTGCAGTCCTCACTTTCTACTATGTCTCATAGTTCTACATGGAGTGGGATGGGGGATTTGTTTCATTCTGTGAGAGACTGAGGCTTCAAATTCAAGTGATATGAGGTCCTTCAAAGGGCAACAGTATTTCAGAAATATCCTTCCACTAAAGTTCAAACATGCCTTTGGGTACTGCACGCTGTTTTGTTATTCATTGATGGGATGAAGTGTCTCTAGCTGGGCCAACATTTACTGACCAACTCTAATTTCCTATCGAGCAGTTGAGAATCAACCATAGTTCTATGGATCTGAAGCCAAGTGTAGGCCAGACCAAGTAATGATGGCAGTTTCCTTCCTTAAAGGAAATAGTGAACCAATGAGTTGTCCAACAATTCATAATGATTTTATTGTCATTATCATCAGACCTTCATTCCAGATTTTTAAAATTAAATTCAAGTTTTATCATCTGCCTTGGTGCGATTTGAACCTAGGCCCCGAGAACATTACTTTGGTCTCTGGATTAACAGTCCAGTGGTAACACCACAAGGCCATCGCTTTCCAACTGACTGTGATCAGTGTTAATCTACTATGTGCAGTCCAAATCCTTCCCCAAACACTCTTGACAACTTTATGCCCCATTATGAATCAATCTCCCTAATGGCTATGGTGCTGTAGCAATGATTGACCTAAGTTGCCAATTTATCAAATACAGATACACAATCCTTTATCCAAAATGCTTGGGACCAGCTGGTTTTCAGAACTCAGAATTTTTTGAATTTCGAAATAAGTGACAGTTCAACAGTGAAATTTAAAAAACTCTTACCGAAAAGCAGCTTCACTGTGAGTAACCGGCTTTGAAACAGAATTGAGGCCTGTCAGTGCTGGGCCATGCCCACCCATCTCACATCTGAGTGACATGCATTGAGTGGGTGTGGAGTTGGGTTAACTGTTTGCACGCCAAATAACCTTGTTAGTGAAATAAAAACAAAAAATACTTCTCATTTTGGAGCTTTTTGGATTTTGCGTGCCGTTACCACATTGCCTACACATGGTGCATGAGCTGTTCACTTCACCTTGGATCATGAAACATTGCAAAACATTCAGAATGCACCTGAAATTAGTCTCTGTGCCTTCATTGTTCTGTTTGCAGTAGATACCCATTTGTACACATGGATGAGGAAGGAAAGAAAACACATATTTACAAATATAGATATGTACTTACAGTGCTGTGTCACCCATGCCAGCTATGTGCCCTCAGAAGGTCTTCTTCTTTCTATTGTTCTGCAGTCCCAGTTTCCAATGTTGGGCTGGAGGGAGCCTGACCTGCAGGCAGTCTGCAGGCTTTGGAGGTTTCTTGGCGTGAGCCATGGGACACTGTTATCTAGAAGGCCCACACATGCTGAGTGTGTCTTGACTGGAGTCAAGTGCATCCTCCTCAGGGTGAACACCTACAGATCTAAGGCAGGGTGGAGGTAGAACGCCTGGCCATCTCTAGACCATCCTTTTTTTTAAATTCACTCATGGGATGTGGGCATGCTGGCCAGCCAGCAACAGCAGTACATCCAATGGAACATCCATTCTCTCATCAAAGCTGAAATACCATCCATTACTATCCTAGGGTACAGGGAAATCCCACAGATACCCGCAGGAGACAAAATAGAAAATGAGTCATAGAGTTATTGAGATGTACAGCACAGAAACAGATCCTTTGGTCCAATACCTCCATATCGAGCAGATATCCTAAATTAGTCTTGTCCCATTTGCCAGCACTTGACCCGTATCCCTTCCTATTCATATATCCAGGCAGATGCTTTTTAAATGCTGCAATTGTACCAGCTCCACCACTTCCTCTGGCAGCTTATTCCATACACGCACCACCTTCTGTGTGAAACTGTTGCCCCTGAGGTTCCTTTTAAATCATTCCCCTCTCACCCTAAGCCTGTGCCCTCTAGTTCTGGATTCCCTCACCCCAGGGACAGACCTTGCCTATTTATCCTATCCATGCTCCTCCTAATCATGATGATAGGGTGAAAGAGTCCTGATGAAATGAGTCATAGCATGTTCAGAGTGTGGGGCTTAGGAGAGAAATGAACAACATTTCACAGGACCAGTGTTTAATCCTCACTAATGAGGGCCAAAATGGTCTCCTTGTAAGGAGTGAGGAGCCAAATGTGGGGCAGCCCACCACAATTTCTGGCTCTTTTGGCCCTATAATGGGTCAATTTATCCTGGACTGTGAGAAAGGGATTTATTGAGTGAGATGAAAGTGGGTAGAATCGCTGTTAGAAATGGTGCAGAAAAAGTGGTGACCCCAGCAATTGAATAGGCAGTGTGGAGGCCATTCAGGGATTGCATGACAACTAACAAATGATACGCCTGTTCCAAAGCCCAGAAACTGCAATATGGTCAGCATTGGGGTATAAAGCAGTCATGATCCCATCCTATTGACGAACATTGGTTCCTGGCAATTTTCTTTGATCAGAAATGATTGAAAGCTTAATAACCTCAGTGTAATTCATTTAATAATTTCAAGACATTTTTTAAAAATTATAAACCAAAATGCAGAACAATTTGTTACCTTTTAAGCTACAGGTTTAACAAGTAAATGTAAAATTAAGTGCCCCACGCTGTGAGTAGAACTGTCTCACACCACTTCTGATAAGGAATCAGAACACCAATTTATTCAATTCCAAATTACGCTGCTGAATCTGCCAACATAACCATATTCAATTGACCCAAACTGACATAGAATTTGCCTATAATGGCAGATTATAACAGTTTTTGGTTTCAATGCAAAGTATGTGTTTTCCAATAGATTTGTTGGGTTACAAGAAAATATTAAAATGTGAACTCCAGATAAATGCAGACCTGATACAATAATTATTCTAATTTAAGCCTGGATTTGACGATCAACATTCTGTTCATTCTCATTATATAAGATTTCCAAGCAGAACATGCTGAAAGCTCCTTCAAAGTTAAACTGTTCCCCTGATTATCCAGTTTTTTAATGCTCAGTCCATAAAATATGATTAACCCACAAGTACATTTTACCCAGAGGCATCATATGTTAGAAGTTTAATCATTTTTGTGTAACTGCTGTTTTGCTTAAGTGTTTTCTGCAGTTTTCAGTTAGATTAAATTGCTAATCAAATAATTATGGCGCATGAAATGAAAATGGGCTCCTTCCTATCAGCAGGCCACAAAAGCCTTTAGTCAAGTTTGGATTTTTAGTGCAAACATTGAATATACGTATCACAAAATTCAAAATTGTTGGGACTAAAAATTACCCTAAGAATTACTTTAATGGCTTAATTTAACTATTTACATAAGTTATCAAATATACTAATTGAATAAAGTTATTAACCAACTGGCCTAAACTGTACTCCACAGTGTTTTAAATGAAAGCATTTCTTTCGGAAGCACATAGCACTCAGAGATGCAACTCTGTGAGATGAAATGTTCCATCCATCCTCCAGCTGCCTGTTGTGGAAGTTTATGTTGATGGCGATGAAGGGAATTTTTCAACTTCTTGCCAACACTCCTCCCTCACCAATATCGCAGTAGAGTAAGTGGGCATTTAACCTGCTGATTTTTGTTGTTGTTGTACCTTTTGTACAAACCACTGCTGCGGTTGCAATCTGGCAATAACCCTGGCTCAGTGTTAATGCTCATGCCTAAGTCAGAAGAATGTGAGTTATGTGAAATTTAAGAGAATTGAATACACAATCCATAAAAGGACAGGAAAATCATCAAAGGACTGATTTAGAGGCGAGAATTTATGTTTGAGCAAGGTAAGAGGCATGGAAAACCAGAAGATCTATCTAAAACTTTAAATGCTCATCCAGGTAGGGTGGCACTGCTATCTCAGAGCACCAGAGACAGGGGTTTGATTTAACTCTCAGGCAACTGTCTGTGTCGGATTTGCATGTTTTCCCTGTGACTACATGGCTTTCCTCCAGGTGCTCTAGTTTCCTCCCACAGTCCAAAGATGTGTAGCCATGGGCAGTGCAGGGTTACAAGGTTATGGAGGCAGGGTTGAGTCTGAGTAGGAGGACTGATGTAGACTTGTTGAGCCAAATTCCTCCACACTGTAGGAATTCTATGATTCAAAGTATAAGGAATTCTATTGTTTTTGCATTAAACATCTTGTGAAAACTGCTGCATAAGATGTTAGGCTCTGAAAGGTTTAAAGTTGGTAAGCGTATTAAGCAGAAAATGATGTGCAATGGGGTGTGTAATTGGGTGGGAGAACAGCTTTGGATCTCACAGGAGATAGACCTACCATTTGAATTTCCTTCCTAATCATAGAAACAATGTCTATGTGCCTAGTTACTACTATGTATTAAACTAAAAGCCCTTCATCAGGAATACACTTGCCTCTCCAAGTGGAGATTGATTCTGTCCTTTAGAATTTTAAAATATTTTCCTATCAATAATGTTAGCTCTTAGTTCCCTGGTTTGCTACCACCCTTCTTGAATAATGGTACCACATTAGTTGTCCTCTGGCAGCGCTCCTATAGCCAGAAAGGGTTTGAAAATTAATGTCAGGGCCCTTCCTTGCCTCATACAGCAGCATGTATACAAATCATCCAAGTCTGGAAATTTATCCAATTTTGAGCCTGCTGAAATCACTAATACCTCCTTCCTATCAATTGTTATTTCTCTTTAAATATCACAGTCTTGATTTCTGGACCTACGTCATTCTCTACAGTGAATACAGATATAATGTACTCACGTAAAGTATAGGTACACAATCCTTTATCTGAAATTCTGAAATCTGAAAATCTCTGTAGTCCGAGTTTTTTTTCGTGGAGTGTGGAACAGCATTTTGGTGTGCGAACAGGTGACCCAACTCCACATCCACTTGAACCACGTCACTGAGATGTGACGCGGAGGTGTGGCCCAACACTGGCAGGCATCAATTGTGTCTCAGCACTTGTACTATTCACATAGGAGAAAGTGAGATCTGCAGATGCTGGAGATCAGAGCTGAAAATGTATTGCTGGAAAAGCGCAGCAGGTCAGGCAGCATCCAGAAAAGGGCTTATGCCCGAAACGTCGATTTTCCTGTTCCCTGGATGCTGCCTGACCTGCTGCGCTTTTCCAGCAACACATTTTCAGCTACTATTTACATAGGATAGTGAAGAAGGTGTTTGGTATGCTTTCCTTTATAGGTCAGAGTATTGAGTACAGGAGTTGGGAGGTCATGTTTGCAGGTGTACAGGACATTGGTTAGGCCATTGTTGGAATATTGCATGCAATTCTGGTCTCCTTCCTATCGAAACAATGTTGTGAAACTTGAAAGGGTTCAGAAAAGATTTACAAGGATGTTGCCAGGGTTGGAGGATCTGAGCTACAGGGAGAGGCGGAACAGGCTGGGGCTGTTTTCCCTGGAGCGTCAGAGGCTGAGGGGTGACCTTATAGAGGTTTACAAAATTATGAGGGGCATGGATAGGACAAATAGACAAAGTCTTTTCGCTGGGGTTGGGGAGTCCAGAACTAGAGGGCATAGGTTTAGGGTGAGAGGGGAAAGATATAAAAGAGACCTAAGGGGAAACTTTTTCACGCAGAGGGTGGTACGTGTATGGAATGAGCTGCCAGAGGATGTGGTGGAGGCTGGTACAATTGAAACATTTAAGAGGCATTTGGATGAGTATATGAATAGGAAGGGTTAGGAGGGATGTGGGCCGGGTGCTGGCAGGTGGGACTAGGTTGGGTTGGGATATCTGGTCGGCATGGATGGGATGGACCGAAGGATCTGTTTCCATGCTGTACATCTCTATGACTCTATGTGCATCTACTGTTAGGTTTTTTTTATTTCACTGAAAATGTCATTTATTCAAAACCCGAAAAATTTGGAAAAACAACCGGCCCCAAGGATTTCTGATAAAGGATTGTGTACCTGTAGTAACCTCTATCTTCCAAGTCCTTTCACAGGTTTACACCTTGATCCTCATTAGACCATGCACTTCCCCCAATTACCCTTTTCCCCCTAATATAGTTATGAAAATACAAAGTGTTTCTCATTATTTTGTTCACCACAGTTTTCTTTTATATATACCCCTCTTTTTTTTTTTGTATACTCCCTGCACTTCTGAAATGCCTCTAGGGCTTCCAGAGTTTTGAGTCTTTGGTATTTCATAAGCTTCCATTTCTGCTTTTTTGTCTCGAATCAAGTTTGTACCTCTGCAAAGTCTCTTCAAAGGATGCCCACTTTGAAGAAGTTGTCTTCCTCCCTCAAACATGCACTCAGTGAGCCCCTTTCTCACTGACACCCCTCTGCCCCCACCTTTGCAAATTCTGTACCCACCATGACATGGAGCTCTTCTTCACTGCCTCCGTGCCTCCTTCGATCCCCTTACACCCATCCCCAGTTCTGAAGAAGTGTTACACCCGAAACATTGACTTCTTCATCTCCTGATGCTGCCTGGCTTGCAGTGTTTTCCCAGCCTCCTGCTTGTCTGCCCAATCCAGTTTGGCCAGATCTTGTCTTATCACATTGATATTTGCTTGCCAAAATTCAGAACTATTACTTCTGCTCCATCTTTTACTCCATTTTTCAGGACAACCTTGAATCATATTGATTTATAGTGACTATCACTGAAAGGCTTCCTCACTGACACATCTGCCATTTGCCTGGCATTGTTCCCAGAATTAAGGTTTAACATTGTTCCCAGAATTAAGGTTTAACCTTCTCATGTGCTCACTCTCTTGCACCATGGACCAATGGACTGAGGAGTGGCAAATGGAGTTTAATTTAGATAAATTGAGGTGCTGCATTTTGAAAAGGCAAGTAAAAGCAGGACTTGTACACTTAAGGGCAAGGTCGTGGGAAGTGTAGCTGAACATGGAGACCTTGAGTGCAGGTTCATAGTTCCTTGAAAATGGTGTCTCAGGTACATAGGATAGTGAAGAAGGCATTTGGTCTGCTTTCCCTTTATTGGTCAGAGCACTGAGTATAGGAGATGGGAGGTCATGTTGCGGCTGTACAGGACATTGATTAGGCCACTTTTGGAATTTTATGTGCAATTCTGGTCTCCTTCCTATAGGAAGAATGTTATGGAAAGTGAAAAGGTTAGAAAAGATTTACAAGGATGTTGCCAGCGTTGGAAGGTTTAAACTATAGGGAGAGGCTGAACAGGCTTGGGGCTGTTCTCCTTGGAGTGTCGGAGGCTATGGGGTGACCTTATAGAGGTTTATAAAATCCTGAGGGGCATGGATAGGGTAAATAGACAAAATCTTTTCTCTGGTTTGGGGGAATCTAGACTAGAGGGCATTGGTTTAAGGTGAGAGGGGAAAGATTTAAAAGGGGCCTAAGAGGCAACTGTTTCATGCAGAGAGTGGTACATGTATGGAATCAGCAGCCAGAGGAAGTGGAGGTGTCTGGTACAATTACAGCATTTGAAAGGCATCTGGATGGATATATGAATAGGAAGGGTTTAGAGGGATATGGGCAAATACGACTAGATTGGGGGAGGGTGTTGTTGGACGGGTTTGGGGGCTGGGGGAAGGTCTTGGATGGGGTTTGGAGGGGCAGGGGTGCATTGTTGGAAGGGTTTGGAGTGGGGGAGGTGGTGTTGGATGGGGTTCTGGGGGCGGGGGCTCGTGCACTTTGTGCTGGAGGTGGTGGGCGGTGTTAGAATGGGTTTAGGTAGGTGGTGGGGGCTCGCACGCACTGTGATGTTGCCTTATCTCCTGAATGGGGAGCAGACTTGAAAAACTCCGAGCCCCAGAGGAAAGGCATTTAATCGATTAACCGAATAATCGATTATCCAAACAAAATAGTGCCCACCCATCTCGTTCGGATAATTGAGGTTCCTCTATAACGTTGTATAACTTCCTACTTTGGAAATAGAACCAGTTTGACTGAAAATTGGAGTATAGACAGACTCGAACCTCATACATTTAATATATTGTCTGAGCTGAGATGTCACCTTTTCTTGTAAAACCTTGATATCTCAAGAATGTGACTTAAAAAAGTTCTGGGATTTATATATTAATGACGTCCCAGACTTTATCAGTATATATGGAAACCTGCAACCCAATCTAAAAGATGAAAGACTTAACAGCAATCTACTTTTGCTCAATACTGTATATCATTTCAATTGCATGACACTGTGATCTTCTGCTATAAATTTTGTATCTGATGATCCTGCCCTACTAGTTACCTGATGAAACAGCAGCTCTCTGAAAGCTAGTACTTCCAAATAAATCTGTTGGACTATAACCTGGTGTTGTGTGATTTTTGACAATATTCGCAATATTCATGTTTGCATGTGCATCACTGAATTCATCATCAAAAATTACGCTCACTCCAAACACATGAGCAATTTTGTTGATCCCTATTCAATTTTCCATGACCTTATCCATAATTGTTTGTCAACGATAATACATAGTAAAGAAAACAAGTTGCGGTTGCCAAATCTGCAAAACGTAAAATGAAAATTATTTTTTAACCCATACTTTTGAGTCGTAGCCACTACCAGATTGAAATCTCTTGCCAAGGGCAGACTTTCTGTAGGCCATGAAGGTGTCTTTTGATATTTCTTACAAATCTGATGTCTATATCATTTATGTTTTCTATGAGCTTATTTACTCCCCATCCCTTATTTGGCATCTTTTCCCAAAATTTTTAGTCTGTCTTTGAGGACAGACAAACAAATTGTATATGTAATTTTAACACAATTGATTCTTTGTCTTCTCAGTACCTATTTGATGATCATAATGCTTTAATTTGTATAGGAGATAGCTTATATTCTATTAAAGGAATACAGTAGTGGCCCAGTCATGTAAATTGCAAGTTTACAGATTTTCCAAATGCAATCACTGTTATTTTTCATATCAGTTTCCCTGTTTTCTTCATTCATGACATTACATCTGTGCTAATTATGTGATTCTAACTATTTTGTTATCACTCCCAAATCAAAAGCTGGTGCAACTGTCAAATTTCTTCAGTTTTTTTTGTCATTCTTATTATTTACATAACATTTTATTACTACATTCCATACACTGTAGATGTACATCCATTATCAAATACTGTACAATTGAAAGACTCTGCCATCAGCATATCACTGGACTGAAACTCATGCCATTGTATTACATTAGTCAAATGAGCAAAGGTAGATATATTGATTTGGGTCATAGATCAACCATGACCTCGTTAAATGATGGAATATGTTTGAGGGACTGAATGGCTTACTCCTGTTCCTATGTTTCCTTTTTTTTGATCTGAATCTTCACCTTCTTCCTCCCAATTATCAATTTCATGTTGTGAAACTTGAAAGTGTTCAGATTTAAAAGGGACTTAAGGGGCAACTGTTTCATGCAAAGGGTGATGCATATATGGAATGAGCTGCCAGAGGAAGTGGTGGAGGCTGGTCCAATTACAAGGTTTAAAGACCTCTGAATAGTTCTATGAATAGGAAGAATTTAGAGGGATCTTTGTATACTTAAGAGGGAAATCAGGAGGGAAGAAAGAGGTCACAAGATAGCTTTGGCAAATAGAATTAAGGAGAATCTAAAGGTTTTTATAAATATATTAAGGACAAAAGGGTAACTAGGGAGAGAATAGGGCTCCTCAATGATCAACAAGGCAGCCTTTGTATGGAGCCGCAGAAAATGGGGGAGATACTAAACGAGTATTTTGCATCAGTATTTACTGTGGAAAAGGATATGGAAGATATAGACTGTAGGAAAATAGAGGGTGACATCTTGCAAAATGTCCAGATTACACAGGAGGAAGTGCTGGATGTCTTGAAACGGATAATGGTGGATAAATCCCCAGGACCTGATCAGGTGTACCCGAGAGCTCTGTGGGAAGCTAGAGAAGTGATTGCTGGGCCTCTTGCTGAGATATTTGTATCATCAATAGTAACAGGTGAAGTGCCGGAAGACTGGAGGTTGGCTAATGTGGTGCCACTGTTTAAGAAGGGTGGTAAAGACAAGCCATGGAACCATAGACCAGTGAGCCTGACCTCAGTGGTGGGCAAGTTGTTGGAGGGAATCCTGAGGGATGGGATGGACATGTATTTGGAAAAGCAAGGACTGATTCGGGATAGTCAACATGGCTTTGTGTGTGGGAAATCATGTCTCACAAACTTGATTGAGTTTTTTTGAAGAAGTAACAAAGAGGATTGATGAGGGCAGAGCACTAGATGTGATCTACATGGAATTCAGTAAGGCATTTGACAAGGTTCCCCATGGGTGAATGATTAGCAAGGTTAGATCTCATGGAATACAGGGTGAACTAGCCATTTGGATATAGAACTGGCTCAAAGGTAGAAGACAGAGGGTGGTGGTGATGGTGGAGGGTTGTTTTTCAGACAGGAGTGCCACAAGGATTGGTGCTGGGCCCTCTACTTTTTGTCATTTACATAAATGATTTGGATGCGAGCATAAGAGGTACAGTTAGTAAGTTTGCAGATGACACCAAAATTGGAGGTGTAGTGGACAGTGAAGAGGGTTACCTCAGATTACAACAGGATCTTGACCAGATGGGCCAATGGGCTGAGGAGTGGTAGATGGAGTTTAATTCAGATAAATGCGAGGTGCTGCACTTTGGGAAAGCAAATCTTAGCAGGACTTATACACTGTACAGGGCCCTGGTGAGACCACACCTGGAGTATTGTGTGCAGTTCTGGTCTCCAAATTTGAGGAAAGACATTCTGGCTATTGAGGGAGTGCAGCGTAGGTTCACGAGGTCAATTCCTGGAATGGCGGGCTGAAAGACTGGAGGGGATCTGATTGAGACATATAAGATTACTAAAGGATTGGACACTCTGGAGGCAGGAAAGATGTTTCTGCTGATGGGTGAGTGCCGAACCAGAGGACACAGCTTAAAAATACTGGGTAGACCATTTAGGACAGAGATGAGGAGAAACTTCTTCACCCAGAGAGTGGTGGCTGTGTGGAATGCTCGGCCCCAGAGGGCAGTGGAGGCCCAGTCTCTGGATTCATTTAAGAAAGAGTTGGATAGAGCTCTCAAGGATAGTGGAATCAAGGGTTATGGAGATAAGGCAGGAACAGGATACTGATTAAGGATGATCAGCCATGATCGTGTTGGGTGATGGTGCGGGCTCGAAGGGCAGAGTGGCCTACTCCTGCATCTATTGTCTATTGTCTATTAATGGTAAGGTCCTAGGGAGTGTTGTTGAACAAAGAGACATTGGAGTGCAGGTTCATAGCTCCTTGAAAGTGGAGTCGCAGGTAGATAGGATAGTGAAGAAGGCGTTTGGTATGCTTCCCTTATTGGTCAGAGTATTGAGTACAGGAGTTTGCCTCTAACAACCTTAGTTTCCTTCCTACCTTGTTTCTAATGCACTGAACAATTCACCTTGAGAGTTTTGAAGACCTAACTTAAAATGATGTAAACAAAACAACTACCTAGCTATCCTGGCAAAACTCTCATAACACTTAAAAAATAAAACTAAGAACCATATTCTCCCCCTTCTTAACCCACACATCAGGGAAATTCAAATCAAACTTAAAACTATGCAGAGCTCTTCCTCTTTACCTTATCCATGCCCCTCATGATTTTATAGACCTCTATGTGGTCACCCCTCAGCGCCAGCACTTCAAGCGCTGTTTCTAAAGCATGATTTTTCTATAATGCAGGGTTGCACAAGAATGCAACCATTGTGTTGTCGAAGAACTGCACTAGAATTAGAGCTCCTGGTTGTAATGTAAAAAAGAGATGATATGTTAATCGCCTTTGAGGTGTGATCAGTAAATGATTGGATTTTGTAAAAATAATGGTCATTCCAGGAACAAACTGTCATCTTTAACAAATTTGTATGAATGATTAATGGCATTTAAATTTGGGATTGGTTGTTCAAATTTATTGTCTTTGTTGTCTTGTCTTTATTGTCTCAAGATACATCATATGGATAAGCAACCACTTCTGCGTGTTGCCTTGAGGGAAGCAGTAATTTTCTTCAGCCTTCATGGCAAGAACGTAATGCAGATAATTGAAGATTCCTCTATTTTGAAGTTGTTCAGATATCCAGGTATTGCACTGGGGTGGACAAAGTTAAAAATCACACACCAGGTTATAGTTTATTTGGAGGTACAAGCTTTTGGAGCGCTACTCCTTCATCAGGTAGCTAGTGGGGCAGGAGCGGTGCTCCAAAAGCTTGTACTTCCAAATAAATAAACCTGTTGCACTATAATCTAGTGTTGTGAGAATGCAGAGGATTAAAGAATGAGAATGAATAAATCTTTCACAGATCTGACTGTTTTAATTAAAGTCAAGACTGGAACAATAGTGGTAAATGAATCCCAGAGATGGTACTGGAACAGTGAATTGCTGCTTCAGGTGATACTGAAAGTATAATTATGCAGGAAGCTGTCCAAAGCAGGGTCCTCAAAATGATGCAAGATGAAAAAGAATTATGAGGGAAAAAATAAAGATTCTGAATAAATTGTACTGGTCACAAGGAGTGTTGGTAAAATAGACAAAGTACAATTAATGGTACATCCCCAGCTAGTGTTCTAGAACAGCGAGACCTAAGGGTTCAGGTACATCATTCTTTGAAATTTGTGACTTAAGAAAGCATTTTGCAGCTTGTTTTCATTGTTATACCATTTGAGTGTAGGTGTAGGGACATCAGGTTGAGGTTGAACAGGATGCTGGTGAGGCCTCTTCTGGTGTACAATATCCAGTTCTGGTCGCCCTGTTCTAGGAAGGATATTATTATATTATTAAACTGAAGAGAGTTCAGAAAAGATTTACCAGGCTGTTGACAGGACTTGAGGGTTTAAGTAAAGGAATCCACAGTGGGAGAAATTACCCTCACAGCTAGAATATTAATAGATTAGATTAGATTGCCTATGGTGTGGGTGCAGGGCCTTCGGACCAACAGGTCCACGCCGACCCTCTGAGGAGTAACCCACCTAGACCTATCCCAATATGGATAGACCAGTTCAGATTCTGATCAAAGATAACGTCCAGAAGCTTGACACTGAAGATTTCAATGATGACAACGTCATTGACTGTCAAGAAGTGATGGTTAGATTCTCTGTTAGTGATAGTCAATGCATGGCACATGTATGGCACGATTAAGATCACAACTTAGAGAAGGGAATGAGCGACATCTTAAAGTTTTGCTTTCCTGGAATTTCAGATGGGATTTCATAATAGAAAACCAAAGTTGCAGGCAGCAATAGTTATTTAAGTTTAAAAAAAAGGTAGAGAGGGGATGTGTTAGATAGATCTACAAAGGAGGAGACTCACGTTCAAAACGTTAAGCATGATATTGCTCATTTTACAAGAACTCAGGGAGGAGAATTGTACATATTGGAGGCAAGTTCCCAGTAAATTGAAAAAAAAAATCATGAATGCAAAACAGTAATATTATGAGCCCTTACATGATTTGTACATAGTCAGTGGAATTGCATGAATACTCTACTTCAGACTTTAAATGTACAGCAGTATTAACCAGTCTGTCACAGTCCAATGGTACATCAGCCAGCGTTTGGAAATTCTGCATTTAGATTTCGGAGACTGAGATGGAACAGCTCAAATGAGTATTGGTCGGTGATGCATATTTTAGCATAATTGTTGGAACAAAAGGGTAAAATAAAAGTAAATTTTCTAAAAGGGGAATTCAAACATTCTTGGCTGAGAAGCAAGTGGGCTGGAAATAGCAACGATAATGGAAATCTGTGACAGTCCAAGAGGACACTGGCAGAAAGGTGAGTAAGGAAATTTAGGCTGAACATGGTCTGATTAATCAAACGCATGGAACAACAAACTCTACACCTTGCTCTACTGAGCAGCTGTGATAAGGATCCAATTTCAAAAAAGCAAGAAAAATAATATCTGGCAAAGCGAGCAAAATACTGCAGAAAATCAAAAATAGTACAATAAGCATAAAGGTGAATTCCAAAAAGAAGTTCAGGAAAGAAGAGCAAACAGATCAGGGAAACGTATGGAGAGAACACCAAAAAAAACTTTCTTTGTGTGTATTAGAAGTATGTAAAGCGCAAGGATAAATGAAGCAACAAGTCAGCTATATTATGATCAAAGTGGCAACCTATCTGTGGAGACAGAGAATATGAGTAAGGGACATCTTGAAGACTTTGAGCTTGGGTCTTCATCGAAGATCAGGTCGATTATCACACTCTAATTAAAATGAGAGTGATACATATCATGGGAACAGCATGTTAAGAGAGGAAACCTTATTATGTTTGACTTATTTAAAAACATATACATCCCCATTTCTGAATGAATTGAAAGTCTGGTTGGGATATCTCATCGGCATGGACAAGTTGGACCGAAGGGTCTGTTTCCATGCTGTACATCTCTATGACTCTTTGTTTAAGACGAGAGCTTCTGCTCCTTAACTACTAAGGGGAGTTCCTCTACCATACTAGACCAGTCAGACCCTTCCAATCCAATGTAAAAAGAAGATGGCAGCAAACCAACCTGATGTATCTGTCACAAAGGTAACAGCAGTGGGAGTCCCTTCAATCATCAAGTATTTCCTTCCTGATCACATTCTCTGTGCTGTTAGGAAAAAAACATGGCTGTGATATTTCACATGGAGGTGGTGATTTTGCCTGTCAGCAAGACATCATCCAGCATGGGCATGGAAGCTACAACTAGTGGTTACAGTCATTAGTTTCCTGCATGCAGTCCCAACCCCGCACCACGTGAGTGAAGCTGTCCACCCTCCAAGTGTTTCAGCTAATCAGATGGTCAGAATACCCCAGGCCTGACACTGGGAGACCTGGCCAATAGTTTGGACTGGGATTAATTCCCAAACTGGAGGGTGACTGGAATCCAGTGACTGAAGTGAGTAGCTTTGCCTGATGAAATCCCAATGAGGAGAGTGGGTTGATGTTGATCGTGAGGCCAGGAGATTCCAACTGTGGCAACCCTCTCTAAATCCCAATTTAAAATTAAACAAGAACAAAACGTTTATATTTAAAAAATAAATTCAGAATTTTTAAAAAAGTCCTGCCACACTTAACTCCTACTTTCTGCTGTGAATTAGGAAATACACTAGGGCGTGAGAGTTCTTGCACTCCTGTGAATCATCCTGGGGAAGCTGGCTGACCATAAAATCACTATTGTCTCATCAGTCTTCAACGAAATTTGGCAGAAAAATAGATTGTTACAATGACCTTGGGTGAACTCAAATTTCTGCTTAAAATGAGACCTGTACAATGGTCAGGAGAAGGTGAGGTCTGCAGATGCTGGAGATCAGAGCTGGAAATGTGTTGCTGGAAAAGCGCAGCAGGTCAGGCAGCATCCATTCCGTACCTCCCCTCCCCTATCAGCATTCCGTACCTCCCCTCCCCTATCAGCATTCCGTACCTCCCCTCCCCTATCAGCATTCCGTACCCCACCACCAAGGATATATTTCCCTCCCCTCCCCTATCAGCATTCCGTACCTTGAACCCCGCCCCTCCAACCGCCACCAGGACAGAACCCCACTGGTCCTCACCTACCACCCCACCAATCTCCATGTACAGCGCATCATCCGCCGTCATTTCTGCTACCTCCAAACGGACCCCACCACCAAGGATATATTTCCCTCCCCTCCCCTATCAGCATTCCGTAAAGACCACTCCCTCCGTGACTCCCTCGTCAGATCCACACCCCCCACCAACCCAACCTCCACTCCCGGCACCTTCCCCTGCAACCGCAGGAGGTACAAGACTTGCGCCCACACCTCCCCCCTCACCTCCCTCCAAGGCCCCAAAGGAAACTTCCATATCCGCCACAGATTCACCTGCACCTCCACGCATATCATCTATTGCATCCTCTGCACCCGATGTGGCCTCCTCTATATTGGGGAGACAGGCCGGCTACTTGCGGAGCGTTTCAGAGAACACCTCTGGGACACCCGGACCATCCAACCCAACCACCCTGTAGCTCAACATTTCAATTCCCCCTCCCACTCCACCAAGGATATGCAGGTCTTTGGACTCCTCCATCGTCAGACCACAGCAAAACGACGGTTGGAGGAAGAACGCCTCATCTTCCGGCTAGGAACCCTCCAACCACAAGGGATGAACTCGGATTTCACCAGTTTCCTCATTTCCCCTCCCCCCACCCTGTCTCAGTCAAATCCATCAAATTCAGCACCGCCTTCCTAACCTGAGATCTTCTTCCCGACCTCTCCGCCCCCACCCCAGTCTGACCTATCACCCTCACCTTGACCTCTTTCCACCTATCACATTTCCGACGCCCCTCTCCCAAGTCCCTCCTCCCTACCTTTTATCTTAGCCTGCTGGACAAACTTTCCCCATTCCTGAAGAAGGGCTTATGCCCGAAACGTCGATTCTCCTGTTCCTTGGATGCTGCCTGACCTGCGCTTTTCCAACAACACATTTCCAGCTCTGTACAATAGTCAGTCTTCTGAGAGTTATTTATATAACGGTGATGCTCAGGCTTTGGAACACCATCTTGCACTGAGTTCTTCAATAAAGAATATTTGACTTAAGGCTTAGATGCACACAGCATTCTGCTGTTCGTGGGCTAATTTTTACTGACAAATACAAGTTGGCCACAACATGCATTTTCCCAAATGAAAACAGTTACTGGGAAGTGTAATGGTCTGTTTAGGGAGCGAGTTGTAAATGTATAGAGTTGCAGTGACACTTAGATTAGATTCCCTACAGTGTGGAAACAGGCCATTCGGCCCAACCAGTCCACACCGATCCTCCGAAGAGTAACCCACCCAGACCCATTTCTCTCTGACTAATGCACCTAGCACTATAGGTAATTTAGCATGGCCAATTCACCTGACTTGCACATCTTTGGATTTTGGGAGGAATACGGAGCACCCAGAGGAAACCCACGCAGACATGGGGAAGATGTGCAAACTCCACGCAGACAGTCGCTCAAGGCTGGAATTGAACCTGGGACCCTGGTGCTGCGAGGAAGCAGTGCTAACCACCTTGCCACCCACTTGTTACTTAGGGTTCTCAGGTCAATGTACCTGGGCTCGATCTTCAACACTGTTGCATTTATATATTGAGGAATACCCTCCACGATTGCTGCCTGACCTGCTGAGTGTTTCCATTGTTCTTTTTACATGAATCTTTAATTATAATGCTACTTTGAGCCGTTGTACAAAACTGAGGTAAACTGCACTGTAAATTTACAATTTACAAGTCTTCTTTATTCCAAAGTAATATGATTATTATTTTGTAAGTTATTGAATTCAGAAATGTGAAGTAATTGTATCAGGGCATAGTTATCTGCTCTATGAAAAATGAAAGTTGTTTGATGTGAACATTCTTACTTGCCATTCCAAGTGCACAGCTTGTTATATTTAACTTGTAGTCATAACCATAAAGTCATTCAATATAACTAACTATATTGTACATCTGCAGAAATATTTGACATCATGTCATTCATTATATTTCAGTGCACAATGTGAAAGTAGATAGAAAAATGACCTGGTACATAAAGGATACTATTAAAGGGAGAGCACTTATGATTGCAACACATAAAAAAAGCAGTCAGACTTTAAGTTTCACAATACCATGTCCTTATTTTTTTTAAAATTGTATCTGTAAAATAAATTCTGAATTTGGTATTTCCAATAACTGAATCAAGATGACTGCTTTACAATTCCTGATGCAAATTTTAGGATTTAGGAATTTGTATGAATCACACAAACAGAAACAGTTCACAAGTTAATGGGCTATTCAAATATATTGAAGCCTATTTACCTCACAGGAAACAATATCTATCAAAAACATAAAACTTTCTTGGGGGTCAAATTATATACCTCTTATTCATTTTATTGCACATTTATCAGTTTATTAACATGAAAAGCTTTGATTTGGTAGTTAAGTGGCAGGTTATCTTGAAAATCTTTTTCTTTCTTGGTGAGTGTCCTGTTAGGAAAGTACTGTTGTACTTTCTAGTGTTGGATTTGTATCTTAGTGAATAGATGCCTGGTATAAGTTCTGAATTGGATGATTTAGAGCTGTTGCTGAAGATTGCTTGACCCATGTTCACTCTCACTGAATGTACACACTTCTCAACAACTTTTATTTACCATATACAGTACCTTTAATATGAGAAAATATTCCATTGTAATTTACAGGAGGATTATAAACGAAATATAATGATGTGCTTCAAAATTAGATATTCGGGCAGACTGCAAAAGTGATAGACTTTCAGAATTAAAGTGAGATTGAGGGACAGAGGGGTTGACTGGGCGATTTGCATAGCATAACTGCACAGGCAGATGAAGGTAAAGCCACAAGTGAAGTGATGGCATTTAGAGATGGTCAAGAGCCCTGATTTAGAGGAGTGCATACATAGAACATAGAACATAGAACATTATAGTGCAGTACAGGCCCTTCGGCCCTCGATGTTGCGCTGACCTGTCATACTAATCTGAAGCCCATCCCACCTACACTATTCCATGTATGTCCATATGCCTGTCCAATGACGACTTAAATGGCGAATCTCCTACCATTGCAGGCAAAGCATTCCATACCCTTACTACTCTCTGAGTAAAGAAACTACCTCTGACATCTGTCTTATACCTATCTCCCCTCACTTTAAAGTTGTGTCCCCTCGTGTTTGCCGTCCCATACTTCGAAAAGGCTCTCCCTGTCCACCCTATCTAACCCTCTGATTATCTTGTATGTCTGTATTAAGTCACCTCTCAACCTTCTTCTCTCTAATGAGAACATCTCAAGGCCCGCAGCCTTTCCTCGTAAGACCTTCCTTCCATACCAGGCAACATCCTAGTAAATCTCCTCTGCACCCTTTCCAAAGCTTCCACATCCTTCTTATAATCCGGTGACCAGAACTGTACACAATATTTCAAGTGTGGCCGTACTAGAGCTTTGTACAGCTGTAGCATAACCTCCTGGTTCCGGAACTCAATCCTTCTATTAATAAAGGCCAAAACACTGTATGCCTTCTTAACAACCCTGTCAATCTGGGTGGCAACTTTCAAGGATCTGTGTACATGGACACCGAGATCTCTCTGCTTACCATTAGCCCAGCACTTTGCATTCCGATTACTCCGTCCAAAGTGTATCACCTCACACTTGTCCACATTAAACTCCATTTGCCACCTCTCAGCCCAGCTCTGCACCATATCTATGTCTCTCTGCAATCTACTCCATCCTTCGTCACTATCCACAACTCCATCGACCTTAGTGTCGTCCGCAAACTTACTAACCCACCCTTCTAAGCCCTCATCCAGATCATTTATAAAAATGACGAACAGCAGTGGACCCAACACCGACCCTTGCAGTACGCCACTAGTAACTGGACACCAAGATGAACATGTTCCATCAACTACAACCCTCTGTTTTCTTTTAGCAAGCCAATTACTGATCCAAACTGCTATATCTCCCACAATCCCATTCCTCCGCATTTTGTATAATAGCCTACTGTGGGGAACATTATCGAACGCCTTGCTGAAATCCACATACACCACATCAACCGGTTTAGTCTCATCTACCTGTTTGGTCACTTTGTCAAAAAACTCAATAAGATTCATTGGGCACGACCTACCCTTCACAAAACTATGCTGACTGTCCCTGATCAGATTATTCTTTTCTAGATGGTTATAAATCCTATCTCCTATAACCTTTTCCAACACTTTACCAACAACTGAAGTGAGACTCACTGGTCTGTAATTACCAGGGTTGTCTCTCTCACTCCTATCGAGAATCATCTTTGCTATCCTTTCCTCTACATCTCTGGGACTTTTCGGAGGCCTATAGAAAACTCCCAGCATGGTGATGTCTCCTTTCCTGTTTCTAACCTCAGCCCATACTACCTCAGTTAACGAGTCCCCAAACATCCTGTCTACAACTGTAATATTGTCCCTGATCAACAATGCTTCCTAAATCTTCCTACCCTTTTTGAACAAGGGAACCATATTTGCTATCCTCCAGTCCTCAGGCACTATTCCTGTAGACAATGATGATTTGAAGACCAAGCCAAAGGCTCAGCAATCTCTTCCCTTGCTTCCCAAAGGATCCTAGGATAGATCCCATCCAGCCCAGGGACTTGTCTATTTTCACACTCTGCGGTATTTCTAATACCTCTTCCTTGTGAACCTCAATCTCTTCTAGTCTAGATGCAAGTATCTCATTTTCTATAGTGAACACTGTCGAAAAATATTTATTTAGTGCTTCCCTTATCTCCTCTGACTCCACACACAACTTCCCACTATTATCCTTGATTGGCCCTAATTTAACTCTCGTCATTCTTTTATTCCTGACATATCTATGGAAAGCCTTAGGGTTAATCCTGATCCTATCCACCAACAACTTCTCATGTCTCCTCCTGGCTCTTCTGAGCTCTCTTTTTAGGTCTTTCCTGACTTCCTTCAAGCGCCCTAACTGAGTTTTCACATTTTGTCCAAACATAAGCCTCCTTCTTCTTCTTGACCAGAGATTCCACTTCCTTAGTAAACCACCGCTCACGCGTTCTATATCTTCCTCTCTCCCTGTGTATCTAGGACACACAGGAGCTTTTGCTTGAATAAGCTCCACATTTTTAATGTGCTCAATCCCTGCAGTTTCCTTCCCAATTCGACGCTTCCTAAATCTTTCCTAATTGCATCATAATTTCCCTTCCCCAAGCTGTAACTCTTGCTCTGTGAAGTACACCTATCCCTTTCCATCACTAAAGTAAACCTGACAGAATTGTGATTGCTGTCTCCAAAGTGCTCACCTACTTCCAAATCTAACACCTGGCCAGGCTCGTTACCCAGTACTAAATCTAAAGTGCTTCGCCCCTTGTAGGCCTGTCTACATACTGTGTCAGGAAGCCCTCCTGCACACTCTGGACAAAAACTGACCCATCTATAGTACTCGTACTGTCGTGATCCCAGTCAATATTTGGATAGTTGAAGTCCCCCATGACAACTACCCTGTCTCTCTCACTCCTATTGAGAATCATCTTTGCTATCCTTTCCTCTACATCTCTGGGACTTTTCGGAGGCCTATAGAAAACTCCCAGCATGGTGATATCTCCTTTCCTGTTTCTAACCTCAGCCCATACTACCTCAGTTAACGAGTCCCCAAACATCCTGTCTACAACTGTAATATTGTCCCTGATCAACAATGCCACACCTCCCCCTCTTTTACCATCTTCTCTGTTCTTACTGAAACATCTGAATCCCGGAACCTGCAACAGCCATTCCTGTCCCTACTCTATCCACGTCTCTGAAATGGCCACAACATCGAAGTCCCAGGTACCAACCCACGCTGCCAGTTCACCCACTTTTTTTCAGAGGCTCCTCGTGTTGAAGTACACACACTTCAAACCAGGTTCTCGCTTGCCAGTGTCAGATTTTGGAACTCCCTACTCTCATCCTCTTCTGTACCTGTTCTACAATTTTGGTTCCCAACCCCCTGCTGTATTAGTTTAAATCCACCTTAATGGCTTTAGCGAATTTCCCACCCAGGATATTGGTACCCCTCTGTTTTAGATGAAGACCATCCTGCTTGTAGAGGTCCCACCTCCCCTAGAAAGAGCTCCAATTATCCAAAAACCCGAAACCCTCCCTCCTGCACCATCCCTGTAGCCACGTGTTCAACTCCTTTCTCTCCTTATTCCTCACCTCACTAGCATGTGGCACGGGCAGCAAACCAGAGAAAACAACTCTGTTTGTCCTAGCTCTAAGCTTCCATCCTAGCTCCCTGAATTTCTGCCTCAAGTCCCCATCTCTCTTCCGACCCAGAAGGCTGTTGAGCTTCAGGAGATTGTAGTGGTATGGAGGAGTGAAGCCATGGAGGCATTGGAAGCCAAGGATGAGAATTTTAAAATTGAGGTGTTACTTAACCAGAAGCCAATGTAGATCAGCAATCACAGGTGGGCATTTTGAGGAAAAGGAATCTGGAAAGGAGGGATGAGGTACTGGAGGATCTATAAATCAGAAAAGGAAATTGAGTGAATTGGCTTAAAGCAGCAGGACCTTTCTATCACAATCTCTCCCGCTATTAGAACCGTTTATATTGGGAGAATTTACAAGTTGTATTTAACTTGCTTGGCTGCATTGTCACTGCACCTTCCTTGATCATCAATGCCGTGGCATGGGAATAGAACCTAGAGCTCCGGGCAGGGACACCACCAGTGCACCATCAGACCTTACTCATTTACAAGCAAACTGAAAGGTTTTGCGACTTTTTAGCATTTGCTAGAATAGACAGATAGTGCCCTATAAAGTAGACGTACTGACTCTCTTAGCTGCTGTCTCTGTGGATTCCTCTGCTGAGTAAATTCTTCTGCAAAATGGATTGAACATCTGGCTTTTTTCAAGGTATCCAGGTAAATCAGTTGTTTTCTGTCTGATCAGCATCAGACCCAGCAGTTTGGACATTGATTGGAAGATTTGGGCCTTGATCCTAACCAGAAAATTGTTGGAATGTAGAACTCAGGATCATAGTAGCTGTGAAGGACGTAATAAGGGAGAAGGGGATAGAGGGTTATGCTGGTAGAGCAAGGATGTGGGGTGAGACTTGTGTCAAGCCAAAAGGCCTGTTTTTGTGCTTCATAGTCAATGTAATCTCACGATTTTAAAGCTGACTAAGAGGGACCAGGGAATAATGTTTCAATATTTAAGCAAACAAAAATGGTATAAACATGTCTAAATTTGATCTATGACAACTCAAGGAGAAATATTATTTATCAATTTAAGAAAGACAGATAATTCTCTGCTCTGTTTTTCTGTAAGACACAAGAAGAAGATTCATTTATATACCTGAAAATAAAATTACCTAAATCCTGTATTTTTGGGATGGCATGCTAATTAACTTCTTCAAAAATGAGTTGATAAATATCTGGTTGGGATATTGTGAAAATGATCACAGACAGTCTGTCTAAACCCAGAATTTCTGAGTTTCTCAAACTTGTAATGTGATGTCAGCCTTTGCAGCCAGCCAGTAATCTAGAGAAGGTCTATACTGAAGTTTAAACCTGTGATAAAATGTTTTGCTACTTACATTAAGCAAGAAAATGCACAAACTATTTGTTCTATGAGCGTTCCCAAATCCATTTGGAAGTATGCTGGATATTTGATGATGTGATAGCTGATCATATGACATAGGATTGTGTGACATTTAATCACATCACCACTGAAAATATTGTCATATTTATCTTCAGAACATTGAGTCCTCTGTAGTTGAACATTTTTCCATGTGGTTTTGCACTAACGACTATTATCTGAGAGATTCCAAAAAGCAAGAGGTCTCTTACAAGCAGGTGTAAATGGGAAACAGAGGGTGGGAAAGAGGAGAAAGTGGAAGCAATAAGAGGAAGGGTGATTCCAGCCATCATTTATTGAATTGCACTGAAATTACACCAATAGCTAATTGAAATACTAGGATCAGCCAGATTCCCTTCATAACCAATATTACTGCACCAATTCACTGGCAATCCATATGGATGGAATTTTCCAGGCCTTGAATGGCATGGATAATTGTGAGAAAATTGGAAAAATACAGAAGAAATGAAACAAAAATCAATTCCTTATGTCACTTAAAAAATGTTCCATCATTTTCTTTAAGGTTTTAAAGACAATTTCTGAGTATTGCTAATAAGCGGCCACTACCTTATTTCTATCCATCTGCAACTCATTATTAGCTAATCTTGCTTCATTTCCATTCAGCTCCCCAATTCCCCTTCCTTCCTGAAAAGAAAGGCTAAATAGTGCTAATTCTTAAAATGAAAGTCAGAGTGCGTAGCCAATGCCACAAGCTTGCTGTTTGCTTCTCTGGCCCTAAATCCAGCTGCACTGTCACCACCATTTCCCTGCTCTCTTCATAGACTCTATCCACCCTTCATCCATGTAACTCGGCATCACTTCACATTATGCTATGGGAGCTAACATAAACGTTGCTGAATTAGGTACAAAAAATGCTGCGATAGGCAAACAGCACATGACTGTGGCAGTTTATGGTAAGCAGTGATGACCATTGACAAAAGAGTGCAAGATCTCAATAGTAGACTTGGAAACCTCATTGAACAACAAATGGATTGCAGCCCCGGATTACAAAGTATTCAGAAATATAATAACAGATACCTGTTAATTCTGTTTGAAGTGTAACTACAATCACGCTAAAATTTGATTTGGAGATGCCGGTGTTGGACTGGGGTGTACAAAGTTAAAAATCACACAACACCAGGTTATAGTCCAACAGGTTTAATTGGAAACACTAGCTTTCAGAGTGTCGCTCCATGAAAGAGCAACGCTCCGAAAGCTAGTGCTTCCAATTAAACCTGTTGGACTATAACCTGGTGTTGTGTGATTTTTAACATCAAGCTAAAAGCCCTTCTTCTCTTTTGTTTGTTTAAAAAAATGAACCAGACATTTTTTTTCAGTTTGAAAGTAAAGTAAAAGTTAATAGCTTCTTACAGTGCACAAACAGAATTTGCTGAATGGAATATAGTCCTCAGAACTCTAAAATTTTAAATACTAAATTAAAACATAGCTGACCTGTGTGCATCAACTGTTTGGTTCGATTGTGTTGTCTCTTCAATTTGGCACAATACAGAGGTAAACTCCATGAAATCACTCTTCCTGTTGGACAGAAATTTGAATCCTAATGGCAGGTCAACAGCAATTATATGCTTTAGGTACAGCCAACACTACTGTTACAGTCAGCCAAGTGCAACAAGCCAATAAAATCAATAACAGGCTTACCCAACCTACACCAAAACTCTCCAATGTTTCTTCACATCTACTAAAGCCTGCAGTACCAAAGGAAATTTGACATACATCTGAAGGATATCTAGTTCCAAAACCAAGTCAGATCCTGGAAAAAACATAGGTTACCAACAAAATACTACCATACAGCACCAGGGTTCAATTCCAGCCTTGGGTGACTGTCTATGGAGTTTGCACATTCTCCCTGTGTCTGTATGGGTTTCCTTTGGGTGCAAGACTGATTAATCCAGCTTCTTTTGGGCGGCATGGTGGCTCAGTGGTTAACACTGCTGCTTCACAGCACCAGGGTCCCAGGTTCAATTCCAGCCTCAGGCGACTGCCTGTGTGGAGGTTGCACATTCTCCTCGTGTCTGCGTGGGTTTCCTCCGGGTGCTTCGGTTTCCTCCCACAGTCCAAAGATGTGAAGGCCAGGTGAATTGGCCATGCTAAAGTGTCCATAGTGTTAGGTGCATTAGTCAAAGGGGGGTGGGTTGCTCTTCGGTGGGTCGGTGTGGACTTGTTGGGCCGAAGAGCCTGTTTCCACATTGTAGGGAATCTAATCATCATGTTGGCATTATGAAAACTCTTAAGGAGGTACACAAGAACAAATACATCAATGAAGTGCACAGTCACCCACATGAAAGTCAAATTTCAGCAGATGACCATGCTTATATTGTTAACTTCACATGCCATGTTGAAAGTTTAAGGAAATGAGAAGCTTTTCCGACCATTTCCAACTTATGTCCTGAAAAGACATATTGACACATTCTAAAAGCTAAAACTAGAGCTAGTACCAATATAATCACCAGTATGCAAAAAGATATACAGTTCAGCAAGTGGCACTCCATAGTATAATCTGTGAGAGACCATCTCTCAGCATTTAATGGATCACCAAATCTGTGTATTAGCAAAATCACACTGCAGTGCCAATATGCAAGTTGACTGTAGCTTCTAAAAATCTACTTGGTAGATATCAATGACCCAGCAGTGGCAAGACTACCAGTATGCACAGAATTTTGCATAACTGTACTTCATCACACTCAAACCAGGCCCTCTGCGGTGGAACAGACTGCACAGGACAAAATTGGGTCAGTTGAAATTGAGGTTGATCTAATGTATTTTAACTAGTGCTAATGTGAACAGTTGCAATTGGCAACTGCTGAAGATGACCATGTACAAGAGTTACAATAGATCTTTATTCAAGGATGACTTGGCAGGAAAAGAAGTTGTTGAGAACATTTATTCATTTTGGCCATACAGAGCCAATCTTGGCATATCATGGCTCGTTATTTTCAAGGGTAAACAAGTCTTAATACAAAATGCATTATGCCAGGATGTTGTGATCATGTAAAACCAGAGGCATATGGATATTGAATACCTAAGATGGCTATCACATGAATCTGTGTACTGGCCAGCATTTTGTAACTGCATGTGAGGCACACCAAATGTATCAACCACACCATTGAAGGTAGCCTCTACATATATATGATTTTCTATCCATTCCATGGTTGAAAACAGCAAAAGGCCTCTTCACAGGGAAGATGACATCCTTGTGACAGATAACTTTCCAAATTTCCAGTCGTTCACTGACCTCGCAACACAACAATTGCAATCATTGTGGACACTTTGACTGCTATTTTCACTTTATTTGGTATCCCAGAATGGCTAATATATAACCACCAGTTAGAACATAGAACATTACAGCGCAGTACAGGCCCTTTAGCCCTCATGTTGCACCGACTTGTGGAACCAATCTGAAGCCCATCTAACCTACCCTATTCCATTCTCATCCATATGCCTATCCATTGACCATTTACATGCCCTTAAAGTTGATGAGTCTACTACTATTGCAGCCAATGCTTTCCAGCCCCTACTACTCTCTGAGTAAAAATGCTACCTCTGACATCTATCACCCCTCAATTTAAAGCTACGCCCCACGTGCTAGCCATTGCCATCCGAGGAAAAAGGCTCTCACTGTCCAACCTATCTAACCCTCTGATTATCTTATATGTCTCTATTAAGTCACCTCTCAACCTTCTTCCATCTAATGAAAACAGCCTCAGGGGCCTCAGCCTTTCCTTGTGAGACCTTCCCTCCACACCAGGCAACATCCTAGTAATTCTTCTCTGAACCCTTTCCAAAGCTTCCACATCCATCCTATAAGCAATACTCCAAATGTGGCCGCACCAGAGTTTTGTACAGATGCAGCATGATCTCATGATTTTGAAAGTCAATCCGTCTACCAATAAAAGCTAACACACCATGTACTTTCTTAACAACCATATCAATCTGGGTGGCAAGTTTCAAGGATCTATGTACCTGGACACTGAGATTTCTCTGCTCTACACTACCAAGAATCTTACCATTTGCCCAGTGCTCTGTATTCCTGTTACTCCTTCCAAAGCCAATCACCTCACACTTCTCCACATTAAACCGCTTTTCCCAACTCTCAGTCGAGTTCTGCAGTTTATCTATGACCCTCTGTAACCTACAACATCCTTCATCACTATTCACAACTCTACCGACCATAGTGTCATCCGCAAATTTACTAACCCACTCTTCTATGCCCGCATCCAGTTCATCTATATAAATGACAAACAACAGTGGACCAAAAACAGATCCTTGCAGTACTCTACTAGTAACTGAACTCCAGGATAAATATTTCCCATTATCCACCACCCTCTATCTTTTTTCAGCTAGCCAATTTCTGATCCAAACCACTAAATCACCCCCAATCCCATGCCTCCATTATTTGTGGAATAGCCTACCATGGGGAAACTTATCAAACACCTTATTGAAATCTATATATACCATATCAACTGCTTTACCCTCATCCACCTTTTTGGTCATCTTCACAAAGAACTCAATAAGGCTTGTGAGGCAGGACCTATCCTTCACAAAACCATGTTGACTATCCCGAATCAACTTATTCATCTCTAGATAATTATAAATCCTATCTCTTTCTTACTCTTTCCAACACTTTACCCACAACCAAAGTAAGGCTCACTGATCTACAATTTCCAGGGTTTTCTCTACTCCCCTTCTTGAACAAGGGAACAGCATTTGCTATCCTCCAGTCTTCTGGCATTATTTCTGTAGAAAATGACAACATAAAGATCTCCTCCCTGGTTCCCAGAGAATCCAAGGATAAATTCCATCCAGCCCAAGAGAATTATCTATATTTCCAGAAATGCTAACACCTTCTCCTTATGCACCTCAATCCCATCTAGTCTAATAGCCTGTATCTCAGAATTCTCCTTGACCACCTTGTCTTTTTCTAGTATGAACACTGATGAAAAGTATTCATTTAGCGCTTTCCCTATCTCCTCTGACTCCATGCTCAACTTCCCATGACTATGCTTGATTGGCCCTAATCTTACTCTGGTCATTCTTTTATTGCTGATATAGCTGTAGATAGCCTTAGGGTTTTCCTTGATTCTATCTGCCAATGACTTCTCATGTCCCCTCCTGGCTTTCCTTAGCTCTCTCTTGGCTGACTTCTAACTCTCAAGTGCCCTAACTGAGCCATCACATTTCATCCTAACATAAGCCTTCTTCTTCCTCTTGACAAGAGATTCAACTTCCTTAGTACACCACGGCTCCTGCGCTCAACAACTTCCTCCCTGCCTAACCAGTACGTACTTATCAAGGACCGACAGTAGCTGGTCCTTGAATAAGCTCCACATTTAAATTGTGCCCATTCCCTGCAGTTTCTATCCCCATCCTATGCATCTTAAACCTTGCCTAATCTCATCATAACTGCCTTTTCCCCCAGCTCTGACCCTTGCCCTATGGTTTATACCTACCCCTTTCCATCACTAAAGTAATCATAACCAAATTGTGACCAAAGTGCTCATCTACCTCAAATCTAATACCTGGCCGGGTTCGTTACCCAGTACCAAAACTAATGTGGCCCCACCCCTTGTTGGCCTGTCTACATACTGTTTCAGGAAACCCTCTTCCACACATTGGACAAAACCTGATCCATCTAAAATGCTTGAACTATAGGATTCCCTGTCAATATTTGGAAAGTTGAAGTCCCCCATAACAACTACTTCTCAATTTCACTCCTATTGAGGATCATCTTTGCTACCTATCCTCTACATCTCTGGAACTATTTGGAGGCCTATAGAAAACTCTCAACAGGGTAAACTTTCCTTTCCTGTTTCTCTTCCCTGCTCATATTACCTCAGTTGAGGAGTCCTTAAACATCCTTTCTGCAGCCGTAATACTGTCCTTGACTAACAGTGCCACACCACTCCCTGTTTTACTGTTTTCTCTATACTTACTGAAACATCTAAATTCCGGAATCTGCAATAACCATTCCTGTCCCTACTCTACCCATGTCTCTGAAATGGCCACAACATCGAAATCCCAGGTACCAACCAATGCAACAAGTTCACCCACCTTATTCCAGATGCTCCTGGCACTGAAGTAGACACACTTCAAACCAACTCTTTGCTCGCCGGTGCCTTCTTTCGATCTTGATATCGTAGCTCTGACTTCACTGCTTTCGTCCTCCCGAACTACAATTTCAGCTCCCATCCCCTGCTGAATTAATGTAAACTCACCTCAAGAGCATTAGCAGATCTCTCTCTCTCTCTCTCTCTGTCTTCCCACCCCCCCCTCCCTCGCCCCCCCCAACAGGATATTGGTACTTCTCTGGTTCAGATGAATACCATCATATTTGTAGATGCCCCACCTACCCCAGAAAGAGCCCCAATTATCGATGAATCCAAAACCCTCCCTCCTGCACCATCCCTGTAGCCACTTGTTCAACTCTACTCTCTCCCTATTCCTCGTTTCGCTAGCACAAGGCACGGGCAACAAAACAGAGATAACAACTCTGTTTGTTCTAGCTCTAAGCTGCCACCCTAGCTCCCTGAATTTCTGCTTTAAATCTCCGTATCTCTTCCTACCTATGTTGTTGGTGCCAATGTGGATGCTCCCCCTCCCCCTCAGGACCCCGAAAACACAATCAGAGACATCACAAACCCTGGCACCTGGGAGGCAACACACCAAATGTGAGTCTCTCTCGTTCCCACAGAACCTCCTATCTGTCACCTTAACTATGGAGTCTCTAATGACTAATACTCTGCTCCTCTTCCTCCTATCCTTCTGAGCAACAGGGACAGACTCTGTGCCAGAGACCTGTGCCCCATTGCTGATCCCTGGTGAATTGTCACCCTTAACAATATCCAAAACAGTATACTTGTTGTTGAGGGGAACAGCCAAATAGGATTCCTGCACTGCCTGCCGGTTCTCTTTTTGTCCCCTGATGGTAACCCATCTACCTTCTTCTTGTACCTGAAGTGTGACTACCTCTCTGTAACTCCTCTCAATAACCGGGTGCTCCGGTTTCCTCCCACAGTCCAAAGATGTGCAGGTCAGGTGAATTGGCCATGCTAAATTGTCCATAGTGTTAGGTAAGGGGTAAATGTAGGGGTATAGGTGGTTTGCCCTTCGGCGGGTCGGTGTGGACTTGTTGGGCCGAAGGGCCTGTTTCCACAGTGTAAAGTAATCTAATCTAACCCCCTCCACCTCTCGAAGGATCTGAAGTCCATCCAGCTCCAACTCCAGTTCCCTAATGCAGGTTTCCCATATTCTACAGGAGGAACATTCAACTGCCCTAACCTCCATTCCCATTATTCTAAATTCCCAATGAGACTATTGAAAAACTAAAATAAAAAGCAGTTACGTTACCAACTGGCACACAGAACCTTTTTTTATGGTTAGAGGAGGAGGATGACGGGTGGGAGGCCCTACCTGAGTTTTGGGTAAAGCAACCACCAAATATCAAGCCTCACTTACCCAGCGGTCCCATGTCAGCTCTTGCTAAATGTGCGCTCCGCATATACATGAGGTAAACCTTTATATCTTTTAAAATTGACCTTACTATTGGGCCACTGGTCCTCGCTGTCACTCCTCCCACTCCAACTGCCGCCGGAAAAAAGTGAAGTAACATTGCAATTCACTGACAAATTGTTTCAAGACGTGGATGCTAAATAGGAAATACCCAACACCCTCATTCAGCCTAGCAGAGCGTATCGTTTCAGACTTTGTCTGAACTTTGGCCACTTGAAGCATGACATGCTGATTAAAGTGTGCTACTCTTTTGAACTCAATAGTTTCAAAATAGCCCACGCACTTAAGTACCTGTAACTGTTATAGATTTATAATAGAGGAACTATAATAAGTTTTGAATCTTTTAGTACCATGTTACCTACATCTAGCGCTTATATTACTGAAGCTAACATGAGCATTGTTGAATCAGGTACAAATACCCTAATGGAAGACATGCCCAGGAAATGGTGATAGTTCAGAAATTATGATAATTGCCAAGCACACAATAATAAATTGTACCACCTATTGTCACTGGACATTCAATGAGTTGAATTCTTCTTTGTTCAGAAATCTATCTGACTGGTCTGCCAGTACCTTGATGATGGTGCAATGCGCCTCTGGACTTGAAGAAATCCATCATTGGTGGCAAACATTCAATACTGTCTATCCCTGACAGGCCCCTCTGCCCCAAATTGGTTGTTGTATCTGCTGTCAGAAATGAGGCATTATGATGAGCTACAGTCTGCAAAATGTCACCCATATCCCCAGCAGGTGCATGGATCCAGATGCCTGAAAATAAACGGCAATGGTGGGGGGACTGCGATCGGATCCATTGAGGCATCAGGTCAATGTGAGCCAGACCACAAATGTTGAAGACTCTCTGCCTGGATAGGCACAGCCACCAATGGTACTGATGGTCTGTCAACTGCAGGTAGCTGATTCATGGCGAGCACATCCGATGTCTTGGGTAGTGCCTTCTGCCCCTTACTATCCTTCTCTGGCCTCGACCTGACCAAAAATGTGCCTCTGCTAAAGTCTTTCCTCCCTTATTCTATCCAATGTAAGACTAACCTACTCCCATCGCCATGTCCACAGGTGGCATCTCATTGATTGCCACACTTTCCTCTGTTTTTTTATTTCAAAAATATACTTTATTCATAAAATACTTTAATGGTCTGTACAGTTGGACATCCATACATATGTAAACATTCCTTTTGTTTGCATACCGAAAACAGAGTAATCATTCCTATTTACAGGTCGGTACGATTACATTTTTAGCTGAGGTGTCAGCAGAGCCCAAATGACTGCGCCTTGGCGGCAGCTGCCCCAAGCTTCAGTGCGTCCCTCATACGTAGCCCTGGACCTTGGAATGTGCCAGTCTGCAATACTCAGTCGGGGTCAACTCCTTCAGCTGGAAGATCAACAGGTTTCGGACCACCCAGAGAGCGTCCTTCACTGAGTTGATGATCCTCCAGGCACAGTTGATGTTCGTCTCGGTGTGCGTCCCAGGGAACAGGCCATAGAGCACGGAGTCCCGTGTCATGGCGCTGCTCGGGACAAACCTCGACAAACACCACTGCATTCCTCTCCAGACTTCCTCTGCATAGGCACATTCCAGAAGGAGGTGTGTGACAGTCTCCTCCCCACCGCAGCCGCTTTGAGGGCAGCGTGCGATGCGGCTGAGAGTCCGGGCGTGCATAAAGGATCTCACAGGCCGAGCCCTTCTCACCACCAGCCACACTTTCCTCTGTTAACCTTTGCTACCCAGACGCTGCCAGCAATCTGATATTACTCTCAGGACTCCTGCTTCCTACTGTTGTCAAATACTAACCTTTCAGTTGTGTTGGTAACTCTGAGTTACCAGCTATGCAATTCCGTATTATTTTTCCTTTCTTAACTGAGTTAACCAATGCAACTATCAATCATCATCAATCCCATTGCGTTCATGACAGCTGTATCTTGACACTTCCCTGATCCTGACTTGCAAATGAAAATTTGAACCTGCTCCTTTGAGATTTCTTAATAAACTAATTAATGAGCTCAACCAGCATTTAATTAGAGATGTGCAGGTTTCTGAATCCCACCATCCTGCATTCACTATTAAAAATTCAACTTCCCATTATTCTCCCACTCCTTTTGTCTGAGGTTTTATGTGAATTGAGTCGAGTGTGTGGTGCTGGAAAAGTACAGCAGGTCAGGCAGCATGCAAGGAGCAGGAAAATCGACGTTTCGGCCAAAAGCCTATCATCAGAATGAAGGGCTTTTGTCCAAAACATCAATTTTCTTGCTCCTCGGATGCTGCCTGACCTGCTGTGCTTTGCCAGCACCACACTCTCGAGTCTAATCTCCAGCATTTGCAGTTCTCACTTTTGCCTTTTCTGTGAATGTTCCACCTTGAACTGGGAACATCAGTTGCATTATCAAATGATCATTTCATTTAGTTTAAAAATGTTGCTCTCACCTGTCTCATTGTCACTTCTGCTCAAGTCTCCTCAAGTCCTACAACCTTCAGTTTTAACTTCTTTCTCCTCCACTAAGTTCACAGTTTCTCCCAGATCTAAAGTAGCCAAAGCTGAATATACATGAATGATGCTGTGGTTCTGTTCACCGAGCTGGAAGTTTTTGTTGCAAACGTTTCGTCCCCTGGCTAGGCGACATCATCAGTGCTTGGGAGCCTCCTGCGAAGCGCATCTTTGATGTTTCCTCCGGTGTTTATAGTGGTCTGTCCCTGCCGCTTCCGGTTGTCAGTTTCAGCTGTCCGCTGTAGTGGTTGGTATATTGGGTCCAGGTCGATGTGTTTGTTGATGGAGTTTGTGGATGAATGCCATGCCTCTAGGAATTCCCTGGCTGTTCTCTGTCTGGCTTGCCCTATGATAGTAGTGTTGTCCCAGTCGAATTCATGTTGCTTGTTGTCTGCGTGTGTGGCTACTAAGGATAGCTGGTCGTGTCGTTTCATGGCTAGTTGATGTTCATGTATGCGGATTGTTAGCTGTCTTCCTGTTTGTCCTATATAGTGTTTAGTGCAGTCCTTGCATGGTATTTTGTACACTACATTCGTCTTGCTCATGTTGGGTATCGGGTCCTTCGTTCTGGTGAGTTATTGTCTGAGCGTGGCTGTTGGTTTGTGTGCCGTTATGAGTCCTAGGGGTCGCAGTAGTCTGGCTGTCAGTTCCGAGATGCTCCTGATGTATGGTAGTCTGGCTAGTCCTTTTGGTACAACCCACAAATTCAACCCAAACTCTGGGTCAGATATGTCGATGACACGTTTGTAATCATTAAAAACACGGAAATAGAAAAAACACACCGGACTATCAACGCCACACTCACAGGAATCCGATTCACGAGAGAAGAAGAAAAGGATAGCCAACTCCCATTCCTAGACGTGATGGTACAGAGAACACCGAATGGAAAATTCACTACAAGGGTATACAGGAAAGTCACACACACAGACCAAGTCCTAAACTATGAATGTAACCACCCCAACACACACAAACGAAGCTGCATCAGGACACTATTCAAAAGGGCCACAACACACTGCAGTACACCAGAACTGCAAAAAGAAGAAGAGGAACACCTATACAAGGTATTCGCCAAAAACGGATACCCGCGCAACTTCATCAACAGATGCCTAAGAGAAAGACCACGGAACGAGGACATACCACAACCAAAAGGACTAGCCACACTACTATACATCAGGAGCATCTCGGAACTGACAGCCAGACTACTGCGACCCCTAGGACTCATAACGGCACACAAACCAATAGCCATCCTCAGACAACAACTCACCAGAACGAAGGACCCGATACCCAACATGAGCAAGACGAATGTAGTGTACAAAATACCATGCAAGGACTGCACTAAACACTATATAGGACAAACAGGAAGACAGCTAACAATCCGCATACATGAACATCAACTAGCCATGAAAAGACACGACCAGCTATCCTTAGTAGCCACACACGCAGACAACAAGCAACATGAATTCGACTGGGACAACACTACTATCATAGGGCAAGCCAGACAGAGAACAGCCAGGGAATTCCTAGAGGCATGGCATTCATCCACAAACTCCATCAACAAACACATCGACCTGGACCCAATATACCAACCACTACAGCGGACAGCTGAAACTGACAACCGGAAGCGGCAGGGACAGACCACTATAAACACCGGAGGAAACATCAAAGAAGCGCTTCGCAGGAGGCTCCCAAGCACTGATGATGTCGCCTAGCCAGGGGACGAAACGTTTGCAACAAAAACTTCCAGCTCGGCGAACAGAACCACAGCAACGAGCACCCGAGCTACAAATCTTCGCACAAACTTTATACATGAATGATGACTGTAACAGCGCAATGACTCCTCCAGATTTCACTTAGAAACTGGGGGTCTATACTAACAACTGTAATTTTGAATACCTTCCTGATATTCTCAGAACCTGTTGTGGACTCAACGTGGAATTTGGTGTCTCAACTTGCCTGTAAACCTTCATTTTCTTCTTGACCAGTGCTCAGGCATGGCCAATATACTAGTCACATCTTAAAAATGCAAGAAGTTTGACAGTGCATGGCCATCTTGCACATTGGCTTTGGCAAGCAGGCTGTTGCTGCCATTAACTGCATGAAATTGGTTTTCTACATTATGACAATGACTACAATTTTAAAGTGGTTCATTGGCTGTAAAGAGCTTAAAGATATCTTATAGCATGAAGATGCTTTAAATATGTGGAACCAATTCTTTGTTTTTGTTTTTTTTCCTTTAATCATTTGAGAAGCATGTCTTTACATAAAACACAACGGAGAATTCTTTATGATGCATTGTAAAATTCGTCAGAATATTACTGAGGAAACATGTTTTGCCAACTAATAAATGAAATGAGAATTTATTGGATAATTTATGGGTTTGCAATAGGTTGCACTGGGGAACATATTTCCAATAAATGATAAGGTTTGAGGAAAAAAGTAAGAATGCAAGAGTTAGGGTCAGGAATAAGCCATTTGATCCTTAGACTTTGCTCCACTATTCAATAAGATCATGATTGATTTGATTATGGTCCCAACTCCACCTTCATGCCTGCCCCCATAGGTCTTGACTCCCCGGTCTGCCAAAACTCTATTTAACTCGGTCTTGAAAAAGATCAGTGATCCAACATCAACTGCTTTCTGGGAATAAGAATTTCATAAACTAATATTGCTCTGAGAGAAGAAAGAAAGTCTCCTTGTCTCCATGATAAAAGGGAGCCTCTTTTTTCTTGAAACTGTCTCTTATTTTAGATCTCCCTAATAAAGAAAAAAAACCTTCATCCACCCTTTCAGGTTCCATCAGATATTATAAGCTTCATGACATTACCTCTTATTTTACTAAATTCCAGCAAACATGGATTGAGCCTGTTGAACCTTTCTTCATACGATAGCACTTTTGTCCCAGGAATGTTTCAAGTGAACATTCTCTAAATTGCTTCGAGTAGAATTATATCCTCTTAATAAGTAGATTGAACAAAATTGAATACATCACTCTAGATGCAATCTCACCAAGGCCCTGCAGAGCTGTAACAAAACTTCACTCATTTTATATTCCATTCTCCTTGCAATAAATGCTAACATTCCATTTGCCTTCCTAATCTCTTGCTGTACTTGCATGTACTACAATACCCATATCTGCTAGTACCACTAAGTTCTACAGCTCTCTCCATTTTTGTAGAATATTGTTTTTCTACTTTCCTTACCAAAGTGGAAAAGTTCATCTTTTTGCCCATTATACTATGCTGTCCAAATTTTTGCCCATTCACTTAATGAGTCAATATTGTTTCTCAGACTCTACATCCTTTTGACAACTTACTTCCCAATCTGTTTTAGTGCCATTGTCAAATTTAGCTGTCATACATTCAATCCCTTAGTCCAAGTCATTGATATGGATTGTAAATAGCTGAGGTCCTTACACTGAACCCTATGTCATTCCACTTGATACAGCTCGCCAACCCAAGGATGAACCTTTTACCAACACTCTTTGCATCCTGTCAGTTAATTGAATGAGTATCCATGCAAACATGTTACCCCTTATCCTATGTGCTCTTGTCTTGTGGAACAAAAGTTATTTTGGCTCTTTAGCAAATACCTTTTGGAAATCCAAGTACAACTTTATCAATTTTGCTAGTTGCTGCCTCAGAAATGTTAATAAATTTGTTAAACAATGACACATCCCTCCCAGATTGTCTCAATGCATTCTATGCTCACTTTGAGCAGAATTTCAGCGGAGAGGTTACACTTATTCCGACAAGTCCTGACGAACCTATCCCGATTGTCACTGCATCAGAGGTCAGATCAGTTTTCCTTCGTGTGAATCCAAGGAAAGCAATGGGACCAGACGGAGTACCAGGCCGTGAATTCAGAGCATGCACAGATCAACTGGCAGAGGTCTTCTCGGACATCTTCAACTTCTCCCTGCAGCAGGCCACTGTCCCTGCCTGTTTCAAGAGGGCCAATATCATCCCTGTGCCTAAGAAGGCTCATGCAGCATGTCTCAATGACTACTGTCCAGTGGCCCTAATTTCAGTGTCTTGAATTGCTTTGAAAGACTGATCATGGCATTAATCATTTCCAGCCTCCCCACTACTCTTGACCAACTCCAATTTGCCTATCAGACCAACAGATCCATGTCAGATGCCAGATCACTTGCCCTTCACTCCTCCCTAGAACTTCTTAACACCAAGAACAGCTAAGTAAGAATCCTGCTCATTGACTACAGTTCAGCATTGAACACTATTATCCCCTCGAGACTGATTACTAAACTTAGTGATCTCAGACTAAGCCCCACTCTCTGCAACTGGATCCACAGTTTCCTGACCTACAAGTCACAATCAGTGAAGACTGGGGACAATATTTCATCCTCACTAACACTCAACACTGGAGCCCCCCCCCCAAGGGCGTGTACTTAGCCCCCTATTGTACTCACTGTATACCCATGACTACATTGCCAATACCAGACAAATGCCACTTACAAGTTCGCTGATGGCACTACCATAGTCAGTCAAATCTCAGATGGTGACAAAAAGACTACAGACAAGAGGTGCAAGACCTGGAAAAATGATGCACTGAGAACAACCTAGCCCTCAATGCCAGCAAAACCAAGGAAACCATTATTGACTTTCGGTGGGATGTTACTCATGCTCCACTACACATTAACAGCACAGAGGTGGAATGAGTGGAGTGTGCCAAGCTCCTGGGAGTGGTCATCCACAATAAGCTTTCTTGGATAGTTCATGTGGGTGCACTGGTTACAAAGGCCCAACATGTCTCGTCTTCCTCAGGCAGCTGAGGAAATTTGGCATGACGGCAAATACCCTTGCCAACTTTTATAGATGTGCCATCGAGAGCATCCTGTCTGGATGGATCACTACCTGGTATGGCAACTGTACCATTCGAGATCGGGGACGGTTACAGAGAGTTGTGAACTTGGCCCGGACAATCACAAAGGCCAACTTCCCATCTATAGAATCCATCTACCAGGCCATCAAGGCAAGGCCACCAGCATTCTCAAAGATCTATTCCACCCTGGCAATATTTTTCTACAACCTCTACCATTAGGGAGAAGGTACAGAAGCCTAAACACATCCACCAGTCTATTTCAAAACAGTTTCTATCCTACTGTTGTTAGCAAACTGAATGGACTCGCAAACTCTTAATATTTGCCTGTACCTGTGTTTTGTTTTTGCTGCTGTTTACCTATTATTTACTTATCTATGCTACTTAACTGTGTGATCTGACTGCATTGCTTGCAAGGCAAAGTTTTTCACTGTGCCTTGGTACACGTGACAATAAATTCAATTCAATTCAATAAGTGTGATTTCCATTTTACACGTTGAAACTGCTTGATCACATTATGATTTTCTTAGTATTGTGCTATAATTTGCTTCATCATACATGCTAGAACTTCCCTATGAAAGATGTTTGGCTCACTGATCTGAAGTTTCCTGCTTTCTATTGCTATTTCCATCTCCCTCCTTTCTTGCCATTGTCCAAGCACTGCGACCCACAGTTCTTAATTTTCTTATCTAGCCACAGATGATACATTTTTTCAAGGTGTCCTTTCTCACTCAATTAAATCTTTGCTGCAAGTTAATACATTTCTACTTAAAAATCTGCAACTTCATTTCTACAATCTTATATTTTAACTTAATTTTCCAAATCACTTTGGCCAGCTCTGACTCCATCCACGTAAGGTTTTCTTTATGTAAATATAAAACCCTGACAAATTTCCTGAACCCTGCAGAAAATATGTCTATCCCTATAACTATACTGTCTCATATAATATTACATTTCAATTTCCACTCCACCTCCTCCCCACCTAAAATGCTTTGTATATTATGGTTCATGTATTTGTCCATCCTGCAGCCCTCATTCCCATCTATGCAATCTACAAGAGGTTCAAAGCTGTTGAACGACTATAAAGGCTGAGGCTCCTTCATCTTTATCTATTCAATCACGTTTCCTGACTCAATCATCCTCACATCTTGTCGCTGACTGTGGACCAAATCAGATAACCCCATGTTTAGGAGAATGGTTGTCTTCTGGAACCAAGTTTCCAAGTAACTCTCCCCATCTCCAAAATAGTACAATACCTGTAGCTTGGCCTTCAGCTCAATGACTATGGGCTGAAGATCCTCGACCCAAGGATGATTGCCTTGGATCACACTGGTTTTCATTAACTCCCACATGCTGCAGCTGCAATATTCATGTTTGGACTGTGGATATTTATTATCTTGGCCTTGCTGCCTCAAGGTGGTTGTGGGCTGACATCTTTAACACTACAAAGTGGTTTCATGCAAATTTTTGAAGGAGTTAAAGAAGAATTTAAGAGTCAACCACATTTGTGTCAACCTAGTGCCATATATCGACCAGACCCAAGCACAGGTCTTTCCTTGAAAAATATTTTTAAGTCAGTTTGGTTTATACAGAAATCCAGAAGTTCATTGACACTTTTCCTGACACCAGTCTTTTTTTTTAACATAGAATTAATATTTTCATACTGCCATGATAGGATTTGTGTTCTGGATTATTTGTTCAGTAACATAACCTCAATGCTACTGTTTCAAGTGGTGCCAAATTAAACAGAAATATTTCAGTGGTCTTCTACACTGAAATTCATATATTATTGTTAATGTGCATATTATAGCACCTTATTTCTGTCCAGCGGCTAACTATATAAATGCATTTATAAAATATTGTGAATACCTAAGCTTAATAGTGTGCTTGAGAAATTGAACCCTAAAAAGACCATTGGTTTCAGAATGATATGCTTTTGTTTTGGAAGTACAGAGACAGTATTGGATTTGGCAGAGGTCGACCTCAACTTGAGTTCACCCAGTGGACATTGGCTGGTAGGACTTTGCAGCATAAGCAATGAGATAATGAAGAGATTGGATCTTTGTGGCAAAACGCTCTGTGATCTGTGGCTTTATGATTGGATTGGGGGAGGATGAGAGTTTATGTTAGGATGGTAGCTCCTGTCATAAATGGGTCTAAAAGGGTTGTCACTGAAGTCTCTAAGAACAGCCATCCATTATGACAATGCCATATGGGCTTGTGGGCAGAATAGTTTAGGATTTTAAAGAATGAAACTGAACATCTGGTCCTCCTCAAAGTGTCTGCAACAGTGTCTATCATATCAGTGTAACCTGTAATTAGTTGTTCATATGCAATAAACTATGATATCTTGTTGACTACAAGAGACTCTTCGAGTTATTCCAGGAAATGGTTTTCCTCTTCTAAACTAGCCCCTGTAGATTCTTTCACTTAAAGGGGATAGTAATAGTAGCCTTCACTATGAGCAATAGCTCATACAGTGTAGTGAACTGACAGGCCAACACATTAGCTCCTTTATGGAACCAGGTTAGAAGATTAAAGTGGGAATAGGCAATCTACACATGAGACAACAGATTAAAGATCTGTATGCAGCAGGTGGCAAGATATTTATAGGGTCATACAATCCCAGCTTGAAAGGAAAGGGCACAATTTAGTTGAGTAATGGTCCATTCCCGCTCACAACCAGCTTTGCAGCATTTGGAGAATTGACTGAGCTTTATGTTACTTCTGTCTTGGAAGCCTTTTTTTTCAGCCAGTAGTGGGTCATGGACACTGCTGACCGGGTCAGCATTTATTGATGCTGAAAATGTGTTGCTGGAAAAGCGCAGCAGGTCAGGCAGCATCCAGGGAACAGGAGAATCGATGTTTCGGGCATAAGCCCTTCTTCAGGAATGAGGGCCCTCATTCCTGAAGAAGGGCTTATGCCCGAAACGTCGATTCTCCTGTTCCCTGGATGCTGCCTGACCTGCTGCGCTTTTCCAGCAACACATTTTCAGCTTTGATCTCCAGCATCTGCAGACCTCACTTTCTCCAGCATTTATTGATGTCCATTTGCCCTTAAGAAAGCAATACTGAGCTGCCTTCTTGAACTGCTACAATCCACAATAGCCTTAAGGAGGGAATTCCAGGATTTTGACTCTTCAACAATGAAGGAATGGCACAATATTTCTGATTCAAGAAAGTGAGTGGCTTGGAGGAGAACGTGCAGGTGGTGATTTTCCCATGTAACTATTGCCTTGTCCTTCTAGATAGAAATGGTCTTGGGTTTGGAAGGCTTTTTGTGAATTTCAGCAGTGCAACTTGTAGATAGTGTATAATACTGTTACTGAGCATCGGTGGTGGACAGAGTCATTGTTTATGGTTATGGTGACAGTGAAGCAGGCTGCTTTGTCCTGGATAGTGTCAAGCTTCTTAAGTTTTGTTGGAGCTGAATACATTCAGGCAAGCGGGGAGTATTCCATCACACTCTTGACTTGTACCATGTGATGATGGGGTAGGATAGGCTTTGTGAAGTTAGGAAGTGAGTTACTCACCACAATATTCCTACCGTCTGACCTGTTCTTGCAGCTACTGTTTTTATGTGGCAAGTCCAGTTGAGTTTCTGGTCAATAGTAACCCTAGGATGTTGATATAAATTATTCAGTGATGGTAATGCTGTTGAATACAGAGTGATAGTTAGATTGTCTCTTAAGAACATGGTAATTGCCTGATATTTGTGTAGGGAGAATGTTAATTACCACATTCAGCCCAAGCCTGGATATTGTCCAGATCTTATTTCATTAGATTATGGATTGCCTCTGTATCTGAGGAGTCACAAATGTTGCCAAACGTTGTGCAATCATCAGTGAACATTCCCATTTCTGCTGTTATGATGGAAGGAAGGTCATAAATGAACTGGTTGAAGGTGATTGGGCTAGGACACTCCCTGAGGAACTAGGAACTCCTATAGTGCACTGGTAGTCTCTATGTTTGAGCCAACAGACCCAGGTTCAAGTCCCATATACGCCAGAGGAGTATAATAACATAACTAAACAGGTGCATTAGGAAAATATGTTATCCTGAGAAACTCTTGCAGAGATGCCCTGGTCCTGAGCTGACTGACCTCCACAATTATCTTCCTACATGCTAGCTATGACTCCAACCAGCAGAGAATTTGCTCCTGATACTCATTGACTCCAGTTTTGCTATGACTCCTTGATGCTACACTCAATTGAACATAGCCTTTGATATCAAAGGCTGTCACTCTCACTTAATCTCTGGAATTCAGCTCTTTCATCTATGTTTGGACTAATGTTGTAATGAGGTCAGGAGCTGACTGGCCTTAATAAAACCAAAACTGGGTGTCAACAAGCATGGTATTGCTTATAGGTGCTTCTACTGTAGATAACATTGACAAGAGCAACTGCTACTCGAGTGCAATCAGGCACTTAACTGAGCAGCACCATGCTTCCCATGTGATCAAAGCTCCTGGAAGGTAGAATTCCTATACTTGTGATCTAATGCAGGCTTTGGACAAGAGAGTTGAACAATGCGGGTAGCACTCAGAGGCCTTTACTTGGGATTTCCACTGGATTCATGAAATGCAGCATCATGGAAGAGGGTCACTAACAGTGGGAGATTGGGCACATGGGAAGTGTCTAAATTTCAGCAGCCTTTCTCTCCTGATGCAAAACGTAGTGTCAGCCATTTAAGATACAGATGAGGAAACATTTCTTTCTCACAGCAGGTTAAGACCAAAAAGCACAGGAGTAGAGGTAGGCTGATGTGAGTCTTTGAAATTCTCTTCCTCAAAAGGGCTGACAGGCATACTCTTGTTCCTTGTTTGTGTGCTATGTCAGTTGCTCAGACACCACCCACCCAGAAAAAAGACAAAGCTCACATACTTTGCTGGTGGTCTTAAGGAGACAACCATAAGTTCCTTAATTTTTTTTCTTTTTTTTTCTTTTTTTTTCTCTTTTTTTAACCCCCACACTACCACCTAAGTGTGGTAGTGCTTATTTTTTCCCCAGCACCCATGGTGTGCATGTACAGGTGTGAGACACAGTGAGAGACACAAAGTGCACGAATCTTTATTCAGATTCCACCACCAGGAAGATAGGAAGACACCCGGGTGGCCAATGACAAACACTGCCCTTCACATCAAAGGGCAGTGCTGTGTGATCAAAACAGTGAAGGGGAGGGTAGGGACTAAATCAAAATAGAGTTGGAGGGAGAAATGATGCACTCCACTCCCTGCGGCGCCCACCTCTCCCTGAACAACTCCAGGGTGTTGGTGGACACTGCGTGCTCCTTCTCCAAGGACACCCGGGCCCTAACGTAACTGCGGAAGAGGGGCAGGCAGTTGGCCCTAACGACCCCCTCCACGGCCCGCTGCCTCGACCTGTTAATGGCCAGTTTGGCCGGGCCCAGGAGCAGACGCACGAGGAGGTCTTCAGACCTGCCCTCCTTCCTCCGTACCGGGTGCCCAAAGATCAGGAGCGTAGGACTGAAGTGCAACCAAAAGCAGAGGAGGAGGTTTTTCAGGAAATCAAAAAGGGAGTGCAAACGCCCACACCCAATATAGACGTGGTCCACGGACTCCACAGCGCCACAGAACAAGCAGTTGGGCTGGGAGTCCGTGAACCACCGCAACCTGCGGTTGCAGGGGACTGCTGCGTGCAGTCCCCTCCACCCCAGATCCCCGAAAGAAAGGGGGAGGACTCCCGCGTAGAGAGCCCTCCACTGGGGAATAAGTTCCTTTAATTTTTTTTTACACTCCTGTTTTTTTTCCCCCACACTACCGCCTAACTGCGGTAGTGCTTATTTTACTCTCTTTTTTTTTATTAAACGCCCACACTACCGCCTAACTGCGGTAGTGCTTATTTTTTTCCCAGCACCCAAATCTCCTGTTTATTTTTTTGTCTTTTTTAAATTTTTTTTCTTACTTTTTTTTAAATTAACCCCCACACTACCACCGAACTGCGGTAGTGCTTATTTTACTCTCCCCTTTTTTTTTCTTTGATTCTTTTTTTTATATAATTTAACCCCCACACGACCACCTAAGTGCGGTAGTGCTTATTTTTCCCTCAGCACTCATGGTGTGTGTGTGTGCAGGTATGAGACACAGTGAAAGACACAAAGTGCACCGATCTTTATTCAAATTCCACCACCAGGAAGATAGGAAAACACCCGGGTGGCCAGTGACAAACACTGCCCTTCACATCAAAGGGCAGTGCTGTGTGATCAAAACAGTGAGGGGGAGGGTAGGGACTAAATCAAAATAGAGTTGGAGGGAGAAATGATGCACTCCACTCCCTGCAGCGCCCACCTCTCCCTGAACAACTCCAGGGTGTTGGTGGACACCGCGCGCTCCTTCTCCAAGGACACCCGGGCCCGAACGTAACCGCGGAAGAGGGGCAGGCAGTCGGCCCTAACGACCCCCTCCACGGCCCGCTGCCTCGACCTGTTAATGGCCAGTTTGGCCAGGCCCAGGAGCAGACCCACGAGGAGGTCTTAAGACCTGCCCTCCCTCCTCTGTACCGGGTGCCCAAAGATCAGGAGCATGGGACTGAAGTGCAGCCAAAAACAGAGGAGAAGGTTTTTCAGAAAATCAAAAAGGGAGTGTAAACACCCACACCCAATATATACATGGTCCACGGACTCCACAGCGCCACCGAACAAGCAGTTGGGCTGGGAGTCCGTGAACCACCGCAACCTGCGGTTGCAGGGGACTGCTGCATGCAGCACTCTCCACCCCAGATCCCCGAGAGAAAGGGGGAGGACTCCTGCATAGAGAGCCCTCCACGGGGGAATAAGTTCCTTTAATTTTTTTTTCTTTTTTTCTTTTTTTTTCTTTAACCCCCACACTACCACCTAAGTGCGGTAGTGCTTATTTTTTTTTTCCCAGCACCTATGGTGTGTGAGTGCACAGGTGTGAGACACAGTGAAAGACATAAAGTGCACGAATCTTTATTCAAATTCCACCACCAGGAAGATAGGAAAACACCCGGGTGGACAGTGACGAACACTGCCCTTCACATCAAAGGACAGGGCTGTGTGATCAAAACAGTGAGGGGGAGGGTAGGGACTAAATCAAAATAGAGTTGGAGGGAGAAATTGTGCACTCCACTCCCTGCGGCGCCCACCTCTCCCTGAACAACTCCAGGGTGTTGGTCGACACCGCGTGCTCCTTCTCCAAGGACACCCGGGCTCTAACGTAACCGCGGAAGAGGGGCAGGCAGTCGGCCCTAACGACTGCCTGGACCTGTTGATGGCCAGTTTGGCCAGGCCCAGGAGCAGACCCACGAGGAGGTCTTCAGACCTGCCCTCCTTCCTCTGTACCGGGTGCCCAAAGATCAGGAGCATGGGACTGAAGTGCAGCCAAAAGCAGAGGAGGAGGTTTTTCAGAAAATCAAAAAGGGAGTGCAAACGCCCACACCCAATATATACATGGTCCACGGACTCCACAGCGCCACAGAACAAGCAGTTGGGCTGGGAGTCCGTGAACCATTGGCCTTGATTTTTATGTCCTCGTCTACAGGAGTAGTGCCAGAAGATTGGAGGCTAGCAAATGTGGTTCCCTTGTTCAAGAAGGGGAGTAGGGATAACCCTAGTAACTATAGGCCGGTGAGTCTCACTTCTGTTGTGGGCAAAATCTTAGAGAGAATTGTAAGGGATAGGATTTATGAACATCTGGATATGAATAATGTGATCAAGGATAGTCAGCATGGTTTTGTGAAGGGCAGGTCGTGCCTCACAAACCTTATTGAATTCTTTGAGAAGGTGACTAAGGAGGTGGATGAGGGGAAAGCGGTAGATGTGGTGTATATGGATTTTAGTAAGGCGTTTGATAAGGTTCCCCATGGTAGTCTACTGCAAAAAATACGGAGGTATGGCATTGAGGGTGAGTTGGAGGTTTGGATTAGGAGTTGGCTGGCTGGAAGAAGACAGAGGGTAGTAGTTGATGGCAAAGGTTCATCTTGGAGTGCCGTCACTAGCGGTGTTCCGCAAGGATCCGTTTTGGGACCATTGCTGTTTGTCATTTTTATAAATGACCTGGAGGAGGGGTTAGAAGTTTGGGTGAGCAAGTTTGTGGATGATACGAAAGTCAGAGGAGTTGTAGACAGTGAGGAAGGATATGGCAGGTTACAGCGGGATATAGATAAGCTGCAGAACTGGGCAGAAAGGTGGCAAATGGAGTTCAATGTAGGTAAGTGTGAGGTGATTCACTTTGGTAAGAGTAATAAAAAGATTGGTACTGGGCTAATGGTCGGATACTTGGTAGTGTGGATAAGCAGAGGGATCTTGGTGTCCATGTACACAGATCTTTGAAAGTTGCCACCCAGGTAAATAGTGCGGTGAAGAAGGCATATGGCGTACTGGCTTTTATTGGTAGAGGAATTGAGTTCCGGAGTACTGAAGTCATGTTGCAGTTGTATAAGACTCTGGTGCGGCCGCATCTGGAGTATTGTGTGCAGTTTTGGTCGCCACATTATAGGAAGGATGTGGAGGCACTGGAACGGGTGCAGAGGAGGTTTACCAGGATGTTGCCTGGTATGGTAGAAAGATCGTATGAGGAAAGGCTGAGGCACTTGGGGTTGTTTTCATTGGAGAAAAGAAGGTTTAGGGGTGACTTGATAGAGGTGTACAAGATGATTAGGGGTTTAGATAGGGTCGACAGTGAGAATCTTTTTCCACGTATGGAGTCAGCTATTACAAGGGGGCATAGCTTTAAATTAAGGGGGGGTAGGTATAGGACAGATGTTAGGGGTAGGTTCTTTACTCAGCGAGTCGTGAGTTCATGGAATGCCCTGCCAGTAGCAGTGGTGGACTCTCCCTCATTATGGGCATTTAAGCGGGCATTGGATAGGCATATGGAGGATAGTGGGCTCGTGTAGGTTAGGTGGGCTTGGATCGGCGCAACATCGAGGGCCGAAGAGCCTGTACTGCGCTGTATTCTTCTATGTTCTATGTTCTATGTTCTAACCACCGCAACCTGCGGTTGCAGGGGACTGCTGCGTGCAGCACCCTCCACCCCAGATCCCCGAGAGAAAGGGGGAGGACTCCCGCGTAGAGAGCTCTCCACGGGGGAATAAGTTCCTTTAAATCTGTGAACCTCATTAGCCCTATTTTTTTTTTACGTACACTGCTTTTTTTTTCTTCTTTTTTTCCCCACACTACCACCTAAGTGCAGTAGTGCTTATTTTTTTCCCCCAGCACCCATGGTGTGTTTGTGTGTACAGGTGTGAGACACAGTGAAAGACACAAAGTGCATGAATCTTTATTCAAATTCCACCACCAGGAAGAAAGGAAAACACCCGGGTGGCCAGTGACAAACACTGCCCTTCACATCAAAGGGCAGTGCTGTGTGATCAAAAACAGTGAAGGGGAGGGTAGGGACTAAATCAAAATAGAGTTGGAGGGAGAAATGATGCACTCCACTCCCTGCGGAACCCACCTCTCCCTGAACAACTCCAGGGTGTTGGTGGACATCGCGTGCTCCTTCTCCAAGCTCACCTGGGCTCTAACGTAACCGCGGAAGAGGGGCAGGCAGTCGGCCCTAACGACCCCCTCCACGGCCCGCTGCCTCGACCTGTTAATGCCTAGTTTGGCTAGGCCCAGGAGCAGACCCACGAAGAGGTCTTCAGACCTGCCCTCCCTCCTCCGTACCGGGTGCTCAAAGATCAGGAGCGTGGGACTGAAGTGCAGCCAAAAACAGAGGAGAAGGTTTTTCAGAAAATCAAAAAGGGAGTGCAAACGCCCACACCCAATATACACGTGGTCCACGAACTCCACAGCGCCACAGAACAAGCAGTTGGGCTGGGAGTCCGCGTGCAGCACCTGCCACCCCAGATCCCCGAGAGAAAGGGGGAGGACTCCCGCGTAGGGAGCCCTCCATGGGGGAATAAGTTCCTTTAACTTTTTTTTTTCTTTTTTCTTTTTTTTCGCGCAGGTGTGAGACACAGTGAAAGACACAAAGTGCACCAATCTTTATTCAATTTCCACCACCAGGAAGATAGGAAAACACCTGGGTGGCCAGTGACAAACACTGCCCTTCACATCAAAGGGCAGTGCTGTGTGATCAAAACAGTGAGGGGGAGGGTAGGGACTAAATCAAAATAGAGTTGGAGGGAGAAATGATGCACTCCACTCCCTGCGGCGCCCACCTCTCCCTTAACAACTCCAGGGTGTTGGTCGACACCGCGTGCTCCTTCTCCAAGGACACCTGGGCTCTAACGTAACTGCGGAAGAGGGGCAGGCAGTCGGCCCTAACGACCCCCTCCATGGCCCGCTGCCTGGACCTGTTGATGGCCAGTTTGGCCAGGCCCAGGAGCAGACCCACGAGGAGGTCTTCAGACCTGCCCTCCTTCCTCCGTACCGGGTGCCCAAAGATCAGGAGCGTGGGACTGAAGTGCAGCCAAAAACAGAGGAGAAGGTTTTTCAGAAAATCAAAAAGGGAGTGCAAACGCCCACACCCAATATACACGTGGTCCACGAACTCCACAGCGCCACAGAACAAGCAGTTGGGCTGGGAGTCCGTGAACCACCGCAACCTGCGGTTGCAGGGGACTGCTGTGTGCAGCACCCTCCACCCCAGATCCCCGAGAGAAAGGGGGAGGACTCCCGCGTAGAGAGCCCTCCACGGGGGAATAAGTTCCCTTAATTTTTTTTTTCTTTTTTCCTTTTTAAACAGTGAAGGGGAGGGGAGGGTAGGGACTAAATCAAAATAGAATTGGAGGGAGAAATGATGCACTCCACTCCCTGCGGAACCCACCTCTCCCTGAACAACTCCAGGGTGTTGGTGGACACCGCGTGCTCCTTCTCCAAGGACACCCGGGCTCTAACGTAACCGCGGAAGAGGGGCAGGCAGTCGGCCCTAACGACCCCCTCCACGGCCCGCTGCCTCGACCTGTTGATGGCCAGTTTGGCCAGGCCCAGGAGCAGACCCACGAGGAGGTCTTCAGACCTGCCCTCCCTCCTCTGTACCGGGTGCCCAAAGATCAGGAGCGTGGGACTGAAGTGCAGCCAAAAACAAAGGAGAAGGTTTTTCAGAAAATCAAAAAGGGAGTGCAAACGCCCACACCCAATATACACGTGGTCCACGGACTCCACAGCGCCACAGAACAAGCAGTTGGGCTGGGAGTCCGTGAACCACCGCAACCTGCGGTTGCAGGGGACTGCTGCGTGCAGCACTCTCCACCCCAGATCCCCGAGAGAAAGGGGGAGGACTCCCGCGTAGAGAGCCCTCCACGGGGGAATAAGTTCCTTTAATTTTTTTTATTTTTTTTTCAGGCTTGCCTCCATTTTTTTTTTCTTCTAAGTGCGGTAGTGCTTATTTTATCCCCAGAACTCATGGTGTGTGTGTGCAGGTGTGAGACACAGTGGAAGACACAAAGTGCACCAATCTTTATTCAATTTCCACCACCAGGAAGATAGGAAAACACCCGGGTGGCCAGTGACAAGCACTGCCCTTCACATCAAAGGGCAGTGCTGTGTGATCAAAACAGTGAAGGGGAGGGTAGGGACTAAACCAAAATAGAATTGGAGGGAGAAATAATGCACTCCACTCCCTGCGGTGCCCACCTCTCCCTGAACAACTCCAGGGTGTTGGTCGACACCGCGTGCTCCTTCTCCAAGGACACCCGGGCTCTAACGTAACCGCGGAAGAGGGGCAGGCAGTCGGCCTTAACGACCCCCTCCACGGCCCGCTGCCTGGACCTGTTGATGGCCAGTTTGGCCAGGCCCAGGAGCAGACCCACGAGGAGGTCTTCAGACCTGCCCTCCTTCCTCCGTACCGGGTGCCCAAAGATCAGGAGGGTGGGACTGAAGTGCAGCCAAAAACAGAGGAGAAGGTTTTTAAGGAAATCAAAAAGGGAGTGCAAACGCCCACACCCAATATACATGTGGTCCACGGACTCCACAGCACCACAGAACAAGCAGTTGGGCTGGGAGTCCGTGAACCACCGCAATCTGCGGTTGCAGGGGACTGCTGCATGCAGCACCCTCGACCCCAGATCCCCGAGAGAAAGGGGGAGGACTCCCGCGTAGAGAGCCCTCCACGGGGGAATAAGTTCCTTTAAATCTGTGAACCTCATTAGCCCTGTTAACCCAGGGCTAATTGCTCTTAATTGGTTCATTAATGAGCTCAATTACCTTTCCAGTTTTTGGAAGTTTTGTTTTAGGCCTATGTTAGGATATTTGGACCCCACCCTCACCAAATTAGAGTCAGCTTTTTCAGTACAAGGAATCCAATGTATGTATGTTCATATGATTCTGTCCCACTCTTTTTATTCCTACTAGGGTGAGGCAGCACGGTGGCTCACAGCGCCAGGGTGCTCGGTTTGATTCCAGCCTTGGATGACATCTGTGTGGAGTTTGTACATTCATCCTGCATCTGTGCAGGATTGCTCTGGTTTCCTCCCATTTTTCAAAGATGTGCTGGTTAGATGAATTGGCCATGCTAAATTGTCTGTAGTGGGGGTGCGTTACTTTTGAGGGTCGGTGTGGACTTGTTGGGCCAAAGGGCCTATTTCCACACTGTAGGGAATCTAAATCTAATCTTATCATGCTTACTCTGAGAGGCTATAAAATTCTATCTATTGCTTTTCACCATATTTTTTATTTAATTTTAATTATATTTGGGTAAGCTTACTATGTCTTCAGTCTTAGTGGCCTTTTCTGCTTTCATAATAAGCCTAGAAACACATTTACTATTAATTTTGAATTCATTCATAAAATGTGGGTATCACTGATTTGGTAGGCATTTATTTCCCACTCTCGATTGTGTTGGAAAGTTGACGATAAACTGTTTTCTGGAACCAGTGTTGTCCTTGGGGAGCAGGGACACCTATGGTGTTATTAGGAAAGGAATTCCAGGATTTTGACCCTGAGATAGTGAAATAATGGTAATAATTCCAAATGAAGATAGTGTGTGGCTCAGAGGGGATCCTGCTGGTTTTAGTGCTGGTTTGTGGGTGGCACAGTAGCTCAGTGGTTTGCACTGTTGCCTCACAGCATTGGGTGGCTGTGTGTGGAGTTTGCACATTCTCCCTGAGTCTGTATGGGTTTCTTCCAGGTGGTCTGGTTTCCTCCAAAGATGTGCTGGCCAGGTGAATTGGCCATGCTAAGATTAGTTGGGCCAAGCGGCCTGTTTCTATACTGTAGGGAATCTTATCTAATCTATATACCTGCTAACCTCGTCTTTGAATGTGATGAATCTTGTAAGCTGCTGCTGATGGGAATGTTGATTGATTTCTGCAGTGTATCTTATAGATTGTACACACTGCTGCTACTGAGTAACCGTGGTGATTGGAGTGAATGCTGAAGTGGGGGATGGATGCCAGTATAAGGGGCTGCTTTCATCAAGATGATGTTAGACTTCTCAAATGCTTTTGGAGCTGCACTCTTCAAGGCAAGTGGAGAAGATTCCAGCACACTCCAAACTTAGAGTCATAGAGATGTACAGCATAGAATAGCCTTGAGTCCAACTCGTCCATATTCACCAGACATCCTAAATGAATTTAGTCCCACTTGCCAGCTTTTGGCCCATGTCCCTCTAAACCATTCCTATTCATATACCCGTCCAGATGCCTTTTAAATTTTGTTATTGCACCAGCCTCCACCACTTCCTCTGGCAACTCATTCCATACACACGCTTCTATATTTAAGATGGTAGACAGACCTTGTAAAGTCAGGAGGTAAGTTATGTGCTGCAGAATTCCTAGCATCTGATGCGTTCTTCTAGATAGTGTTGTAATAGTTATTTCTGGTCAATGTGAACATCCTGGTGTTAGGAATGGGGATTCGGCAAAGGTATTGAATCTTAAGGGCAATGTTTAGATTCTCTCTTGTTAGAGATGGTCACTTTTGTGGCATGAATGCAACTTGCCACTTATCAGCTCAAGCCTGGGTGTTATCGAAGTATTTTTGCAAATAAACACTGACTGCTTCAATATCTGAGGAGTTACAAATGGTGCTGAACATCCATACATCTGACCTTATGATGGAGGGAAGGTCATTGATAAAACCGATGAAGATGGACATTCTACAATCATGTACTTGGATCAAACAGTCGGTTAATTGCAACTATCCTTCTTTGTGCTAGGTACAACTCCAACCAGTGGAGAGTTTTCCTCGGATTCTCGTTTTGCTTGGGCTCCATGATGCCACACTCAGTCAAATGCTGCATTGATGTCAATGGCAATAAGTATCTCACCTCTGGAAGTCATTTTTTTTCGTTCAAATAAGGAACAAGGAGTTGAATGGACCTTATGAAACCAGCACTGAACTACTGTTGGAGTACTTTGAGGAGAAAGTGAGGTCTGCAGATGCTGGAGATCAGAGCTGAAAATGTGTTGCTGGAAAAGCGCAGCAGGTCAGGCAGCATCCAGGGAACAGGAGAATCGACGTTTCGGGCATAAGCCCTTCTTCAGGAATGAGGAAAGTTTGTCCAGCAGGCTAAGATAAAAGGTAGGGAGGAGGGACTTGGGGGAGGGGCATCGGAAATGTGATAGGTGGAAAGAGGTCACGGTGAGGGTGATAGGTCAGACTGGGGTGGGGGTGGAGAGCTCAGGAAGAAGATTGCAGGTTAGGAAGAATTTTGTATGACAAGAAATACTAGTCCCTGTGACCTGGTGACCCTTGAACTCAAAGCTGTGTCAATTAGAAGGAAGTTAAAATTTGGAAGTTGTCTATCCTCAAAACAAATGAGGAAAAAAGATGGCTGAATTTCTCAGTGGTTGGAAATAAAAAATTTTAAATGCTGCCGTTTTTTTTCCTTCACTTCCAAGTGACTGCCCAGAATTAGCTCTGCTGTGCGAAGTTGTTTCTGGTAGATCTGTGCTAGTGTGACCAATGGGAGCTAGGAGTTATAATGGTGCACGTCTATCCAGAACCATTGTGTAAGAGCATGACTAGGTGGGTCTTTGTTTTAGGCAACTTGCAGCCAATCACTTAAGACAGGGTAAGGAATTTTACCCAAGGAAGATTGAAGTTTGGAAAAACAATAGGTGGGATCTCTACAAACAGGATGATCTTCATCTGAACCAGAGGTGGACCAATATCCTGTGGAGGAAATTTGCTAAAGCTCTTCAAGTGGGTTTAAACTAATTCAGCAGGGAGATGGGAGCCTAAATTCTAGTTCGAGTACAGAGGAGGTTGAGAATAAGGAGGTCTGAAATAAGGCTTCAAGGTTACAAAAGGGCACCAGCAAGCAAAACGTTGATTCGCAGTGTGTCTATTTCAATGCCAGGAGCATCTAGAACAAGATGGATGAACTTGCAGCAAGGGTCGGTACCTGGGATTTCAATGTTGTGGCCACTTCGAGACATGAGTCGAGCAGGGACAGGAATGGTTGTTGCAGGTTCTGGGATTTAGATGTTTCAGTAAGAACAGAGAAGATGGTAAAAGGGGTGGGGGTGTGGCATTGTTAGTTAAGGACAGTATTATGGCTGCAGAAAGGATGTTTGAGGACTCATCAACTGAGATAGTATGGGCTGAGATTAGAAACAGAAAAGGAGAGGTCACTATGTTGGGAGTTTTCTATTGGCCTCTGAATAGTTCCAGAGATTTAGATGAAAGGATAGCAAAGTTAGGAGCGAGAGTGACAGGGGAGTTGTTATGGGGGACTTTAACTTACCAAATAGTAACTGAGAAAACTATAGTTCAAGTACTTTGAATGGGTCAGTTTTTGTCCATTGTGTGCAGGAGGATTTTCTGACACAGTATGTAGACAGACCAACAAGGGACAAGGCCACATTAAATTTGGTACTGGGTAATGACCCTGGCCAGGTGTTAGATTAGGAGGTAGGTGAGCACTTTGGTGATAGTGACCACAATTCAGTTATATTTACTTTAGCGATGAAAAGAGATAGGTATACACTGGAGGGCACTAGCTACAGCTGGGGGAAAGGAAATTACGATGCGATTAGATGGGGAAGGAAACTGCAAGGGATGGACATAATTGCAATATGGAGTTTATTCAAAGAACAGCTACTGTGTGTCCTTGATTAATTATGTACTGGTTAAGATGAGCGAGGAGAGGACGTGAGAAGTTGTTGGCAGATAGGTTCAGGGAAAATCCTAAAGGTTTCTATAGGTGTGTAAGGGATAAAAGAATGATAAGAGTAAGATTAGGGTCAATTAAGGACAGTAGTGCGAAGCTGTGTGTAGAGTCAGAGGAGATAGGGAAGCGTGAAATGAATATTTTTGTCAGTATTCACAGTAGAAAAAGACAATGTTGTCAAGAAGAATACTGAGAAACCGGCTACTAGACAAGGTGGGATGGAGGTTCACAAGGAGGTGGTGTTAGAAATTCTGGAATGGGTGAAAATAGATCAATCCCATGGGCTGGATGGGATTTATCCTAGGATTCTCCAGGAAGCCAGGAAGGAGATTGCTGAGCCTTTGGCTTTGATCTTTATATCGTCATTTTCTACAGGAATAGTACCAGAAGACTGGAGGATAATAAATGTTGTCCCCTTGTTCAAGAAGGGGAGTAGAGGCAAACCTGGTAATGATAGACCAGTGAGCATTACTTCGGTTGTGAAAAAAGTGTTGGAAAAGGTTATAAGTGACAGGATTTATAATCACCTCGATAGGAATACATTGATTAGGGATAGTCAACACAGTTTTGTGAAGGGTAGGTCATGCCTCACAAACCTTAGAGTTCTTTGAGAAGGTGACCAAACAAGTGGATGAGGGTGAAGCATTGATGTGATGTATATGGATTTCAGTAAGACGTTTGATAAGGTTCCCCATGGTAGGCTACTGCACAAAATAGAGGCATGGGGTTGAGGGTAATTTAGTGGTTTGGACCAGAAATTGGCTAGCTGAAAGAAGACAGAGCAGTGGTTGATGGGAAATGTTCATCCTGGAGTTCAGTTACTGGTGGTGCAAGGATCTGTTTTGGGTCCACTGTTGTTTGTCATTTTTATAAATGATCTGGATGAGGGTGTTGAAGGATGGGTTAGTAAATTTGCAGAAGACACTCAGGTCGGTCGACTTGTGGATAGTGCCAAAGGATGTTGTAGTTTACAGAGGGACATAGATAAACCGCAGAGTTGGGCTGAGATGTGGCAATAGAGTTTAATGTGAAAAAGTGTGAGGTGATTCACTTTGGAAGGAGTAACAGGAATGCAGAGTACTGGGCTAATGGTAAGATTCTTGGTAATGTAGATAAGCAGAGAGATCTGTGTCCATGTACGTAGATCTCTAAAAGTTGCCACCCAGATTGATTGGGCTGTAAAAAGCTAACATACCGTATGTCAGCTTATTAGTAGAAAGATTGAGTTTCGGAACCATGAGATCATGCTGCAGCTGTACAAAACTCTGCTGCAGTCCCACTTGAAGTATTACGTGCAGTTCTGGTCACCTCCATTATAGGAAGCATGTGGAAGCATTGGAAAAGGTTCAGAAGAGATTTTACTAGGATGTTGCCTTGTGTAGAGGGAAAGTCTTACGAGGAAAGGCTGAGGGACTTGAGGCTGTTTTCATTGGAGAGGTGACTTAATTGAGACATATAAGATAATCAGCGGGTTAGATCAGGTGGACAGTGAGAGCTTTTTTTCTAGTATGGTGATGGCTAGCACAAGTGGGCACAGCTTTAAATTGAGGGGTGATAGATATAGAATGGATGTCAGAGGTAATTTCTTTACTTAGAGTAGAAGGGACATGGAACACACTGCCTGCAACTGTTGTAGACTCGCCAATGTTACGGACATTTAAATGGTTATTGGATAGGCATATGGACGAAATTGGAATAGTGTAGGTTAGATGGGCCTCAGATTGGTTTCATAGGGTGGCGCAACATCAAGGGCCGAAAGGTCTGTACTGTACTGTAATTTTCTTCAATAAAAGGGATTTGCAGTTTGTGAACCTATTGCCCTGTACCTCCTGCAACAAAGTGAGAGAATTGTGGAGAAAGGAGACTGAAGAACAGAGTACTGAGAATCCAGAAGTCCACAGAGAGCCCTGTGGACTGTGCTAATAAACTGTATTTCCCAGTTTATGTTTTCACTCCTTCTATCCACTTAAACCAAAGTAATGTTTTGTTTGTCTGTACCTGTGTGGGAGGGCTTAAAAGAGTTACAGTAGTTTATAACTGTTTTATAATCAGATTTTAATTATTCAAATGGTTCTTTCTGAATATGGGAACCTGGTCTGTATTTTGTTAATGTGATTCCAACAACTAAGTGTGTGTAATTGGTATTATTTATCATGGGTCTATTGATGGTGTTTCTTATTTGGAATGATATGGCTTGCAAAAGGGTGTTGCCACTTCGAATGGGTTTAGGAAAGCATTATGGACTTCGGTTAACTTTTGTGACAACCCTTGGAGTAGTGGAGCTTCAGAGTCAGTGTGTTTGTCCAAGTGGATTTTCACTCCCTTTTCAGTGAAAAGAATCTGTTAATCTTGCTAGATGTGGCATTAGATGGGACTCCAGATCCACAGTCAAGTGATTGACTTTTTAATGACCTAGCAGTCCTCTATTTCTAGGGCAACTAAGGCTAGGCAACAAATGCTTGCACTTACTGTCACTACCTATGTCAAGTGAAAGAAGAAGGGAAAGAAAATAGTCATAAGTAGGGAGTATTTCACACATTCACTGTGAGGGTGAACCAGCTGATGGAACTGCTAATGAAACTAAAATATTTCAGGGAAAGTTGAATGACTTGAAGAATCAATTAATGTTTGTAACTCCACAAGAATTAATGTTTTAACTAAAACATTTCCAAAACATCAGAAATGCTAATTTTAATTTGCACAACACTTTTATAATGTAGTTAAAAACACCCTACAATCGCTTGAATAAAAATGCTGGAAAAATATGAACCTAATGAGGAAAAACAGACAGCAGCAGTACTCAAATTTAACAATGGAACAGAAACAAAACATGCTTTGAAAGATGGTAGAGGAGCTGATATCATAAAGATATGAGGAAGGATTATCTTGAATGTAAATTAAAACTTCAAGCAGGCAGGGTTTCCGCCAGAGCAGCACTAAATAAAGCTCAAAATCAATGGTAGGAAAGGAAGCAAGGGTAAATTTTCACGGTTAATATTTAAAATGAAAATAAAAATTGAGCAAATATTTAATTTTTCTCTGCCTCTCACCAACATCATGGCAGGGCAATACAATGAGTAATTGCAATGTTGTCTGTTACGGTAATAGATAGTTTTACAGAACCACAATCAGGACTTCATCAATTTCACTGCTGCTATATGCAACCCCCTTATTTGAAAGAATATCTGTTCCCTAGGAAAGAATGAACTTTTGGACATTTTAAATTTTGGATATCTAAAAGTTAAGAAATAACTCAACATATACATAGTTTGATGCTTATATGGTTTAAGTTCCTCAGTCTACAAGAGGGATAATATTTTTTGCGTGAGATTGCGTACAATATTGGCAGTCCAAGCAGATAACGCAGTTTTTCGGATTGTAAACAGAGGGTAGCTGCTGTGGTATCAAGTGTCTGCATGCAGCTGCTTTGAATAAAGAAGTTAACGTATATAGAAATCATGAATTTAGATACTTTATGAAACCATAGCATTAGGAAAACAAAGTGCCCATCAAGAAGGTGCTCACCGTGTTGCCATTGCTTCCATTGTGGCCTGTCTAGTGCACTTTTTCAACAGGTTACTTGCACCATTGCCACTGCATTCACCAGAAGCAGCTGAAATGAAACTATTTAGACACTACATGGCCCAACTGGTAAGCCAATCAATGAATATGTGCATTAGCTACTAAACATTAACTGTCCTGCTGCAAGATGGACCAAGTACTAAGTTTATTTAGATGGCCAGGCACTCAGTTAACATGTGAGGTGAACTTGAAGGATCTCTGCCCTTGTAGAGTATCTGGATATTCTAGTTGAGTGTTTTTAAAGATGTTTGTGGATACTTCTTAGATTTGACAGAGTATTACCGCATCCTAAAAGAAAGGGCAGAAGATTTGCTGACCTAGCCACTTGAAGCCTAACAGGTATTGGAGACCTTGCCTCTGGATGCAGATGGAGGGCAGGTTTCTTGCCAAGTTGGAGGTAGATACCTCTGAAAATGACAAAAGGATATTTTGTGAGACCAGAATTTAATGCCCTCTCCTGAGATGATGGGGCTACATTTAAGCATGCTCAAGAATACAGAATGAAAGCTTTCCAGCTTTCCACCTCTGCTTTAATTATGTCTGGAGTGCAAAACCTCACATATGTCTTTCTCGCCCTGAGGTCAATTGAAGTCTTTAAGTGGCCTCATCCTATTGGTATTGATTGAGACAGTCACCATGTAGCGAGCCTGAAAAGCAACCACTGTCAAGCTTGCTTGCAGGCTTCTGGGGGCAGTGTCCTCCTCACTTGTCAGACACTCAGTACCTGAATATGGAACCTAGCATCAGGTAGAGTGGTGGTTGCTGAGAGCCACTGAGATCTCTGCTCTTGTTGCCACCTTCCAGTCCCTCCGGGCCAGTGACCCATCTTACCCTGTAAGATGCAAGTACAGAGCACTATAGTTATTGCATAAGTGATGGGGTGTGGTGTATTGAGCAATGTAAAAGACTGGGTGGTGCGGTCAGTAGGAGGTAGATTGGGAAGATGCATTTGCTGGCTTTGACCACAAGTATGGGATCAATAAACATCTTGGAGCACAACTTCTAGGTCCTTCAGGGCAAACTTTGTGAATTGACCTTCTGAGCCTGTGCCCTTATGACAATTATCCTTCAGAGCCATATCATCCTGCAGACCACTGGTGCTCTCGCTCTCCATTCCATCTATAAGGTCACCAACATGGTGCTGAAGCGCAGACTTTGCCTGACATCCCATTTACTTCTTAAAATTACTGCAATATTACTGTAGCAGCCTTGTCTCACTCCATGTAGCCCCCTTTAAGGGGGACAGACTGACTTTGAAGAGAAAAATCTACACCAGAAGTGAAAAATAAATCTCTGCTGAGTGGACCCGAAACATGAACACTGCTTTCTCTCCACAGATGATGTCAGACTTGCTGAGTTTCTTCAATAATTTCTGCTTTTATGTCTGATTTCCAGCATCCACTGTCCTTTAGATTTTTTGGGGAAAATGAACATTTTGCAAGTTTTCACAAAAATTTTAACTAATGAGTTTTCCAATCTTCGAGTTAAATTTCTAATTATTACTCTAAAGTATTCATAGAATTACTAAAATGTGTATGTTAATATTAAGCTTTGTATCAATTAGCTTTTGCAGCCTGTAAATCTTGTTCTATGTCTGAGTGTAAGATTTCATGTTGACAATCAACAGATGACGATTTCTCAAAGTATGTTCTGAATGGGTAATTTGTGGATTTAGCTCTGATGTAAACCACAGTCCACATTGATATAAGGTGCTCCATAGTCAATTTATATACAAATTACTACTAGCATATGATTCAGCAGCACAGTGGCTTAGTGGTTAGTACTGCTGCCTCAGAGCCAGAGACCTGGGTTCAATTCCCACCTCAGGTGACTATCTGTCTGGATTTTGCACATTCTCCCTGTGTCTGCATGGGTTTCCTCCCACAATCCAAAGGTGTGCAGGTCAGATGAATTGGTTATGCTAAATTGCGCATAGTCAAGGGTAAATATAGGTAGGGGAATAGGTCTGGGTGGGTTACTCTTCAGAGGGTCAGTGTGGACTTGAAGGGCCTGTTTCCATACTATAGGGAATCTAATCTCACTTTATCATTGATTAGGCGATGGGCAGATATGACCATGAATGCAACTTGCAATTCAGGACAGTATGTCCTCGGCACATGCCTGAATGAAGGACCTCAGAGAACATGTAGATGATGCTTTGGCAGAATTAGATGAGCAGTCCATGACTTTAGAGTGTGTAAAAGCAACCCAAAATTGGTAAAAGTGAAGGAACAATCTTGGGCAGACAATGTGAGGATCGAAGAAGAAAGCTAAAGACCAAGTTTTCAAAAGTAGTACTCTTGAGAATATCTCCTGTGCTGTTTGTGAAACCACTCCGAAAGTAAGACAGCAGAACATGCAATTGGAAAAGAGGAAGTGAATCAAGCTTGAGGATCTAACAAAATCACTGAGAAGAGGAAGTGGCAATGCAGGAAAGATAATATTCACTTGAACTAATTAAAATCACATGTCCTGCCACCAAAAATAGATAGAGCTCTGTGCTTATGTTAATATAGTTAATTGAATGGGGCTTCTTTATAACGTTAACTCTGTGAAGGAGAAATATCATTGGGCTCTGTGATATGATTTTACTGTGACATTATCCATGATCTTGAGATGTTTTTAAAATCCAGCCTGATAAAATTTGTTTTCCCTATTCTGATGTGTTATAAGGCTAATTTAGAGAAATTGGAAAAGGTTTGTTTGAAGATGGATTAAAGGCTAAAAATTTAAGAAACACAGCTCCATTCAGTTTTGCTTAAATCTGTTTGAAATTCAGTGAGGCTGTTTTTAACAAATATGTGATTCCTTGACCAAGCTTTTGTTTTAAACATAATTTTGAAAACCTGTAAACAGAAAATGACATTGTTTTGAAATTAATTGACTTAAGGCTATTTTCTCCTTGAAATGTATTTTTAATATCTTACCAAAAGCTGCTAGGCACCTAGCAAGCAAAGTGGATTCTCTTATTAAGATCGCTGCTTGTTATAATTCAGTGACATCTTTACATTATAGAACTGACTAAAGGAATTAGCAATCATATTAAACTGATTAAACAGTCTATAGATATCATCAAATGCAGTTGATATATTAAACCCTTTTAAATTAGGAGTTTTAAGGGTCAGTGGGCAGTAAAATGTACATAAAACTGAGAGCGTTACCCTTTTAGTTGTTTGGATTTATTCCTCTTGATTAAGTTGTCCTTGCTGTCAGTTATGTTCTTATAAGCCTCCTTGGATCTATTTCATGCTGGAAAAAAGCTCAGATAAATCCAGGAAAGCTTAATGTTTATCCAATGTGAAAATAATTACTCAAAAGTGTTATTCTTAATCCAGTTAATTAGACCAAGGAAAGAAAGATCAGTGTCATTGTGAATTATGCCCTGGCGATTGACTGTTGGTCCTTGTAAGTTTCAGGTGGAGATGTGAACGGATAAAGGTTAGATTAAATATAATCCAAAGTAGCTGCAACCTTAATCTGTTATGATACAAGGATGATCACTTAAAAAGAGCTGGATTGTGGGATTGTTTCTGGTTGGATAAGATGCAACTCGACTGGGACTAGTCTTAAAACATGCTTAGCACCATGTCACAGCAGCTGCAAGCACTTGTGCACGGCTGGAGATTGCAGCAATGAACAGCTTGTTTGCACTGTGGCCAGCCTTAGGAGCTTCTTATTTTACAGTTCTTACACAGAACCTACACTTGCACGCTCTATTTTTAGTATGTGACCTACTGAAGATAGTTGCCTGAGTTATAAATAAACATAAATAACTGTGCTCCTGAGTACAGAGGAAGCTTTTTTATCCATAGTACAACACAGAAGAAAACAAAACCATTAATTTACATTTCTAATAGTTCAATGCAATCTGCTAATCATCAATTAGAAATGTGCTTTCCTTCAAATGTTCTTGTTTAATGCAGTAAAGGTAAAATCACCATAGTGCCAGAGGGCTGCTTTTTCATTAGAGAGACAGAGACGACTTGGAGTGAGTTTAACCTACCTCTGATAACAGGTATGGTTGAGAAGGCTGAACCTTCACGGTAACCCCAGTCAATGCAGAAATTGCCGTTGGCATCAATTGACATCACAAACCAGCCATCAAAACTAAGTGACCCTCTACATATCATCAATTTGCAATCATATCCCTAAAATCTGAAATATATTCGTAGACCTATTAAAAAAAAACATTTTTCACTCGAGTACTCCGAGATACTGTTGTGTGTGTTGCAAATGGCTGTTCTGCTGTGGTACACTGAAACATCAACTTCTGCAGTAGATTAAGCAAGGTGTAATTGCCAGTTAAAACCCACACTTTTGTTGGTAGATTAGACAAACAAACTGAGTCATTGACACTGAATTTAAAAATATTTACATTATAACAAATTTGAAACCATTTTCAGAAATATTTCTGACTTCAAGTCATAGTTATATAGCATGGAAACAGACCCTTTGATCTAACTCATTCATGCTAACCAGATATCCTAAATTAGTCTAGTCCCATTTGCCATCATTTGGCTCATATTCTCTTAAACCCTTCCTTTTCATATAACTATCCAGATTTCTTTGAAATGTTTTAATTGTACCAGCCTCCACAATCTCCTCTGGCAGATCACTCCATACATGCACCAGCCTTTGTGAAAAAGTTGCCCCTCAAGTCCCTTTAAATCTTTTCCCCTCTCACCTTAAACTTATGCCTTCTAGTTTTGGACTTGGGAAAAAGACTTGGCTATTCACTCTATCCATGCCTCTCATGATTTTATAAACCTCTGTAAGGTCACCCCTTGACCTCCAACACTCCAGGGAAAATAGCCCCAGTCTATTCAGCCTCTCCCTATAGCTAAAACCCTCCAACCCCTGGAACATCCTTCATTATTTTCAGCTATTTGTCACAAAGTCAGGGTTTTAGAATCTGTGATTGGACTGGCAACTTTGTAGTCTTGAGATGATAATATTTCAATAATAGAGAACCAGTTCATGATTAACTTCTATGAACTGGTCAGTAGTGGCTTGCCTCAATTACCAAAAGAATGCAAATCCCTGTAATGGAAATCAGTAGAACTTAAAAGCTAGAGAATTACATATGAAGGAGAAAGCTGATGGCATGAACTAGAAGAGTATTCTAATCTGCTGGAAGGAACTAATGATCTGAGAGACAAAAAGAACCGGGCATGAAAAAGTGTGCCAAAAATTAGTCGACTACAATGCAATTTGGGATCATTAAATTTCTGTTTGGATATATACAGAACTTATGGGTAATATGATGGCATTATGCTTCCAGAAAAACATTGTCAAAATAACTGCATAGCCCAGAATATTCTAAAGCAATTTATTATACCCAAGGGCCAATACATTGTATGTTACTGTGTTCAAGAGAGGCAGAATTATACATAAGCATATAATAGAAATCAATGGTTAAGTAATACATGTGAGGAGTGTAAAATGTAGTCATGGGCCAAATAAAGTGACCAGAGGCTTTGCTACATGCTGGACTATCTTTCAGTTAAGTGGTGCTCACTTTTGTATTGCTGAGGGCAAGCAGATGAGGCCGAAATTCCACAAGGCTGCACCAATCTCCTATTGTAACTTTGACAGACCTTCCAGGGAAATAATGGTCATGACCATTTCTACTGCTTTCCAGGTGGGTGATGCTTGGCTCCATCTGTTAGGAAATTGGTAGAAGCTGTGAAAATTTCTGCCCAGCCTTACTTGACGATGACATTGATGTGCAGTTGACACTAATGTTAAGCAGCTGTCTTCCAGTCACCCAATCTCAAACCTGACCTAGATCATATTTTAGTGACAACTGGTGAGTGATAATTTGCTTGCTATTTGTAGTTGTAAATATATATGGAATCATTTACAATTTCACTGCAAATAGCAAATAGAGAATATTATCCTCTCTGTACTGTACAGAGCAGAATTGTCAATCTATTTCAACGTAAAAGATTATATTCACATGCAGCATCTAAAGGAAGTCATCATGCAAATTATGCAAATTAGGTGGTAACAAATTGACATATCTTGATGTCTTTTGAGGTCAATGGAAATAAATTTCAGAAGAGAATAAATCAAGCGGGATGTAAAATGGGTTGTCAATTCATGATCAGTTCACCTTATGCTATTCCACAGAGTTAAAATTGGCCCCAATCTGTCTTATTGAATAAGACCAATCATTCTGGTGTTGATTTGTACTGAATCATGGATGATTTTGTGCTGTGACCATTGGAAAATATATCAAACTGTTCAACCTTTTGGTTTTACATAGACCTGTTAGCAGCTAGAAAAGAAGGAACATTTAATCACATCAGATTGCAACTAAAACGCAGATGACAAAAATGAAAGCATTTCCCTGCTCCCTGCCTAATACAGAAATACTGAATAATTGGTGAATTAAAAAGACAATGACATTCAAGAAGCAGGTAAAATATGTTTCTTGTCCTTCCTTGCTCCTTAAACATTTTTGATATTGTATTTCTTTCAGTACGTCTTTGTGGTCAGGAGCTGTCAGGCTCTCCTCAGAACTTAGTGCTCTATAAATCGAAGACCAAAGCTGGGAACAGTGGTAGGTTTCTGAAAAATAAATGTGAGTGTTCATAACCCCCTTAATCACTTTGAAACCAGTCAATGCAGCTTTGGAGGACAACTTTTAGGAGCCTCTGTCACTCTCCCTTTGGTCTCTAGGTTCAGCCTTCACCTGTCTGAGATTTCAGACTTGTCTTTTGAAATGAGGGATGCCAGCATCAGCCAGTTCCCTAACTGGTCCCCTCCCTGCCATGTTAACATCTCAAGCTTGATCCCCCCTCCCCACCCGACCCCAACACTAAATTAAATTCAGTCAGCAAAGCCTAGCTTCACTACTTATTCATAAGGTTTAAACGGTTGGTAGAGCATATCTAAAATCGTGGATCAGAAAATTTCGAAGTATTTAGTGGTATAAAGTCAGCTGGTCTGCAATCAACTATGGAGAGAAGTCAGAGTTAATGTTTTGGGTTGAATGACCCTTCCCAAATTCTGAGGAAGGATCACTTGACCTGAAATCTTTGATTCCTCTCCCCAGATGCTGCCGGACCTGCTGAGTTTTTCCACTGGTTTCTGTTTCTGATTTACAGCACCCGCAGTTCTGTCGGTTTCTGTTGGTAGTATAGTCAGTTCTTGCTAAATGCTATATTTGAGTTTCTGTAAAGTGAATTAGGGAGTCAGAGAGATCTCAGGCTCGCGGGTCAGCAGTGAGAGGGTAATGGAGCAACAGAGGCTATGAACCAGAGAGTCAGTGGTGAAACTGCGGGTAATGGAGCAGCAAGTAGAGATTGCCAATGGCATAACTGAATTTCAGCAATATATTTCTTTAATTTGTACAGACTTTTATTTTTCTTTTATTATACATCGTGTACAGCATTCTTTTAATTGCTTCTTGAAAGTAACATGACACCATTGGTTATGTTTATTCAGAAACACAGGCTAGGGTGCAGACTTGAACCTGCAATGAACAGACAACACCTGCCAACAGACTGTTCAATACCAACATTTTTAACCAATGACCCAATGGCATAGCTGACTCAAATCATAATTTGTGAGTGGGTAGTAAAAGTCAGAACATCTTTGGTATTCAGTGGTCCACTGCCACATGTTCTATTTATACAACGATAGAGCTTCCCAATAATCAAGCTGTGAACCTTTGTTTTTAAATAGCATTACTAGTTACCATGGAGCCAAAGCTTTTAAATTGGAAATATTTAGAGTTGCTGGTGAATATCATTAGATTCCAGGCACCAATTATTTCCGGCTAATCCTGGAAAACTTCAAATACACTAATGTTTTCATAGCTCAGCCCAAATACACAATCTTATTTTTAATGGGGAAGGAAAGTGTAGGATGAATAATAATTTATCCAAAGTATTTCCCTCTGCACGTCTGAATAGTATTGTCAAAAATACGGTTTGAGTTTTTATTAAAATAATGTACTCACATTTTGTACCAAACATGTTGATCATTTTCAAACAACGACTGTCCATTTCTTTTCAAATTGGACAAGGCAGCAGCTGAAAATCTGCAGATCATTTGTAGCCATCCACTTCAGGTCCAGGACTAAGTTGGTGTCGTGTTTTAAATAGATATTGAACACCAAGCCTATCTTCTGCAGGCTGGATGTTGCTAAACCAATCACTGTTTGTAAATTACAGCGATACACAGGTGAAATGTGGCCACATCTACTCCAGTCAGTGGCTTTCTCTTGAACAGACTAAAAATCAGTCACTTAAGGAAAGGTTTGCTTTTGGGTAGGGCCTGTGGAAACAAGAGTACTCCAACTTGCCTTCAGATTACCAATTATATTTTACCCAATTTTTATTTCCATTGAAGTCAGAATTATTGCCTGAGAACTAATTTTAAAAAAAAACTGAAAGAATTGCAGCTGTTGTAAATCAAAACAAAAACCAGAAATTGCTGTAAAAGCTGAGCAGGTCTAGCAGCATCTGTGAAGAGAAATCAGAGTTAACATTTCAGGTCCAATGATCCTTCTTCAGTTGCAAGTTTAAAGTTCTGAGGGTCACTTGACCTGAAAGATTCACTCTGATATCTCTCCACAGTTGCTGCAAGAACTGCTGAGCTTTACCAGCAATTTCTGGTTTTGGTCCTTATTTATTTCTTTTGCTAGATTGTGATTGACTCGTTCCCATCCTGACCAACTTGCTGTCTTACTGAGGGAGGTGGACAAATGTGCACAGCTTCCTGCCACAACCAACTAGCTGCAGTGAGCACCGCCATCAGTTTGAACCTGAAGGTGGGCATGAAATCCCTTTCGTCATCTCAGTTGTCCATTGGCTGTGTCATGGCCTGACGTCAGATTAGCAGAGCTGTTGTTCTGCAACAATGACCCATGCCTGAGGGAAAACAAAGACACAGACTGTCAGCTGAGCTTGCTCGTGATGGTGGGTACCCTATGAGGGGGCAACACACAGAGGTAAATTTGACTTTTTGTATTAGTGTCAAATGGGCAATAGTGGTTCTGCCATTTACATTATATTTTACCCAATTTTTATTTCCATTGAAGTCAGAATTATTGCCTGACAACTAATTTCTGAAAAAAGTCCTGCCTCACTTTTATCAACATTTTTCAAACAGTTAATGGAAGTGACTTTGAACAAAATGTGCTCCCATAAGATTTTCTTTCCCCTCCTATAATCATAAACAGATCATAAAATGAACTTATAAGATGGGATTAAAGCTTAGTACTCACCTATACTTGTATTATCAATTTTATTGTTACCTCGATTCATTATCAATTAAATCAACATCAGTCATTCCTTATATAATATTTAAGAATTAATATCAATTTGTAGATTTGGTGTGGGAAAAGAAAGCAATAGAACTTCATTCAGGAGCCCCTCATCTGACCTTTTATTGTTTTTTAAACATTCGATCTCCTTGTTCCCAAGAAAATGTTTGGATGACCCATATGATTTCCATCCTTTGACTACAAGGTCACATTTATTTGAAAACTAACGTAGTAATCATTCTGTCTCTCCCTTCTCAATACTTTATGCTAGCTGTAAGTGTGATTTTTAAAACTGAATTGTGGTATTGATGCAGGATAGTTCTCTCAAGGAGCTCCAGAAGAAAAAAGCAAGAGTTTTTTTTAAATGAAAAGAAGGCCAGGGGCATCTGGTTGTGTGAGTAACAGGACTATTCATCTTCAATTCGTCACACAGTTATTCATATCAGTGTCGTGTAATTGCTGGTTGTTGCTACAAACATGCACAGTTGGAAGCCAATTGCACATAATGCTTAACTGTTTGCTGTCATTGTTATGGGAAAAGACACTGCATAAGGTTCTTATTGTGGAGATAGAGGGAGAAACAGAATCAATTTCCTTTTTAATATATTGATAAACAGCTGCAGATATAAGGGGGAGAAAAAAACCTAGATTTACCTTCTCGTGACCTGCTGCGGAATGCTGGAAAAATTAATTCCAGAATATTTTGCCGACATTCCTTGAAGTTGGAGGTGATTTACATAGCAGCTCTTCTGCAGCCGTTGGACTTCTTTCATCTTTGCACTGTAAATGGCTTTCATTTTTTTGCCCTGATCTGTATGCTTGAGGTATTGTTGTGATAAATTATGGAGGTACAGAAGTGAAAATGGTGTGTAGATTGTCTAAGAAATTGAGTGCAGTCAGCCTTAAAAGTGGTGGATGATGTGATGAAAAAGCTACCTTACTCTGGTCATGTCACATATGTCCTCAATGAGAAACTGCTTTTAACTTTCTTTGCCCAAAGCAGGGAAAGTGAGTGGATTTATTGAATTAAACGATAACATTTCGCATGTTTAGTTTTGCTGTGACCATGAAATCCTGTCATTATGTTAGTAAAATGTGAGACATACTTCCAGTTGATAGCCTGCTTTTCTTTAAACATCAAAGTGAACTACAATGATTATTCAATTATTTAATTAATGTGTTTAAACAATAGTAGATTACTGTTTTGGCTGCTGTTGGGAATTAGCTGTTCTTCAAAATGACTAGCTTTTTGAAACATTCCTGCAACATTTGGTTATGGTACAATTAAATCTAAAAACACTTTCATAATCTAACAGTTATGATAAAAATAAAGATTGGGAAATATGACATTCTGAAATAAGCTGAAATTGGTGAACATTAAAATATTGTCAGAAAGAGAAAATAAAATCTAGTCAGTGGTTTGAGCACATTGTGTTTTTTTAAACTTAACTTTCTTGTGCTAAGAATTTCACTTTGCTATACATTTTAATGGTTGCGTATTAATATCATTCATCTTTGACCATTTATAATTCTCTCCATTCGTAAAATCTTAGACAATGATATACATATATAGAGCAGTCAGAAATGAGTATTAAATCATAATTATGTTACTCCAAACTGTTATTGAAATGCAATTAAATCTTTTAAATGTCCCTGGTTGGAAGTTGCAAAAATTACAACAGAAACCCAACCCTTGTTAAAATGAATATTGGTAAGAAACGCTTTGCCATTTCATATTAGTTTGTAATAAAGAGCTTTGACTAGAATGCAAATGAAGCTTGATTAAATTGTTAGTTATTAAACCGGTTCTTTATTACAAGCCTCATGCATTTAATTACAAAGATTTTCTTCTTTTGATAAATTATATTCTGTGAAATTAATTAGAACAGTCTGTTCTGTATTTGTAAAAACATGACTAAAGTTGTTAAAAAACAAATCTGTTTGGGTACTAATTGTGGTAACTGCCCATTCGTTTGAAGCTACATGTTATTACAAGTTAATTTATAAAGCATTTTAAAATGCAACTTATCTGGATATGGCATACCAGATGCAAACAGACACTTACTGTCATGTCTAGAAACTTTATTGCACTTGCAGCTTGAAATTTTTTAAAAAGGAAAATAGATTCTCTAGCTTTTGATGTGTTGATTGGGAAGGAGGAAAGGACAGCTGCAAACAGATCTCCAGGGACCTGGCTCGATAGCTAAATGAAGACCTCTAGTGCTTTCTTGTTAGCCAAGATAGATCTACGTCCAGATGAACCGCAATTAGTCAATTGTGAAGGCTCTAGGTGGACGCGATCAGAAGCCACAAATCAGTTTTCTCTGGGACTTAGTTATTGGCAGATTTGGCCCCAGGCACTGTCCTGCTGGTGCTGGCCTGGCTGTAATTTTTCCCATATTGAAGTGTTTTTTAAGTCTGGAACTGAGAGAGAGAGTGGTGATCCCTCGGTAACAGTCATGTCATGAGCCTGTCAGATATCTATCAATCAATCAGGAAATGATTTGCCTGATTTTATGTAACTAGGTACATCTCATTAGCAATAGTGCTGACTGCTGATGTAGTGTGTGTATTATGGTTGCTGCCTTAGAGAGCTGGACATCAGGGTTATTTAGATGCAAATATTTCAGATGGATTTATTGTGAACGGTTAAGCATTTGACTTTGCTGGATTTAGATGACAAATAAACCCAAACACACAACTGGAGTCAATATAATCTTAGTCGTTTACCACAAAAATGTACTTCACAAATACCTCATGAAGTATGTGCACCTAATTAAATTAAGTCATCGTTTAGCAAAGAAATAAGCACACAGTTTCCTTCATTTAACTGCAAAATTATTTTAAAAAATCAGGAATTCCTTTATAAAAAATGTCAAATTTTTATCATAATATTGAAAAACTTCCTCTAATGTGAATTTGATACATGGCTTTTTTTGTTACATTATCCCTCCATCATAATGTAACCATATTGTTTTCATTTGTCAAGTACAATAATCTGACTTTAGTTTTCTCTTATTTTTAGTAAGGCATTGGTTTCAACAAATGTTTTGCTTCTAAGCCAAAATTATCACCTCAATCAATTAAACTGTTATCATGATGGTGCCAGACACATACAACTATTACAATAAAAATTAGATCCTCCTAAATAGGATAGATTTTTTTCAAAAAGCAAGGAGTTCCAAATGTTAAATTACCTTAAGTACCTTTCAGACACAAAATTCCCAGAAACTGAACCAACATCAGAAAGTATAGACATTTTAAAAAAAGTATATAATTTTGTTCACCTTAAAATTCTCACTTGTTTGATTGCAATGAACCAATGAGCAACATTTAACTTTTTTCTAAAATGTCTTTATTTATATCTTTGCTAAATTATCTTCCTCAAATACTGTCACTAATGCTAAAATATTTTCATTTATCAAAATTACATTAAACTATGACAAATGTACAAGCTCATGTTAGGCACAATACACAAGTTTTATATTAATCCATATGTCACTTCAGTAATAGAGGAAACTGAATTTCTATTAAAAGTTTTTGCCACAAAACTGCTAACTTATATTACATTCTGTTTGACATCCTAACATGAAGCTGCAACACTTGATCACATTGTCTGCAGTAGTACTGGGAGTTATGGCGTTCATGTTGTTGTGCTCTTGCATGATGAAGCGTTCTATTTATATTAAAATTAGAGCAGTCCTGTGGGGGGTATAGCTGAAACAACAAACACTGGGCTATTGAAACTGCTTATATGTAGGGACAATGACAGCAAGATGGCAGCCTTCACTGAGATGGGCCTTAATAAGATATCTACCATGTGCCGTCAAAACTCAGTTTCACAGCCCCATGGCAACTTCTAAGGAAAAGAATTATGGTGTTATAATGCAGAAAGAAGCCATTCAACCCATCATTCTGCACTGAGCCTCTGAGCATTTTGGCTAAATGCCAATCTGCTGCCTTTTCCACATGATCCTTCACATTTGTTTCTATTTAGATACTATACTAATGCCCTGCCTCCATTAAACTTTTAGGCAATGCATTCCAAACCCTAACTACTTACTGTGTGAAAATGAAAATCTCATCTTGCATTTGTTTCTTTTGCAAAACATTTAAAGCAGTACACTCTGGTTCTCAATTCTCTTAAGACTGGGAACAGGTCTCCATATCCACTCTGTCCAGACCCGTCAATTTTGAAAACTTCAACTGGATCTCCTCTTAGCCCCAGCTCTTCCTGGAAAACAGTTTCCACTTTCTGGGACCATTTTTGTAAACCTATTCAGCACTATCTTCACATTTTCCTGAAGTGTGGTGCCCAGAAATGTACATGATACTCCAGCTAAGGCCTGACTAATGTCTTACAGAAGAGTTTAGAATAACTCTCTGCTCTTGCCATGATAATGTAGTCTAGAATAATTTATGTTTTATTAATTAATCTCTAGCTGTCCTGCCACCTTTAACGTATATAGGTGGCCCCCGCTAACCAAATATAGAGCATTCCCAGGAAATCTTTCGAAAGCCAAATATGGCATAAAGTGAAGGTGCATGATTTATATGGGAAAAAGTTTTGCCATTTTTCATGAGAGAAAATCCTCTTTGGATTCACAAAAACAGGTACTAATGTAGGTAATTCGAAACAGTGAAATAGTGTAAAGCGAACATTTGAAAGAACAAAGAAAATTTACAGCCCAGGACCAGGCCCTTCGGCCCTCCAAACCTGAGCGGATCCAAATGTACGGTCTAAACCTGTCGGTCAATTCCTAAGCATTTGTATCCCTCTACTCCCCACCTACTCATGCATTTATCCAGATGCATCTTAAATGAATCTACCATGCCTGCCACTACCACCTCTGCTGGCAATGCGTTCCAAATGCCCACCACCCTCTGTGTGAAGTACTGTGTGAAGTATCCCCCTTAAACTTTCCACCTCTCACCTTGAAAGCGTGACCTCTCGTTATTGAATCCTTTGCCCTGGGGAAAAAAGCTTGTCTCTATCCATCCAGTCTGTACCCTTCGTGATTTTATAAATCTCAATCAGGTCCCCCCTCAATCTCCTTTTTTCTAATGAAAATAAACCTAACCTACTCAACCTTTCTTCATAGCTAGTACCTTCCATACCCGGCAACATCCTCATAAACCTTCTCTGCACCCTCTCCAAAGCATTCACATCCTTTTGGTAATGTGGCGACCAGAACTGTATACAGTATTCTAAATGCGGCTGAACCAATGTCTTGTACAATGTTAACATGACATGCCAGCTCTTATACTCGAAAAGCAGGGGATACCTGTACATGTAAAACCCACTCTGGCTTCTGCTGCTGCATGTACTGGAGAAAAATGCCTTTTATTTTATATTGTCTATCCATCTAGCGAACTACATAACCTTACACTTAGAGTCATAGATTTGCAACATGGAAAGAGACCCTTCGGTCCAACTCATCCATGCCGACCAGATATCCCAACCCCACTCTAGTCCCACCTGCCAGCACCCAGCCAATGTCCCTCTCAACCCTTCCTATTCAAATACCCATCCAGAAGCCTTTTAAATGTTGCTAGTGTACTAGCCTCCACCACTTCCTCTGGCAGTCCATTCCACTCACGCACCATCCTCTGCATGACTCTCTGTATTGAACTTAGTCAGTTACCTATCTAAAACATATTTAATAGATTTACATTTTAGGGTCAGACTGCTAATTTTCTGTAAATTCAGCTAAATGTCAATTCTTTATTATTCACTCGTGGGACATGGGGATCGCTGGCTGGGCAAGCATTAATTTTCCATCCGTAGTTACCCTTGAGAAGATGATAGTGAGCTCCCTTCTTGATCCGCTGCAGTCCACATGCTGTGGATTGACCCACCATTCTTTTATAGAGGAAATTCCAGGAGTACGCCCAGCAACAGTGAAGGAACGGTGATATATTTCCAGATCAGGATGCTGATCAGCTTGGAAGGGAATTTGCAGGAGGTGCTGTTCCCACGTGTCTACTGCCCTTGCCCTTCTAGATGGAAGTGCCATGGATTTGGAAGGTGCTGTCTAAAGATCTTTGAATTTCTGCAGTATAGATAGTGCACAATGCTATTGGGTGTCGATGCAACAGGAAGTGGATGTGGCATCAAACTGTTTGCTTTGTCCTGGATGGTGTCAAGTTTCTTCAGTGTTCCTGGAGATGCATTCATTCAGGCAAGTCGGATTATTCCTTCACACTGCTGACTTGTGCCTTGTAGATGGTAAGCAGGCTTTGGTAACTTGCCATAGTATTCCAAGCCTCTGACCTGCTCTTGTAGCCACTGTTTGTGGCGAGTCCAGTTGAGTTTCTGGTCAATGATAAACCCCCGGATATTGACACTGCAGGATTAAGTGATGATAACATCATTGAAGTGTTAAGGGTGGTGGGTAGACTCTCTCTTATCAGTGATGGTCATGGCCTGGTATGTGTGGCACAATTGTTACTTGCCACTTGTCAGCCCAAGCTTGGATATTGTCCAGATTTTGTTCCATTTGGACACGTACCGATTCAGTATCTGAGTCACGAATGGTGCTGAACATTGCAATCACTTCACCTCTGGAATTCAGCTTTTATCTGTATTTGAACCAAGGCTGTAATAAGGTCAGAAGCTGAGCGGACCTGACGGAACCCAAACTGGGAGTCACTGAGCAGGTGCTACTTGATAGCACAGTTGATGACACCTTCTGTCACTTTACTGATGATCGAGAACAGGCTGATGGGTTGGTAATTGGCTGGGTTGAATCTGTCCTGCTTTTTATGTACAGGACAAAATTTCCATACCTGGGACATTTTCCACATTGTCAGGTAGATGCCAATGTTGTAATTGTACTGGAATAGCTCAGCTAGGGGAGCAGCAAGTTCTTGAGCACAAGTTTTCAGTACTATTGCCAAAATGTTGTCAGACCCCATTGCTTTTGCAGTATCCAATGTATCTAACCACTTCTTGATATCATATTGAGAGAATAGAATAGGTTGAAGACAAGTATCTGTAAAGCTGGGGTCCACTAGAGGAGGCAGAGGTGGTTCATCCACTCGGTACTTCAAGCCGAAGATTCCTGCGAAAGCTTCAGCATTGTCTTTTGCACTGATTTGTCGGGCTCTTCCATCTTTGATGATGGGGATATTTGTGGAGCCTACTTCTCTAGTGAGTTGTTTAATCATTCACCACCATTCATGACTGGATGTGGCAGGACTGTAAAACTTAGATATGATTCATTGGTTGTGATATGGCTTCACTCTGTCTATCACTTGCTGCTTATGCTGTTTGGCATAGAAGTAGTCCTGTTTGGTGCCTTCACCAGGTTGACACCTCATCTTCAGCTATGCCTGATGCTGCTCTTGCCCTTATGCCCTCCTGCACTCTCCATTGAATCAGGGTTGATCCCCTGGTTTGATGGTAATTGTTGAGTTGGCGTTATGCCAGGCCATTAGATTACAGATTGTGCTGGAGTACAATTCTGCTGATAGTGATGGCCCATAGCACCACATGGAAGCGCAGTCCTGAAATGCTACATCTGTTTGAAGCCTGTCCCATTTCACATGGTGATAGTGCCATCCAAAACATCGGAGGTCATTTTCAATGTGAAGGTGGGAATATAGAAGGACTATATAATGGTCACTCTTACTGATACTGTCTTGGACAAATGCATCTAGAATGAGTAGATGGATGAAGTCAAGTATGTTTTTCCCTCACCACCTGCTGCAGACCCAGTCTAGCAGCTATGTCCTTTAGGATCCAACCAGCTCAATCAGTAGTACTGCTGCTGAGTCACTCTTGGCTGACATTGAAGTGTCCCACCCAGAGTACATTTTGAGCCCTTGCCACCCTCGGTGCTTCCTCCAAATGTTTTTCAACATGGAGTACCGATTCATCAGCTGAGGGATGTGGTAATCAGCAGGAGGTTACTTGTTTAACGTGAAGCCACGAGATTTCACGGGGTCCAGAGTCAATGTTTAGGATCCCCAGAGCAACTTCCTTCTGAATGTAAACCGCTGTGCTGCCGTGTCAGTCCTGCCAGTGGGACAGGGCATATCCAGAGATGGTGATGGTGGTGGCTGGGCCATTATCTGTGAGGTATGATTCCATGAGCATGACTATGTCAGGTTGCTCCTTGACTAGTCTGTGAGACAGTTGGCACTAGACCCCAGATGTTACTGAGGACAACTTTGCAGGGTTGACAGGGCTGTGTCAGCCGTTATCTTTTCTGGTGCTTAGATTGATGCAAAGTGTAGACAGAATAAAGTGCCCTGTTCCTCAGGGAAGAGAGCTATGTTGCCAAAGTCTCCTGCACAATCTGCAGCACTGACCTAATCATGGAGAAACCAGATGAAGCAATGTGATCTGGCACTACTTATGGGTGGCATGGTGGCACAGTGGTTAGCACTGTTGCCTCACAGCGCCAGGGACCCAGGTTCAATTCCCTCTCAGGAAACTCTCTGTGTGGAGTTTGCACATTCTCCCTGTGTCTGCGTGGGTTTCCTCCGGGTGCTCCGATTTCCTCCCACTGTTCAAAAAATGTGCAGGTTAGGTGAATTGGCTATGCTAAATTGCCCCTAGTGTTAGGTGAAGGGGTAAATGTAGAGGAATGGGTCTGGGTGGGTTGCTCTTCGGAGGGTCGGTGTGGACTTGTTGGGCCGAAGGGCCTGTTTCCACACTGTAAGTAATCTAATCTAATCACCTATTTTTATACACTTGTTGACTGAGGACTGAGAGATTCTATACAGGTCCACATTGGCTCCTTTGAAATTGTTGGTTAAGTAAACATTTAGTGTAGTCGTTACCATGCCAGTTACTTGGATAGGAGGGCCACCCAGTTCACGCATCCAGCTCTAGCAGGTGACAGGTCTGCTCTCATGTCCCAGGACATTGTCAATCTGCAGTGGCACAGCAACATGCTCATCTGGAGCAAACTGCATAATGGCCAGGAGATACTGAGCCTGTTATACCTCCTGCAAATCCTGAGAGGACTTTCAGCTGTGACCTCTTCATGGAGAGCCATTCGACAGCGGTGGTACATTGTGGCTGGCCCTGATGTAAATCCTTGGTTTCTCTAGGCATTCTTTGCACAGCAGGATAATACCTGTCTTAGGTGGATCCATTGCTACCTGTACATCCCATCAGTTCTGAGTTTCCACATATTCTCATTTTAAGTTTTCATCTCCCCACCATATGCAGGTCTACAACATAGTCATACCAACCATTGTGATGCTCTGTACCCATTTCAGCAAGTTGGTGGTGACCATCATTGAATCCTGCCTCCTGCAGTACCCCTTGCCCTCCATTCTCGATCATCTTCCACTATTAACTGGGAGTTATAACCCCAGGTCACAATTATCATCCCCTCTGCATCCCAGTTTGTTGCCTCCAATCCACACAATTGATTTCCCCAGTGCAGCAGTGATCCTGTAAGACCTTTGCCATTCAGTGAACTGGCTTCCAGGATTGTCCATTGCCCAGCTGGTCAGACAGGACCAGTGCTGAATTTATAGTCCAAATGTAGTGATTACAGGTTTTGCTCAATTCAGGTTAAATTTAATTTCCCTGGGTGGGTTAAACTGTGGCAATAGGGGGGGAGGTTAGAAGTCTTAAAAACATGTGGAATTTTGTGCCAAGAAACTTTGTACGAAAATATATATGACTCATTCATGCATTGGCCAGGTTAACCACACTTCGAAATCATAGGATGGAATTTCAGCTTTGTGTCTTTGCAATTCTGGCTGGGTCCCACTTTATTAATTGGAAAAAAAACTTTTAAAATTTTAGCTTCAGCTGACCTTTGTTTATTTTCTTTCTTTATCTGTATCTCACGTAAATGGTCGCTCCCTATTTCATTTTGTACGTTTTTGTCTTTCTACCTAATTCTTGAGTCCTTTAATGTCACTAATTTGAAAATTTGCCAATGATTTTAAAAAAGTGACCTTTAAAAATTCTTAAACTCATCACAAATATTTTTGGTGTGAGTGATAGGAATGTGAAATGTCATCTTTTTGAATCTTTATCTATTCTTATGATTTTCTCAAACTGCGCCAGGAAAGCACTGAAGTATTATCCAGAAGCTTGTGGCTGCTTGCTTCTGTTGGAAAAGTTTCTGCAGCTGATTGAAACACTAGTGGAGCATTTCTGGAGGAGTGAAATCTTGGCGATGTTTCCCTCCACATAAGCTGTTCAAATGCTTTCGACAACATCTATGACCCAGTTGATGGGCCAGATTGCTTCCCATGTGTCTTGCTGCAGCTGGGAACTGATATAGAAGACAGCAGAGCGAGGTTTAAATGTGGAAGAAAGCTCAAAACACCCTTTTCATGTTCTTTAAAATAGTAGCCACATAGAGTGGTCAAATAATTAATCTGCACTGCTCAATGTTTGTTGACAAATCCAAAACTAAGTAAGATATGGATCTAATTTTAAGTATCCATTCCAGTACTTTTGCTGTGATCCAGTACAAAATGTTATGTCCATTTTCTTCGTATCATATTTCATGGCAGAACATTCTTGACATGATCTTACATAACTTGATGAACAGTTTTTGAATCTGTCTCATTTAGGTTGTCATAATCTACCATCCCATCATCAGCCTCTTTCCTCTCAAATCTCTGAATGAGCTGTTGTGAATTAAATCTGCCCCACAAAACCAAAACAATTTTTATCAAACCACAACAATGACAAAAAGGGAACTATCTGCCAACTTCCTCATTAACTAGTTTCCCCCTTGCCACCAACCTCCACTATTGCCTCTCCACCATTGTCTGCCTCAGTGAGATGGTACATAGAACATAAGAACTAGAAGCAGGAGTAGGCCATCTGGCCCTTCGAGCCTGTTCTGCCATTCAATAAGATCATGGCAGATCTTTTTGTGGCCTCAGCTCCACTTACCTGCCCTCTCACTGTAACTGTTGATTCCTTTACAGTTCAAGATTATCTTAACTTTTAAAAGCATTTACTGAGGAAACCTCAACTACTTTAATGGGCAAGGACTTCCATAGATTCACAACCCTCTGGGTGAAGAGGTTCCTTCTCAATTCAGTCCTAAATCTGCTCCCCCTAAATTTGAGGCTTTGTCCTAGTTTCACCTGCCAGTGGAAACATCCCCTCTTTGTCTGTCTATCTTATCTATTCCCTTCATAATATTATAATATTTTATAGAGACCCCCCCCACCTTCATTCTTCTAAATTCCAATGAATATAATTCTAGTCTATTCAATATCTCCTCATAAGCCAATCCCTTCAACTCTGGAATCAAATCTAGTGAACCTCCTCCAGTGCCAGTACATCCTTTTTCAAGCAAGGAGACCAAAACTGCACGTAATACTCCAGGTGTGGCCTCACCAACACCCTATACAGCTGCAACATAACCTCCCTGCTTTTAAACTCCATCCATTTAGCAATGAAAGACAAAATTCCATTTGCCTTCCTAATTGTCTGTTGCACCTGCAGACCAACCCTCTGTAATACATGCACATGGACTCCCAGGTCCCTCTGCACAGCACCGTGCTGCAAGTTATTTTTTTAATCTGTTCATGTAATAGTCCTCTTAACTGTTATTCCTACCAAAATGGATGACTTCACATTTATTAACATTGTACTCCATCTGCCAGATCTTTGCCTATTCACTTAAACTATGTCCCTCTGCAAAGTTTTGGTCCTTTGCACACTTTGCTCTACCATTCATCTCAGTGTCATCCACAAACTTTGACATACAACACGTGGTCCCCAACTCTAAGTCATCCACTGAGCCAATTCCATCCTTATCAATCCAGTCACAGTCAGAAAATAACCTGAAATGGCTTTTCTTTACTCTCACACATTTTGCACATTGCCATGCAAAAGCACATTACACAAAGGAGCTTTCCAAGACAGAAACAACAAAACACATTGTATTTACCAAGCTTCATTGTATTAAAATGTCTTAAGGTGATTTTCAGGAGTGTTATCAAGTAACATAAAGGCACCAGGCCACATGACACAAAAGCAATAGCAAAAGTTATCTCTGATATTTACTTAAGATGTAGTTTGAATCCATCCCATTTCACATCTCTAAACTGGCATCCAGCTAAAGAATCTGAAATCATGCACCTTTTCATGTTACTGATGATGCCCAGCTCCAGCTTATCCTCGACTGACTGAACTATCAGACTGTTCATTCAACATCCAGTACTAAATAAGCACAAGTTTCCTCCTCATATTGGGAACACCAATGTAATTATCTTCAGACATTGTCACAAACTCCATAATTAGCCAAAAATCTCCATCCTTCTCTGTACCATTTGTCTTGGGCTGAATCAGGCTTGATTATAACCTTGATATCATATTTAACTCCAAATTGAGCTTTGGACTAAATAGCCATATTGCTGCTCAGACAGTCGATTTCTGCCTTTTGTCCAATTCTGCCCTTTCCCAGTTCACTTGCTGAACACAACATGCATAACTTGGCTACCTGTACACTTCACGATACCACCCAATCTGGGTCAACCTTCTACAATTTACCCTTCAGATACATGAGATGGTTTAACACGCTGTCCACCTCAAACTCATATCAAACCTGCACACCAATAACTCCCATGGTCCATGAATTGCAAAGGCTCCTTGTTAAATAGTAGCTTTTTAGTACAATTTTCAAGTTCCCATCCTTGTTTCTCAATCTATCATGTCCTCCCTGTCTCTAATGTATTTTCTACTGTTCTCTAGCCATACAATCCTCAGAAAGATCTGCACAATTTTGACATATCCCACTTTCAATCAGCCCACCATCCATTGCCACACCTTCATGAGTCAAGATCCTAAGTTCAGGAATTCCCTCCTTAAATCTCCATCTCTCATTTCTTCTTTCAGACACTCTTTAAAACCTACTTGTATGATGGTGGCTATTGCTTTTGTGTCATGTGGCCTGGTGTCTTATGTTACTTGATAACACTCCTGAAAATCACCTTAAGACATTTTAATACAATGAAGCTTGGTAAATACAAGGTGTTTTTGTTGCTTCTGTCTTGGAAAGCTCCTTTGTGTAATGTGCTTTTGCATGGCAATGTGCAAACAATTAGAAAACAACCAGCAATGTGTGTTTAATTAGCTAACAACAACAACATGAGTGCAATTAGTTAACAACCAACCAATCACTGGATATAAATGAAGGAATGAAAATCTGTGTGGTTTTTCTTTAGTATGTTTGATTCTGAGGTGAAATTATGCTGACACAGACTCTGGTGAGCCCAAACTGATTCAGGATTTGCTGTACTAAGAGCCTGGTGTTAAAAAAATTTAATATTTAAATAACAGAATAAAACAGAAAGATCTGGAAAAAAAATCTCACAGGTCAGTAAAGAGAAAAATAGAGTTAGCTGGCTGGATTTCCAATTTGGAGTCAGGACTCTGATGTCAGTCTTGACTCTGACCATTCAGAGAAGAGTCACCTGACAATGCTGGGATTGGTCAATGAGTAGGCATATTCACTGTCCAATGAAGGATGCTGGGATGATTCCTAGTATTGGAGGGCCATTATAAGGTACCCCTGTTTTTGCAGGTAAGAGCAAACGGTATCTCTGTGCGAGAGTATGACCTTTAGACCTTTAGGGCGGCACGGTGGCCCAGTGGTTAGCACTGCTGCCTCACAGCGCCTGTAGACCCGGGTTCAATTCCCGACTCAGGCGACTGACTGTGTGGAGTTTGCACATTCTCCCCGTGTCTGCGTGGGTTTCCTCCGGGTGCTCCGGTTTCCTCCCACAGTCCAAAAGATGTGCGGGTCAGGTGAATTGGCCATGCTAAATTGCCCGTAGTGTTAGGTTAAAGGGGTAAAGGTAGGGGTATGGGTGGGTTGCGCTTCGGCGGGTCGGTGTGGACTTGTTGGGCCGAAGGGCCTGTTTCCACACTGTAAGTAATCTAATCTAATGTAAGTAATCTAAAAAAAAACTCATCCATGCTGACATATATCCTTGCCTAATTTAGTCCCATTTTCCAGCACTTGGCCCATATCTCTTTAAACCCTTCCTATTTATATACCCCTTCAGATGCTTTTTAAATGCTGTAATTGAACAAGCCTCCACCACTTTCTCTGGTGGCTCATTCCATACACACACCACAGTCTGTGTGGAAAAAGTTGTCCCTTGGGTCCCTTTTGTATCTTTCCCCACTCCCCCTGAACCTATGTCCTCTAGTTCAGGACCTCAGGGAAAAGACCTTGTCTGTTTATCCTATTCATGCCCCTCATAATTTTGTAAACCTCTAAGATCACCCCTCAGCAGTTTTTGCTGTAGCAACGGATGCTGTTTACCAGAGTAAGTTTTTATATATCAATTCAAAGTGCTGATCTAATTCATTAATTATGTCATGATATCCAGTGTAGGTTATTAATCTTTAATCTCATTAACATGTAAGCCTTTAACTTTGGGTTGAGAGAAAATGGAAAAAAAATGAGCTGGGACACTTTGATTACCGTTTGAAAGTCCCTTGACCTGAAAGCAGCCAAGCTCAATGGGAATTTATAAAGGAATGTCAAAGTAATGTGGCAGAAACTGTCTACTGGACTCTGTCTACTCCTGTGAGAATTCTATAGGTTTCCATGAGATCATCCCTTATCCTTCAAAATTTCAGTGAGTAAAGTCCTAACTGATTCAGTCTCTCTATGTACATCAGTCCTGCCTTCCCAGGAATCAGTCTGGTAAAGCTTAGTGGCCAGACATCTCTCCTCAGATAAGAAGAGCAAACTGCATAACATATTCCAGGTGTGGTCTCCACCAAGACCCTGTATAATTGCAGCAAGGCATTCCTGATCTTGTACTCATCCTCCTGCTATGAAGGCCGACAAACTATTTACCTTCCTTACAGCCTACACTTATATACTTTCAGCAACTGGAGTAAAAGGACACCCAGATCTCATTGTGCATTCCCTTTCCAGATTTATTTCTGCTCAAGTAATGTCTTTCTTTTGCTACCAAAGTGAACCTCACATTTATCCGCATGATACTTCAACAGCTGTGCATTTCCCCTGCATTTCCCCTGCACTCAACTTCTCAAACACACTCTCAAACATCTCTACATCCTCCTCCCAGCTCACCCTCCCACCCAGCTTTATGCCATCTGCAAAAGTGGTGTCACTATGTACTTTGTATTGATGGATAGATAACATATTCCACCATGATATGGTTGAGCTGACAACAAAAACAGGAAAGTTTATATTTGCCTAAGCAAGCTCTCTGTGGTGATAATTATTTTCTACCCTGGGATGTTTACTCTACAAAGGTCTTTGTTAAATAGCTGGACATGGAGAGGGCATGAAGATGGCATAGGAGGCAGGAAGAGCAGACAGTGGGCTCTAGGTGAGTGTGTGAGGGTAAAGAGCCAGAAGAATGAACCATTTTTGCACCCTGCTAACCACCCTCTCACCCTTCTCTTTCTCTTTTTTTTCTCTCTTTTTTTTTCTCGCTCTCCCCTCGCTCTCCCCTCGCTCTCCCCTCGCTCTTCTCTCACTCTCTCTCTCTTTCCCACTCCCTCCCTTGCTGTCTAGAAAATCTGTCAACATGATAGCTTCAAATATTTTTCTTTGGAACTATTGCATTTGGGTTTTAACCCAAAATTCAAGACATAAATAATTGCAATGTTTGAGAGGAAGAAAAAAAAAATGTCTGTTAAATTGCATATTCTGTGACTGAATTTTATTTTTGCCTATTCAAGGTTGGCTGATAGATACATAAGAACCAATAGCAGGAATAGGCTGTCAGGCCCTTTGATCCTGCTCTGTCCTCCAATAAGATCATGGCTGATCTTTTTGTGGACTTAGTTCCACTTACCCGTGCTCTCACCATATCCCTTAATCCCTTTATTGTTTAAAAAATAGTCTATCTTAGCTTTAAAAATGTTTATTGAAGTCACGTCAACTATTTCACTGGGCAAGGAATTCCATAGATGTACAACCCTCTGGGTGACGAAGACCCTTCTCGACTCAGTCCTAAATCTGCTCCCTCTAAACTTGAGGCTATGCCCTCTTGTTCTGGGTTTTACCTGCCAGTGGAAACATCCTCTCTGCTACTATTTTACGTATTACCTCTATGGTCTGGTCTACATGTGATGACAGACCAACAACATTATCGATTCTTAAATGGCTCAGTTCAAGGACAATTAGGAAGGGGCAACACTGGCCTTGCCAGCGACACCCACATTCCATCAAAGCATAAAAAGCCTCGAGACTCAAAACCACAAACCTCAGCACTTGCAAGTTCTACAATTTTATTTTATCATTGACTGGAAATTTGCTCATTGACAGTACAGGACAGAACTTTGTTTTTGGTCTTGCTTCCATTGAGGAAATTATGAGGAGTGAAGATTAGGAGGGAGATATTGTCAGGAGCATTCTGAACTTGATTTCTTTCTTGGTTAAACCAGCATTAGTTCTTCAGCTCCGTCAGAGGATAAACGTGTACACTACAGATGTGGGGAGGCCTCTCAACTTCAAGCAGTTAAAGTAAGAAAACCAAACATAGCCAAGAGAAAACTGCTGCAAGGAGATTGACACAGATCAAGTCCTTACATTTTGTGTTTTCTTCTCAAAGTTAAAATATTTACTGCTGCTTTGATTCCAGGAAAGCTTCCAGTGTTGGATAACTGAATGATAGAAGAGAATGAAAACCATCAGGGCATTGTGGTTTATCTTGTGGCTTTCTTGTTTGGACCAGCCATAGAGATTGTTTGTTTGTATTTCCGAACATGTTTTCTGACTCCACCTAATATCAGTAAAGTACAAAACATAGGGGTAGATTCTTTGTTGCCAAGCAGTCCTGAATAGCTGGCCGACAATATCGTGGTGAGGCCTGCTCTGGTTTGAGGTCTGCTTCTCATTAAGTGTCTGTGGTGGACTGTGAGCGCAAATCATGGTACCCTTGGCAACGCGTTGGCTCTGGATTATCGCAGCGTCAAGCAGCCTTGCCAGGCGAAGTTAATCCCATTGGGTTGGGTGTGGGGGCACTTTACTCTTGGGAGTGGAGGAAGCCAAAGGCACAGCAGCCCAGACTGAGTCCGATGGAGCACTCCTGTCCATACAGATCCCAGAAAGCATTTTTAAGAAACATTCCCATTTGGATTCTTCGTCAGTAGGCTGAGTTGATATAGGGAAAAGTGTGTACAATTTTGGAGCAGAAACAGGCCCTCAGCCCTTTGAGCTTGCTCTGCTAGTTTGGGCAGCACAGTGGCACAGTGGTTAGCACTGCTGCCTCACAGCGCCAGAGACCCGGGTTCAATTCCCGCCTCAGGCGACTGACTGTGTGGAGTTTGCACGTTCTCCCCGTGTCTGCGTGGGTTTCCTCCGGGTGCTCCGGTTTCCTCCCACAGTCACAAAGATGTGCAGGTCAGGTGAATTGGCCATGCTAAATTGCCCGTAGTGTTAGGTAAGGGGTACATGTAGGGGTATGGGTGGGTTGCGCTTCGGCGGGGCGGTGTGGACTTGTTGGGCCGAAGGGCCTGTTTCCACACTGTAAGTAATCTAATCTAATCTAATCAATAAGACCAATGGCTGATCTAATTATTTCCTGCCTACCCCGATAATCTTTTACATGCTGGCTTATCAAGAGCCAATCGCTTTTGCTTCTGTTTTTGAGGTTTTGAGGAAAAGCTTTCCAAAGACTCAAGATCCTGTGACAGAAAAAATTCTCTTCATTTGTCTTAAATGGGTGGTCCCTGACTTTTAAGCAGTGACCCCCAATTCTAGGCTCTCCCACAAGAGTAAACATCCTTTCTGCATCTCCCCTGTCAAGATTCCACAAAATCGTTGTATATTTCAATCAAATTACCTTTTATTCTTCTCCCTCCAGAAGATATGAACTCAGCCTGCCCAACCTTTCCTTGTAAGACATCCCATCATTCTGGGTACTACTTCCAGTGCATTTCTATCCTAGCTTAAATAAGGACACCATTACTTTGCACAGTACTTTTGATGTGGTTCCTCAATGCCTTGCATAACTAAAGCATAATCTCCCCACCATTGAATTTAATTCTCTGCACAATAAATAATTTATATTTACTTCCCTGATGAATTGCTGTACCCACATACTAACCTGTTTACAATTCATGCACGCAGACCCCAGGTTCCACTGCATCTCAGCTCTGCCATCTCTATGCAGATGATACATCTCCTTTCTATTCTTCTGCCAACATGGACAAGTTTCCCAAGATATACAGTATCTGCCACATCTTTGCCCGGCCACGTAACCTATTGGTATCCCTTTATAGGCTTAAATCCTCTTCACAACTTAATTTCCTACCTATCTTTGGCCCATCAGTATATTTAGCAACCATACCTTCAGCCGCTTCATCCAAGTCATTTATATAAATTGTAAAAGATTGACACCAAAGCAGTGATCACTGGCATGCCACTTGATGTATCTTGCCAACCAGAGAATTACAGAACAGAAAAAGGTCACTCTGCCCATCATAACTGCACTGGCTATGAGTGTGATGCCAATTTGCTTGCTTTTCCCTGTAGCCCTCAACTTGTTTCTATTTAACTAATAACCTGATATCCTCCTTGAATATGTCTGTTGATCCTGCCTCCACCACAATTCCAAGCACAGGATTCCAAACTCTGACTAGCTGTTATGAGGAAAAGAAATTCTACCTCCTTTCACATTTTGTGATCCACTTTAAAACTATACCATCTGGTTCTTGATTTGTTTTACAAGCAGAATGTTTCTCCTTATCCATTCTGTCCAGATCCATCATGATTTTGTAAACTTCGGTCACATCTTCCTTCCAAATTCTTTACCCAAGGAAGACAGTCCTAACTTCTCTAACTTAACCTAATAACTGAAGTTTCTTTTTCCTAGAACCATTCTCTCATACCTTTTTTTGTGCCTTCTCCAGTACATTCATATCCTTCCGTAAGTGTGGTGCCAGATCTTCAAACTGAAGTCTAACCAGTGTTCAATATATATATTCATCAAAAACTCTGTACTCTTATAATCTATGCCCCTATCAATTCAACCAAGAACACGGCATCATTTAAGAAATGTTCTCTCTGCGCTGCCACCTATAATTGCTCTACTCTGTTTCGTTAGCCAGCCAATCTTCCATACGGGACAGTATGTTATCACCTGCATTATGAGCTTTTATTTTCATCAATAACTTTTAGGTTATTAAAAGCAATTTGAAAATCTAAGTACAATACATCCAACGAGTTCTCATTTATTCACAGCATGTTACATCCCCAAAAAGCTCCAATATATTCAAAGTTTGTGAGAAGATTTGTGAGAAGCTCCAATATATTGGTTAAACACGATTTCCCTTTGAATAAACCATGTTAACTTTATCTAAGTGCCCTGCAGTAACATCTCTAATGGTTTCTTCTAATATCTTCTAATATCTTCTATCTTCACAATGCTTTCCAGCTTTGTGACTCCTCCATTTCCAATCTATCGGAACCTTTCCTGAATTTAAGGAATTTAAAAAATTATAAGTAATGCATCAAATATCTCTCAATCCCTTCTTTCAAGGTTGTAGAATTAAACCCATATTCATCAAGACATAGGGACTTGATAGCATGCAACTTCAACTCTTACCCCAGTTTCACTTCCCTGGTCATTGTAATTTCCTTGAGTTCCTTGCTCCCTTCTATTTGCTGATTTTTAGCTACTTCTGGAATGTTATTTGTATCTCTTACAGTGAAGACCAATACAAAATATCTGTTCAATTCATCCTGCCTTCTCCTTATTTTCTATTAGAAATTTCTCAGAATCATCTTCTATAGGATGAACTCATTGATAAATCTTTTCTTTTCTGAAATATCTACAAAAACTCTTGCTTTCAGTTTTTAAGGACTTCTAGCTATCTTTCACATGCATTCTAATTTTTTCATACATTTTAATCATTGGATCACTCTTTTCTGTTTTATATTCTGCCCAATCTTCTGACCAGCCACCTATCTTTGCATAGTTATATGCTTTTCCTTTCAAATATACTACAGTTTTTAACTTGTTTTGTTGACTGTGAATGGTGGGTCCTCTCCTTGGATTGTTTTTTCTATTCATTGAAATGTATATATTCTGTGTATTCTGAAAAATCTTCTTTGCTGTCTGCAGCTACATCTCTATTGACCTATTTCCTGACTGTGTTTGCCAGTTTACTTTACATAGCTTTGCTTTCATGCCCTCCATAATTGCCATTACTATATTTTAAAATACTAGTCTTGACCCACTCTTCTTCAAACTGGATATAAGATGTGACCATGATATGATCACTGCTACCTAGAAGGTCCTTTAACAAGTAAATTATTAATGAATCCAATCGCATTGCACAATACCAGGTCTATTATATCCCGTTCTTTGGTTGGCTCTAGAAATATGCAGCTCGAAGAAAATATTCCAAAAACATTTTATATCTCTTCAACTAGATGATATTTCGCCCATGTGATTTTTCTAGTTTAAATTAGGATATAATTCCCCAAGATTTTCACTGTAACATTCCGACAATATCCTATTATTTCTCTTCTACTACATGGTTACTGCTGGGCACCTGTACAGCACTCCAACTAGTGACTTCTTGCCTTCCTTTTTCAAATCTCTATCCAAGCCCGTTCTAGATCCTGGTTTTCTCAATGTAAGTCATCACACATTCTATTGTGTTCATACCATCTTTTATTAATGGAACCACCCATCCATCTTTCTGTCCTTCCTAAATATCAAGTTCCACAATCGCAACACGGCATCTGCCCTGCCATCTGAATTTTTTTTTATTAACGAAATGACTTTAATCAATTGTTTATTTAGGAAAAGAATTGACTTTGTTGAAAGTTTCACTCTGACTAGATAATTAAGTCAGACTTAAAAGTGTTAAAGGGTTCTAAAGTGTAACTACTAAACGCACATTGCCACTAGTAGCAAATGATACATAAAAACAAAGGATAAAACATTACACAACAGCCACTCACTATTTACTTTTCACTAACACATTATATGCATGGCATGATCTCTAGAGTCTAAAACTGCTCCTAGATCCCATTGACTGCAGAGCACCCACATTTAAATAGCTAAATTCAAATTCGAAAGAACTGCAGATGCTGGAAATTGGAAACAAAAACAGAGATTGCTGAAAATGCTCAGCAGGTCTGGCAGCATCTGTGGAGAGAAATCAGAGTTAACGTTTTGGGTCCAGCAACCCTTCCTCAGTGTACTTAGAACTTAGAATCCCTACAGTGTGAAAACAGGCCCTTCAGCCCAGCAAGTCCACACCAACCCTCTGAAGAGTAACCCACCCTGCCCCATTCCCTTATTTTTCTACATTTCCCCTAACTAGCACACCTCACATTACAGGCAATTTAGCATGGCCAATCCACTTAACTTGCACATCTTTGGATTGTGGGAGGATCTGGAGGAAACCCACGCAGACACCGGGAGAATGTGCAAACTCCACACAGGCAGTTTCCCAAGGCTTGAATCAAACCCGGATCCCTGGTGCTGTGAGGCTGCAGTGTCAACTACTGAGCCACCATGCCGTCCCATGGTGTAGCTGTTGTACTTACCTGGAGATCCCAGCAAAGCAAAAAAATGAATTAATGATGGAAGCGAAGTAGTAACTGCTTGACATTTTGTTTATAGTGCAATTGCCCCATTTTTGGTCATGTTGAAAACTTCAAACTCTCCTCCTTAGTTACACTGCAAGGGTTAAACCACACACAAGAGGCAGGAAATTCCAGTCAGACAAATGTTCAGATTTAGAACCCTAAAATACTAATATTCCTGAAAGAATTTATTTTTAACAAATGCCCAAAATACCCAGGGTATTTTTGCAATTTATCTTCAAAAATCAAATGTGATTTGAAAAGTTATTTTTATAGACCTTATAGATGGTATTAGTAGCATAATCTGCTTTGATATTTTAAGGAATAACAGACCCTTTTAGAAATCTGGAACATGTTAACTATCAATGTGCAAATTAGATTTTTTTGGAAAATATTAAATTCAGGCTTTGAATAACTAGCCAAGAGTGTTGTTTTCTTATTTGTCCAGAATACATGGAGGAGTATTTTGTTTCACAAATAAGGTTTAGATGATTAAGAACTGTATAGGGAAAAAAAAAAGAATTCTGTAGTACCCTGCTACTTGCGTACAGGAGGATCACAATTATTTGTAGTTCAAACTCTCATGCCATACTTTTAAATGAACCATTGTTACATGTAAAATTTTTCTACAGCTGGCTCTACTGAGCAAAATTACACACATTAACCTTCTAGATAAACAGGCAGGCAGATGCATGAATAACCAAATCTCTACGTGATGGACCCTGCATCTGTATGCATTTGGAATTTAACAGAAAACATTGATTGTCAAATGGCTCAATTTAAAATACAATTGGTTTGTCCACTTTGATTTTGGTCCCAATATTGAATACTTGTTGCTTATTTTAATTTTGTACAGATTTTTTAATACAAACTGTGACTTCTTTACAATGTAGATGAGCCCAGCAATACAACAATGCTCTTTTGAGAGTTTTCTTGCAATGGAGAAGCCATACACCAGATCTCTCTTTGTAACATATTCCAGTGTTACAATACATTATCTTTCCCAGTAGACAAGCATACGGATAGCACACTTGGTATTTCAGATGTTGTTTTGGAAAAATGTTAAGAGTACTGTGTTCAAAAATCAATTACTAAATAAGATTATTAAATAGGACCATTTATTCATTACCCTTAAATCTGTGTATATTGTCAATGGCAAGTGTAATTACTGACTGTGTAATGTATTTCATCAACATTTTCACTGATCAAAGTCATTGAATTGTATGTCACATATCATTTTGCACTTTTATCATATCAGTGGGACTGACAGGTCTCTAATCTCAGTCTCAGTGCTTTCACCCTTCTTGAACTTTGCCACCATGTAGGTCATTTTCTTGTCACCTGGGACCAGCGCTTGGTCCAGTTAAATCCTGGAGAGTCGATAGATGCGATAATAGCTGTAGGCGCATTTCTTCAAAACTCTGGGGAAAAGACAGTGTGAGCCCTAAGATTTGTTTGGATTGGGTTTCAACAGACGTAACATAATATTGGCGACAAACTACACACCTTATGCTAAAATGCAGTGAAAGTTTTTACTGGATTTAATACAAAGAAGCTTAAAATAGAGAAAACACCTGAAAGCCTTCTGACTATCGAAAAGCTTCAAGTGCACCTTCCTGCTGGGTCTGTCATGAACAAAGGAGCAGTGATTGATGTGAAAAGTCCAACTAGCCTGTCCCAGGTCGTGATGATACTTGAGGCAGCACCAGGAGCTGATTTTTTTTTCAGAAATCAGCTAAGTGTCAATTTTGGTAAGTTACATTGGAAGGTTTCTCACATGCTATTCTCTATAGCTCACCCCATTAACTAAGCACCACACCTTGATTGCACCCCGCTTGTCCTATCTCCCACTCAGCAGCAGCTCGAAATGGCTGATTAACCAATACCAAATCCCTGGGCTGATATTGGATGAAGCCTTTGACTTATGTGACAGGAGCCCTTGACTGAAGCATGCTTCCCTTAGCCTGATTGAGATCTACGCCTCTGAAAACTGAGAGATGGCCATTTGACTTTTGATTTGTGATGACATCCATGACAAGCTGCCTAGTTTTGGGTCAGTGCTAAAAGTCACTAGTTACCTGATGAAGGAGCAGCGCTCCGAAAGCTTGTACTTTCAAATAAACCTGTTGGATATAACATGGTGTTGTGATTTTTGATTAAGCTTAGATTAGATTACCTACAGTATGGAAACAGGCTCTTTGACCCAACAGGCCCACACTGACCCTCCGAAGAGTAACCCACCCAGACCAATTCCACTATCCTGCACTTACCCCTGACTAATGCACCTAACACTATGGGACAATTTTGTGTGGCCAATTCATCTGATCTGCACATCTTTTGAGTGTGGGACGAAACCCACGCAGACAATTCCTGAGGTGGGAATTGAATCCAGGTCCCTGACGCTGTGAGGCAGTAGTGCCAACCACTGAGCCACCATGCCATTAACAGTGAAAGCAAGCCAGAAGGGCTCTGAGCTTTTAACCTCTAGTTGAAGGCACAGACACAAAAAGAAACAAGGCAAGTATGTTGTCAGCATCCAAGTAGGCTCAAAGTGAATGGTCGCTAAAAAAGTAAGCATGCCGGCCTGAAATATACCCTGGGTGAATCCCTGAATCCAGGGATGAGTGCCTGTCCCTGTGTGTAAAGAGTCCTGGCAGAAGCACTAAATGAAAGATACTGGTGTCTCCCAAAGTGTAGCACTGAAGTGCAGGACTGTGTGGTAAATGGTTTGGAGATGTGACATGAAGACGCAAAGAGGCAGGAAGTGGAGACAGGTACGCCCTGCCTGTGGACAGTGCCCTGAGAAATTGACACTACCTGTCCAGGATGGAAGTCTGGAGTTGCCAGGTACCCGCTCTGACTCTCCTGACACCATCTAGCACATGTAAGCAAAGGAAAATGTAAATCACCATGGGATTTGGTACAAATGGCATGCAAGTAGGCCTCTTATCACTCGCTGGCGGGATTCTCATCTCACCATCAACATTTGGTTGCAAAATTGGCTCTCTTTTTATTTTCAATTTAGAGAATCTCATTCCTGCAATCTTGCCATGTTTTCCTTTCCTAATTGCCATTACCCACAATGTTCAGGGTCTGCCCGACTCTATACTTTCTATCCCATACAAAGCAAATCATCTCCTGGTCAAGGCAAAAATGAAACACATAAGACCCCCAAAATGCAATTATACTATTGGAAGCTAGAAATAACGCAATGCTACTGTTAAGAAAATGTTAGATATAGCTGAAGGCAATCAGTTGATCAACACAGTGTTGTGAACATTCTTATGAGAGCATTAGTTTCAGCACAAAGCAGTAACACAGTCACCGTATATATTATTTAAAATAACTCTATCTATTTGAAAATATTGTGAATTGAGTAAAAGGAGAGGAATTGTCAATGACGACTTGAAACTTTAATAAAATGTCAAGACTGAGTTAAGAGTGGTGAACAGATTTCTTTGCTTAACCTATTATTCTATTATTAATAGATTGTCCAAATGTTGATCTGTCACCTCAGCCATAAGATGTTGGCACTGGGGTATTTTCCAAAATCAGTTATGAATAGAGACAGTAGTTTAGATTTTGAAACCTCATTCAGAACCCCTCTGCTTGTGGTAATGATGTTTTCCCGTGAATTTAAAGTTTACAAACTTTGAGAGGCATTTCAGACAGAAAAAGGAATATACAAAGGCTGATCCTCCAGGCATGTTAGTTTCTTGACTGTCTGTCTTTGTCTAATGAATCCAATAGCTTCATAAGAGCTCAAACCAGATTAGGTTACCTCTCTGAAATTACTGTAGTCCTCGTGACTCTGGTTGAGCAAATTGTGTTCTTTGCAAGTGCAGATTTTTCTCTACTACTGGATCCTTTGCCAAGTGTTCTGTTCAACAATCCAAGATGTAGATGCTTGCTATTTTTAAAAATTTTATTGGGAGTGCATATCAGTATCTAAGCCAACATTTATTGTCCACTGTTGTAGGGAAAATCACCAGCTTTGGAGTTGGAGTCGGGGTTCAATGACAAAGTTTATTGTACAAGGAAATACCAGAGCTCCAGGGAGAGAAAGACACCAACAGCACAATAGTCAGCTGCGAATCTTCTCTCAACCTGGAGCATATGTCAAGATACTTTTATACATTTGTAATATAGTAGGTCAGTGATGAGATTATTGTCTTTGTAACATTGTTTATCGTAAACATTGCAGAATCGTTGATAGTTTCGATGCAGTCATTGTCAGTTCCAGCCCGATCATTGTCAGTTTCAGCGCAGACATTGTCAATTTCAGCATCTGCGCGGAAGTCCATTGCTATAGTGATGGCTGCTAATTGCTCTTCCTGAGAAGGATGACTACTGCAGTTCTGGCTATTGGCACTTTGTATTGAGTCTGTATCAAACAGTTAGCATTTCTATCAAAGGTGTTGGCTGGACCCAGACACCTTGGCGGGCTATATATGCTACTCATGTGTATTCTCTCTCCACCTACCTGAAACTAATCAACTAGGTTGTGAGTGCATTGTGCTGATATCCTGGTGGCCCCAGGCAGTATCTGTGTTTGCTCTGCTGTCTCTCTCCATATTGTGGTCCGGCGACCATCTTATGTGTCCATGTGCTTAGTGTCACCATGCCCTGTGCCATCTCCTACTTCACTCCCCCCTTTGTGGTCAAGGAGGTGACTTCGCAGATCTCTCACAGACCACAGGTCACCTCTAGAAGCTCCTCCTTCTGAGGGGTATCATGGAGTGTCAATTTTGTTGGGGCTCTTCCATGGTGACACTCGCTGCTGGCTCAGTTCTCATCAGTAGCACCTTACAGCAGATCTTTAAACACCCAAGGCCCACACAGAATACCAGCATGAGTGCAATGAGGAGAACTATCCCGTGTGCCAAATAGAGTCCCCTAGATTTACCTATCGACCAATTTAGCCAGCTGTTTGTAATTGTGGCCCCCTGTCGAAAATTATCTAACTGGTGTTGGATATTCTTGATGGCTTCTGCAATATTAGAAGAGTCATTAATAACATGGGTGATACAATTGCCACCAACAATTGTACAAACTCCCCCTTGCTGTACTAATTGTCTGGTGTGTGTAGAGTCTGAGTTCAGCCAACTCTGTATTAATTGCTTCCAGAGCTTTTGAGGTATTATTGGCTAAGATAATCAGGCCACATACAAGGTAATTTTGGGTTTTAGTGCTAATGACCCCTGCTGCACCCGCCCCCCCCCCCCCAAAAAAAAAGATAGAGATCCCAAGAATCCATAACCCAGCGATGACCCCAAAGTGGTGGGGATCTGCCAGTCAGCACAGAACTCCTGGCTGATGGAGCGAGTCACTATCCTTCACCAGACATGTCCCCCCTGGGGCATGGTACAGTAAGGAGTGCAATTGTCACTACCGCAAACAGGTTTGGGAAGTCTGGGATGTCTATTACATAAATCCCCTTAAATAGAAAAGCAAATCCCTTCGCCGCTCAGTAACATACATTGTCCTGTCCTTCTGCCTGTTTGTCCACCCGTGTCGCCTCAATGGCTTGGGTGTTCTTCTCGCCATCACCACCCCCGCAGCCCCCACTCCCAAGCTGGTAAATATCAAACGGGTATGTCCGTGTGGCAGAGTGCCATTGCACTGACCACACCTCTTCCCATTCCCTTCCACCACCACTCTCTCCCTAGGCTTGTTATCATGGCCTCTATCCCGTATGGCAGAGCCCATGGTGCAGTTCTGTGTTCTGTATACAATCTGGTGCTACCACCTTGTTTCCTTTCCTCCCCTTTCCTCCCCTTTCCTCCCCTTTCCTCCCCTTTCCTCCCCTTTCCTCCCCTTTCCTCCCCTTTCCTCCCCTTTCCTCCCCTTTCCTCCCCTTTGAATACTCTCTGCAGTTTCCATTTCTCTCTCTCTCTTTTCCTGCAGCGTGTCCTCCTGTAGCTGCTGAATTTGGATAGTGTCTTTTGCTAATTCAATAGTGGCTACTGCAGCCTCATCAATGGCTTCTTGTTCTAGGGCTTTCTGAGCTGATTGGTTTGCTGCCTGGTTTCCTTTGAATTTTAGCCAACCTCGGCTCCCTCTTGCTGGCTCCTTTTGATGGGCTTTTATTTTTATTACTGCAGCGTCTTTTGGCTGTTCACTGGCACACAACAGTGCCTGAATTCTTAATTGGCGTCTGATAGTAGGGGGTCCCATTCTGGTGGTGAACCCTCTTCTATCCCATGCTACCATGTAGTCATGGACTATACCGAAAGCATATTGACTGTCTGTATATATGTTCACAATTTCACCTTTTGCTAGTTCAAGTGCTTTGGTGACTGCTGCCTGTGCGGACTGACTTCCATCAATCCTTCTGGACATAACTGTTTCTAACTTAGCATTTACCACAGCTCATCCTGTTTGGGACAATCCTGCTATATATTTTCATGATCTGTCCACAAATAGGGTCTCCTTGTCTGTGTCTGGGACAGGGGTGGGGGGTGGCGTTATCCTTTACTGTCCCCCTGTATTAATTGCTTCCCCATCTATATTAGATTAGATTACTTACAGTGTGGAAACAGACCCTTCGGCCCAACAAGTCCACACTGACCCGCCGAAGCGCAACCCACCCAGACCCATTCCCCTACATTTATCCCTTCACCTAACACTACGGGCAATTTAGCATGGCCAATTCACCTAAGCTACATATTTTTGGACTGTGGGAGGAAACTGGAGCACCCGGAGGAAACCCACACAGACATGGGGAGAATGTGCAAACTCCACACAGTCAGTCGCCTGAGCCGGGAATTGAACCCGGGTCTCTGGTGCTGTGAGGCAGCAGTGCTAACCACTGTGCCACCGTGCTGCACCACAGTTGTGTGATTCCTCTGAGTCTGGAATTCCCTCAGCTTGGTTTTCTCCTGTATCCCTAACTATTACCAGGGACTGACTTGGGGGAAAAAAGGACAGCCTCCTACTTTGCCCTTCTCATATTGGAGATGGCCCTCAGTTTCCCTGTCTTTAGCATCTCTACTAGAGTATGTTTAGTGTGGAGGGTGACATTCCCTGTCATTACTATGGGCTCGTTAACCCTAACGGCCCAAGCAGCACAGTCTAAGGCTGCTATGCACCTGGCAACCCAGTGACTACTGATTCTTCTGTAGTTGAGTAGTACTCTACGGGCCTTCTCCTGCAACTGTGGTCTTGGGTGACCACTGTGGAGTAAAATCCTCCCTCATTATTACAGTGGATAGGAAAATCTTTGCTGGGATCTGGCAGCCCTAGCCCAGGGGCCGATATGAGTTGAGCTTTAAGCTGACTGTATGCCTCCTCCTGCAGTGGCCCCCAGGTTACAGGTTCCAAGGCCGGTTTCCCTCCTTTAGTTAATCTCTGACTCAGTTCAGCCAATTTTGCAAACTCAGATATAAAGCTCCAACTGTAGTTGAATAGCCCCAAGACCTTTCTGACTCCCCTGACAGTAGCAGGTTGTGGCATCTGTTGGATTGTTGTCTTCCAGTCATTGGACATTTCTTTGAGTCCCTGCAATATAAGGTGTCCCAGGTATAAGACTTGTGTTTTGCCAATTTGTGCCTTTGTGGGGCTAACTTTTAACCCTGTGGTTGCCAATTCCTGTAACACTAGACATAAAACTTCCTGGTGCCCTGACTCGGACTCTGAGGCAGTTAGGATATCATCTATATATTGGATGGCAGTGCTACCCTCTGGTAAATGTATACTCAGAATGTCACTCATCGCCCTGTGAAAAATAGTCAGGCTGTTGTGGAACCCTTGTGGCAGGCGAGTCCATGTGTACTGCCTGTCCCTTAATGTAAAACTGAATTTATTCTGGAACTCAGGCTGTAACAGGTCAGACTAGAACCCATTGGCTATGTCTAAAACAGTAAAAATCTTTTGTTCAGGGGCCAAGCCGTTTGGAATGGTGAAGGGGTCTGCTACAATGGGGTGCAATTTAGGGGTAACATTATCTAGTCCTGTATAATCAGTGGCGAGCCTGTAGCTCCCATCAGGCTTTATTACTGGCTACATCGGGGAATTATTTGTACTTGTGGTTTCTTTCAGGATTCCCTGTTTCACTAGTTCTTGTACTATCTCCACAACTGCTTTTTCTGCTTCGGGCATAATTGGGTATTGCCAGTGGGGCTTATGCTCCGGTCCAGGAACCCTTATGTGGTCTATGTTAACTAGACCTGTATCTAACTTTGTTTCTGCCCATGCTCCGGGGATGGAGGTGCAGATGGCTCCGAATCCTCACCTTTTCGAGGTTCCAGTCCCTTTTGTTGACTGTAGCCACTTTAATAGTTTCAAGGTGACTTGTAAGTTTCCCAGTCTCGGTCTTTCGACCGTCCTGTCTGGGCCAAATCCATTTCCCTTTTGCACAATCGATTAGAACATTATATTCTCTCATGAGATCGTTGCCCATTTTGGTGCCCTCATTATCTTGGCATACTTATATATTTTTACAGCCATGAAATTCTATATAGTTTATTTCTACAAGGGTAGTTTCACTTAGGTAAGCTGGTGTTTTATCCCCTCCTACCCATGTTAAATGAATCATTTTATTTGTGTGGGGTAAGGGTACGTTTGTGATAGATACGGCCATTCCTGCGTCTTCTAGCATTTCACATTTCCTCCCTCCTATTACTGCGGGCACATGAATTCTCCCCTATCCCTTACCCTCTCAAATGGGGGCAGCTCTGCTGACCTCTGGACTCCTGTGGTTCCGCAGTATTCCAGGTGGTATTTGGGGGTGCTCCATGCTTTTCCCAGCACACTGTTTCTATGTGTCCTATTCTGTTGCAGTAACTGCAGTATTTAACATTGTAGGTCCCCACGAACAGGGAACATTCTCGAGCAAAGTGTCCCTGTCAGCCGCAGTTGCGGCAGGATAGTTTTATTCTACTCTCGCCTCCATTCCGGTAGGCTGCTTGGTCAGGTCTTGCCTTTATTGCAGGAGCTTCTGCTTCCTGCACCCCGCTAGCCCACTCAACTAGATCATCACAATCCTGGGGCATTATCATGTGATTCCCGCCTCGGGCAACTGTCTGCATGGAGTTTGCATGTTCTCCCCGTATCTGTGTGGGTTTCGTCCGGGTATTCTGGTATCCTCCCACAATCCAATGTGCAGGTCAGATGAATTGGCCAAGTTAATTTGCCCATAGTGACAGGTGCATTAGTAGGGAGTAGGGGAATGAGTCTGGGTGGGTTACTCTTCGGAAGGTTGGTGTGGACTTGTTGGGCCGAAGGACCTCTTTTCACACTGTAGGGAATTTAATCTACTCCCGTTTTCAGGATGGCTTGGTGGGCGCTAGAGAGCCCATCTCTAAAAGCTTGGATGAATGCCTGGTCCCCCCGACCTGTGTTTGCTTGCCCTGAGCATTCCCGATGGACCCTAAATAGTCAGGGTCTCCTTCCCCTTTAAGTTGCTTAGTGGTCATGATCTTGCTCCAGTTTGTAGGAGCATTTCCTAGCATCTTCTGGATTTCCTCTTTAAAATTGGCAAAGGGGGCTTATGGGCATCTATCTTAGCTGTAAGGGCGACAGCATGTGTCCACCATCCTCCCCTAAAGTCTCGGGCTGCTGTGACATCGGGTCCACCTGTCTCCAATTGTCCTCTGGGCAAGTTGCCCGGACCAGCTGGTGTATGTCCCTCAGGTGTAGTTGGTGCCCTACCCATACACTATCCAGCTCTTCCCAGAACCTGGTGTTTGTGCTCCAGGGCTGTAATTTGCCCAGGGAGGCCAAAGTTTGCTGCCTCTCCCCTGGGTTGAAGGATTTGTAATTCACTTTGGGCTATAAGTCTGTTCCTCCTCTAGTAACAGACGTTAAGTTATACTCTTACACAGTTCGTCCAACAAAGGGAGCTGTTGGTCCCTGCTGGACGGTCTTGTAAGGAGGAAGCAAATCTACGTCTGAATTTTTGTGCGCCCTTCTTAACTCCTGCTTCAACTCTTGTATTCTATCCTCCAGCTGTTTAACTTGTTCATGGTCCTTTCTCCACCTACTCGTGGACGCACTCACTTGTTCAATTTGGCCTGCTAATTGGTACACTAACATTACCCCTATCTTTTTAGTTTTATTCCGTTTCTGTTGTGATAATATCTGGGATGGATCCCAACCACTTTTCTTTATTTGCTCTGTCAACCCTTGTCTGTCTGCCTTGTATTTCTCAATAAGGGAACCTGCAGTATCCCCCTTAAAACTTTGATCTGCCATTTAGCAGATTGTGTACCCCAGATACCACCAATAGTAAAGTATGCCTAACAGTGCGGGCTTCTCTACCTCCAGCCAATAATACTGTCTGGCACAATCTATATGACCGTAGTAGCCTCCTAGCAAGTTGTGCTCTATAACGGTGGGACTTCTCTACCCTCTCGGTCACCACTACTAGAGGTTACCTACTGGTTGGCTGGGAATGCTGGCTCAATAGGGTGTGCTCTCTACCAGGACTCTTCTACCCTCCCTGCCACCTCTCCTGACCCAATACCTCCCAATAGGCCCACAAACCTAAGCCTAGCCCGGTGTGCTCTCTACCAGTGGGACTCTTTACCCTTCCTGTCCCGTGCCATCTCTCACTTCAGCACCCTATCTTGACCAGGAAAGTAGCAGTGCCCACCACATTGCTGTAGTTTTGAGGTCATTTATCAGCCAGACCAAGTAAAGACACTAGAATTCTGGTGAATGTGATAGGTTTCAAAACAATTGGCAATGCTGACAATTAGACCAGGTTTTTAAATTCCAATTTTTATCAGATTGTACCATGGTGAGACTTGAACCCATGCTTCTGAACATTAGCTTGCGATTTTGGATTGGTTGTCCAATACATTATCACCACACCATCCCCATAGCACAGGATAATGTGTGGTCAACGATAACTTAAGTTGGTATTTCAGATTTTCAGTAAAACAATTTGTTTTACTTGAGCTATGAATGGAAATTTTCCACAATTAATGATTTAGAATAGTTCAAAAATTAATCAATATTTTTTAAAAATTTATTCATGGAATGTGGGCATCACTGGCTGGGCCACCGTTTATTGTCCATCCCTAGTTACCTTTGAGAATGTAGTGGTGAGCGACTTGCACTCAATGTGCTATAGGTAGAGACGGAGGGAATTCCAGGATCCAGTGACACTGAAGGAACAGTGATATAACTCCAAGTCAAAATGGTGAGTGGCTTGGAGGGAAAAGTCCATGTGCTGGTGTTCCCATGTACCTGCAACCCTTGACATTCTAGATGAAAGTGATCCTGGCTTTGGAAGGTCCTGTCTAAGCAGTTTTGGTGGATTTCTGCAGTGCATCTTGTAGATGTTATAAACTGTTATTGTGAGTGTTGGTGGTGGAAGGAATGGATGTTTGTGGATGTGTAACCATCAAGCAGGCTGCTTTATTTTGGATGGTGTCAAGCTTCTTAGTATTATTGGGGCTGCACCCATCCAGCCAAGTGGGGAGTATTCCAATATACTCTTGACTTGTGCCTTGTAGATGGTGGACAGGCTATGGGGAGTCAGGAAATGAGTTACTCACAGCAGAATTCCTAGCCTCTGGCCAGCTTTTGTAGTCAATGTATTCAATTAGCTAGTTATTTAGCAATTTCTTGGTTCTTTTACATTCTATTTCATCCATTTTCTACAAGTATGGCTTGTTAGGAAAGTTCATAATTCCAAACTTTTGCAATTTGTTAAACTGTGCAAAGTTACAATTATGAAAATAAAGAATTTAAGAGCAGAATGAGCTTTTGTGGGTGCCTCAAACCATGAAAATGATTTTCTGGGCTTAAAACAGTGAACTTGATATGTTGAATGTTGAAACATCCTTTATATATTGCAATTGTTCTCTGCGGATCAACTTCGATTCTCTTCAAATCATCTAGTATTTCCAAACCACACAAGGGCATTTTATCCACATCTAGCAGCTAAGGGCAGAAACAGATCTTAAGCTTGGCAAGTGTTGGTCTGAGTCAGCCCCTGGAAGGCACATCACATGAACTTTGATTTCTCATTAGAACAAAAAAGCTTGATTCTTGGTTCACATTCAAAGCATCCTGGATGCAATACTTCTTGAGCCATGAGCTTGGCAATGAATGTAGCGGGGGTGATGGGGAGGAGGGGGTGCTTTGTTGGGGAGAAGATGAGTAGTCATGATGTGGCAGATGTTGAACATTTGATGGTACAAAGCTTGCTTTAAGCTTCAACATGGTGTATTTGGATCCTTCAATCCTGTACCATTGAAGAAAACGCATTTTATTTCTGTTAAATAGGATCTCATTTCTGGTGCTCAGTCACCAATATTTCCCATTTGAATTACCCTGGAGAAAATCTATCAGAACATGTACATGCCCTGCAAACAATCAAGTCAGTTGTGAAAATTGATGATATATAATTCCCTCTCCACTTTTAAACTGCAGAGCTCATCTAAGAAGACCAGAAAAAAGTAAAAGGCCTCATAACTTCAGAGAATATTTGATTTTGAATAGTAATAGTTACACAGCATGAAATATTCCACTCCTTGAAGAGGCATGTACAATCGTGAGAAAAATGGGAAAATGTGGGGAGAATGGAAAAATCAGATTCATGATGTTATGGAAAGTTTCCCCAATTTTCCCCTCAAGCCATGAACCCTGAGTTCAGATTCTCACAAGTGAGCAATAATGACCTTATTTCCATGTATTTACATCTCATTAAAACCTCCCATGCACCTTATTTGTGTGCTACCTCCAATTCTTCTCTGCTTCACTGAAAAAGTGAAGGAGAGGCATAGAGATATACAATGCAGAAACAAACCTTTCAATCCATGCAGACCAGATATTCTAAATAAATCTAGTCCCATTTGCCAGCACTTGGCCCACTTCCCTCTAAACCCTTCCTATTCAAATACCTATCCAAATGCCTTTTAAATGTTGTAATTGTACCAGCCTCCACCACTCCCTCTGACAGATCATTCCATAGATGCACTACCATCTGCATGAAAAATTTGCCCCTTTGGTCTCTTTTAAATCTTTCCCCTCTCAACCTTAAACCTACATCCTCGAGTTTTGGTCTCCCCAACCTGAGGGAAAAAAACCTTGTCTGTTTATCTTATCCATGCCCATCGTGATTTTATAATTTTCTATAACGTCACCATTCAGCCTCCAACACTCCAGTGAAAATAACTTGAGTCTATTCAGCCTCTCCCATAGCTCAAACCTTCCAACCCAACAACATACTTGTAAATTTTTTTTTGAACCCTTTCAAGTTTCACAAATTCCTGACCTGTAAATCAGAGCCGTACCCGGGAGCTAAATAATTGGTCCATCATCATCAAGAAGTGTTTATTCTTCACAACCATGTCTCTGTATGCTCCATGGCCATCAATCCCCTCAACTCTATGTCAGCATTGACACAACCTCCAGCTTCATCACATCCCATCCTACACGTACTTGAACATCTTGGATATTTTAACACTCCCTTTGGAGATCAGACACGGGTAGCTTGCAAACTGCACCCAAAATAATTTCTGCACAGGGATAAGCAAACATCTCCTGATTGACACAGGATGCATCTTAGTGCTCTTAATTTCCTTTCTTAGCCCTCAAATCACTTTACCATTTCAGAGCATAACAACAGAATAGGCCATTCAGCCCATCAAGCCTGGCCTGCCATTTAGTACAAACGTAGCTGATTGAGCACTTCAATATTTTATCTTTACACTATCCCCATAATCAGTTATCCCATTGGTGATCAGAATTTTATGAATCTATCCTTTAAACATTCTCAAAGACTAAGCTTCTATGGTGCTTTGGGATAGGGAATTCTAAGGATATAAAATATTAGTAAAAATGTTCTCTTTATTTCAGTTCTAAATTGCATCCTTCTTTATTGTTAGATTTCGCACCAGGTGAAACACTGGTATCTGCATTGACCCTGTTTATCCCCTAAAGTGTTTTGTAGCTTTTAATAAGTTCACCTGACTCTTTAAATTTCTGGAGAATACAGGCCCAATTTCCCAATCTCTCTTCATTGGGAATAAATCTGGTGAACCTTTTATTGCAATCTCTCTATGGCAACAACATCCTTCCTGAGATAAGGAGACCAAGACTGCACACAGTACTCCAGGTGTAGTCTAACCAAGCTCCCGTATAATTGAAGCAAGACTTTACTACTCCTATACTTAAATCCTCTTGCAATAAAGGCTTAGATTCTATTAGTCCTTCTAATGGCTTGCTGCTTATGCATGTCAGTGACTTATTGACAAGGTTACAGAGGTCTCTTAGGACATCTATATTTTCTAGTCTCTCACCATTGAAGAAATACTCAGCATATGGGTTTTTCCTACTAAAGTGGATGATTTTTCATTTTTCCACATTATATTCCATCCGTATGCTGTTGGCCACTCACTCAACCTGTCGAAATCCTCCTGGACAGGTTTTACATCTTCCTTACAACACACATTCTTGTCTAGCTTTGTAGCAGCTCCAAGTTTGTAAATATTATATTTGGTCCCTGCATCCAAATCATTGACATATTTTGTGAAGAGAAGGGGCCCAAAAAAAAATTAGAATATAGAATCACTACAGTGTGGAAACAGGCCCTTCGGCCCAACAAGTCCACACCAACCTTCCAAAGAGTAACCCACCCAGATCCATTCTCCTACCCTATATTTACCCCTGACTAATGCACCTAACCTTACACCTCTGAACGCTATAAGCAATTTAGAATGGTTAATTCACCTAACCTGCACATCTTTGGATTGTGGGAGGAAGCCAGAGCACCCAGAGGAAACCCACACAGACAATGGGAGAATGTGCAAACTCCACACAGACAGTCACCCAAGACTGAAATCAAACCTAAGTCCGTGGCACTGTGAGGAAGCATTGCTGACCACTGAGCCACCGTGTTGCTCATTTTTAAAAAGTGGACTTGATATATTCACATGTTATAGATGTGCCAACTCCATTCCTGTTTTTTTTTTTTTACCCCACTACCCCACCGGTCACAGCCTTCCAAAACAAGAATGGTCCATTTATTCCCATTCAATTTGCTGTCTATCAGCCAACCATTCATCTATGTCAATACCTTACTTCTTATCCCACGTACTTTACTTTTACTCAACTCCTGAGGGGACTTTATCAAAAGCCTTTTTAAAATCCAGATATACATGTCTATCTACTCCTTTTTATCAATGGTGTAAGTAATGTTCGCAACTGGGTTCATCAAAAATAGTTTTCCATTTGCCAATTTATGTGGTCTATGCCCAATTAGATCATAATTATGCATGTGTTCATTTGTCCCATTCTTTATAATAGATTCCAGGATTTTTCCTCTTCCAAATATATGGCTCATAGTTCTGCAGTTCCCTGGTTACTCTCTCATTCCTTTTTAAAAATAGTGTTTCAAAGTAAGAGATGAGTAAATGTACCTGACTAACTTTGACCAGTTTGCAGTAACCCTTTCAACTCATGGTAAGATAGGTAAAATGAACAAGAATCAGGGGAAGGTCCAACACAACTTTATTGAACATTTATCAAGAAACAAAACAATATTTATCAGACTCCACAAGTATGCATGTTGCACTATATGAAGCACTTTACAGGACTCTACTTACAGATTTAAGACTGATTACTGAAATGTCTCAAATCTACACTAGCTACCTATTTCTGACACGTGCTTCCAAGGATTTGCTACAGGTTCATACCACTGTATTGGAACTGTTTGTCTGAAAGAACACTTTCATATCCATTCAATAAGGCTGGGACAGGCTGTTCCTCAGTCTTTGAGGGTTGGCTAATGTTTCAGGATCTCAGTCGTTGATTTGGATGTCTCCTCCCATCCAGGGCTGGTTCTGGTGTTCAGGTCATCGTACTAAGGTGGTCTCTGAGTCTGGTCAGTCTGAAGATGCTCCCCATGAGGTACAAGGAGCTGAAGATGCAGTTCATCTCATTGCCAGTTGAAAGCGCTCTCTGGAGAAGCTACTGAAGAAGATCCACATTACCCATTTTATCCCCCTCTTCATGCCGTTCTTGAAGATTCTGTGGCCTATATCCAATGCTAGCATCAAGTGGGAGCAAAATAATCCAATAAATGGACTACTTTCCATAGTTAGAGGCTTCTGAACATGATTTTTAACCTTCAATTGTCAAATGCTGTCCTTGTCACGCTGCGCCTTTGGTGTTCTATTGAGTTAGGTACCACCAAGTCTGTGCAACATTCTTCTGACAGAGCTGGTTCCCTGTTTCAGAATAAAGTGTTATTTCCACCTCTACTGTGGCCAGTAGTTCCTGGCCAGGCACTTCCAGGCAGGTCTGGTTTCAATGGGAATTTGATTGTCCAAGGCCTGGCTGCATAAATACTGTCTGTTCTTGCTCTGCAGTTTGCAAATCACAAAGTCTGGCTAGTTTGCACTTGGCTCCCATTATTCATGTTTTTATTCATGAAAATATATCAATATTTCTGTAACAATCCTGGACATTATGGATTACACGAGCATCTTCTGGCTTCCAATTCACAGGAATCATTCCAGACTTTGACATTTTTTGAAGAGGACACAGATGATGCATCAACAATTTCTATAGGCACCTCTTTCAGCATGGCAAAAGTGAGGACTGCAGATGATGGAAACCAGAGTTTAGATTAGAGTGGTGCTGGAAAAGCACAGCAGGTCAGGCAGCATCCGAGGAGCAGGAAAATCAACGTTTCGGGCAAAAGCCCTTCATCAGGAATAGAGGCAGGAGAGATAAATGGGGGTGGGGCTGGGGCCCACTTCTTTCAGCACTCTCACATGTACTCTATCAAACCCTGGGGACTTGTTTCCATTCAACCCCATTAATTTTCAGTGCGGTCTTCTTACCAATTCTTCCAACTCCTCATACTCTCATGTTACTCAGATCTCTAGTTCTGGGAAATGTTTCATATATTGTTCCATGTAAACAGATAGAAAAGATTCATTTAGCTTCTCTATTATTGCTGTATTCCCTGTTATAAATTCTTCTGTGTCTTCCTATAACAAAGCCACATTCATTTCAGCTGAACATTTCCTGTTTTGTTTATTTGGAGGCTGCCAGCCTCTGCATACTTCACTTGCATTCTTCATGCACACTCACTAACTTGTAGGTTTCCAGCCTCTCTATAGATCAAATTTCTTTTTCGCATAGATATTTAGTGCTCAGTTTCAGGCTGCCAACTATTGCAATTCACATAGTTTTTTAGCCCAGAGAGGCAGACAGCTTGTAATGGTGGATAGCACAAAGAGTCACGTAAAGGGTGGGCATGTTGCTGTGTGGCACCATGCTATGCCAATATTAGATCTGTAGTAGGTACCAACTGTTTATGTGGCAAGCTTTTAACAAATGGCCAAATGTGAAAATCAAAAGGGGTCAGTGAAGAAAAGAAAAATGTTTGGCTAAAATCACACCTGGGTCATGTTGGGACCAAGTCCCAGGATCTCACTCAATAAAATACTATAAATGGGAACATTCCACCAAAATGTCAAAGAACATCCTGCAAAATCACAGATGATTTATTTTTTGGACTAGAGATCTAGTGTAAAGTTGATTTTTGCAAGTCCATTTTCTAGTACATATGTGACCTGCTGTGATTATTACATTGACTGACAGAGCCAAAGGCTCAAAATTGGTCACTTAAGTACTGCCTCTGATTCCTTGGAAAGATTTGTAAAATAGCCACCTGTATGATATCAGCTGTGTTGCCCTTTCCATCAATAAAAACACTTGGAATGACATTGAATGTCTGTCATTTTAAAGGAATTTAGGCCACTTTGATCTTTCGTCTTCTCCATTGAACTAATCATAAAAGAGCAGCTGTATCTTTTTTGAGTTGGTCTGTTCCACTCATTGACATTTGTGGTAAGAAAGATCAGAGAAATTAAAACAATGGAACAGTACAAATCTTCATGATTTCATTTACGCATGAGTTAAGACTTCAACAATAACACAGATATACAGCTTGGTGTTAGTTGACTGAAGACTTTGCCATTCAATGATTGGCTTTGTCATTTTTCAGTTTGTCAAAGTTGCATGAATAACTCGCAACTGATAATTACTGAGTAGTTTTCAAAGTTTGGGAGAAGATTTGTAGCTCGGATGCTCGTTGTTGTGGTTCTGTTCACCGAGCTGGGAATTTGTGTTGCAGATGTTTTGTCCCCTGTCTAGGTGACATCCTCAGTGCTTGGGAGCCTCCTGTGAAGCGCTTATGTGTTGTTTCCCAAGCACTGAGGATGTCACCTAGACAGGAGACGAAACGTCTGCAACACATTCCCAGCTCGGCGAACAGAACCACAACAATACTGAGTAGTTTACTCTCAGTGTGTAATGGAATGCGTATGTATCGTGAGATAATGACAGACCAAAATATTCATAGTGTCATACAGCATGGAAACAGACTTTTTTGTCCAACTCGCTCATGCCAACAAAGTTTCCCAAATTAAACCAGTCCCACTTGCCTGCATTTAGCCCAAATCCATCCAAACCTTTTCTATTCATGTCCCTATCTAAATGTCTTTTAAATGTTGTAATTGTACCTGCATCTTTAACTTCCTCTAGCAGTTCATTCAATACATGAACCACTGTCTGTATGAAGAAGTTGTCTCTCAGGTCCCTTTTAAATCTTTCTCCCTCAAAAGTGCCCCTGAGTTTTGAACTCACCCACCATAAAAAAAAAGACTTTTGCTGTTCACCTTATCTAAGCCCTTCATGATTTTATAAACCTCTATAAGGTCACCCCTCAAGTTCCTACACTCCAGTGAAAAAGGTTGCAGCCTATCCTTATAACTCTAACCCTCCAGTCCTGGCAACATCCTAGTAATGTTTCCAGAACCCTCTCCAATTTAATAATATCCTCCCTACAGCAGGGCAACCAGTACTATACACTATACTCCAGAAGTGGCCTCACCAACATCCTGTACAATCGTAACATCCTAATTCCTATACTGAATTCCTCTGTCATTTTAACGTAGATGTTAATTCAGTAATAAGTCTTTTCAAGTATTTCTAAAGACTTATTGAAGTGTTGCACTGAGCAATCTTTCTGGCCGATTAACATTAAATTAATTTTTTTATTTTTAAAGTTGTACTTAGTTGCCTTGATAAAAATATGGAAAAGAATAAACATTAATTTCACTTTTTAGTGTAATAAAGTGTGCATTATATCTTTATATTTTGGAATTATTTTTATAACTGCTGCAGTGATAAACTTGCCTTTAAAATACTAAAATATTTAATATATATATTTTATTAATTTTAATGTGGATTAGTAAAAGTGCAAATGTCACTAGTATAGGTCCCAGTGCTGGGAACTGCCACTCACCTCTTTAAAGATACATTGCTCACCATTTTGAAAATCCATATGAGATAAAGTAAATGTTGCATTTCCACTTATGAGTCAAAATGTTGGTCTAAATATTGTACTGCATAACAGCATAGAAAGACCAAAAATTAGAACTGTTGCAGTTCCAGAAGAACACACACATTTTCAGTAATAACACGCAACAAATACTGGCCTTTCGATCAATACTTAGATCCCATGAAACAATTCTAAAAACATTCTGTCATATTGGATTTGACATTGTGCAGTACACCAAAACTCTTAATATGTTTGATCATGGCATATAACAGATTCATATCTGCATTTTTTTATATTGCAGTTATCAACCTTGTGCTGTTATGAGGAGCTAGAAAGTGAGAGAAAATGTATGGACTATGAGATTTATCTTGTGCTTCTTAGAATCAGTAACTGAGTAACACATGTCAAGGCCTGTTGGAACAGGTTAACTGTCCAAGCATCTTGGTAGGCAGAAGGCACAGTTTTAGATAACTACTTAAAATAAAGAAGACTTCAGCTGACTTTAAAAAAAAGTTGACAAATTGACATTTGAAGAAGAAATTTCACTTCCCAAAGGTATGATTCAGTTACTCTACAGAAACTGAATACAGATGGTTTCAGTCAAGGGGAGGGTTATTAAATTTTGTATCATGCTAGGGTGTGATAATATTGGTTTAAATTCAGTTAATTTAGGTCAGCACAGTCAAGTGGAAAAAAAAATTGTTGATAGGCTTGACTGAATCAGGAATGGTTAGGATTTTCAGATCAATTTGACCCGTGCTGACCCTAACCCATTGAACTTGATCCTAGATCAAATCACTGAAATTGTGAGGCTACCACCTAGAGTACCTAATAGAAAAATAGCTTTGCCCTATGTTTTCCATCATACATTGGTTTGTACTTCTTTAAAAATAACATTTTAAATTGCTGACTTTAAGATATCCGAGTCTCATAATTGAAAGTCTGATTGCATCTTGGAGCAGTGATACCATTACATTTTGCAGTATTTAATATTTTGGTCTGGCAAGGATGTGCTCACTTCTAATTATTAATGTCCTGATCCATATATGTTTTATATTACATTGTGTCTCTTATATCAACAAATAGAATTTGTTATATGGGGTAATGTCATTTTTTAAATCATCCATATGTACAGGTTACAATATCTGCTGACGCTGGTTACTTCATTTCATGCACTGTACATCTTTCTACAGCTAATATATTAGCTCACACAAAGCAACCATTTACATTTAGATCAAATGTCTACAGAGTTGTGAATATCAAGTAGGCTGTTGAATATTGCCAATGAGAGTTGGGAATCCTATCTGCCTGCTATTTCTACAAAGTTAAAATGGGCAAATTAAAGTTGGAAGAAAATTGCTTGCTGGGTATTCAATACAGAATTGTGCTCCTCTTTTGGGTTGTTCATCATATCTTCAAATGAGTGGGATATCATGTGGAAATGTCATGTGCAAGTGAGTCCCATTTTTGCACAGCAGGCCAGATGAAGAAAATATTGAAAGAAAATCGCTTAAAAAGAAATGCTAGACATGCACGGTAAAAGAACTTTTACGATTAGCATCCCACTATTTTGTCATCTTAATGTTAACTGACTTTCATGTACATTAGGAAGATTTCAGTATTTGCTGTATGTATCAAAACTTGCACACTTTAAGTGAACTAGTTAGCTGATAATTTTTAAAATGGCATATTAGCAGGAATACATTTGTGTCAGATGCACGAATTCAACTATGATAATTTTTTATTGCTGCCATGGTTGTGAGAATTCTTTAGTCTGCCTCTGAAACATTTTTGCATGGATTCATTTGATTTTCTTGATTTTTTTTGTCTCACAGTATCACTTTACTTGATGTATTTGTGAAGCAGAGAATGGGTCTTGAAAGGAAAGTAACCCCTCCAGGCAAAATATTTTCTAAGATTGCCTTTGAGATGACTGCTGCAGGGGAAAAGATTTTGGAACTGTTTCAAATTCAATAGACCAGGAGATTTTCTTCAAACAATCTCGGTACATTTAACACTTCAATGGTCAGGCAGTTGATACCAGCAACCACTAATTAATGTCATATAAAGAACCTGCAAAGCATATATTAAACAGATTTTTTTTCTCCAATTGTAACCTCTTATTTTTATTCCAGTAATGCTTAGTTGCATTCTGTGTGGGGGTGGGGGGGAGGGCATCCCAAATAGGTGGAATAACAAGGAAGCTTTCAACTCTCTCATTCTAGTCTGCTTGCTAGAAGCTTACTGCTCTCCATATGATTCTTTTGGTGTCATATTGTTTTTAGTGATATGAATTGTCTGTGGTCCGACTGCAACTCAGACTGGATTGCGTGTCCATCCAGTCACTGATATCGGCCTCCCTTGTGCTGTGATAATGGTTTTGGTGGGCAATCAGTTGTGATGCCTTTTCGACTTATCTCCCATAATAGATTGTCCTCCTCAGGCAAAATTGAATAACCTGAGACATGGCCTGAAGGCAGGCGATGAGAATTCAATAAGTCTATGGGGTCAATGTCTTGTCATTTTGCCAAGCAAGTAATTATTCTACACTAACATTCTGTAATAGGAGCAGGAAACTGCTGTTATACCTTCATCTGGTGCCTAGGGAAGTCACCTTAGCATGAATACTCTCAAACAAGCTCTTTCTCCTCTCCTTCAAATGCCCCCTTGTGTGCCTTTGCACATTTCTGTGTTTTGAAATTGATGTAGAGATTCTTGAAAGAAGCAATGCACTATGAAGCGGTGGGAATTTGCAGCTTTTAATTGCTATTTTTAAATTATGTCTTTCTTGAAGGAGCCAATTCACCGCAACCAAAGCCAGAGGGGGGAAAAAAAGAAGAGTTTTTTTTTTCTCCTGAGGTCAATGTGCAAAGGAGTAATGAATAAGCTGAGATAAGAGCAGAATAAGCACTTTCCATGACTGATTGTCGATTGATTAGAGAAGGGAGGTCTCTAGACAGTCACCCTTCAGTATTCCTTTTGACAACTGAGTGCAGCTCCTGACAAGAAAAAGTGTTTTAATCTGCATCAATTTGGTTTGTTAACTGTGACAAAACTCAAGTTAATACTGATCATGTCCAGTTGTCAATGTTGATTTACATCCCAGATATTAGAAAATCCAACTCTTCAAATGCACATCATTCTTGGCGAGATAATACCAATTATTGAGGACATTTGGAATGGCTTGTACTTGCATGATTTTAGTGCCCTTTGCTTTTGTTAATATTATTTCTTACTAAATAATTAACAGCCTTTTTTTGTTTCTTGATTTTCTTTCATCCCACTGTGAAGCTGATAGTTTGTTAAAGAATTCATCTTCATTTGTATAATATCCTGTTAAGCTTTATAATGTATATCATATCACCCTTGACCCTCAGAGGATTTGTGGGCAATCCTGTAACACTTTTTATAGTCCAGGGTAATTACCTTTCCTAATGATTCTGCCAGAACACATGCAGTATCCCTACTGATTAGGTCCAGCAGAATGCTATGGAAGATGCCATGGAATACATATTTGACTTTATTAATCCTATTATTGAAAAGTGCAAGTATTATAAAAAAAGGTAAGTAATATATTTGGAATTAATCAATGAGAAGTCCTCCTTTGATTATGTTTTTAATAAAATAAAAGCATAAGTGTTTATTCACTTTGTAATTTGCTGTCAATTGAATATGTAACACACATAGTGTTTGAACCACTTTTGAGGCAGTTACTGTACCATTATGAGATGGTACTTATCCAGTGCTTTTTATTACATTTCAAGCAAAAAATAATTTCCTACGTGGCTCAAAAATGATGAGGATTGAGTACTTTATACACAGGGATACAAAGTGTTCAGAAAATGTTTAAGAGGGGGAGAAAAGGCATGATGGCATTAATGATAAGGGAAGATATTGTGATATTAGAAAGCCTTCAGCAGTTATCTGTACAGGCTGCCATCGGATTTTGATTCTGGATGGTCTCCTGCAGATACAGGACAGCTCTTTTCTTTCTGATCTCCTTGACTAAGATTTCCAATGCAGCAGCAGATATCCTCGATACACTATCTTACCTTCGTAAGTCATTGTTAAATATGGCACAGTGTTTTCCTATTGATCGCAGAACCTCCAATAAATAGCAATTAAGCCATGTAAAAAAATTGTAAGCCATTTAAAAAAATCACCATGACAAAAAATATTGTCCCCTCCGCCACTTTTGTTGATGTGTACAGCATACAACTGTATGGTTAGTACTGGCTGCATGCAACATCCGTTGTATTATGCCAATGCACAAATTTGGTCGATTCTTTGTATTACACTGTGTGTGTGTGTGTGTGTGTGTGTGTGTGTGTGTGTGTGTGTGTGTGTGTGTGTAGGGAAATCACTTTCTAAATGTTATTCCTGTTCGTTGATGCCATATACTTTTATGTCGAGAATCAGTTACTCTTGCATGTGTTCCCATGGAGATAACCATTACTCATCGATTTCCTGAAAGCTATAATTTTACTTAACTATTTAATATTAATTGCATCATTGATATCATTCAATGGACTGAATATTATTGTGTAGCACAATTTCTTATTCTTGTTAAGACTCTATAATAATCCATCCTGTACCACTCATAATTAGGCAGACCCTTAAATTCAGTATAGAAAGGAAGGTGTTGACACTGAATTATACAGGCCAGAAGAGGTTGATAAACAGAACATATGACATGGTGATCAGTTGATAGAGATAATCCATTTGACCCTGAAGAAAAAATATTTTTGAGACAAGTGATTTAACCATTTTAAGAATTCATAGTCAGTCAGCAACTGAAATATAAAAACCTAGTCAACAGCAATCATGAGAGCAGAAACAATGCAAAAAAAAAACATTCCAGAAGAAGATCTTCACTGCAGAGCTAGTAGGAAGTACAGGGATCAAGCAAAGAGTCAAAGCTAGCCACACTGAGAAGAGACAGTGATATTGAGAAGGTTGTATAGAGAGCAGTTGAAAGATTCAATAGTATAAGAAGAAATCCTGAAGTGCGTAGGGGAAAACTTTACAAAAGAAGAGAGAGTTCTGGCATCTCAAAAAGAGCATTGCCACCATCACAAGTACACTCCATGAGGCACAATATCGCAAGGAGAGACTAAGCGCAAGACAAGTAATTTATACCAGGGCTGCAGTATTGGAACAGCTGCACATTTTCAGCTGACAAAAAACAAGATTTCAATGGTGGCTCAGTGGTTAGCACTGTTGCTTCACAGCACCAGGGACCCAGGTTTGATTCCAGCCTTGGGTGATTATCTGTGTGGAGTTTGCACCTTGTTCCCATGTCTGCGTGGGTTTCCTCCCACAATCCAAAGATGTGCACATTAGGTGAATTGGCCATGCTAAATTGTCCATAGTGTTCAGGGATGTGTAGGTTAGGTGCTTTATTCAGGGGTAAATGTAGAGTAATAGGGTTAGAGTGGGTTACTCTTTGGAGGGTCAGTGTGGACTTGGGCCAAATGGCCTGTTTCCACTCTGTAGGAATTCTATGGTTCTATGTGATTTGAAGAAAGAGTCTGACAGAATAAGAATGCTTGAACAATTTAAACAGTTTTAGAAGATAAGAACACTTAGGATTTAAATGGCAATTTCAGCAGAAAGGATTATTAAGGCTGCATCCAAAAAACTTTGTTTCAAAAGTTATGTACAGGGATGTGCTTTGTCTTTGACTTGTGAAAAGTGGTAAAATACCATTTTTACCTGACAGCAAATGAAAAAATCTTCGAACTTAGCTACAAAAGGCAGAGATTCTTCATAAGGCATGGATCACTATTTTGATCATTAAAAGAGGTTGGAAACCTCCTCAACTAATACAGAAAATATGGTATTTCTACTTAATACAGTGTGAAACCAGAAAGAAGTAACATGATAAAGTATCGCTAGTTGATTAAACTGCAAGCTTTACAGAAAGAATATCACACATAGAAGCTCCGAGTTTAGAAATCTGAATGCAGATTTTAAAGGTGAGTCCACTTTTTAAGACAACAGAATTTGAAGTAAAATTAACTTGATACAAGAACACAAGTTTGAAGACAGCAGATTATAAACAGCATTGAGCTGTTATAGATTTAAAGTAGCTTTGTTGTACTGAAAGAAAATGGAAGGAAAATTTATATTTTCAGGAAGATTTAAAATCGGAAAATGGGCGTAATTTTTAGTCTTGCAGGAGGTCCTGACCAAGAGGCTGCCATTGGAGGAGACTGAACTTTCTCCCGTACTTTGCTCCCACTTGAAATGAAGTATACTGGCTATTAGAGACCATTCAACCAGTTCATGGCTGATTTGATAATCCTCAAATACAACTTTCTTGAATCTTTTCCTCATCCTTGATTCACTTACTGATTAAAAATCAACACTGCCTTGAAAATACTCAATAACCCAGCCTTGACAATGCCCTGTTGTAAAGCATTCCACAGATTCATTACACTCTGAGAGAAGGAGTTCCTCCTCATCTCTGTCCTAACTGAGAGACACCTTGTTATTTGGTAGTTAGTAAAGTGGGTGAATAGATTAGCTAACTTCTTACCACAGGGCATGAGGTATACTATCTCTCCCACCAACTCTGATTTGGTTTAGTTCCCTCCTTGTTTCCTTATCATTAGATATGTTTTGGTTACACTGCCCCTGGTGGGAAGTATGGCGTGAAGTATATGTTGTCTGATATTTATTAATCGGGTGATTCAGTGAGTTGGTGATGCTTGTTTAAAATAAAAAAAAAGAGTTCTTACTGTGAGCCTGGAAAGCATTATTTCCCACATCAACTCTATTTTGATTTAGTCCCCTTAGTTTCCTGTGTATTTTTGATTCTTGATATTCTCAAATTGCCCATGGTGGTTGCTAAGAGGGCATTCAGTAGTAAGTGATTAACATAAAAATAAATTGAGTTATTCTGCCAGCATTCTTCCTTGGTAATGTCTATTCCTGGGTGATCTCAAAAGGGGACATGCAATGTCCATAAGTAACCTTGAAGCTTTTATAGAGAGGGTTTAAGTGATTATCTTTCCCACTAAGATCATTTTGATTTAGTCTCTGCCTTGATTCCTCCCCTTTTTGGTTACTGTTACACAGCCCCTGGTGGGCAATGTTTATGATTGATTCATTGGGTATTTTGTTAATTTGGTGACTCTTAGAGTCATAAAATCTTCAGTCCAACCGTCCATGCCGACCATATTCCCAAATTAAACAAGTTCCACTTACTTTCACTTGACCCATATCGTTCCAAACTTTTCCTATTTATGAACTTATCCAAATGTCTTTTAAATGTTGTAACTGTTCCTCTGGCAGTTCATTCAAGACATGAACTGGTCTCTGTAAACAAAAAAAATTGCTCCTCATATATGTTTTAAATCTTTCTCCTCTCACCTTAAAAATATGTCTGCTAGTTTTGAACTTATCCTCCCTAGGGAAAAGACCTCTATCGTTCACCTTATCTAAGCCCCTCATGATTTTATAAACCTCAATAAGGTCACCCCTCAATCTTTTATGCTCCAATGAAAAAGGTCTTTTCCGTCGATTTTTATATCTTAAACCCTCAATTCCTGGGATTATTAAAATACGATTGATCTGAGTTCTTGGTGATGGTCCCCATCTTTGCTTTCTCCTTTTACTGATTTTGCTCCTGGTATGATGAATGATGAATTATTTAATTGATGATTAATTGGTCATTTAAAAATAAAAGGTGAGTTCTTACTACCTGTCTATTCCATGGCCTACATCCATGGGAACACCATTGCTTGCAAGTTCCCCTTCGAGTCACTCACCATCCAGATTTGGAAATATATAGTTGTTCCTTCATTTTCACTGGTTCAAATCCTGGAACTTCCTCCCTACAGCATTGTGGGCCTGCCTACTGCACAAGGTCTTTTTCTCAGGGTAAGGGAATCCAAAACTAGACAGCAAAGGTTTAGGGTGAGAGGGGAAAGATCGAAAAGGGACCTAAGGGGCAACTTTTTCACACAGAGGGTGGTGCATGTATGGAATCAACTGCCAGAGGAAGTGGTAGAGGCTGGTGTAATTACAGCATTTAAAAGGCATCAGAATATGTATATGAATAGGAAGGATTTAGTAGGATATGGGTCAAATGCTGGCAAATAGGACTAGATTAATTTAGGATATCTGGTCGGCATTGACGAGATGGACCAGAGGGTCTGTTTCTATGCTGTACATCTCTGTGACTCCTCTCTCTTCTGGTAAGACCATTTTTATTTAGTCCCTCCCTTGCTTTCTCTCCTTTGATATTTTCGTTTTTGCTGCACTGCCTGGAGTCAGTAGCACTTGCTATAATTCGTTAATTGGGTATTTGGTTCAATAGATGGGTTTAATTTGAATATAAAAAAAGAGGAGTTCCCGCTAACTTCATGCCCAGGTGTCCTTGGAGAGGGACAACATGGTGTCCACCAGTGCCCTTGTAGCACTCAAGCAGAGGTGGGACCACAGGGCTGGTGTGGGGATGGAGTCCATTATCTCTCCCTCCATCTCTGTTTTGGAATCACCCCTCCCTCTTTACCTATATGTTTCTTCACTGCCATATGGTCAGCAATCCTTGTAATTTATTTGTTAAATTGGCACAGTGGCTGATTATGATTTAAAACAGAAGCTAAATTAATTGGGCAGTATTTGTAATTTGGTCATTGGGTGTTTAGTTGAATTGGTTTAGTGGGTTTATTTTAGAAAAAATAAAAAAGAGTTGAGTTCTTCTGTGGCATCCAAAGTCCATGTTACCTCCAAAAGTGACACTTCTGACTCGAAATTATCAAATTTTTCTTTTAAAATTTGGATTTTCGTACAGTTTTCTTAGTGTGCTGTAATTTTTAAATTTGGTTAGTTTTCTCTATTTAAAAGAGTAAGAGCTATGTTCTGGGTTTCAGTTTCTGGATAGGGAATGCATCCAGAAAGAAAAGATATAAGTTTATGCTTGTATGCTACTATTGATTTACAATAAACCTTTGTCAATCTCTGAATGTTTTTTTGTGCCTAATTTGCCATATGGATATTGGCATATAAAACAGCAGTAAGTCAAGGCCAGAGGTTGATCTCAGTTCAGGAGCTTGAACACAGTAAGTTGACTCTTTGAGGCATCCACGTTTAATGAGTCTGTTTCTGATAGAGAGCCATGGTCAGTCCTTTAGGTCCAGTGCAACCAGTCCAGGTATAAATGGTAAGGCAGTCATGGAGAAGAAAAGAAACCAGTCATGAGTGCCTTCCTAAGTAGGGCAGAGAATGACCACAGTCAGCCCTCGGGAGACTGTTCACTGAAAATCTGGGAGAAGGTTATCAGGGGCAACTTTATTTTTTATTCATTCTTTTCAGTGGGCTGGGGGTGTCTCTGGTTGGCCAACATTTATTATCTCTTCCTAGTTGCCCTTAAGAAGGTAGTGGTGAGCTGCCTTCTTGAATCGCTGCTGTCCACCTGCAGTAGTAGGCCCACAATGCCATCAGGGAGGGAAATCCAGGATTTTGGCCCAGTGACAGTGAAGGGATGGTGATATATTTCCAAGTCAGGATGGTGAGTGGCTTGGAGTAGTGTTCCTATATATCTGCTGCCCTTTTCCTTCTAGATGGAAGTGGTCTTGGGTTTGGAAGATGCTGTCTGAAGATCTTTGGTGAAACTTGTAGGTAGTACACACTGCTGCTACTGAGCATTGGTGGCGGAGCGAATGAATATGTGTGATGTTGTGCTGCTTTGTCCTGGATGGTGTCCAGCTTCTTGAGTATTGTTGGGGCTGCACTCATTCAGGCAAGTGGTGAGTATTCCATCACACTCCTGCCTTTTGCCTTGCGGATAGTGGACAGGCTTTGGGGAGTCAGAGGTGAGTTCCTCGCCACTATGTTCTACCTTCTGATCTGCTCTTGTAGCCATTGTGTTTATGGGGTGAGTCCAGTTGAGTTCCTAGTCAATAGTAACCCCCTAGGATGTTGATAGTGTTGTGGATGATTCAGTGACAGCATTGAATGTCAAGGGAATGAGAAAGTAAAGTAAAGAGATGAGCAGTTAAATAAATAAATTGGTGTGAATGTGGAGGGAGAAAAACAAAGTCAATAGGGTTGACAGGCACAAAAGATTTGAAGATGGTCATCTAGACTGGGAGACTGAGCTGACAGCACATTCCCTGAAGCACTACCTGTGGTATCTTCTATCCTCCTCCAAATAACAAGTGCACAACTGAAATGAAAATGGCTGCCATACACTTGGAATGGATGGAATAAGTGTTCTTTTCTCTCAAGGGTGGTCCCTATTTTTGTGCAATTTGAGGTCTTTTAAAGGGCAATAGCATGAAACAGATACTTACACAGTACACATGAAAGAAATCTGTGATCACAAATTCTGTCTGTTGACCTTACACATTGACCTACCATGTTGACTAAGAATGTCGGGTCAAGCACTTATGACCATATCATTCAACATTACCAACTACAATTGGCTGTGAGGCAGAAGAAGTGTGTTGCTGCAAGGAAAGATTCACCCTGGTTGTCAAACTAGTAATGATCTTCCATGGTCCCATAAACTGCACTAGCTGCAGGAACTTCTCACTTCACACCTTGGACCTCCCTTTTTAAACTCGTAAGATGGTCTAAACTAATATCAACAGATTATTGATCCAGAGATCCAGGTTAATGTTCTGGGCACTCCAGTTTGAATTCTACCATGGCAGATAATGGAATTTGAATTCAATAAAATATTTGGAATTAAGACTCTAATGATCACAAAGCAATTGTCGATTGTTGAAAAAACTCATCTGGTTCACTGATGTCTTTTCTGGGGGAAAAATCTGCCATCCTTACCTGATCTGGTGATATGTGACTCCAGACTCTGAATGATATGGCTGACTCTTAACTGCCCTCTCTAGAGCAATTAGGGATGGGCAATAAATGCTGGCCTAGCTGGTGACACCCACATCCCATGAATGAATAAAAAAAAGTGTCCACATCATTTTCCTACATGCAATGCTACCTTGTGTGGCAAAATGCTTGAGCTACAGATGTCTGACTGGAGGCAATGATTTGCATTATCCTTTCAGATGCCTCCTTGATAGGATCTCCATGTCCCAGTGTTTGGAGGGTGCTATTAAAAATAGGTTTGTGTGTGCTGCGACTGCTAAATGATCATTTTACTGAGGAGCTGCTTTGTTCATTTGATATTACCCACATCCGCTTTTGGGACTGTCCCTGAGAGATCCAAGCACAGAAGATGTAATTCTCCTTGAGTCCATTGCAATAATAGCAGCCACACAAATGGACAAGAAAGGCATGGAAGCCCAGAACCAAGCATCAAACTCTAGTGGATGTGGAGCTGATCTCTACAAAAATACTGGAGAGCCACATTCACTTATTCCCTATGGAATACTCTACAAATGTGTTTTGGGAGTGACTCCAGACTCTGTCTTGCGGTAGAGATAGAATGCCATGTTATGTTGTTTTGTAATGAAACAGACAAATGAGGACTAGATTAGGTTGGGATATTTGGTTGGCATGGACGAGTTGGACTGAAGAGTCTGTTTCCATGCTGTACAATTGTACATCTCTATGACCTTCTTCCATTGGGGCCAACAAATGTCATAATTTGGCACCCCCGTCTCCCCCCCAACCCCCCCGCATCAGGTTTCTATACACATCATTGTTGGCTTCACATCAGTATCCTCCAGACAGAGGATGCTGTTTGATCTTTGGAATCTCTTCACTGGAAAACTGGGAACACACACAGGCTATGGGATGGATAATTGGGCGTAGTGAAAACCGAAGTGTTGTGCCCAATAAGAACATGGGAAGGTTCCTCAGTGGAACAGCAACTTTAGCATCCTATAGCACAGTGACATCTTCCAAAGTATCTCAGGCAGGGGCTTCTTTGTGAACTCTTTCAATGAAATAGAGCTACAGGAAGTCATCTTTCACTGATTGTAAATGTTTTGATGCTTCTGAGGCCAGCATTCCCTGTGTAATCCTAACTGCAAGTGTAACTGAATACTGTAGTTCAATTTTGCTAAGTGGTACCAGCTACCTAATAAGAATTAAGCTTACAATTGAAATAAAATCTTCTACAACATCTGATGTTCCCTTATTCTACTATGACAAATTTTCATGTAAGTATGATTGCCATTGCAAACGTTAGCTATCATTCAGAGTGTTGGGACTTTGTTTGGGGTTAATGTTAGTTGATTTTCCACACCTTCATTCTTATATTTGCAGCTAAAGTGACATTTGTTGGAAAGTGAGCATAAATTTGTAAATGTGAGGATATAGTCACAATGCGGTGTCATTCATGAGCTTCAAACCACACCCATGCTGGTGAGAATAAAAGAGCCAGAGGACTATCCTTTTCAAAGACAGAGAATGAAACAAATACACCACTAGCAAGCAGATAGATAATGGCCACAACCAAGCAAATTATGACATTTGTTGGCCCCAATGGAAGAAGGCCATAGAGATGTACAATTGTACAGCATGGAAACAGACTCTTCAGTCCAACTCGTCCATGCCAACCAAATATCCCAACCTAATCTAGTCCCATTTGTCTGTTTCATTACAAAACAACATAACGTGGATTAGAAATATTGGGTGCTAGCATGGCAGACAAATTGAACAGTTAGTTTATGTTGGTCTTCACTACAGAAGAAACAGGCAGTATCCCTGTAAGTCAAGATTTGAAAGGAAGGGATAAATTCAAGAAAGTTATAATTACCAAAGAAGTATTGCTAAGTGAATTGATGGAACTCCCAGTTGACAAGTCCCCTTGTCCTGATGGATTTCACCTGAGGTTTTTAAAAGTAGTTGATGCATTGGTTTTAGTTTTCAAAAACTCAGATACAGGAAAGTTTCCTTTGGATTGGAAAATGGTATGACTGTTAAGCCTTAATTCAAAACAAGAATTAAGGGTGGGTTTCCTCCGGGTGCTCCAGTTTCCTCCCACAATCCAAAAGATGTGCAGGTCAGGTGAATTGGCCATGCTAAATTGCCCGTAGTGTTAGGTAAGGGGTAAATGTAGGGGTAGGGGTATGGGTGGGTTGCGCTTCGGCGGGGCGGTGTGGATTTGTTGGGTCAAAGGGCCTGTTTCCACACTGTAAGTAATCTAAAAAAAAGGAGGCAGAAAGCAGGAAACTACAGCCAGTTAGCTTAACATCTGTCTGTTACGGGAAAAGAGGAAGCAGAGAATAGGAATAACTGAGTTTTTTTCAGGCTGACAGGATGTCATGAGTGGTGTGCCACAGAGGTTGGTGCTGGGGCCTCAACTTATTAGAATTTATATGAATAATTTGAATAAAGGGAACAAACGTATGGTCACTAAATTTGCTGATGACAAAGATAAGGAGGAAAGTGAATCGTGAGAAGGACTTTAGCCTCCAAAGAAATATAGGTCGATTGAGCAAATGGTCATAAATCTGGCAAATGGAGTACAATATGGAAAAGGATGAATTATTCATTTTGGCAATAAAAACTAAAGAAAAGGGCCTAATAATTGATCCAATTATTAATGTTTGTGAAAGTTTGATCGGATACATAGAATTTGAAATTGATTTAAATCAATAAGATCAAATTGCAGTTCTTAACAGATGGATACAGTTTCTATTTGGCACAGAACAATTGCTATTAGCCTATGTATTGGGACTTGGGAACAATGAGGTACAGCAGTTAGGAAGCAATTGTGTTTATATTGTTCATTGGACTTGACTCTCCAGGCAAGAGTTGACCATATGCAGTCTATAAGCTCTGAGTGTGATCCAGAAATTCAAGGAACTGTTTATTTCTTATTTGCTAGTTTATCCTCTTTGAACTTTAAGGTGCTGAAGGTTTAGGATCAACAGTTTTCTGATTTGTTTTTCTTTATTCCTCTAATTAGGCTCACAAAACACCTTTAAAAGATATTTGGATAAAGGATGCTGCCAAGATTGGAGGATTTGAGCTATAGGGAGAGGCTGAATAGGCTGGGGCTATTTTCTCTGGACCGTCGGGGGCTGAGGAGTGACCTTTTAGAGGTTTATAAAATAATGAGGGGCGTGGATAGGATGAACAGGTAAGGTGTTTTCCCTCCACAGTAGAGGAATCCAAAACTATAGGGCACAGGTTTAAGGTGAGAGGAGAAAGATATAAAAGGGACCTAAAGGACAACATTTTCATGCCAAGGATGTTGCGTGTATGGAATGAGCTGGCAGAGGAAGTGTTGGAGGCTGTTACAATTAGAACTTTAAAAGGCATCTGGATGGGTATATGAATAGGAAAGGTTTAAAGGGATATGGGCCAAATGCTGGCAAATGTGACTAGATTAATTTAAGATATCTGGTCAGCATGGATGAGTTGAACTGAAGGGTCTGTTTCCATGCTGTATAACTCGATGACTTGGAGTTCATAAAGAGGAAAGGTTTAGAGGTATATGGGCCAAAGGCAGGTAGGTGGGACTAGTTTAGTTTGGGATTATGGCCAGCATGAATACTTGGACTGAAGGGTCTGTTTCTGTACTGTATGATTCTATGACTATAAGTAGCATAATATCTAATTGGTGAGAGATTGTGGAACATGAATTGCAGAAGGTTAGTATGCAGGTACAGTATTAAATCAGGAAAACTAATATATTGTTGTGGTTTATTGAGGGGAATCAAATGCAAGAGAAGGGAGGTTCTGCTTCAGTTAGACAGGGAATTGGTGAGATTACAACTGGAGTAATGTGTACAGTATTGGTTACTGTACATATAAAAAAGGTGTTATATGCTGGAAGCAGTTCAGAAAAAGTTTAGTAGATGAATACGACGACTGAACAGATTGCCTTATGTGGAAAGGCTAGACAGACTGGGCTTGTATCGTCTGCAGTTTAGAACAGTCAGAGATGATTTCATTGAAACATACAAGATCTTAAAGGGACTTGTCCGGGTGGATGTTGTAAGCATGTTTCCTCTTGTGGGAGAAACTAGAACTAAACGTCATAATTTGATAATAAGAGGGCACCCATTTACAACACAGGATTCTTTTTCTTTTTACTCAAAGCGGTTGTGAGTCTTTGGAGTTTTCTTCCTTAGAAGGCAGTAGATGCAGAAGATTTACATTTTTAGTGTAGTGATAAATTCTTGATTACCAAGGAGATGAAGAATTATTTGGATACGCAGGAATGTTGAGATGAGGTTAAAATCAGATCATTCATGGTCTTCTTGGATGGCAGAGCTTGAAAAGCCAAGTGGTCTCTTCCTGTTGGTAGGTTTGTAAGTCGATATGTTCATATGTTTGTATTTCATACCTCCATCTTAACAGCATATTAGATTGCTTGGCCCCATTAAGGTTAAGAAAATCTGACAATCTCTCATCCCTGATGCTGATTATAATGCAATCTCTAATTAATTTTTTTCTTCAAGAATCTAAATTCACTACATCCTGTCATTCAGTAAAAATCTTTTTAAAAACATCACAATAAATCCTTCTTGTCCCTGAGATCATTGGTTGAACCTTGCCCTTTATATAATTAGGTTTCATCTTGGGCTAAAGTATGCACCAAATATTTTAACATCTCAAATTCTGTAATACTTTCTTCCATACTTTGTTTTACCAGAACATCAGCAGGTATTGGACCTTATAGATGTGCTGACTTGATGCCACTGTTCCTTTGCATGAACGTCTGATGCAGTTGTGTAGCTCTGAAGCTACCATTTGCTGATCTCCCATTTCTGGCCTCATTGAGATCCCTCCAAGTTTTAAAATAGTTGTGGTCATGGCAATATCTATTGCTGGAAGTTTGGTCTAACTTAATTATTCTATGCTTTATGCCAAGCTCACTACTAGCACAGTTACTTCTCTCCCTTGGTTGCTCTAGGCTGTTGTTGTCGACACATACATAGTTAGAAGCTACCAGTTTTATGAGGTTACGCATCTTTTTCTCTATCATCCTGGTTCATTCTCACTCTCTTCAGGACTTTAATACACTTTGTTAATAGAATCAGAATTTACTGAATACAGATTCCTACTATAACGTCACAGCTCCCCCTCTCTCGCCCTCTGGCTCTTCCCATGTTTCTTCTCCTTCTGGTCTGATCTCTTCCCCTGAATATCCCTGCTGATGTCAGGGCAACTTCATCACTGAAATTCACATATTCTATTATGCTACGTTAACTCGTATTTCTCTCTTTCATTTTCAAGTACTGAAAACGTGGAGCTATCTCTGCAATGTAACTTTGTATTCAAGTCTTAGTGTCAAGGAGGGCCTTGTTGGATATCTCAACCAATCTTCCCATATGTTTCATCATTAGATTGGATGGATCTTCATGTAGCCTTCAAAATAAACCCTTTCAGACTTATTATCTTGGACAACAGACCTTCCCGCAAAAGCCCTTATTTTTGGAGAGACACAGGAGCTCATCTTCCATGTTCTAATCCGATGTAACATTTTTCACTGTTTCATTTTAGGTAGGTGCACTTATCTTAGTGTGTAATGGCACCGTAAAAGGATCCAAAGTTATTTCTTTGCATCAAGCTAAGATGCTGTAAGTGGAAAGAAATAGCAAACTGCTTTTTCTGATGTGGAATTTCTTCAAATTTTCATAATAGTGCACCAATATCCTGCCCTGGAGGAACTATACTGAGAGGCACTCATGTGAATTGTCAAGAGACAATTAGCATCTAAAGCCACCAAATTTAAGACAAGTTTTAAACATTTATTGATGGTTATGCAAACATTACGTCCATCGATCAAATGATAGTTATGCATAATTTGGTACAGTAGGTCTGCACTAAGATATCATAGTAATGGTCAATATCATATGATTAAAATGAGAAGAAGACAGAAATTAGCCTTATGTGTATACAATAAAACATGATTGGAGTGTTCATATTAGAAGTTTCACAGGAGATTATTTAGACAACAGAGCAGTAAGAAGAGGCAATAAGACTGCTTCTAAACCATGGTGCCAGTATTCTGGAAAACAACAGCAGTAATAGCAGGAGAGCTAGTGAGATAATACTGGATTCTGGAATTCACCAGCTGTAGTCTTCAAGTCATAAACAATGTAAGTTGTTTTTGATGTACCAGGCCATAATTATTGTCTAGACTGAACCAGAAACTTTCAAAGAAATATTTGCTATGGTTGTGAAATAAGAGGTGTGCTGTTTTCTTGGTGGAGAAAGCTGGAGAGGATAGAAGGAGAACTATCATGCAACATATTTTTGCTTTAGAAGTGCAGATAACGGAATTGAGCTTAATGACATATCTTGCTCTGGTTAATGTCAGCATGGTGGCTTTGAGAATTAAAGGAGAGCATTAATGTGAGTGCCAGTGGTAGGAATGATAACTACTTACTCCACGATTAGTCCCAAGTACTTCATTTTTAAGCAACTAATTTCCCATGTCAGTAGTGGAAATGCTGAGGTGGCTGAAACCCTAGGATTACCTTTGATGTCAGTGTGGAATGCTTTTTTATGAGATGATCGCAAGTGATTTCTTTATTTTTTACTGAAAATAGGCCATAGTAGGGTGAGATGGCTTTGTAGGATTGTCTAAGCTGTGGTGTCAAATGTGGCAGTGCTTTGGGAAGACATGACCTTTTATCATTTCTATCCAAGAATTCAGCACCTCAAACTCTCTTGATAAGCAACTTACCAAAAAACTTCTTCCATCTGCCAAATTGAATATAATTGTTCTTTGCTTTTTTTGGTTTGCATATGAGCTTTGTAGACTTGCTGATGTCCGAAGTTTACAAAATTCATCTTGTGCCAGGCCACAGCAGAGGAGCAGAAATGAACACACACTTTTGGTGCATCCACTTTGTTGAATACAGAGTAAGGTGCCCAGATTGTCATGACAGTTGGCTTCTAACTCCAGATGCACAGGGACTGATTTAACATTGGATGATAATGTAATTGGGAAATAATGAAAATCAAAATGAAAATTAGAAGATTATACAGCTGGCTGAATTGGCTGTTCTAATTATTATCCAAAGTTCTACATCTGACAGGCAAAAGCTTGTAGAAGCTACTAGGCTGGAGACAGCTGGAGATCCAGTGACAGCCCCACAACATCCAATGGGAAATCTTGATCCATTCAGGCACTTGACAGGCGAGCCATCAGTCTTCCTCCGTGGTCAGGGAGATCAGGGCAAATGTCCTGCTACCAAGACTCATTGACTGACCAGAGGAGCAATGGCAGCACTCCAGAGGAGGCACTTGCTGCTGCCATGACAACAACCACGTGAGGCTTAGTATCATCACTGGATGACAGGCCAATGGTGAATGATGACCCTGAGATCAATAAGTGAGGATTTCCAGGGACTGGGTGGGTACGGTTGGCAGCAGGGAGAGGAGCTGGCTTCCACTGGGCACCCAGACCTCTGGATGCCTGCTTCCTCAATTAGTTACTGAGTGCATCTGAAGAAGAGAGTTATGCTGGCTTCCTGCAAACAATTTCTCGTACTTGTTTTGCACCTTGCTTGGCTAACCTCACGCCCGTTCATTTTTCTTATTCATTCATGGGACGTGGGCATCGCTGGCTGTGCTAGCATTTGTAGCCCATCCCTTGTTGCTCTTGAGACAGTGGTGGTGAGTGCATTCTTGAAATGCTGAAGTCCATTTGATGTCGATAGACCCACAATGTCATTAGGGAGGGAATGCCAAGATTTTGACCCACTGACAGTAAAGGAATAGCTGGCATGGAAATATAGAAAATAGGGATAGGAGTAGGCCATTCAGTCCTTTGAGCCTGCTCTATCATTCATTATGATCATAGCAGATCACCTGCTCACAGTCTATTCCTGCTTCTTCTCCCACATTCGTCGATCCCTTTAGCCCATCCTATATTCAACTTCTTCTTGAAGTGATTTTTTTGGACTGAACTGCTTTCAATAGTAATGAATTCCACAGGCTCACCACTTTCCGGGTAAAGAAGTGTCTGTTCATGTCAGTCCTAAATGGTTTGCCTCTTATCCTTAGATTGTGAGCCAACAATTCTGGACTTGCACATAATCAGGAAATCCTTCCTGTATCCACTCTGTCTAGTCCTGCTGAAATTTTATAGGTTTCTATGAGATCACTCCCTCACTCTTCTGAACTCTCAAATGAATGAATGGCACTAGATTAGGTTAGGATATCTGGTCGGCATGGACGAGATGGACTGATAGGTCTGCTTCTGTGCTGTACATCTCTATGACTCTAATTCAGCCCCTCCTCATACAACGAGTCCTGCCACCCCAGGAATCAATGTGGTAAACCTTTACCTGTACTGCATTCTCTCAACAGCCAGAACATCCTTCCTTGGATAAGGAGAGCAAAAATGCACACAATATTCCAGCTGTGGTCTCACCGATGGCCTGTATAATTGCAGCAAAATATCCCTGCTCCTGTGCTGAAATCCTCTTGCGCTGAAGGCAAATATGTAATTTGCCTACTTGACTGCCTGCTGCACTGGTATGCTTGCCTACTGGTGTATGAGGACACTCTGGTCTCACTGCAATTCCCCAATTAATTTATAGCCACATAATAGTCCCAGTTCTTATTTTTGTGACCAAAACAGATAACCTCACATTTATCCACATTAGACAACTGCCATGCCAACTCGGCCTGTCCAATTCACACTGCAATATCTCCACATCCTCCTCACACCTCAGACTTCCATCCAGCTGTGTGTCACCTGCAAATTTAGAAATGTTACATTTAGTTCTCTCAGCTAAGTAACTAATGTATATTTTAAACAGTTGGAGTCCTAACACTGCTCCCTGTGATACCTCATTCGTCACAACCTGCCGCTCAGAAAAGAACCTCTTTGTTCCTAATCTTTACTATCCATCTGGTGTCTAGTTTTCTATCCATTTCGATATACTGCTCCCGTTGCCATGTAGTTTAATTTTATATGCTAATCTCTTAAATGGGACTTTGTCGAAAGTGTTCTGGAAGTCCAAATAAACCACATCCACTGGCTCCCCGTCATCAACTTTGAATTACATCCTCAAAGTTTTCCAGTAGATTTGACATGCATGATTTCCCTTTAATGAATCCACGCTGACACTGTCTGATCCTGCCACTGTCTTCCAAGTGCTCTACTATTAAATCTTTTCTAATGGACTCTAGCATTTTCCCCAATTACCAGCATCAGGCTGCCTTGCCTATAATTCCTGTTTTTTTATCCCCCTATGTGCCTCCCTTTTCAAAATGTCAGAATTCAGACAACACCAGGTTATAGTCCAACAGATTTATTTGAAATCACGAGCTTTTTGAGCACTGCTCCTTCGACAGGCGAAGTGGCACCAGCACCTCCCCATCATTCCTTTTTACATACAGAGATTCCATCAGATACTCTCCAATCTGTAGGAACTGCTCCAAAATCTCTAGAATCTTAAAGATGATCACTAGTATATCCACTGTTTCTAGGGCCATTTTCTTAATTTAGATTATCAGGCCTTGGGGATCTATTAGCTTTCACCAACACCATTTCCCAATTAATACTGATTTCCTTCAGTTCCTGTCACTCACTAAATCCTGTTAGCTGTGTTTTTCATTCCTTCCTTGTGAACCAAAGTACACATGTATTTAGTTCGTCAGCCATTATTCATTCACCTCTGAACATAATCATTAAAATCTGTAATCTTGAGAGATGTGTTATTCACATTACCTTCTTTAAAAGTGAAGTGAACAATCCTTCAGACTGCAAACAAATATTATTTATATTTGTTAAAAACAGTTTTGATATTCCCCTGCTTCAGACTGAAGACATTTGTCTTCACCAATCTTCTCTTCACATATCTATTGAAATTTCGACAGTTTTTATGTTGCCCATAAACTTTGGGGTGACACGGTGGCACAGTATTTATGGCTGCTGCCTCACAACACCAGGGACCCCGGTGTTCGAACTCCGCCTCTGTGTGGAGTTTGCATGTTCTTCTCGTGTCTGCATGGGTTTCTTCCCATAATCCAAAGACATACAGGTTAGGTGAATTGGGCATGTTAAATCACCCATAGTGTTCAGGAATGTACAGATTAGTTGCATGAGTCAGGGTAAATGTAGGGGAATGGGTCTGGGTGGGATACTTCTCGGAGGGTTGGTGTGAACTTATTGGGCCAAAGGGCCTGTTTCCATACTATAGGGATTCTACTTCTTACTCTCTTATTGTATTTTCCCTTTCTTCTTCTATCTCTTTGTCCTCCTTTGCTGAATTCTGATCTGCTCCCAATCCTCAGGTCTGTTGTTTTATTTTCTGAATAATTTGTATGCTTCTTCCTAGGATCTAATACAATTTCTAGTTTACCAAAATCACCCCTATGTGTTTGGAGCTAACATAACACACAACACCCACTAAAGTTTTTTTTGCCCCTTGACATTTCTCAGATTCTACATAATCTGGAGCTAATATTCTTCTTCACTATTGCATTAATTCCCATATCTAAGGAAGGATATACTGGCCCTGGAGAAGGTTCAGAGGATGTTCATGAGAACGGTCACAGAAATGAAAAGCTGAACATACGAGGAATGTTTGGGACTATACTCTACGGAATTTAGAAGGATGAGGGGGAATCTAATTGAAACATACCGAACACTGAATGGCCTGGACAGAGTGGATGTTGGGAAGATGCTTCTATTGGTAGGAGAGACTCGGGCCCAAGGGCACAGCCTTAGAGTAAAGGAGAGACATTTTAGAACGGCAATAAAGAGAAGCTTTTTCAGCCAAAGTGTGGTGATTCTACGGAATTCATTATCACTGAAGGCTCTGGAGGCCAGATCACTGGGTGTATTTAAGACAGAGATAGATAGGTTCTGGATTGTCAAGGGGATCAAGAGTTATGGGGAGAAAGTGGGAGACAGAGGTTGAGAAACTTATCAGCCATGATTGAATGGGGGGAGCAGACTCTATGGGCTGAATGTCTTATACTATGGTCTTGATTTCCTCCTTAACCATCCATGTACCTCCACCACTTTTTCTATTTGTCTGTCCAAAATACCTAATATCCTAACTTTGGTTGCTTTGCCACCATGTCTCTGTAATTCCAATCATAATTAATTCATGTACTTTATTGTGAATGCTCTATGTATTAAGACATGAAAGCCTTAAGGCTTGCCTTTTTGTCACTTCATTTTTCAGTGTGGCCCTGTTTGGTCCTGGCCTTTGATTTCTCTGCCAATCACCTTTCTTATTTCCTTTTCTGTCATTTGTTCTTGTCCTGGATTCCACTTCCTCTGACTCCTTAAATAGGTTCTCAACCCCTTGCCATGGTACTGTAAAGCCTCCCCAACCACTCAAGCAGATGCTCCCCCTAGGGCATCAGTCCTTCTCCTGTCCAGGTCTCACCTGTTCAGTTACTGGTCCCACTTCCCCAAAACTGATCCCAATTCCCCAGGAATCTGAATCCCTCCCCATTGCACCATTTCTTCAAGCATCAGACATATCCTACTATTGCTACACTGACCATACCATCACACTGTCAGTCATCCTGAAATCACTACCTTTCAGGTCCTGATTTTTAAACTTACTTCCTATATTCTGCTATTAGGACCTCATTCCTTTTTTTAAACATGTGCCATTGGTACCAATGTATACCATGACTATCCTCCCCTTCTAGAATGTTCTGTAGCTACTCAGAGACATGCTTGACTTTACCAAGAGGGAGGCCGCATACTACCTTGGAGGCTTTGCAGTCACAGAAATGCCTGTCTATTCCCCTTACAAATGGATCTCCAGGACTATTGTTTCCCCACATGTTTTCTCCTCCCCATGTAGTGCAACAAATTTCCTCATTGCCCCTTTATCCTGAGAAGCTATGCCCCTCAGGGCATAGCAAAAAACAATTGTCCCCCCACATTAAATTCACAATGTGCTCCAAATTTCCAGAAATACAAACTCACTCTGGATATCCTCTTTTCCTAATAATCATGCCATCTACTAATCGTACACTTTCAATAGTATCCTTCTTAGAGTTGAGGCAAAATGAGATGGCTCACACTCATTAAGCTTCAACACCAATGAAGGGTCTCTTCAAAATTTAGGTGCTTGATTGTTAAATGTAATTCAGTCAGCTGAATCAGCAAACTTTTTAATCTTTTAACTAGACTACTGAACTTTATTAAAAAAACAAAAAGCACAACCTCACCCCATCGAGCAGCTCATCCAATGGTGAATGGTGTTGAACAACTAAACAACAAATGAGAGCATGAGGCTGAGTAAATATTTCAATTCTCAGTGATAATGGAGGTCAGCAGTTATGTGAACATCTTCATCCAGAAGTGCTGAGCAGATAATCATCTCAGAGTTCTTTTCAATTGCTATAATTTAAATTAATTAATTAATTCCATATGATAACATACTAAGAAACAGATGGACTCCCCTTCACTTATTTGATCCAGTAGCATTGCCCTTTGTCGAGAAGGGGACGGCTTGTCACTGGCCACTCTGGTGTTTCCTTTCTTCCTAGTGGTGGAATATAAATAAAGGTTTTACACACTTGTTGTTCTTCACTGTGTCCTAACCCTGCATATACGTGACATGGCTGCTGGGGGAAAATAAGCACTACTGCTGTTAGGCGGTAGTGTGGGGGAAAATTTAAAAAAAGAAAAAAGAAACAGTTGGATACAGCAAAGATATTGGGCCCTGACAAAATTCTGGGCGGTTTAGAGTTGAAAACCTCTGGTCAAAAAATGGCTGCATGCATAGCTGAGCTATTCGATTGAAATTAGTTGACAATATGGAACATGTAGAAGGTTTGTCCTCAACACCAAAAAGTCAGAGAAAATAAAGCCTGACAAATACCTACAGTACTCTGTCATCAACAACGCAATGGAAAATGATTCACAGTGCAGAGAATTAGAACTAAATCACCAATAACTTGCGCGGTTTGTGGTCCACCAGTAATGGGACCAGTTGGCTCCAAGTCCATTACTGCCTTGCTCTGAATATGGATAGAAGAGCTAAATTCTGGAGGTGGTGAAAGCAGTAACTACATTAGGTGTGGCAGCAAGGAGCTTGGGAAAAAAATGATGTCTTTGTGTATCAGAGAGAAAACTCTTCACTTCTTGGAGTTGTAACTCAAAGTTTATGCTTGTTGGAGGCCAATTGTCCCATCACTGTTGAATTTTGGATATCTTAGAAGTCATTTTCTGAGTGCTAGTTGCATTAATGATTCCTAGATATGAGAATATACTTACAAAATTACTCCCATCGTAATGCCATGGATGAGAGACTTTAGGCAGAAGGCATCATAGAGTCCCTAAAGTGCAGAAAGAGGCAGTTAAGCCCACCGACCCTCCAAAGAGCCTACTACCCATCCCCATAACCATACATTTCCCAAGGCGAATCTAACTAGCCTGCACATCGCTGGACACAATGGGCAATTTGGCATGGCCAAACCACCCACTCTATACACCTTTTGACTGTGGGAGGAAACCAGAGAACTCAGAGGAAACCCACACAGACCCAAGGAGAACATGCAACTCCACACAGACATTTGAAATGGGCTCTTTGGCACTGTGAGGTAGCATTGCTAACCATTGAGCCACCATGCCGCCCAAAATATATCTATCTGTGATGTATACTTTATCACTCATCCTCATCTGATGTTCACTGATTACATATGATGGTACACACCATAATCTGACTGAGCCATATGTGATCATATTAATTGAATTCCCTTAGCTTTTCTTGCAGCAATAATAAGGTTTTTAACCAACAATGTCTTAAAAAAGACAGCCCGTACCAAATAGAACAATTAATTTTCATGACCAATGTTGGAAGTTTGGGATTTATCACCCACATCTGTGTTCAATTCTGATTGATTGGTGATTGACCTACATTCACCAGGTAGAGTATAATTCTAGAGGTTCATTAAAAATCTACTCCAAAGTATGGGGCTATAATGTTAACATAATGCATCAATGTAATTGAAAGTGTTTTCAACATCTTGTGTTCACATGCTGATAAAGTGGTATCATATAATGTTGTCTTGTGGAATTAGTTAAACTGTGGCAACTGGTCCACAATCTGAATTCTGAAATTGTCTGTTTCATGGTTTTAAGCATGAAAATGTTGAACTCATAAATATTATCAGACAACGTGGTGCATTTTATAAGTATATGTTGCGAGCTGTGGATTACACTCTATATAAAAGTAGACAGTTTAACTTTATGTATCTCTTTATTCTTTTGACTTTGTAGAATTTGTCATTGACTAGTTTGCAATGCATCAGTCTTGGATGAAGGCTCAGATGACATGTGAAGTATCTCGGGCTTAGAACTGAGATTTACTGCTTGTGAACACTGTAAAAAGAGTTTTTGACAGCTAATCAACCTTCACAATTATTCTGTTAAAGGTCCATTGATTGTTGGTCCAGCTGCATTAAACTTTGAAGAGAAGGACCTCTCGTAGGGCAACCACTTAAAAAAAAATGTAGGTAGAAGCAATTAATAGGGCAATAATGATGTGGACAGGTCACTTAACTCAGTGACTGATTAGAGAGAGGAAAAAGGATAGAAAGTGTCAAGGAAACTGCAGGACACAGCAAGGCTGTGTTGCAAATATAAAGTGAAAATTCCCTTTATCTGAAGCTGATGCCATACTCCATAAATTGTCTTTTGGAACAATTGCTTTAAGGCTGTCTTAATATATGCTATTTATTGGGAAAACTTGCAAGATGACAAGAGACTGCACAAGCCTGCTGATCCTTAGTCATAAAATTTTGTGACTAATTGGTAGTTTGATGTGACAGAGGCTGAGCGTCTTGGGAAATCGAGGCTTCTTCAGGCTCAATACCCTTTGTTTCTTGCTCTTTATATGTTGTTGTGGGGTGGTCTCTGTGGGTTTCTCCTACAGTTTATATTTAGAGACAATCTATGATCAGCAGCAGACCTGAAATGTAAGAGTATTCTGTATGATGAGTATTGATTTGCTTTTCTTTAAAGCTAATTTACTCGTTAGCATTTACGAATCTGAGTTATCATAAATTTTGTCTTTTTCCTGCTTTTAAAACATTGTTGTTAAAAAGGACATTCACTATTTCCAAGCCTTGGCCTTGTACATGATGAGAAGGTAGATTTTTGATGTCATGATTCATGAGTTATTAGGAATATGTGTCCATTGAAGACAATTTAGTTATCAACATTCAGAAATATTGTCTGAACTGAAACCAACAGTAAAGTACGATTCTTCCCAAAACTAAAACTCAATTTATTCCAAATCTGTTTTTGACTAAACCGAAGAAAATTTTTAGAAGTGCGAATAAAACATTTAGTCCCCAATCTCTTTACCCTGTGATGACCATAGGTGACAAAATGCTTATAAACCATCAATTATCATCAGTAGTTAAAAATAAAATCATCCCCACGCAATGATATATTTTAAAGGGCACATTATTTTTAAGGATTCTAATACCAATGCCACAGAAAGAATTAAAGTTCACTCTAGCTCTCCTGATGGCTCAGTGAGTTCAGTAAGTGAATATGAACCTTGAAAATCACAAATATCCCAAGTTCAATCCTCAGTTTGTGTTCAAAATTCCACTTCAACTGGCTTCAGAGGCTTGTTGTGAAGAAGGGAAAAATTTGAGTTTCTATTTACTGACTAGTAACCTGAACTGAAAGTGTATACACAGGCATCAGGTAAGGCATAGCTCTGATGGTCCTGGCATTGAATAGTATCCTGGCACTCAGCATGAGGGCTCATGTGTGGATAATTGCTGTTAGAGCAAGGAGTAAGTGGTGCCCATGGAACCAGCCTCCACCAAGGGATCATCATCTACAAGACGGGAGTAGGGGAAATAAATAGGGTAATTTTGAGGAAGTCAATACTAAATGTATAGACAAAATGAGCTGAGTCTTTGCTCCCAAGTTCAAGTGTTTTATTGGTAACTATATTAAAATAAAACAATTTGTGTTACAATAAATCACCAATCAGACTAAAGTGTGCCTTTTTGGCTTTGTTGCTTTGAATGCCAGGATTGGTTCTGTTTTGTGAATTTCAGTTGCTCCTAAGCAATACTACATGCCCTGTCTGTGAACTTATAACATGTTGATAGATGTTTTACAATTATGCCTGGTTCTCTTTCACTTACTTCAATACAGGCCAGCTAATAGCAGTACTCCAAATAGCTTTGATATATCCTGTTGTGCTCCTCTGGACTCATTTGCACAGCAACCTCCTTAGCTTTTATGGTTCTGAAATCCTGTAATATAACCTTGTTGTCCAGATGTACAGTAGCTCTAGTATCTGACTCTGCATCTAAGTGTAAAACTATCATAAATATGTTACACAGTGATCGCATGAGAAACAGTGCTTGTTTTTACAGGAACTCATGAAAATAATATGCCTGAATTTTTAAAAAAGCCCTTACTCATCTTCGCTCGGAAAGAAAATTCTGAAATCCCTATAACTATGAAAACACATCAGGCTCTATAAAATATTTGAAAGCGTCTGACTGATTCGATCCATGTTGTCTTCAGTTTGCAGTCCATCTAATCCAGCATATCCTCACTATTGCAGTTCTTATGTTACCTTATGTTAGTGTGGGCCAAGATTTGCTGTCCGTACATGGCGCAGAATATTTATACAAGGTAGCTGCTGACAGACCTTCTGTGGGACAAGCTGTGGAGTCAAAAGCTTCCAATTTGTTTGGCTCATTGGAGGAATACTATTGCTGATACTGTTGCTACACTGCACTCCATCCAGCAGTGTCTGTGCTCACAGCATGACCTTGGCATGTTAAGTCCCCTTCACGGTATTTGACATTTCTCAGCCTTTCGCTTCAGTATTAGGTTTCCTGAAGCTACCACTTGTTTTAATGAAGATGGCTTCTCAAATCTCTGTGCTCCTGTTTCTTTGCTGCTCCAAGAAATAAGCAGAACTGTCTTCCTGTTTGGAGAGGTATTTAGTTTTACTACTGGTTCTCAGTAATTTTGTAAGTTTTCATTGAATGCTCTGTAACACTAGGTGAACTAATAATTTTGCAAAAAAAAACTGCTTAAATGTTAATAATGACAGACACATCCAGAAACAGTATATTAAACACTAATGCACAATTTTAAATGAAATATTGTTTACAATTTATGCATATGTTCCGTTTTTCTTTGTCCTCCAGTCATCTTTTCTTTGTTCTCTTTATGTCTTTCCTGAACTACTTTAACTTTTACAATTTTTTTTGCATTGCACTTATTTTATCCTTTTCATCAATATGTAACACTTTTCCTTTGAAACTCTTGGCTTCACTAAATTTTGGAATCAAAACATTGGTTCAAAAAAATTAAAACAATCTTCAAACCGTATTCTTAAAGCCAATGAAATGACATGGGCTTCCAGACTGACTTGGCTGCATCAAAGATGTGACCAAATAATCTTTGCTGTGGATTTACTCCTGAACAAACTTATGAAAAGTTAGAAATCCTTTAAAGTATTACTCTCTTCATGTAAAAGTATTTAGCAAATGTTTCATTTTTTGAGAAAGAAAAGTCATATAAGATTTTTTCATAATGATTTGATGCAATATTTGAATAGGTTTTGTATGACTGGGATAGGTTTTTTTAAAAAGGGTGTTTATCAAGCCATTTATCATAAAATTATCGAAATATATTTTACCTTTGCACAATAGTGTAAAACTGGTAATAGTAATTCAGTAATTTGTTTCTCATCTCTGCTAATTTTTCACTTCAACATAAATAAAGATTAGGAAAGATGTAAATCGGCTGTTGACTTCCTACTCCATTATCCCTTAATCACAAAATTCAATTCCTTCATTACTTGATAAGCTAGCTTAAAATAACTTTAAATTTATATAAATTAATTTTGTAAAAAGCAAAATGTTAATTTTTTTTGGAATTTTATTTTACCGTTCTGGGATCCTCAATATTTAGAAAGACCTATGGAAATTAACTTCATTTTATAATGTAAATTAATTGGAAAATTGAGAAAGTGCTCCTGGAGTCTTTCCATAACCCGAACTTTCAACATAATGCTCAGCAACATTGTCTACATATTACTTCTTGTGCATAAAGCTTTCCTTCTGAATAAGACTTTCCTCCATTCAGCATTAAATTTAAATATTTGCATTGATATAAAGAAGTGATAGATTACCTATTGGCAATTATCTAGGTGGGCAATTCCTATTGGAGGTTATCAACCTGTATTAATCAAACTACCTCATGGATTTCAATCCTAATTTAGTGTTTTGAGTTGTGATGCTGCACTTTTTTTTAAACTTGGGAAACTGCCATCTTTTGAGATGAGCCATAAATTCAGCAAAAGCATGTAGTTCATTTCTGATCCCTACAGGACACAGAGTTTGCAACTGACTATGAAAGTGAACATGAACCAAAAATAGCTGACATTTCAATTCTTCCTACATAGATTAAAGAATGCCAGGATTAGATTGTTTTATAAAAGTGGTACATTTTAGGGCTTGTTTTGAGAAGTCGTGGGTGAGGCAGTATCCACCCTAAGATACTGAATATATAAATGCTAAAGATGCTTTAAAATGCTTTAAATATACAAATGCTAAAGATTTGAACCTTTCCTACTTTATTCGAAATATGTACGTGAATGCAGGAAAGCGCTGAGAATCTTTTTGTTCAATCAAAGCATTACTTATATTTTTCATTGCAGCCATCCTTGTTGCTTCTTGGATCAAGATTGCAAATACGTCCTGAACAGTGATTTTTTTTTTACTGTGGTATAATGTCTAAAATAATCATCTGTATAAAAACTGCTTCAAACTATTTTTAGTTGGATTATTTTAAAATGTCTACAGATACATTTACATTGAGTTTTACAATGACATGAAAAAATTTGGGCCTCAGTATAATACTTAATTGCAATACAGTCCCAAACCTAGGGATCAACCTGGACTGAATTCTTCATTATTAATCCGTTGTACTATCAGAAAGTAGTTTATGTAAAAACTAAGGTCAGGGAGGTTTAAAATTAATAGCAGGTGTGTTTTCTAACAATGTTGGGACAGAGTTCTCTGCATGTTTAAGAATGTTCTTCTGAGAACAATGATTTGTAATAGCCAGGTAGAAACCTCACCTCTACTATCCAAGTGGAACTTGAACTGTAGTGAAGCCTGTTGCTACACTCGAAATATACCATAAAAGAAGAGAGTATCTACATTTGAGAAAATAGGATTCTAACTTGAAACATTACTTAGGGATGATAAACGTAGTGAATACATATCAATCCAGGAAAATACGAGCAATGCTTTTGATGAAGACAAGCAAAGCAAAGGAATACTCAAAAAATGGGAGAATATTGGGTACAGTAGGAAAACAGAGGAGCCTTCAAGTGAATGTCCTTGAAAGTAATAAGATATGCAGATGAATTAATTAAGAAGGCTTGCCTAATACTTTCCTTCCTTATGCAAGGCAGAGCTGGTAAGCACAATAAGGTGATGCTAAAACTGTATAAAACACTAATCTAGTCGCAGCTAAAGTACTGCAGTGCTGGTCACCATATTGCAGGAGGGATGTAATGACATTGCAGAGGGCACAGGCTGGAGTTGAGGATATTACTCAGAATGGAACACTTTTACTATGATGATAGATTAGTGGATCTGGGTTTGTTTTCTTTGGAGTGGAAGAAGTTGAGGGGAGATTTAACTGAGGGGAGTAAAATTATATTGGGCTTAGATAGATTGGATAGGAGAGATTGATTTCCCTTAGAGAGACTAATAACCAGGAGGTTTAAATTTAAAATTATAAAATACCTGAAAGGGGATAGTATGACTTTCTTTGCATCTTTGTTCTTTGGGCCTAACTTTGGCAGAAACTTCATAGATATGTTTCTTGAAGTCTCCGCAGTGTAGCAGGAGAAGTTAGAAAGAGATTCATCCCCTCAGTTCCCTGAGTATGTAGGAAATGCTGGCCTCTTCTGCCCCCTGCAGTTATAAACTACAAAAACATTGACATTGGCATCATTGACAAGGCCAGCATTTATTGTCCATCCCTTCTTTACCTTAAGAAGTTGATATGAAGCAGTTCAAGAAGAAGTCATATTATTTTGTAGCAAACAGATGTTACTGAGTGGCTTTCTATTTAGGCTTGAGAGCAGTTAAGAGTCAGTCACATATACCTGGAGAAGGAATATGGGCACATATAATCGCATTCAAGTACTACATGCATAAAACAACAATAGAATTATGAAAAAAATTAATATACCATTCTATTCATTCTTTTTTATTTTGAAGAAAGGAATTTGAAAGGGCTAAAGTTAGACCATTGAAACAGTGAAACATGAATCAATAAATTTCCAAATTTGGCAGCTTTGTATCCTTTAAAAGAACATCCATCATCTGGGAAAGTAAAGGCAGAATGGAGTGGGCCAGAATCTCTCTAGGCAGCACAGATAGGACCTCAGAGGTAGGCCGGGACTGAGGTTAGAAGGCCAACTTTGTTCTGGTTTATTAAGGGCTACTAAAGCCACCAACACTTTCACCTCACATCCCCTCACCTCAACGCATTCCCCTTCCTCATGACATTTTCATGGTCCATACTACCATAATGTCCTCATGCTACCTCAATACTCCTGCCATGCACCCCCTCTCCCCGCACCACCTTCACATCTTCCCAGTTCACCATGCTCACTTATGCTCACTATGGAATCAATGAAACATATATTAACAATGCCCAATCTTGAAATGCCAATCTTTGTAAATTTGCTTTGAATTAAACTGCTATTCTTGTAACCCTATAAAAGCATCAATGAAATAGATCAATAATATTGTCAATAACACAGCTTTACATCAATTCTCATTTTATAGACTTTATAAAAAACAGTATGAAGTTGCTATTAAAATATTAACTAAATTATTGATTTATAATATAGATCATGGAGAGAGAGCTTATATATTGTAAACAGTTGACACTGGTTACAGCTGTAAAAATGGTGCATATGAGAAAAACCCAAGCTGCTTGTCACTTGACAATGTGGGCGGCACGGTGGCATGGTGGTTAGCACTGCTGCCTCACAGCGCCAGAGACCCGGGTTCAATTCCCGCCTCAGGCGACCGACTGTGTGGAGTTTGCACGTTCTCCCCGTGTCTGCGTGGGTTTCCTCTGGGTGCTCTGGTTTCCTCCCACAGTCCAAAGATGTGCAGGTCAGGTGAATTGGCCATGCTAAATTGCCCGTAGTGTTAGGTAAGGGGTAAATGTAGGGGTATGGGTGGATTGCGCTTCGGCGGGGCGGTGTGGACTTGTTGGGCTGAAGGGCCTGTTTCCACACTGTATGTAATCTAATCTAATCTAATCTATCACCTCTTGTTTAAATTCAATTTCTGGTGTAGTCTGTGGAGGAGTGGAGGGATGGAAAAGAGTTAGTCATCCTCTTCTAATTTGGTTAAAACAAAATAAACATGCAGAATTTCAAATAAACAGTTCAAAGAAGAAAATAAAAATAACCTTATGATAATGCAATTCAATCAAAGCAAAACTCCATTTCAACCCTGCTGAGCATTTGTGTTTTGGAGTTCAGCCAAGCTTTCATAATTAGACCATCTGTGAACTGTATCAACAGAAGCAGTTGTCGAGACATCTGTTCTCCATTTAATGATACAGTTTAAGTTTCCAGTGCGGTGCTCAGATGCTGTACGGCCAATGATTGTTCAGATTGGCCATTCAGCTGTTGTGTCGTAGATCATTCTACAAGTGACTTGGTGGAGTTGGCCAACAGGTTGAGAAAAGATGGGCCCCTTGTTCTTCTTTAATAACTGTGCCAAGTTGATACTGCGTTCCTCCATCTATTTGACAGTAAACATAAATTTTCTGACAGCCTTCTCAATGTACCAAAGTTTTATGGTATGCACTTCAATTAGCCTTTCTCCATTGCCTGACTTAGCAATATTATCATCTCAGTCTTCAATGGAACCAATAAATAACCTGCCCTCTGACAAGAGTGCACTGGGGCTCCTCTTTCCTTTTTCCTGGCTTCAGTGAATCTGTGCCCACTGTTTCACTTCTCCACAACCCAGTTCCAATCTATCCTCTAGATAGTGTGCTTCACTGGAATCTGGACTGATATTTGCATGTGTAAAATTGAGTAACAGTGTGTTCGTCATTGCCTTCCCAATCTGCCACCATTGCCAGGCCAGTTTGAAGTTCTTGAGTGTTCAAAAAGTAAAAAGCACAAAAATAAGGTGTTGGTAAAAATAAAGGGGGAAAGTAAGAGGCGTTTTCTTGCACTTTAAATCAGAAATAATTTATGGGTTGAGTGGTAAGGGGATGTGAAAAGATTTTTTTTGTCAGATAAGAATTTTATTATCTCTGATGGGTTCAGCCCAGCTGGGGGCCATAGTCTTGCCTATGATAGCTAGACATTGGAGTCCAGATCATGCAGAAGTGCCTCTCCCCTTCCAGTGTATGTTATACATCTTCAGGGCAGCAGTATAGGTGAGTATTGTGCAATATGTTTGGGTGATGTCGATGTCATGATGGAGTAGCTGCTAAGTCTGTAAGGGCGACTAGTATTTGAATGTTTGGGATAAGTGCTGATTGTCAGAGATTGCAGGGAAATGTCTAATGGCGGTGAATTGAGCAATAGCTGAAGCCAGTAATATAGTTGGTCAGATAAAACATTTGAAGTTTACTCACTGACCTTTAGCGTTTGAAGTCGGAGCATGCAACATCTTGCAGCACTCATCGCAATCCTTGGAGCTAAATGTTTTGCACTGGACTCCACAGTTACCTGTTTATACATCTCATTATGTTTCTGAAACTTGCTGCCATCCTCTGGACACTGAATATCTCTCCTCCCTTCCAGCTGTTCCACCAAGAACATCAGTGCAGTGTCAGAATTCCTTGGTGCATCTTTCATTGCCTGGTCAAACATAGTTGATTGGAGTGAGAATGCATATCTGGTATAAGCAGGCAAGGAAAGAGTTAAGTTCTGAGCTTTGTGGTACAAGAGGTTCAGCTGACCATGACTTAGGTCAGATAAGGACTGATCCTTGCTGGAAACAAGGGTAATGGGTTAACAAGTTGGAAAAGCATTCATTATGTAGAGCCATTTAACACGATGAGGTAGCATTCTGTATGTGAGGTCAATTTAACAAGGTTAAAGTATTCATTATGTGAAGCCAGTTGTTCATTGTGAAACAGCAAATGGCTTAATCTTTATAATTGACACTCGCCGATTGTAATGGTCACCCAAATTAATATGTATGTTGCCTTATCTGGATGCTCCTCCCTGTAAAATGACTATATAGTTCATTGAGAAACTGTTGTTCCAGAGAAGTTCTTGAACTCATGTCTTTGTGCACATGGGCAATTGTTCTCTCCCCCTCCAGGGCCTGGAATAAAGATGAAGGAGGTAAAACTATACTGTGTCTCTGAATGTTTTGCTTCAACTGAGGGGGTGAGAAACAGGACAACAATAGGAGTACCATGTTATTCCAAATGATCTCAGCATTTCATGATCAAAGCACCTTCCCTTTAGCAGGTCCAGGCTAGATTTAGAAAGTGCTAGTAATTAGTCACAGAGCTGACATATGCCGCCAATGAACAGTACAGGGAATGCTGCAAAAATTATTACAGTGAAAATAGAGTTTTGGCATTTATTGCTAAAGGAATTGAGTATAACAGTAGAGATGTGTTGCTGCAGTTGTGCAACTTATTAGTGAGACCGTAACCACAATATTACGTACAGCTTTGGTCCCCTTACTTGAGGAGGGATGTTACTTTGGAGGCAGTTCAGAAGAGATTCAATAGATTGATTCCAGAGATGATGGGTTTGTCTTAAAAAGAGAGATGTTGAACAATTTAGACCTATAACTCTCTGAAGTTTAGAAGAATGTGAGGAGATGTAATTGAGGGATGTAAGTTGCTAAAGGAGACAAAAAAAGTAGATAAAGGAAGGATGTTTTCCTCTGTGGGGCAATTGAGAAAAAAAGTTCATAGTTTTAGGATCAAGGGTAGCAGATTTAAAACAGATGAGGAAAAATTACCGAAGCCCATAAGAAATATGAACAGGAGTAGGCCTTTTGGCTCCTCAAGCCTGCTCCAGCATTCAGTAGGATCAAGGTTGATCCAACATTCATCACATCCACTTTCCTGCATTTTCCCCATAACCATTGATTACCTGATACATTAAGAAACTACCTGTCTCAGCCTCTGATATACACAAGGCATCTTTCCCCACAGTTCTCTGTAGCAAAGAGTTCCTGAGAATCTCAATCCTCTGAGAAAAGAAGTTCCTCCACATCTCAGTCTTAAATTGGTGCCCTTTTATTTTGAGACTATGTCCTCTGGTTCTAGACTCTCTCATGAGGGGAAACTTAGTATTTACCCTGTTAAAGCTGTTTAAGAATCCAACATGTTTCTCTTAGTCTTCTAAACTCCAGTGAGAAGAGTTTAGTGTTCACTGTTTTACAGTTACAACACTGGCATCTACCTAACAATGTGAAAAATTGCCTAAGTGTGCCCGTTACACAAAGAGCAGGACAAATCAAACCTGACCAATTACCACCACATCAATCTATTCTTGACCATCAGTAAAGTGATGGAAAGCATCATCAACACTGCTATCAAGCAGCACCCACTCAGCAGTAAACCTGCTCAGTGACTCTAAATTTGGGTTCTATCAGGGCCACTCAGCTCCTTACCTCATTACAGCCTTGATTCAAACACTGAGAAAAGAACTGAATTCAGTTGACTTCTACTCTACAAAGTGTGGCATCTAGGCGCCCTAGCAAAACTAGAATCAATGGGTATCAGGGAGCAAAATCTGTGCTCATGGGGGTCATTCCTAGCCCATAGAAAGATGGCATTCATTCTTGGAGATCAGTCATCTCAGCTCCACAAATCTCTGCAGGAGTTCCTCTTAGGGTGGCATGGTGGCTCAGTGGTTAGCACTGCTGCCTCACAGTGTCATGGTCCCAGGTTCAATTCCAGCCTTGGGCAACTGTCTGTGTGGAGTTTGCACGTTCTCCCCGTGTCTGCGTGGGTTTCCTCCGGGTGCTCCGGTTTCCTCCCACAGTCCAAAGATGTGCAGGTCAGGTGAATTGGCCATGCTAAATTGTCCATAGTTGTTAGGTGCATTAGTTAATCTTTGGAGGTTTGGTGTGGACTTGTTGGGCCAAAGGGCCTGTTTCCACACTGTAGGAAATCGAATCTTGGTAATAGCCTAGGTTCAACCATCTTCAGCTGCTTAATCGATGATCTTCCTTCCATCATAAGGTCAAAAGTGGGGTTGTTCGCTGATGATTGCACAATGTTCAGCACCATTTGTGACACCTCAGATACAGAAGCAGTCCGGGTTCAAATACAACAAAATCTGGTCACTTGGTCCAGACAATGGCCATCTTCAATATGAGACAATCTAATGACTTTGCTTTGAAATTCAATGGTGTTACCATCACTGAATTCTTCGCTATCAACACGTTGGGTTTACCATTCACCAGAAACTCAACTGGACTCATCACAATTAGGGGGGCAGATAGGAGGCTCTGTTGGAACAAGAGAGAGACTCAAGGTTGGTGTGTTGCCTCCCAGCTGCCAGGATTCATGATGTCCCTGATCGTGTTTTCGGAATCCTTGAGGGGGATGGGGAGCAGCCCAAAGTTGTAGTCCACATACGTACCAATGACAAAGGCAGGAAGAGAGATGGGGATTTAAAGAAGAAATTCATGGAAGTAGGGTGGAAGCTTAGAGCTAGAACAAATAGAGTTGTTATCTCTGGTTTGTAACCCATGCCATGTGCTAGCAAGGTGAGGATTAGGGAGAGAGAGGGGTTGAACAAGTGGCTACAGGGATGGTACAGAAGAAAGGGTTTTGGATTCCTGGATAATTGGAGCTCTTTCTGGGGAAGGTGGGAACCTCTACAAACAGGATGGTCTTCACCTGAACCAGAGGGCTACCAATATCCGGGGGTGGGGGGGCTGTGGGGAAGGTAGTATTGCTAATGCTCTTCAGGTGAGTTTAAACTAATTCAGCAGGACGATGGGAAACAAAATTGCAGTTTGAGTATATGGGAGGATGAGAATAATGAAGTCAGAGCTAAGATTTCAAGGTCATAAGAAGGCATCAGCAAGCAAAGAGTTGTTTTGAAGTGTGTCTACTTCAATGCCAGGATCATCCGGAATAAGATTGATGACCTTGTAGCATGGGTTGGTACCTGGGATTTTGATGTTATGGCCATTTCAGAGACATGGGTAGAGTAGGGACAGGAATGGTTATTGCAGGTTCCAGGATTTGGATGTTTCAGTAAGAACAGAGAAAATGGTAAAAGAGGAGGTGGTATGGCACTGTTAGTCAAGAACAGCACTACGGCTGCAGGAAGGATGTCTGAGCATTCACCTACTGAGGTAGTAAGGGCTGAAATTAGAAACAGGAAAGAAGAGGTTACCCTGTTGGGAGTCTTCTATTGGCCTCCAAATAGTTCCAGAGATGTAGAAGACAGGATAGCAAAGATGATCCTCGATAGGAGCGAGAGTGACAGGGTAGTTGTTAGGGGGGGCTTTAAAATTCCAAATATTGACTGGGAATAACATAGGTCAGTTTTTGTCCAAGTGTGCAGGAGGGTTTCCTGACACAGTAGGCAGACAGGCCAACAAGGTTGGGGGGGGTGGGCGAGGCTACCTTAGATTTGGTACTGGGGAGTGAACCTGCCAGGTGTTAGATTTGGAGATAGGTGAGCACTATGATGATAGTGACCACAATTCAGTTATGTTTACTTTAGTGATGGAAAGGGACATGTATATACTGCAAAGCAAGAGTAACAGCTGGGGGAAAAGCAATTATGATGCAATTAGGCAAGGTTTAGAATGCATAGGATGGGGAAGGATACTGCAGGGGATGGGCTCAATTGAAATGTGGAGTTTATTCAAGGACCAGCTAATGATCCTTGATCAAGGTCCTTGATAAGTATGTACTGGTCAGGCAGGGAGGAGGTTGTTGAGTGCGAGACCCATGGTTTGCTAAGCAAGTTGAATATCTTGTAAACAGGAAGGAGAATGCTTATGTTAGCATGAAATGCGATGGCTCAGTTAGGGCACTTGAGAGTTACAATTTAGCCAGGAAAGACTGAAAGAGAGAGCTAAGAGGAGACATGAGATGTCATTGGTGGATAGGATCAAGGAAAACCTGTAAGGCTCTCGATAACTATATCAGGAATAAAAGAATGACTAGAGTAAGATTAGGGCCAATCAAGCAGAGAAGTGGGAAGTTGTGCTTGGAGTCAGAGGAGATAGGGGAAGCGCTAAATGAATAATTTCATTAGTATGCACACTAGAAAAAGACAACATGATTGAGGAGAATCTGAGATATGGGCTACTAGACTAGATGGGATTGAGGTGCATAAGGAGGAGGTGTTAACAATTCTGGAAAGTATAAATCCCCTGGGTCGGATGGGATTTATCCTAGGATTCTCTGGGAAGCCAGGGAGGAAATTGCCGAGCCTTTGGCTTTGATCTTTATGATGTCATTGTCTACAGGAATAGTACCAGAAGACTGGAGGATAACAAATGTGTTCTCTTGTTCAAGTAGGGGAGTAGAGAGAACCTTGGAAATTATAGACTTGTGAGCCTTACTTCAGTTGTAGATAAAGTGTTGGAAAGGGTTATAAGAGATAGGGTTTATAATTATCTAGAAAGGAATAAGTTGATTAGGGATAGTCAACACGGTTTTGTGAAGGGTAGGTCATGCCTCACAAATCTTATTGAGTTCTTTGAGAAGGTGACCAAACAGGTAAATGAGGGTAAACCGGTTGATGTGGTGTATATGGATTTCAGTAAGGTGTTAGATAAGATTCCCCACAGTAGGCTGTTGCACAAAATATGGAGGCATGGGATTAAGGGTGATTTCGTGGTTTGGATCAGAAATTGGCTAGCTGAAAGAAGACAGAAGGTGGTGGTTGATGGGAAATATTCATCCTGGAATTCAGTTACTAGTGGGGTATCGCAAGGATTTGTTTTGGGTCCACTGTTGTTTGTCATTTATATAAATGACCTAGATGCGGGCAGAGAAAGATGAGTTAGTAAATTTGCAGATGACACTAAGGTCAGTAGAGTTGTGGATAGTGATGAAGGATGTTGTAGGGCTGAGAGGTGGCAAATGGAGTTTAATGCAGAAAAGCGTAAGGTGTAACAGGAATGCAGAGTACTGGGCGAATGGTAAGATTCTTGGTAGTGTAGATGAGCAGAGAGAGCTTGGTGTCCAGGTACATAGATCCTTGAAAGTTGCCACCCAGATTGATAGGACTGTTAAGAAGGCATACGGTGTGTTAGCTTTTATTGCTAGAGGGATTGAGTTTCGGAACCATGAGATCATGATGCAGCTGTACAAAACTCTGGTGCAGCCACGTTTTGAGTATTGCGTACAGTTCTGGTCACTGCACTATAGAAAGGATGTGGAAGCTTTGGAAAGGGTTCAGAGGAGATTTACTAGGATGTTGCCTGGTGTGGAGGGAAGGTCTTACGAGGAAAGGCTGAGGGACTTGAGGCTATTTTTGTAACAGAGAAGAAGGTTGAGAGGCAACTTAATTTAGACATATGGCAGAGAGGAGCAGAGTGATATAGATGCTTAGGAATTGGGCGATAGGTTTACACAGTGGATTTGAATCAGCTCAGGCTTGGAGGGCCGAAGAGTCTTTTCTTGAGATGTAAATTTTCTTTGTTCTTTATATAAGATAATCGAGTTCACCTTTTCCGGTTCGGTTGGCGGGCGGCGGGAGCAGAGACCAGAAGAAGCAGAGCCTGTGGGAAAGTAAGGGTTTCTATAAAGGGACCTACCTTGGTATGCTAGCAACCTTTTGAGTTTAGGCGGTGAGAGCAGAGAGCAGAAGAAGCTGAGCCTGCTGGAAGGTAAATGATTATGTTTTAAGTGGGTGCAATCTAAACCCGCGACCCGACACCATAGGGTTTCCCTCCCACCCACCTCCTCTAACCTTAATAAGATTCTGTAGACTCTTGAAGTTTTTCAGGTTTTCTCTTTTTTTCTCTCTTCCTTGTTTAGTACTGTGTGGGCTTTCAGAGTAGCAGGGTATGGATGTAAGGGCACTTGCATGTTCCTCCTGCAGAATGTGGCAGGTGAGAGACACGACACATGTCTCTGCCGGCCACATCTATGGGAAGTGCACCCAACTCCAGCTCCATGAAAACCGAGTTAGGGAACTGAAGCTGGAGCTGGATGAACTACGGATCATTCAGAAGGCTGAGGGGAAAATTGAAAGGATGCATAGGGAGGTCGTCACTCCTCAGGCGCAGGATAAGGACAACTGGGTTACAGTCAGGGGGTGGAAAGGGAAACGACAAACTGAGCAGGGATCCCCTGTGGACGGTCCCCTCAGCAATAAGCGTAGCATTTTGGATACTGCTGGTGGGGACAGCCTTCCAGGGGAAAGCCGTAGTTTTCAGGTCTCTGGCACTGAGTCTGGCAATGTGGCTCGGAAGGCAAGGGGAGAGAATAGAAAAGCGTTAGTGATAGGGGACTCGATAGTTAGACGGATTGACAGGAGATTTTGTGGTCAGGAACGGGACCCACAGAAGGTATGTTGCCTTCCAGGTGCTAGGGTCCAGAATGTCTCGGATCAGATTTACAGGATTCTGAAGGGGGAGGGTAAGCAGCCAGAAATTGTGGTGACTTATTGGCACCAATGACATAGCCAGGAAAGGGATTGAGGATCTGAAAAGTGACTACAGAGAGCTAGGGTGAAAGCTGAAGAGCAGGACAAGTAGAATCGTTTTCTCAGGTTAGCTACCGGTGCCATGAGACTGTGAGATGAGAAATAAAGTTAAAAATCACACAACACCAGGTTATAGTCCAACAGGTTTAATTGGAAGCACACTAGCTTTCGGAGCGACGCTCCTTCATCAGGTGATTGTGGAGGGCTCGATTGTAACACAGAATTTATAGCAAAAATTTGCAGTGTGATGTAACTGAAATTATACATTGAAGAATTGATTGTCTGTTAAGCCTTTCATCTGTTAGAATACAGTGATAGTTTCACTTCTTTCATGTGTAAATCACAAAACCCTTTTTTTTAAAGTTGCATTCTCGGGTTAGCTGTTAACAATGGTGATAGCTAGACAATGTGTTGAAGGTGTTAGCCCCCTGTGTTCTCTGTCTATGACCTGATGTTTAGATTGATTCTGATGAGAAATAGTCAGCGAGTGCAGCTTAATGCATGGATGTGTGGCTGGTGCAGGACAGACGGCTTCAGATACTTAGACCATTGGAATGCCTTCTGGGAAAAGTGGGACCTGTAAGTAAAGGACAGCTTGCACCTGAACTGGAGGGTTAGAAATGTCCTGGGTGGGAGACTTGCTCGAGACGGTTTAAACTAGTTTGACAAGGGGGTGGGAACCGGAGCTACACATCTGGGGTGGAGGTGTGTATTTTTAGATGAGGCAGTGACTGGATGTAGTGAATCTATCGGGAAGGTTTTTCACGTGATGGAACAAAGGATCGGTTAAAATGTGTCTGCTTTAAAGCAAAGGGGTATCAGGTATAAGAGTGACGAACTTAGACCATGGAAAAGTACTTGGGACTATGATGTGGTGGCCATAACGGAGATACGGGTTTCACTGGGGCAGGAATGGTTCCTCAATGTTCTAGGGTTTAGAACATTTAAAAAGAACAGGGAGCGGGGAGAAAGAGGAGGGAGTGTAGCATTGCTAATCAGACAGTGCATCACAGTTACAGAAATGAAGTTTGTCGAGGAAGGTTCGTCTTCTGAGTTGGTATGGGTGGACGTTAGGAACAGCAAGGGAGCAGCCATCTCATTGGCCCCCTACAGGCCCCCTAATAGCAGTAAGGAGATCAAAGAACTCCTAGGCCGGCAGATTTTGGCAAAATGCAGACATAGCAGGGTTATTGTTATGGGTGACTTCAATATCGACGGAATCTCCTCAGTGCAGATGCTTTGGATGGAGCCATTTTTGTCAGGTGTGTTCAGGAGGGTTTCTTTAGTCAGTGCGTAGACAGGCTGACGAGGGGAGAGGCCATTTTGGATTTGGTGCTCGGCAATGAGCTAGGACAGGTGTCAGATCTCGCGGTGGGATAACACTTTGGTGACAGTGACCACAACTGCCTCACATTTACCGTAGCCATGGAGAGGGAAAGGAGCAGTTACCATGGGAAAATATTTAATTGGGGAAAAAGAAATTACGGTGCTATTGGGAAGTATAGATTAGGAGCAATTGTTCCACAGAAAGGCCACAACAGGCATGTGGAGATTGTTTAAGGAGCAGTTGTCGCGAGTGATGCATAAATTTGTTCCTCTGAGACAGGCGAGAAGAGGTAAGATTAAGGAGCCTTGGATGACGAGAACAATGGAGCTTCTCGTCAAAAGGAAGGAGGCAGCTTACGTGAGGTGGAGGAAGCAAGGATCTAGCACAATTTTAGAAGATTACAGGCTTGCTAGAAAGGAGCTCATAAATGGACTGAGGAGAGCCAGAGGGGGCACAAAAAAGGGTTGGCAGGAAGGATTAAGAAGAATACAAAGGCATTTTACCCATATGTGAGGAATAAGAGAATGATGAGGGAAAAGGTAGGGCCAATCAGGGAAACTGCAGGGAACTTGTGCGTGGAGTCTGAGAAGATAGGGGAAGCCCAAATGTGTTTTTTTGCTTTGGTTTTCACTAAGGGAAGGGACCTTGTTGTGAATGTAAACTTTGAGGAGCAGGAAAACCAGTTTGAACAGATCAAAATTGAGAAAGTTGATGTGCAGGAAATTTTGGCAAACATTAAGATTGATATGTCCCCAGGGCCAGACCATTCAAGATGAAGTGTTTTTACCTGAAATATCATTTTTCCTGCTCCTCAGATGTTGACTGACCTGCTGTGCTTTTCCAGCACCACATTCTCGACGCTAATCTCCAGCATCTGCAGTCCTCACTTTTGCCCAGACCAGATTTATCCTAGGTTTCTCCATGAAGCAAGAAAGGAGGTTGCTCAGCCACTGGTGAAGATCTTTGCTTCCTCACTCTCCACGGGAGTCGTGCCAGAGGATTGGATGTTGTTCCACTTTTCAAGAAGGGGAATAGGTAAATCCCTGTCAATTATAGACCAGTCAGTCTGTAGTCAGTAAGGTTTTGGAAAGAATTCTGAGGGATAGGTTTTATGTCTATTTGGAAAAGCATAGCATGATTAAAGGCAGTCTGCATGGCTTTGTGAGGGGCAGGTCATGCCTCACAAATCTTTGAGGAGTTGACGATACATGTTGATGAAAGTCAAGCAGTGGATATGGTGTACATAGACTTCAGCAATGCATTTGATAAGGTAGGCTCATTCATTACATCAGGAGGTATGGGATTCAGGGAGATTTGACTCTTTGGATTCAGAATTGGTTGGCTGACAGAAGGCAGAGAGTGGTTGTAGATGGAAAATATTCTGCCTGGAGATCAGTGGTGCAAGTCTCTGTTCTTGGGCCTCTGCTCTTTGTAGTTTTTATACATGACTTGGATGAGGAGGTTGAGGGTGGGTTAGTATGTTTGCTGATGACACAAACGTTGGCCATACCGTTGATAGTATCGAAGGCTATTGCAGGCTGCAGTGTGACATTGATAGTATGCAGAGCTGGGCTGAGAATGGCAGATGGAGTTTAACCTAGATAAATTCAAAGTGATGCATTTTGGAAGGTCAAACTTGAATGCTGAATATAGGATTAAATACAGGATTCTTGGCAGTGTGAAAGAACAGCAGGATCTTGGTGTTCAAGTGCATAGATCCCTCAAACTTGCCATCAAAGTAGATAGGGCTGTTAAGAAAGCATATGGTGTTTTGGCTTTCATTAACAAGGTGATCGAGTTTAAGAGCTGCAAAGTTTTGCTGCAGCTCTACAAAACCCTGGTCAGGCCACACTTGGATATTGTGTCCAGTTCTGGTTGCCCTATTATAGGAAAGATGTGAAGGCTTTGGAGAGGGTGCAAAGGAGGTTTACCAGGATGCTGCCTGGATTGGAGGGCTTGTCTTACAAGGAGAGGTTGACTGTGCTTGAACCTTTCTCTCTGGAGATGAGGAGGAAAAGAGATGACCTGATCATGGTGTACAAGGTATGAGAGGCATGGATAGAGTCGCTGGCCAGAGACCTTTCCCCAGAACAGGATTGACTGCCATGAGGGGTCATAGTTTTAAGGTGTTAGGAGGAAGGTATAGCGAAGATGTCAGAGGTAGGTTTTTTACGCAGAGAGTTGTGAGCACATGGAATGCATTGCCAGCGATGGTGATAGATATAGGACAGATGTCAGAGGCAGTTACTTTACTCAGTGAGTAGTAGAGGTGTGAAACGCACTGCCTGCAACAGTAGTAGACTCGCCAACTTAAAGGGCATTTAAATGGTCATTGGATAGGCATATGGACAAGGATAGAATAGTATGGGTTAGATGGGTTTCAGAGTGGTTTCACAGGTTGGCACAACATCGAGGGGCAAATGGGCCTATACTGCACTGTAATATTGTATGTTCTATATAAATACAGTGGCTATAAGAGCAGGTCAGAGGTTAGGAATATTATGGTGACTAGTACTCCTGACTCCCAAAAGCCTGTCCATCATCTACAAGGACCACTCCCTACTTGCCTGGATGAGTGTAGTTTCAACAATTCTCAAGAAACTTGAACTAATCCATTTTAAAGTAACCCACTGGCACAACATCCACAAACATCACCGACGCTCACATAGCAGCAGAATGTACAATCTTGAAAATGCACTGCAGAAATTCACCTAAGATCCTAATATATCCCCTTCCAAACCCACAGTCATTTCCATTTAGAAGGACAGGAGAAGCAGATACATGGGAATACCACCAACTACAAGTTCCCTTTCAAGCCCTCACCAACGTGATTTTGAAATAAACTGTTCAGTGTCACTGGATCAAAATCCTGGAATTCCCTCCCTACGGACATTCTGGGTCAACGTACAGCAGGTGGACTGCTGCAGTTCTAGAAGGCAGCTCACCACCACCTCCTCAAGGGCAATATGTAAGGCAATAAATACTGGCCAACTACTGATACCCAAATTCTATTCATGAATAATAAAACGCCTTTATTCATGAGATATCCCTCCATACCAGGATCGTTCTACTGAACCTTCTCTGAACTGCCTCCAATCAAATATCTTTCCTTAAAGAAGGGAACCAAACTGCTCACAGTACTCCAGATGCAGTCTCACCTTGTACAGTTGCAGTAAGACTTCCCTATTCTTTTATACATCAACTCCATTGAAATAAACATACTATTAGCCTTGCTGATTATCTGCTGCAACTGCATGTTATTTTTCTGCGTTTTGTGCAAAAATATCCCCAAGTACCTTTTGAATTGCAGCTTTCTACAGATGTTTTTCCATTTAAATAGTCATTTATTTTAGTTCTCCCTTTCAAAATGAACAACTTCACATTTTCCTACATTATACTCCATTTGCCTACATTTTACCCACTTACTTAACCTATCAGTATATCTCTGTACACTGTTTGTATCTCTCTTGCAATCTGCCTTTCCATTTATTAATCTGTGGAATTCACTTACCTAGAGTGCGGTGGATGCTGGGACATTGAGTACATTTAAGGAGCTAGAAAAGCTTTCAATTAGTAATGGGTTAAAGAATTATGGAGAGTGGGCAGGAAATTGGAGTTGAGGCCATAATGAAATCAGCCATGATTGTATTAAATGGCAGAGCAGGCTTGACGGCTTGAATTAACTATTTCTGCTCCTAGTTCTTATGTTTTGTTCTTATGTTCTATTGAACACAAACTTGGCATGCAATGGAATGTGCAGTACACTTAATCGGTGCTGGGAGAAAGTGAGGACTGAAGATGTTGGTGATCAGAGTCAAAAAGTGTGTTTTTCCAATGCCACAGTTTTTGACACTGAATCTGTGCTGTATAATTATACATTGTAGTTCCCATAAACATTTTCAGGGCCTACAACCTTCACCTATCTCCCCTCTCCTGGTCACTGTCTGAAACTGAACCAGACTGTTTTCAACCCTTGTGACATAATTCAGAATTTTTCAAATATTTTTCTTTGAAAAAGCCTTTCTCTAATGGATTAGTGATCTTGGTTCCTTCACTCAAATTATTATACTTGCAAATACTTATAATATGAAAGTGCTGAATATATGAACTACTTTAATGATGCTTTTAAGAAAACAGGTCATTACTTAGAACAGCATTTGAAAACAGTTTCACTGATGTAGACATTGATGCGACAGACCAGACAAACCACTGATAAAGGGTAAGCGCAACTCTATTAACATCCTTGAGCACGCCGACTGATCTGCTTTTAATGTGGTTTAAGATTGCCTGTTACTAGCCTACATACACATTCAGTTCACAGATCACATTAGTGTAAACAACTACTCACCAAATAAGAATTAACAATGATCTCACCCTATTTATATATTTAACATGCTCAAAACAGGTTACTCTTTTTTTGAAAAGAATTCCATAAATATTTTTCTTCCTTCCAATCCTGTTAGACTAATGCAAGAGGATCTCAGTGTTCTAGTACACAAGTCACAAAAGGTTAGCATGCAGATACAACATGTAATCAGGAAGGCAAATGGGATGCTAACCTTCATTATGAGAGAAATTGAATATTTATGTAAGGATGTTATGGTTCAGTTATACAGGTCACTAGTGAGACCGTAACTCAAATTTTGTGTAAATTTTGGATTCCACATTTAAGGAAGGATGCAAATGCATTGTCCACATGATCTTTATTTAGAATGCTAAATGGAATAAATGAGTCACCTTCTGGGGACAGTTTAGACAGGTTGGGTTTGTTTTCACTAGAGTTTAGAAGAGCAAGCAGTGATTTGATTGAAGTGTGTAAAATCCTGAATGGCTTCACAAGTGAATGTGAAAAGAATGTTTATTATTGTGAATGAGTCCAGATGTAAAGGACACTGTTTTGAAATTAGAGGTCATCCTTCAGGAAAGAGGTGACAGGAATCTTTATCTCTCACAGGATTGTATGACTTTAGAACTCTCTATCTCAGAGATGGTAGAGCTGGGGTTATTGAATATTTGTAAAATTATTTTGCTATGTTATTTTGACAATGTAATGGAAGGTTGTCAGGATTGGATGGGAATGTGGAATTTTGAATGCAAACTGATCTTATTGAATGGTGGAACAGGTTTGAAGGGCTGAGTGGTTTCCTCCTGCTCTTAATTCATACCTACGTAAACCCAGAATGCACACGCAGCCCCCAATGTTTTGTATTATTTATTTGTAAAAGAAATTCACATGACTGCAACATTTTAGAAGAGAAATTGTGAGCAATTCCATTATGACATGAATCAACCAATATGGGATCAATATAAACAGAAAATATTGAGATATCCAGTCGGCCAGGTTGCATTATAATGCATCTGCTTCATTGCATGAGTCCAAATTGAATGCACAATAGCAACAATGACTAGCCTCCTACTTTCCCTCTCCTCCCACCTAAAGTAAATGCAAGGGTTATTGCTAAAAACCTTGGCAGTTTAGGTGTTTAGTGGAAGAAAGACAAGAATTCAAGAGCTTCACTGTCGATATGTGATCAACTATTCTCACAGGGCAATAGTTACTATCTTTGATTTATATAAAGCAGATGGCTTGTCTTTTTCTCTTCCTTCCTTTTACCTCCTTATGTTGTTCTCTCTCTTTCTTCTGCCAAATCTTTCAATCAACAACATGTATCCTTCCTCACAGCTCTAGAATGTCAGCATTGGATTCAGCTATTCCCCTGTCTTTCAAAGCATGTTTTCTCTCTGTTTCATCTTTAGATTTGAGTATATTTCGACATGCTTCTCCCTGTCTTGCTTATGCTTCTTTTTCTGCATTTGTAATTCAGACAATCCAGGAACTTTTCGAATTGTCGTTTTACTTTGCAGGGTCTGTTCCAGTATCATCTCAAAATTAGTTGGCTGAGACTCTGACCCTTTCGTTCCAGCTTTAATCAAAACAACAATGGCCAGAATGTTCCAATCACATTTAAAATCTCTGTTTCTGATCGGAATCAGGCTACAGGTCACTCACTCACCTTTCAGAGGCATTTCTGGCCAAATGTCCAGGCCTGGAGCTTTTCCAGCATAGTAATCCAGCCCAGTCCAGAATTCCATACAGTCAGCACCAGAATTCATTGACACAGTAAGGTGGCAATTCAGCAGTGGGTGTCTTATTCTGAGTTGTAAAGCTCCTCAAGTCACTTTAACAGTGATGGAAATTAGGTAAATGTGTAAGGTAGGAGAAGAGATTGTGTGCCACATCAGTAGGCATGATTGGGTTCCAGGTGGTAAATTAACAGATGAGAAGGTGAGGAATTGAATAAGTTGGGGGCTGAGTCAGATTGAGGGATATTGGAGCTTTTTGAGGTGGGTGTGGCAATGGGTGTGGGTTTGGGGGTATATTTGAGTCAGCGTGCGTTGGATCTGAGAGGGACTCATGGAGCAAGTTGGGGTTCAGGTTTTGGTAGGTGTCATTGGAGGGGAGTCATTGGCTGTGGGTGGGGAAGGGAAATTAGGGATAGGGTGTCAATTGGGGGTCAAGGGGTTATTGGAGACTAAGTGAAGTTGGGAATTTGGGTCCAGGGTATGGTGGACGGAATGTTTATATGAGATCTAGAGGTTAGTCGGGGGGTTAGAGCAGGGATCAGAGATGAGTCTCTTTCATTTTTAGCCAGGCATTACAGCAGGCTTTAATTCCTCGAACTTTTCCTAGCTATTATGATAATTGAATCAGAATCACCAAAAATACCTTCTTACCATCTGTAAGATCAACTACATCCATCTCAGTGAGGTTGTGTGACCCTGTCCTGCCTCCATTTATCTGCTTCTGAAATCCTCAACAATGTCACATGTTACTATTTTAATGAACTCTTCATTGGTCTCCCATTTTACCTACTGTAAACAGGAAGTCATCCAAACTTCTGCTATGTCTCAACTCACACTAGATCTGTGGACACCACCACTTATTCACTGAACTGCAGTCACTCCAAGTTGACCAACATCCCATATTTGTTTCCTTTGATTTCAAATCCCTTGAAGCTTCTCTCTAGCTCTGTAATCTCTGATAGCCCTAGAATGTGCAAAATTAACGTAAAGGTGACCTCTTCAGGATGCCCAATTTTAAGTACTTTGTTATTTGTTTCTGTGCCTTCAGATACCAAGATCGTAAGCTTCAGAATTCCTTCCCTGAATCCCTAAACCTCTTCTACTGGTTCCTCCTATTTGGCCTAAAATTAGATCATATACCCTGATATTGCTTTATGTCACTCGGGGTCAAATCTTTTTTTGTAATACACTTTTAAAGCATCTTAGGTCATCTTATTACACGGAAGGCACCTTATAAATACATCTTTCAACACCTTTTCAGTTTCAAAGTCTATTTCTGACACCTTTCAGTTTTGAAAAAAGAGTCATACCAGACTCAAAATGTTAACTATATTTCTCTCTCCAAACCTGTTGAATTTCTCCAGCAATCTCTGTGTTTGTTACAAATACATGCTTTTGTAACTTTGTGTTTTCTTTAAAACACAGTCTGCTGGACCTACATCACAATCTGAGCTAGATGCATTTTTATTGCAACAGAGATCAATTTTAGTTTCATGGGAGGTATGGGCATTGGGCAGAATACTTTGCTGAAATTTTCCAGAAATCAACTAAGTTTCAATTTCACCGTGTTTTACGGAGGATTTCTCTCAATGAGGCGGAGTGAGTTTTCGCATGTGAGTGAGTGCATTTGTCCCAAACCTGATTCAATAATTAAGTACCACATCCTCATGGTACCAATTTTTCCATTGGCTGTGGATGGATGCATTCATCACTGCTGGGATATTCTGGGATTCATACACCCAGTCAAGTGCTGACAGTCTGGAGTTGCCTCGCACTGAGATTAGCCCCAGACAAGACAGGCAAGGGAACTTGATAAATTTGTAGGGACCTGGAGGTTGAGACAGTGCAGAGGAGGGAGCTATGGAGAACATTTTTGTGCACAGAGTTGTTATGATTGAAAATGCACTGCTTGAAAGAATGGTGGAAGTAGATCCAATAACAACTTTTGAGGTATACTTCATAAAGAAACCTTTTGCAGGGATATAGGGAAAGAGCAGAGTGGCTCAGTGGTTAGCACTCCTGCCTCACAGCGCCAGAGACCCGGGTTCAATTCCCACCTCGGGCAACTGTCTGTGTGGAGTTTGCACATTCTCCCCATGTCTGCGTGGGTTTCCTCTGGGTGCTCTGGTTTCCTTCCACAATCCAAAGAATGTGCAGATTAGGTGAATTGGCCATGCTAAATTGCCCATAGTGTAAGGTGAAGGGGTAAATGTAGGGGAATGGGTCTGGGTGGGTTGCTCTTCGGAGGGTTGTTGGGCTGAAGGGCCTGTTTCCACACTGTAAGTAATCTAATCTATATTAAATAATCAGATAGCTCTTTCAAAGAACCAACACAGCTGCAATGGACAGAATTTTATCTCTTTGTGTTATGTGATTATTTGAAACTGGAAATAAGGGAACAATCCAAATAATTAATAAATAAAATAAAGAATATGGAGGATGGGATAAAGAATGTAGTTTATGTCAGCTCACTGTAAATACCATCAGTTTTAGCTGTTCATCATCCCAAAAAAATCTTTTTAAATTCACTCTTAGGGCATGGGCATTGGTAGTGGAGGGAGTAGATGCTTGTGGATGTAGTGCCAATCAAGAAGATTGTTTTATCCTGGATGGTGTTAAGTGTCTTGAGTGTTGTTGGAGCTGCATCCATCCAGGCAAGTGGAGAATACTTTCATCACATTCCTGATTTGTGCCTTCTAAATGTTGGACAGGCTTCAGGGAGTCAGGTAGCGAGGTAAATGTTGCAGATTTCTGACTTATGACTTGTTATTATAGCTAATATATTTATATGAATAGTTCAGTTCAGTTTTTGCATGTTGATTGCAGGGAATTCAGCAATAGTATTATCATTGAATGTCAAGGGGTGGTGGCGAGATTTTTCCTATTGGAAATAATCATTAACTGACATTTGTGTGGCATAAATGTCACTTGTCATTTTTTGGATCAGCCTGAATATTGTCCGGATCTTATATTTAGACATGAATTTGTTTGATATGTGAAGAGTCATGAATGGTGCTGAACGTTGTGCCATCATCGACGAACATCCTACTTTTGTCCTTATAATGGAGGGAAGGTTAGAAGTCTTGCAGCAATGTCCTGGAGCTGAGATGACTGACCTCCAAAAACCACAATCAACTTCCTATGTGCCAGGTATGACTCCAACCAGCGGAGTGTTTTCCCACTGATTCCCAGACTTCTGCATGCCATACTTTTTAAAATACACCCTTGATGTCAAGGGCATGTCACTCTCACCTCACCTCTGAATTTTAATTTATTGCTTAAGCAAATAATCTTCAATAGCACCATTGATAAGATATTTCGTCACATCAATACTATTGCTGGACTTCTGTTGGGGCCCATATCCATTTAGGATCCAGTGCCTCAACTGTTTCTCAATATCATGTGGAGTGAATCGAATTGGCTAACTACTGGTAACTGCGATGCTGGGGACTTCTGATGGAGACTGAGATGGATCATCTGCTCAGCACTTCTGGCTGAAGACAGTTGCAAATACTTCAGCATCATTCTTTGCTCTAATGAGCTGCACACCCTATTTAGGATGGGGATATTGTGGATCCTGACGTAATCACATGAGTAGTAATAATTCAGTGTTTTGTCAAGTAATTTTTTTAAAAGTCTATTTATTTGTGGTATTTCTAAGCTAGCAATAAATTCTTCAATAAATTGCACTGAAGGTGGAATCTCTCAGTACAAGTTACTTTACTTCTTGAAGCCCATATTTTTGGGCATTTTCAGAATTAAGACAGTAATATCCAAAATAATTTCTAGCCTTACATGTGCTGTCCTGCGTGTGATGCAATCCAGAGGCCCTCTTCATACAAATATTGGGCAAGTATTTATCATTGTTTTGTCCAGGCTACATTAAAGCACTTGAACACATACTTTAGAATAAGTTGTTCTCTCTGTTTGGAGAGAAAGTGAGGTCTGCAAATGCTGGAGATCAGAGCTGAAAATGTGTTGCTGGAAAAGCGCAGCAGGTCAGGCAGCATCCAGGGAACAGGAGAACCGACGTTTCGGGCATAAGCCTGATTCCTGAAGCCCGATTCCTGAAGAAGGGCTTATGCCCGAAACGTCGGTTCTCCTGTTCCCTGGATGCTGCCTGACCTGTTCTCTCTGTTTGTTTATTCTCCTTCAATTTTAGACTCTGGTTTATCAGAGTTTTTTTTTCTTTCCTCTTCTACATTTTTTGCAGAAAGTCCTGAGCTTTGGGGCACATTTGCGACTGTTTGACAGGAAGCGGGATTTTTGTTACTTGAAAACAATGTGTGGTCTTCTCATGTGACAGGAAGGGGCAGTCTCTCAGAAAATAAATCAACCCGCACTGTGACTTATTGAGATATTCAGTGTTCTGTACTCAGGAATGACGTCCTAATGAGCAATAATACAAGGAAGTGCAATTACTTTTTGAATAAGGAAGGCTTCAGAATTTAATTAACTGCAGCTCTTCCTTTTGGACTTGAAAAGTTTTGAACAAAAAATGTTAAAAACAACATTTGTTTGACTGGTGAATGCAAAAGACAGCATATGATGAAAAGTTCAATGTTCCTATTAATTTCTGTAATTGTGATTTACAACTGCATTTGAAAGTTATAAGATCATTCCTGCAGATGTTCGTCAATGAAAAAGCCATTACTCACAGGGTTAAAGTTTGCTTTGTCTGGCAGACCATGACAAAAGTTCTGTATCTGAAGCATTAGCTCCCTGTTGCTCAGGCTGAACATAATGAAATGAAAACAATACAAAATCCTATTTTATTAAATAAAACATTCAAATCACCAGAGGCATATCATTGTCATGCCATGAAGTCAGGTGGGGGAGTGGGAGCATTTGGGGGCAGACAGTTCAGGGGTGGGAGGGGATGCAATGGAAAGAGTTCACAATGAGCATCTGTCTTCACGTGCAACTGAGAAGCAGCGACATGCCTCACAGTAAATGCACTGTCTCTGCTATGGGTATACAATATTTATTGGCAATGCTCACAGCTTATTAATTAACTGAGTGAGGTATGCCTAAATGAATGTCTAATGATTCCAAATTATTTATTTTATGATAGTGTTTTCAGAATTATGTTCTGGGACCTGAGAAAAATTAAGCATTTTTTTGAACTTGTGATCATCCAATTAAAGTAATAAAATATGCCCTTTTGCAGCTTATTTGTAGCTAAGTTCCCATATGCTTATAGAAAAATTGCATCTGCAGTGTCCAACTATAGGAAATAAAAGCAAAGCATTCAGGATGCTGGAAATGCAAAGTAAAAACAAAAAATGCTGGAAAAACTTAGCAGGTTTTCTAGCATGTTCTTTTCAGAAGAATGATATTAGACTCAAAATGTTCCCTCTGTTTTCTATCTCCCCAGATGGTGAAAAAATGTTACACATTTCTCCAACACTTGAAGAAATTTCACTGTTACCATATCATCAACAAGAACCAAAACTTGCATTTATGTAGCACCTTTGATGTAATAAATCATCCAAGGTGCTTCACAGAATCATTATAAAACAATTTGACACCAAGCCACATAAGGAAGTATTAGAGTGGTCATCAAACTGGCCTGAATAATTGTTCACGATTGTCTTGAAGAAAAGTGAAGAGAGAGAAGGGAACAAGTGGTAAGGGAGTTCTTGAGGTTAGGGCTTAGTCAGCTGGAAGCACAATCAATGGTGAAATGATTAGAATAGGGACTGGTAAAGAGGCCAGAATAAGAGCAGTACAAATACCTTAAAGGATTATTAAACTGGCAAAGATTAGGGATAGAAAAGGGCAAAATTTTAAAATTTTTAAAAATCAAAATATAGTTTGACTGCAAGCCACTCAGGTCCGCAAACAAAGTGGAGAAACAGGACTTGCTGATCATTAAGATACGGCAGCAGAATTTCTGATGACCTCAAGTTTAGGGAGGCTACAATGTGGGAGACCAATCAGGAGTCCATTGGAATAGTCAGGTCTGCAGGTAATGAAAGCATGAACAAGAATTTTTACAACAGATGATCTGATGCATGGGTGAGATTGAGCAAAGTTACAAATGCAGACATAAATGGTCTCAGCTATGGCACAAATATGAAGTTAGAAACTTAACTTGGGATCAGATAAAACAGCAAAGTTGAATCACTGTTTAATCTCAGCATGCTGCCAGGGAGAGAGATAATGTTGGTAGCCAAGGAATGAGTTTGGAGCAGAACTGAAACCAATGACTTCAATCTGTGCAATATATAATTGGAGTAAATTTCTGGTCATTCAAGTACAGGATGTCAGTGAAGCACTCTAATAATTTTACAACAGAGGAGTCCAGAGATGCAGATGAGGCAGAGCTGAGAATTTCAGTGTACATGTGAAAAATGACACTGGCTTAGAATAAAGTTTGCCAAAGGGGAGCATCTAGTTGAGAAATAGGAGGAGACCAAGGATTGATCCTTAGGGGATTTCAGAGATATCAATGCAGGAGCAAGAAGAGAAATCATTGAAAATGGTCCTTTGGCTTTGATAAGATAGAATAAAAAGAACAGTGGAACCGGATCAATGGACATGACCAACAAGGAAATGGAGGGGATAATATGATTGAACATGTCAAAAGCTGTAGACAGGTTGAGAAAGATGAGAGGGAAACATTTACATTTGTCACAATCAAATAGAACAACTTGTGACTTTTTAACTTGCTGTTCTGGTACAGTGACAGCATAGTAACCTAATTGAATGGATTCAAATGTGTAGTTCTGGGAACGGAATTGTCAGGTGACGTAACATTGAAGGACTTTGGAGAACAAATGGAGGTTGGAGAAAGGAATAAAAATAACATGAATGATAGAAAGCTGAAAGAAACAGAAAGTAGCAATGTAACTCAAAATGTCAGTGCAGAGAGAGAAACAATATATAACAAGACTGAGATTTGATTTTATCATAATATTTATTAATGTACTGAGTTTCTACTGCACTTTCTGTTCTTATTTTAGTTGGAAAGATAATTTTCAAGAACATCAATGTTCAAAGGTTTTTATTGAGGACGGAGTGATAACAGCAGAATGAAAGAACGTGTGCAAAGAGGAAATTATGTGCAGTATTGGCAAATGTGGGGATTGGGAGGGGAGCTTGGTTAGTGAGGATAGGATGAAGAGAAGAGGAAATGGTCTCATGAGTATGTTGAGCTCAGAAAGGGCTTGAGCAGAGGTAGAAGAGAACCTAGAGAATAATTGTAGATCAGGGTTACAGTGGTGGAGGAGTATTCAAGGTATTTTGAGCTGGTGGAAAGGAAAGAGGCAGCAGGGATAATCTCAAACTTATTGACAAAGGTACCCATGAGACTTCACACTTGTTAGAGGTGACGGTGCAGAGGGACAGCAAGAGTGGTTTAATAAGAAACCTTGTGTTTGAAAGGAAAACCAGGGGTTTTCTTTGTATTCCAGTTTTAGCAGATAATAGCAGGACCTGGTAATTTTTTAACCAAATCTGGTGGTGGCTGGGTGAATCACTTGTGTGCCATATCTGCATTAAGTCTGCATTGTCAGAACTCACTGTAGAGGTTCAGGACAAAGCTTCTAGTCCATTGTTTTGAACAGGAATGCTTCAAGCCATATGAGACATTAATTAAAGAGAAATAAAAGTCCAAACATTTATGTTTCTGATCAAATAACAAACCATACAATTATGTCTTTGGAAAAAAGAGGGTGGAGAAAATAGAAAGAAATTACAATGTGGTCAGAACATCAAAGTGATAAGAAACAAGATGAGGATCTGCAACTAAAAGAGAACGCTGTGAAATTGAAAACCTAAAAAGACCCTGATTGAGAAATTGTCTACAAATGAAATGGTTTGCAAACTACAGTGTGTTTACATTATTTGAATTGTGCTTTCTGTTGCAACAACTTTTACGTAGAACATAGAATGTTACACTGCGGTACAGGTCCTTCGGCCCTCGATGTTGCGCCGACCTGTGAAATTAATCTGACGCCCATTTAACCTACACTGCTCCATTATTATCTATGTGTCTGTCCAATGCCCATTTAAATGCCCTTAACGTCATCACGTCTACTACTGTTACAAGCAGGCCGTTCCACGCCCCTACTACTCTGAGGAAAGAAACGACCCCTGATAGCTGTCCTAAATCTATCTATCTCTCAATTTTAAGCTATGTCCCCTCGTGTTAGCCTTCACCATCTGAGGAAAAAGGTTCTCACTGAGATTATCTCTCTCTGATTATCTTATATGTCTCAATTAAGTCATCTCTTAACCTTCTTCTCTCCAATGAAAACAGCCTCAGTTCCCTCAGACTTTCCTCGTAAGATCTTTCTTCCATACCAATCAATAGCCTAGTAAATCTCCTCTGAACCCTTTCCAAAGCTTCCACATCCTTCCTATAATGCTGTGCAGAACTCCATGCAATATTCCAGGTGCAGCCTTACCAGTGTCTTGTATGGCTAAAGCATGACCTCGTGGCTCCAAAACTCAATCCTCTGACCAATAAATGCCAACACACCATATGTCTTCTTAACAACCTTATCAACCTGGGTGGCAATTTGCAGCGATTTATGCACCTGGACACCAAGATCTCTACACTGCCAGGAACTTTACCATTAGCCCAGTACTTTGCATTCCTGTTACTTCTTCCAAAGTGAATGACCTCACACTTTTCCGCATTAAACTCCATCTGCCACTTCTCAGCCCAGCACTACATCTTATGTATGTCCCTCAGTAACCCACAACATCCTTCGGCCCTATCCACTACTCTGCCTACTTTAGTGTCATCTGCAAATTTACTAACCCATCCTTCTATGCCCACCCCAAGATCATTTATAAAAATGACGAACAGCAGTGGCCCCAAAACAGATCCTTGTGACACACCACTGGTAACTGAACTCCAGGATGAACATTTCCCATCAACCACCGCCTTCTTTCAATTTGCCAATTTCTGATCCAAACTGCTAATTCACTTTCAATCTTGAAACTCCTTTACTTTGTGCAATAGCCTACCATATGGAACCTTATCAAATGCCTTACTGAAACCCATATCACCACACCAACTGCCTTACCCTCATCCACCTGTTTTGTCACCTTCTTGAAGAACTCAATAAGATTGATGAGGCATGACCTACTCTTCATAAAACCGTGTTAATTATCCCTAATCAAATTATTCGTTTCCAGATGATTATAAACATTATCTCTTGCAATCTTTTCCAACACCTTACCCACAATCGAAGGAAGGCTCACTGGCCTATAATTAACAGGGATGTCCCAACTCCCCTTCTTAAACAAGGGAACAACATTTGCTATCCTCCAGTCTGCTGGTACTACTCCGGTCGACAACGATGACATAAAGACCGAAGCCAATTATTCTGCAATTTCCTCCCTGGCTCCCCAGAGAATCTGAGGATAAATCCCATCTGGCTCCAGGGTCTTATCTATTTTCAGATCTTCCAAAATTGCTAAAACCTCCTCTTTGGCAACATTTAACCCATCTAATCTTGGAGCCTGTATCTCTGTAGTTGTGGGAAATTGTGTGTGGACCCTGTGGAGATCGGAAAAGTACTAAACGAATATTTCTCATCTGTTTTCACTCAGGAAAAGGAAAATATTATAGAGGAAAAGACTGAGATATGGGCTATTAGACTCGAAAGAATTGCGGTTAGTAAGGAGGAGGTGTTATCAATTCTCGAAGGTGTGAAAGTAGATAAGTCCCCTGGCGGGATAGGATTTATCCGACGATTCTCTGGGAAGGTAGGGAGGAGATGGTGGAGCTTTTGGCATTGATCTTTGAGTCGTTATTGTCTACAGGTTTAGGACCGGAGGATTGCAATGTTATGCCCTTGTTCAAGAAGGGCAGTAGAGATGACCCAGGTAATTATAGACCAGTGAGCCTTACGTCTGTTGTATGAAAGGATTTGGAAAGGATTATAAGAGATAGAATTTATAATCATCTAACAAGCAACAATTTGATTGGAGATAGTCAACATGGTTTCGTCAAGGGCAGGCTGTGTGTCTCAAATCTTATTGAGTTTTTTGAGAAGGTGACCAACCATGTGGATGAGGGTAGGGCAGTTGATGTGATGTACATGGACTTCAGTAAAGCCTTTGATAAGGTTCCACGTGGTATGCTTTTGGAGAAAATGCAGAGGAATGGGATTGAGGGTGATTTAGCAGTTTGGATTAGAAACTGTCTTTCTGTAAGAAGGCAGTGAGTAGTGATTGATGGACAATATTTAGCCTGGAGTCCGGTTACTGGTGGTGTGCCACAAGGATCTGTTTTGGAACCACTGCTGTTTGTCATTTTTATAAATGACTTGAACACAGGCATAGGTGGATGGGTTAATAAGTTTGTAGATGACACTAAAATCGGTGGAGTGGTGGACAGTGTGGAAGAATGTTGCAGGTTGCGGGGCACTTAGATAAACTGCAGAATTGGGCTGCAAGGTGGCAAATGGAGTTAATTGCAGATAAATGTGAGGTGATTCACTTTGGGAAGAATAACAGGAAGGCAGAATATTGAGTCAATGGAAAGATTCTTGGTAGTGGGGATATGCAGAGGGATTTTGGTGTCCATGTACATAGATCCCTGAAAGTTGCCACCCAGATTGATAGTGCTGTTAAGAAGGCATATGTTGTGTTAAAAGTTAAAAATCACACAACACCAGGTTATAGTCGAACAGGTTTAATTGGAAGTACACTAGCTTTCGGAGCAACGCTCCTTCATCAGGTGATTGTCACAAGGAGCCTCGCTCCAAAAGCTAGTATGCTTCCAATTAAACCTGTTGGACTATAAACTGGTGTTGTGTGATTTTTAACTTTGTACACCCCAGTCCAACACCGGCATCTCCAAATTATGATGTGTTAGGTTATATTTGTAGAGGGATTGCATTCCAGAACTGTGATGTCATGCTACAACTGTACAAAATGCTAATGCAACCTCACTTGGAATATTGTGTTCAGTTCTGGTCGCCCAGTACAGGAAGGATGTGCAAGCGTTGGAAAAGGTGCAGAGGAGATTTACTAGGATGTTGCCTGATCTGAAACGAAGGTCTTATGAGGAAAGGCTGAAGGACTTGGGTCTGTTCTCATTGGAGAGAAGGCTAAGAGGCAATTTAATAGAGACAAACAAGACGATCGGAGGATTATTATAGGGTGGACAGTGAGAGTCTTTTTCCAAGGATGATGAGGGGACATAGCTACAAATTGAGGGGTGATAGATTTAAGACAGATGTCAAAGGCAGGTTTCTTACTCAGAGTGGTAAGAGCATGGAAGCCCTGCCTGCCAATGTAGTTAATTCAGCCACATTAGGGGCATTTAAACAGTCCTTGGATAAGCATATGGATGATGATGGGATTGTGTAGGGGGATGTGCTTAGATTAGTTCACAGGTTAGCCCAATATCAAGGGCTGAAGGGCCTGTTCTGCGCTGTATTGTTTTGTGTTCTATGTTCTATGAACTATGGTCACTATCGCCAAAGTGCTAACCTACCTCCAAATCTAATACCTGGTTGGGTTCATTCCGCAGTACCAAAACCAATATGGCATTGCCCTTTGTTGGTCTGTCTACATACTGTGTCAGAAAATCCTCCTGCACACATTGAACATTCAGAATAAGGTGGGTGAACTTGCAGCCTGGGTTGGTACCTGGGATTTTGATGTAGTGGCCATTTTAGAGAAATGGCTAAAGTAGTGACAGGAATGGTTGTTGCAGATTCTGGGATTTAGATATTTTAGCAAGAACAAAGAAGATGGTAAAAGAGGCAGGGGTGTGACATTGTTAATCAAGGATAGTACTACAGCAGCTGAGATAACGTTTGAGGACTCATCCACTGAGTTTGGGCTGAGCTTAGAAATAGGAAAGAAGAGGTCACCCTACTGGGAGTTTTCTATCGGCTTCCAAATTGTTCCAGGGATGTAGAGGAAAGGATAGCAAAGATGATTCTCAACAGGAGTGAGAGTAACAGGGTAGTTGTTATGGGAGACTTTAACTTCCCCAATTGCCACTCTAATCTTGACTCTAGTCTCCAGCATCTGCAGTCCTCATTTTCACCTTATTCTAATTGGTGACTACAGCCGTTTCCTAGTTGTACAAGTTGTTGTGCCTACTTCAACAGAAGCTTTCATTCCAAAGCTTGACCAGATTTCTACCATGTTTGGAGTCCAGCAAACAATGAGAAGCCACAATTGACACCACTCAGCAGTGATGATTTCAGTAAAATCATGAACTACCTGGAATTCACACATAGAAATATCACACCAGATTGACCAAGCGCTAATGGGGAATTTGAGAAATTTATGCATACCTTGGAGAAAGCTAAAAGTGAGTTATGGAAGGAATAATTTCTGTGCAGTTACAGAGCAATTTGCCATTAATCTACTGGAAGCCTCAATGATTGTACATTGCACATGGTATTGAATATGATCCATAGGGTTAAAGGGTGAAAGCAGGAACAAGATACAGTACTGAGTTGGATGATCAGCCATGGTCATATTGCATGACAAAGTAGACTCAAAGCTCTGAAAGGCCTATTGGAAACTATCAAAAATCTTTAAAAATTGGAGATCCAAGCAACTAGGGAGATGAGTTGAGCAAGCCATCCGTACCTCCCATCTTCTGACCACTCTAAGGCAGTCCGCCATTTCCTGTTTATATCTGTCAGACAGGACTTCCTGATTGGGGTTTTTAGCCTGGGCCAATGATGAGTTGATGGAAATTAGCATTTGTAAGAAGAATGTACTGTGGCTGTAAGCTGATAAATCCCTAGGGCCTAATGGTCTACATGACAAAGTGGTAAAAGAGTTGGCTACAGAAATAGTTAATATAGTGATGATTATCTTCCAAACTTCAATAAATTCTGGCAGGATTCCTACAGATTGAAAAAGAGCAAATGTCACCCAATTAGTTAAGAAGGGAGTAAGAGAGAGAAAACAGAGAACTACAGACTTATTAGCCTTATGTCAGTAACAGGCAAAATGACAGAATCTGTTAAAAATAGTGGGATAAATAGACACATGGTTGACATTAATCTGTTTGGGCACTGTCAGAATGGGAATTTATGAGCTTGTTGGAGTTTTTCAGAAGATGTTAGAAAACTGATAAAGGTGGTTCAACAGACATTCTCTATTTAGATTTTCAAAAGGCTTATAATAATCTTCCCCACAGAATACTGGTCAAAAAGAATTAAAACGTATGGGATATGACCTGATATGCATTATTGATTAGATAATGGCAGAAAATAGAGATTAAGAATAAATAGGTAATTCTCATTAAAATAACTGCAGAGGCCAGTATCCCATCACCGAATCACTGAATTATTTACATGTGCACTGTTTACTGGCTGTGGCCAGCTAGCCCAGAGTCAGTCCCTGAACTGAGGAGGTTCTGAATCTCCTGTTTATATATTTCTTTTATTTTATTAAACAATACACAGTTTACAAAACAATTAACATTAACAGCTGTATACAGAGAAACAGCAATTCTCCAAGGAATGGCAATGTCAGGCCCCAAACTCAACCGTTCAACCAGTTTTCAGGGAAATAAGAACAAACCTCAAATCCCAGTTTCAATCATTACAACACGTTAACAATGACATTTGTACATATGACAGTCCAATTACATTAAAAAACTGTGCATACATTTCAGACACCCAGCAAGCCACCCGTACCTCCAATCTTCTGGCCTCTCTAAGGCAGCCCGCCCTTTCCTGGTTATATCTGTCAGCCAGGGCTTCCTGATTGGGGTTTTTAGCCTGGGGCAATCAAGGATTTTGTGGTCAACAAGATCCACCTGGCTCCAATCACTACATCCCTTTCCCTCTAAATCCAAGGATGTAAGCCTGGTATTTCCCTTGCAGCTTTTCCTGCAATTTTTTCTCCCCAGGTCTGCTTCCTCGGACACGGGCAGTTTGGACCGGACCATAGCCTGTCTCTTGTGTCTGGAGCACTTTGGAAGAGTTTGCTCCTCTTCGTCCAGCGGAAATGGTATCGAAGGCTGCATCCATCTCAGATTGTGAGGTTTCCTCAACACTAGAGAAAGAGAGAACCTAAAGTTTCTGCCAGACCTTCTGACTGTTCTGAAGGGCCAGGTATGTTTTGCTCGTGCCTCGTTTGTGAGATGGCAGCTTTCAGGTGATCACATCCTCACCTATCCGAACTTTGAAAATCACAGGACCTGACCACCTATGCCTGTACAGGGCCATTACTGTGGTTCTGGCATCAAACGTGATCCCCTGAACTAAACTTTTGCTCTTGCTTAGAGGGTGCACATGGCTGGCGTTAGCATTCTTGCTGACATGTCACCCTCTTTCCCCCCCCACCCCCCCCTCAGCAGATCCAAGAAGATGAAGTTTAACCTGGTGCAGAGTCTTCTCCCTGTCAGCAACTCTGCTGGAGCTATCCCTGTAGTTGCATGAGGCATGGTCCTATAATCGAACAAGAATGGAGACAAGTTGGTATGGAATGACCTGTTGGCTGTTTCTTTAAGCCTGCCTTCAACGTTTGGACGCTCTTTTCACCAGACCATTTGATGATGATCGTGATGATGATGATGATGATCCTTATGTGCCAAATACCATTCAACTTTAGGAAATATTTGAATTCCCTGCTAGCAAATGACATCCCATTATCCATGACAAATACTTCTGGGAATCCGCGGGCGATGCTTGTAGCTTTTCATTTGTCATCCTGGAGTTTGCCAAATGAAATCTATGCGCGTCTAACCACTTTGAATGGCATCTGCAATGATCAGAAACATTGAGACCATGAAAAGACTGACATAGATGACATGCAACACAGTCCAGGGTTTATCTGGCCATTCCCACAAAAGTATGGGCACCAGCGATGCCAATGTTTGTCTTTGTTGCCACTCTGCATTTTGCCCCACCAATGCAGATATGTCAGCACCCAATCCTGACCACCTTGCCAACATCTCCACTTTGGAAAGCCCTGAATGACCCTGGTGGAGTTCAGCTGGTATCTGGCTGTGACCTTTACACAGGACAATCACTCCAGCTCCCATATGCTGTCCTCAATGGTGATCTGGCCTCATTAGGTCCAGAAAGGTTTCAATCCTGGTTGTGATGGCCCTTCTCTTTCCCCTATTACTACCAGCTGTTTTAGTTTTGCCAGGACAAGATCTTTGTGGACACAAAAATAGATTTTATCAATGGTGACAGGAAGGGTGTCCACGAAGTTTGAAACCAGGGCAGACTCTTCTGGGGAGGCACCACTGGTGCAGTATCTGCCAGTGGGTGACATTATTCACTTGGCTTCCTGGAAGGTGTTCCAGCTGGTACTTGTAGTGCTGAGAATAAGAGCCCAATGCTGAATTCTACCGGAAGCTATTGGCGGCACTAACCATGTCTTCCTTCAGTAGCCCTTCAGTAGGCCTTTGTGGTCTGTTACTAAGACAAATTCCCATTTGTATCGGTGGAACTTTCTCACACCAAAGATCACCGCCAAACCTTCCTTCTCTATCTGGCCGTATTTCTGGTTGGCATCAGCCAAAGTCCAGGAATCATATACTATTGGGTGTTCCTCTCTGTTAATCCACCTGTGAGCCAACACACTACCTTGATGCCATATGGGGTGGCATTGCTTGTTAGTACCACCTCTCACTTTGGATTGTAGTGAGTCAACACCCTGGATGGCAATAGTTGTGTTTTCACTTCCCTAAAGGCTACTTCTTAGCAATGTGACCATTTCCAAGACTGATCCTTTTTCAATAGCAGGTTAAGGATACCAAGATGGACACCAAGTTGCATAAGAATTTCCTGTAGTAATATAGTAACCTAAAGAAAGACCTAAGCTCTGGTATAGACGGGGGAACCAGGGTACCTTTGATTGCCCTCGTTTTATTTTCTAATGGGTGTAACCTGGTTTTGTTGACCCTGTAGCCTAAGTAGGTCACTAAGGGTGCCGAGAACACACACTTTTCCCTTCTAAGGTGCAAGCTCACCTGGGAGAAACATTTAAGCACCATGTCCAAGTGCTCTTTCTTGGTCTTCCCAGTTATTAGCAAGCCATCCAGATAAATGGAAACCTGGAGTGGACCTGATAAAATGTTCTCTATGGTCCACTGGAAAAGGGAGCAGGCTAATGAAACTCCTAATGGTTGTCTTGTATATTGGTATAAACCCTATTAATTAGGCATTAATTGTGGTGTACTTCTGGACTCCTTATCAAATCACAATTGCAGGTATGCGTGGCTCATGCTGTTCATGAAGGACAGCACCCCCCTCTATCTTTGCATATATGTCCTCTATGTGAAGTGTCAGGTGTTTATCCAGTTATGAGAAGCAGTTTACCATTTACTTAAAATCCTCACAAAGGAGAGCTAAGCCATCAGGCTTCACAATCAGTATGACCTGTGCTCCCCATTTTGCAATTTGCACTGGTTTGATGATTCCTTCACTCTCCAGCCTTCTGATTTCTGCCTCTACCTTTACCTGCAAAGCAAATGGCACTGGGGCAGCCCAGGGCAAAATCGCAGAATTGTTTCCTGCTCACTATTCAATATGATCATGTTTGATCAGCCAACTTAGTATCCTGTTTCCATTTTCTCCTTGTTCCTTTCAATCCTTTTAGCCCGAAGGTTCTGGATTTCCTTCTCATCAGGAGCATCCTGTATTTACCCTGTCTAGTTCTGTTAAAGATTTATCGATTTCTATGAAATCCCCCCTCATTCTTCTAAACTCCAGCCAATATAAGTCCTAACTGAACCAATCTCTCTTCATGTGTCAGTCCTGTCATCAGTCTGCTAAACCATTGATGCACTCTGTCTATAGCCAGAACAGAGTCGAAGAGTGTGGTGCTGGTAAAGCATAGCCTGTCAGGCAGCATCCAAGGAGAAGGATAGTCGATGTTTTCGGCATAAGCCCTTCATCAGAAATGAGAGTTGTCCTTTCTCCTATAGCCAGAACACACTTCCTCAGATAAGGAGACCAAAACTGCTCTCAGTACTCCAGGAGTGGTCTCAGCAAGGCATCCCTGTTCCTACTCTTGAATCCTTTTACTATGAAAGCCAACATACCATTTGCCTTCTTCATCATCTGCTGCTCCTGCGTGCTTACTTTCAGTGACTGGTGTGTAAGGACAGCCAGGTCTCCGTGCACCTCCCTCTTTCCCAATCTAACCACCATTCAGATAATGATCTGCCTTCCTGATTTTGCAATCAAAGCAGATAACGTTAAAAATTACACAACACCAGGTTATAGTCCAACAGGTTTAATTGAAAGCACACTAGCTTTCGGAGCGACGCTCCTTCATCAGGTGGTTGTGGCTACAACCACATGATGAAGGAGCGGCCCTCCGAAAGCTAGTGTGCTTCCAGTTAAACCTGTTGGACTATAACCTGGTGTTATGTGATTTTTAAATTTGTACACCTCAGTCCAATACCGGCATCTCCAAAAGTAGATAACCTCATGTTTATCTACATTATATTTCATCTGCCATGCATTTGCCCACTTACTCAGCCTGTCCAAGTCACATTCCAACATTTCTACATCCTCCTCACAGCTCACTCTTCCAGCCAGCTTTATGTAATCTGCAAATTTGGTGTTGCTACATTTAATTCCTTCATTTAAATCATTTCTATGTATTGTTAATAACTGGGGTCCTCGCACTGTTTCCCGCAGCACCCCACTCGTCACTGCCTGCCACTTGGAAAATTACAGGTTTTTGCTCCTACTCTTTGTTTCCTTTCTGCTATCTAGTTCTCCATCCATGTCAGTCACTACCTCCAATCCTATGCACTTTAATTTTACATGCTAATTTCTTGTATGGGATCCTTATTGAAATTCTTTTGAGAGTCCAAGTTAGTCACAACCACAGGCTCCCACTTATCAACTCTGCTAATTGCATTCTCAAAAGATTTCAGTAGATTTTGTCAGGCAAGACTTCTCTTTCTGGAAGCCATGTTTAATCTGTCCAATCCTGTCACTGTTTTCCAAATTGTCTGCTCGTAAATCTCTTAACACAGACTCTAGCACTTCCCCTGTATAATGGCATGGATAACCAGTCTATAATTCCTTGTTTTCTCTCAACCTCCTTTTATTTTAAATAGTGGAGTTACATTAGCTATCCTCCAATCCATAAGAACTGTTTCAGAGTCGATAGGAGTTTGAAAGATGAGCATAATTGCATTTGTTATTTCTAGGTCCATTTCCAAAAGTAGTCTGGGGTGGAGATTATTAGGTCCTGAGACTTATCAGCCTTTAATTGCATAAATGTCTCCTGCACCATTTTCCTACTTATACTGAATTCCTTCCATTTATCCATCTCACTAGACCTGTGACCCCAACATTTTTGACACATTATCTATGTCCTCCTTTGTGAAGAGAGAATGAAAAGATTCTTGAGGAGGACTTGGACAGGCTTCATGAATGGAAAAGAACATGGCAAATGGAAAAAATGTGAAGTTATCCACTATGGTCAGAGATCTTTAATGGTAAGAGGTTGGAAAATGCAGATGTACAAATAGAGCTTGGCACCCTCGCCAAGAGTTACTGAAGGCTCACAAGTAAGCACAGCAAGCTTTTAGGAAAGATAATGGATTGCCAACCTTTATTGCAAGACAATGAGTACAGGAGAAGTGAATGCTTCAATTGTCTATGAGTTTGGTCAGACTGCACTTGGAATACAGTGTGGAATTTTAGCCTCCTTACTTCAGGAAAGATATTATTGCCCCAGAGGGAGTGGGATGAAGGCTCACCAGACTTGTTACCAAGGTGACAGGACTGTTCTATGAAGAGAAATTGAACAAACTGGATCTGTATTCTCAAGTTCTGAAGAATAAGACGTGATTGCATTGAAATTTGTAATATACTGAAAGGCTTAGACAGGGTAATTTGTGGGTTAGATATTTTCTCTGTTTTGGGGGTTTAGAATAGGGTGAATAATTTTAAAAATAAAGTGGATGAGAAGATTTTTCTTTCATTCAGAAGATTGTGATCCTTTGGAATTGTCTACCCCGAGTGCTGTGGAAACTCAGTCTTTGAATTTGTTTCCGGTAGAGATTGGTATATTTCTGATTACCAGCAGTGTAAAGGCTTATGGGGATTGAATAGGTAAAAGGCATCAAAGTGTTTGATTATCTATGATCGTGCTGAATGGCCTACTCATTTTGCTATGATCCAGACAGGAGGGATTGAATGAAAGTAGAGTCATAGAGATGTACAGCACAGAAACAGACCCTTCGATCCAACTCGTCCATGCTGATCAGATATTCCAACCCGATCTAGTCCCTCCAGCCAGCACCTGGCCCATATCCCTCCAAATCCTTTTAGAATTGTACCATTTATTTTGTACTGTCTCTCATTGTTTGTACCAAAATATATCACCTCGCACTTCTCATTGTATTTCAACTGCTACCACTTCACCTACATGTCAACAACTCTTGTGAAGTTCTACAATGTCTTCTTCACAGTTTGCAATGCTCCCAAGTTTTGTATCATCAGATACCTTGAAATTGTCCCGAGAAGTTGTGCTTAGATGGTATACATATATATACAAATTTTATATATTACATATATATAATAAAGCACAACTTCTAGGGATAATTTCTGATATATATTTGAAAAAATTAAGATACCAGTACTCATCCTTTGGGACTCCACTATAAACTTTTCTCAAGTCTGAAAATTGCCCATTAATCATACTCTTTGTTTCCTATTCTTCAGTAAATCTATAAACACATTGTTACTGTGTCTTTTGTTGACACTTGATCAACTTGGTCTATCGAATTCACAAGAATCAGGTATAGCACTGCCTCCTTTATTGTTGGACTGGATTACACGTGATGCCAGACAACAACTAACTTGCAAGAGAAAACAATTACCATTCTGAAGTGATCATATCACAGCATGATCTATTTTCAGATGCTGAACAAATGTTTCATCTCACTGTATGTATTTGAGTACATTGTGAAATTAATAGAAAGGTTAGAATACGTAATAGCATTACTGGTGATGTTGAATGTTCATTGTTAAGTTTATTGTTTAAGCCTTTAGAAATTAACAAATTGAAATATCTGCTTCTTAATAGTGAGAAGGGGAGCATTGAAAACTGCATTTTCTATTTTGTCTATTTAAGGCTACCATGCATATGTACTAGCAAAGGGTGTTTAGGAAGAGAGCAAATAAGCATTGATTTTAATAGCATGTGCTGCATTTCTGCTAGATGCAAAACGTACTGTTACTTCGTATGAATTTTATCAGCATCATGCTTGAACAAATGGAAGAGATTTTTTAAAAACCCTCTAAATATACTTAGGCTTCATAGATGAATAGATACCAAAGATGTCAATTGTGTTTGATTATGTTTGTAATAAAGGTGTGACTTCTTTTCTCCACATTTCATCGATTGTTGGATGCACTCTGGGAGCATATTTTTGGGAGGAACCATATTTTAAGTTCTGTTGTTTTGTACTGTCTCAAGAAGGGCCAAGTGTTACTGGGCAGGGAAGTCTGAGATGGCAACTGATGTAATGGTAAAGATGGAGGATGAAGCTGGACCTTTATTTAATCAAAAGGGTGGTGCCAATGGGCCATGATGAATTGTATGAGCGTCTCCCAAGACTCCATGGCTCCTATTACTTTGTGTCTTCTCTGTGGCACATGTAAGAAAGATATAAATAGAAAGCAGGAGACAACAGCTTCGCTTCACTTGGAGGTTGCCACTGATGATGTTACCTAGCCAGGTAATGAAACATCTGGATATCAAACCTACAGCTCAGCGAGCAAACCTACACCCTAAACCTCAACCTGAGCTACAAACCTTCACAAACCTTGCGGCTCATGTTCTTTTGGCTGCTGCTACTGAATATCAGCTTCCTCGTCATCCTCCATTTCTGAGGATACATCATACTCCACTGTGTGCTTATTGACCAGGGCCTTATCCTTCTGCAGTACCAGGTTTTCCATTGGATAGCAGACGACCAGAATTTAGCAAGCTTTTGCTGGGACGTTGTGAAGTGACCATTTGGGACAATCCATGCACATGGGGCGGCACGCTGGCACAGTGGTTAGCACTGCTGCCTCACAGTGCCAGAGACCTGGGTTCAATTCCCACCTCAGGCAACTGTCTGTATGGAATTTGTACATTCTCCCCATGTCTGCGTGGGTTTCCCCTGGGTGCTCCAGTTTCCTCCCACATTTCAAAAATGTGCAGGTTAGGTGAATTGGCCATGCTAAATTGCCCATAGTGTTAGGTGAAGGGTAAATGTAGGGTCTGGGTGGGTTGCTCTTCGGAGGGTGGGTGTGGACTAGTTGGGCCGAAGGGCCTGTTTCTACACTGTAAGTAATCTAATCTAAATGAATCTCTTCCTCAGGAGATTATGGTCTGCTCGATGGTATTTTGGGTTGCAGAGGTAGTGTGTTTCTCCTCTGCTTCCATTCTGAGATTTCACATTGATGTCAGTATCTACCTCTGTAATGTCATCAAGAGTCTAACCTGGAGGGCATGGTCGGGTGGTAAGAGGGTAAAAAGCTTGGGTATCTGTGAATCATTGAGAATATACGTTTCATGGCTGGTCCCAGGGCAATATACGTATACCTAAATGTTATATTTGCAGTAGTGAGAGACAATTTACATATTGATAGAATGAAATCCTTTAATGTTAAGGATAGGCCCTAATTAACTTGTGGGAACCTTGATAACCATGTGCCAAAAACACCTGGGAATGTCCAGCAATGGCCTTGAAGCCTCAGGTTATCTCAGACTGACCATCCAGAAAATTAGAGAAGTCTGTGTATCACAGGCCCTTTAACATGGAGTGATAGCTGATGATCTGCCGTTATCATGCACTGATACTTAGATTAGCTCCTATAACATAATGATGAGATATGGATTACGTAGTACGGAAGAATGCTTTGAATTTTTGTTGCAGCATCTGGTATCTATATATGTATATGACAATCATAGACACTTGAGTGTCTGGCTCAAACTAAGCACAGAAACATAAACACATAGAAAATAGAAGCAGGTATACGCCATTTGACTCTTTGAGCCTGCTTGACATTCAGTCTGATCATCCAACTCAGTACTATGTTTCTGCTTTCTCTCTATACCCTTAGATCCCTTTCACCTTAAGAATTTTATCCAACTCTTTCTTGAAAGCATTCGATCTTTGGCTTCAACTGCAGTCTTTGTTGTCTTGCTGTTGGTTACTGGCTCTTGGCATCAAAGATCTGTGATCTGCGTTTTGGCCATTCATTGTCTGTTGGTGCACCTTTACAAACAGAGCGCCTTCTCCATACTGGCTTCTGCTTGTGGTTCTGTCTGTGGCCTTCTGCCATTTCCTAGTACCAAGGCTGCCCTGGAAGACAGACCAGAGATTGCCACTGGTTAGATCCATGTTCCTACATTTGCTTTCCGGCCAGGATCACCTTCTTACTGGAGGATCCACCACCTAAGAGGATATAATCCATAGCACTCGGGTATCAATGGGCTGGAGGGCCTCTCTGCCAGTTCTTTCATCAGCACAACCGAAATTAGCTACTTCTCAGTTCCCCGCCCATGGATCCACACCCTCCAAAATATTGTGCAATCACAGCTTCAGTTATATTAACTAGCTCCTAACTGTCATTTTTCCAAAAGCATGCACTGTTCCTCCATCACCATGAACCAAGCATTAGGACAACACAGAATTGTTTTCAACACAATTGTAAAGGTAAATGTGTACTTGTTAACTGCTATCAATCACATTCACCCTGAGACAGGATTTGATGTACATACTCTGTACATATAGAACATGGCAGCAGCCCTATTGGCCAGATAGTTCTACATAGTCTCCCATTTGCTATTGTATGGATTATTCTTATCTTTAAAATAGAGAATCCACATTATTGTTCTACTGGTCTTTGTGTGATTGATTTTGCTAATAAAAGAATGCAATATGTCTCATACAACTTTGCACTCCCTCTCCTCCAGCCTCCAAGGTAATCTACAATGGGGCCAGAAAAGATGGTGATTAAAAGAAAGATAAATTTGTAGATACTTTGTCTTGTGCATCTCTTACAAACATTACAAATCTTTCCAATGGTCAAATTCGCTCTCCCTCTCTCACTTTCAGCAATGGGATTATTGAGTGCAATTCTGTGGTAGATTTGCGAGTGTGTATGTCCATGATATTTGTGACACATGTAGAATTAAGATTATTTGATACATTGTTATTATTCACAGGCTCCCATCTGCAAAATGATTTTAGCTGAAATGGCTCAGCTCCATACAGTCACTGGGGCAACCTCAGTCAGTCTCAGCAGGAAGCATGTTGATTTAACAATCTGGTCTGACAAATGTATATAATAATTTCATCAAGTTTTATAATATTTAGAAGTCCACCTGCCCACTATCACATTAGCACAAACTATTGGAAACAACTCAGAACAACAAATGAGAGAAAAAGATAGGGAATAGACCTTGTTTTCTGCCTGTTTGATTCCCTCTGCGTCATGCACTGTTCCAAGCTTAACTGGAAACAAAGCCAATTTGAATTCCTTGCTCTGTAAATCACTCCTACTCTTAACTGTTACAAATATATAAATGTATTTTAATTGTGGCAAATGTAGTTAAAGGAATATGTTCTATCTTCAATAGAGTGCCCATCAACAGGTTTTAACAGAAATGTTAAATTTTTGTAATGCTTTTGGATGTAACGAGTCACTGAGTCAAGCAGATTAGCTTAGCTATCTTTAACAACATTTATGTTCTTCTGAGATTGTCCCAGTGGCTGATGGAGTTGGACCACCTCAGCTAAAATCATTTTGCAGATGGGAGTCAGTAAATGGTAAAAAATGTATTCAACAATCTTAACTCTACATTGTTATAAATAATGTAGACATACTAGCAAATCTCTCATGGAATTTCTCACAATAAGTCAGAAGTTCCACTACAGAAAATGATGGAGTGGATTGGGAGTTGAGTGGGAGGAGGAGAAGAGTTGACCATTGGAAAGTTTTACAAAGTCTATAAGGGAGTTATGTAAAATAAAGTGAATCTGCTTTTCTTTTAGTTTCTCTCATTTGGGGTTGTCTCACTGACAGTGCTACTGCTGTCCTTCCCCTCCTATCACCATGCAGTCCGACGTGCAGACCCATTACATTTAAGTGTCTCAAACAGCTCATGTTTCCCACCTGAAATCGGGCCTTTCCTGACAATCCCATCTCCATTACTCTCCTTGTCACCTTTCCTCACTCTCTTTGTGCAGCCAATAGCCATACCAATCCAATCTCTTCTCAGCTACTTCCTTCAATGTTCCTATAATCTTCACTGAGTTCCCGATGTGTTGATTGTACCCTTTCTCATTTCTCCATAAATCCATCCACAATAGTAAAAGAAGTGAATGAAGTGCTTAAAACTGTGAAGAGATAAAACATATACAAATATAAATCTTTTCCAGTGATTGTAAGATCAAGAATGTAAATTTTATATAAAAATATAATCTTATGACAAGAAACTAGGGTTTTTTTTGCTTGCACGGTAGTTTGTGAGGCTGAGAAATGCATAATGAGAATTAATGATTGAAGCAAAGTCTGTGGGGCTAAGTTCCCTCAGGGCTTTCCCAGAATGCCTCTGTGAACTGAGTTGGAGGTTTGTCAGATATTTTGTCCAACACGGAAATGGGTTTCCACTGAATGTCCGACAAAGTTCCATGGCAGAGCAAAGAGAAACCTCAGGAAGTTCCTCATTGTATCAATATTTGAATAATTTAGATAAATGGTGGTGAAACAGGAAATCAAGGGAAAGGGCACAGACAAATGGATTAAGAGGACTGCTCATGCAAAGTTTGAAAACCAACACAGACTGATGGGGTATTTTGTATGCCATTCTAAGTGATTTCTGTCTGGAAGACTATTTGCAGAGTTATGCTGCCAAGATCCTAACATCCCTACACTTTCTTCCTGCTTATAATTCTGCAGCAGTCAGGATAACAATGGTGGATGGATGCTGCTTACTTTTAGTTTTGTATATTAATCCACATAAGAGAAAGAAGCGCTTTTCAATCCCATAAATTGTGATCCTCACCTTGCTGATTCCAATGTAGGAATTATTAAACATAACATGTACATCCAGCAATTTTGCACAATATCATTTCTATAATAATTTTGTTTTTACCTTCCCAGTCCCATTTATTGTGCTTAATTGCTTTCTCAGTCAAATACCACTCTCAGTCAAATCTAGCATTGATGTCAATGGCTGTCACTCTCACCTCACCTCTGGAATTCTGCTCTTTTGTTCATGTTTGAACTGAGACAGTCATGAAGTCAGGAGCTGAGTGGCCCTGGTAGATCCCAAACCGGCGTCACTGAGCAGGTTATTGCTAAGCAAATGCTGCTTGATAGCACTGTTGATGACACCTTCCATCACTTTACTGATGATTGAGAATAGACTGATGAGGCTGTAATTTCCTGGGTTGGATTTGTCCTGCTTTTTATGCACAGGATGTACCTGGGCAATTTTTCATATTGTCGGGTAGATGCCAGTGTTGTAACTGTACTGGAACAGCTTGGCTAGAGCAGCAGCAAGAGCTGAAAATGTGTTGCTGGAAAAGCGCAGCAGGTCAGGCAGCATCCAAGGAACAGGAGAATCGACGTTTCAGGCATAAGCCCTTCTTCAGGAATCCTGAAGAAGGGCTTATGCCCGAAACGTCGATTCTCCTGTTCCTTGGATGCTGCCTGACCTGCTGCGCTTTTCCAGCAACACATTTTCAGCTCTGATCTCCAGCATCTGCAGTCCTCACTTCCTCCTAGAGCAGCAGCAAGTTCTGGAACACAAGTCTTCAATACTATTGCCAGAATGTTGTCAGGACTCGTAGTCTTTGCAGTATCCAGTGTCTCCAACCATTTCTTAATATCACATGGAGTGAATCAAATTGGCTGAAGACTGGTATCTGTATGCTGGGGACCACTGGAGGAGGCTGAGATGGATCATCCACTTGGCACTTCTGGCAAAAGGTTAGTGAGAAGGTTTCTGCCTTATCTATTGTCCTGATGCATTGAACCTCTAGTTCATTGGATAGCCGTCTTTAATCTTTGATTTTCTTGCTAGTGCAAATGGTTTTTTTATTTATTCAACCAAGAGTTATCATGATTTGAATACCTCTATTAAACCTTACTTTAACCTTAAACTTCTAATAACCCGTTATTAATTCAGGATATATGCACCAAAGGCAATTTCCAGCTGGTTGAATAAGTGTTGTGCCAATAGAAAGTCAAGATATTTGTATATTAAGAGTTACCATCACCCAGTTTAGTAACTATACACTGGATCTCACAGATGTACTTACAGGGCTAGGTAATAGGAATCTTTGATGTGCATTGAAGTAAATCGTCAAACACCTCAAGCCATGGTTGCTGAACATCATGATTTACAATAAACAGTACTGGCGATCATTGCACATGGATTCCATGCCCTGCAGCATGCACAAATATATCAAATTATTGTAAACAATTTGAAATGAATTCAAGCATGGTAAGTTTGTTGAAAAGCTATGTAAGGAGCAGAAATTTATGATAACATCTCTAACATTATATTGCTGTTAAATAGTTACCACGTGGAATTTTAACATTATTTCATTTGGAAATAATGTCCCAAACTTTTCTTAAAATATACAGTGAGTGATGCATGCAGTTATTAACATGAGAATTGACAAATCTGTGTTTAGGAAGAGGAACCCCCATGAATTACAAATTGTCACAAGTTACTAAATACTTTGTGCAATTCTGGTATTTGGCTCATAACAACTGAATTTCACTATTAATTTTCCTGTGAATTTCATGAACTTTCTGCATTTGTCCACTAATTGCAGGGGCACAAGATATGTCTAGTAATTAGTAGCTTAGCTACCTTTTTTTAACACTGTGATAACTGTTAAATGCAATGAATCAACTTCTTTTGTCCAGAAACTGCACAAAGGAAATTTGTTCTTTCATGTAATGAATTGTTGTAGGAGATTTTAAATATATCAATTTTAAATTAAAATACTTTTTATTTTTCCCATCTTTCCTTTATGCTCCCTTAATCCAATATTTCTTTCCCCTCTCTTGATTACTCTCTATAGGTGAATTATTCTAACAGAGAACTAACAAAGGCTTGATGGACCAAACAGCCTCCTTCTGTATCATAACGATTTCATCATGCTATGATTCTGTTCTGAGTGTTTGAATTCTATGTTCACCAATTCACATTAATTGAATTCCAGTTAATCCACATATAAGTATTTTGAATTAACTGACTCCAAAACATTTTAATTAATCCCTAACAACAAAATCTAAATATGATTAGTGTAACCTTACTAATAAAAAGGTTCTGCCATAAAATTACAATGCCATAAAATATATACCACCGGTGGTGCACAATGACAAGGTAAGCTGTCCCTTTTTTATACAACATTGAATGAGAGCATGAGTTTTTTTCTATATGTTGTTGGCACTGATGGTAAAGCCAGCATTTTTTGCCCAACCATCTCCAAACCGTAGATGAATCAGAATATTGACTGAAAGGAACATTTAGTAAAATTAATCAATTATTTGTTTATCATACTATAATTCAATTCAGAGTGTTCGTATTCTGTATTTTAACTAATTCCCATAAATTGAATTCCAGATATTCCATATATAAGTATTTTGATTAAACTGGCTCCAAAATATTTAATTAACTCCTAATACCAAATGTTAAATATAGGGCTCCATGCAAGGATGTATTTGTAGCACAAACAATGATACAAATGATACAAATATCTCAGGAAGGTCCCCAGCTTCCGAGCTTCCCACAAATTTCTGGGGATTTATTCACGTTCATGCATTTTAAGACATCCAGTACCTATTCCTCTGTAATATGAACATTTTTCAAGATATTGCTATTTATTTCCCTAAGTTCTTTAGCTTCCATGTCCTCCTCCACAGTAAACACTGACACGAAATACTAATTTAGTATCTCACTTATCTTACACATCCCAGCTGATGCTATTACTGGACAAGTCAGATCTTAAACAGGAAACTGGCTTGATAGATCATTTTGTGATTTGTCTTGGTTTTAACAAAGTGGTCTCTTGCTGAATTATAGGTGCAAAGTGCTGCAGATTTTGTTTCACGAATAAGACAGAAATTTATTCACGAGAAATGAAGATAAAATTGCATGATCAAACCATTTACTTCACTAATATAAATTCAAAGATTTTTAAACATAAAATAAATGCATAATTCAATTAATTCCAAAACACTCCTTTATATATATTGTGAAGAAAGAAAGCAGCTTTTGTATAGTACTCAAAACATTATTTATAAAACACTTGCACAGAGTCCCTGTATCTAGCACCCTCAGTCAGTTTAAGTCACTTGTGATTTTGAGTTTAAACTAGGACTACAAATAGCTTCTTTCCAGAGCTGTTATACATATATTTAAATGCAGTCAGCTTTAATTAACCTTTACAGGATTTTATCCACGCACTTCTGGATGGGACTAACACTTCACTCTTGGTAATATATATATTTGACTTCTCAGGTGCTTACACTATACAGCCATTCTATTCTATGTACTTTCCACGATTGATTTACTCAAAGTCAAAAGTGCAACTAAAAGTCTCTCTCTCTCAGCTATAGGTGTTTCCCTTATGCTTAAGTAATAAGTTCCACAACTCTCCAACAAACCCTAAAGCCCTACTATTTACCACGCTGATTGTAAAACAATATATGGGAACAGAAGTCCATTAGTCAAGCAGAAAACCCATTTATTCTAAAGTCAGGCTTCAAAAACTACCTTTCAAACAAAATTACCATGAGTGCAGAAATGAGTACAAATTAATTATTAACTTGATACACATAGAAAGCCTATTGGTTTCTAACTCAAAGACTAGAAACTCAAACCTCCACTAGGAAATGTAGACACAAATCCCATAATTTACATCATAAAAGACACTAGTGTCTTAAATGATCAGAGACTTCCTGAACTCTAATTGACTTCTTAATGATAAACAGTTCATGTTTAATCTTAGATTGACTGAGCAGCCTCTTCCCAATTCTTGGCTGTCTTTTCAAGAGGCTTCTTACTTCCCCTATATCACTTCCTACTGTCGCCTGATTTATTCCTTAATATGCCAGTCATTTTGTAAGATTATCCATTTAGTAACTGCTTGTCCCCCATAATTTATCAACTCCATAGATATTTACCACAATAGGTGCAGTAATGAGAGATGTATGCATCTGCTTACAATACGCAATGTCACCTCTAAGTGATTAACTATTTTTTAAAATGCCCCAACTTGTACATCTAAAAATGGTCAAAACAGTTATAAGACTGCAAAACTCAGTACACAGCCTAATTTCAACAAGTCGGATGGTTGGTCCTTTAATTGCAATGAACGGTCTCTCATGCAACTTAAGATATTAACTGGGCAGTGATTATGAAAGGGCTCAATTAGATTTGCATGATCCAAATGGTAGATTGTGTGTCAGACATAATTAGATGCTGCTAAACATCATGATCAGCTCACTCTGCTTGTTTCTGAACATGTTTGTGTGCTCTGCCAGTCAGGTTATGCCACATGGGATATCTTTGACATGGTCGGCATTGTTCTGAGTAACATTTTCTGAAATCAGGCTTTCCATAGCATTATCTAGTGCTAGCTCTTTTAACTTGAATTTCACAATCGAGGAACATTAATTTTGAACTTATAAGATTTTTAAAAATTCTACCTGCAAAAAAAAAGTTATCTGCCAAACAACATAATTCCAGCAATTGCGGAACATCCTCACTTTCTCAATATAACATTTTCTTATTTTATGTATAGCTGAATTTTACCTTTCTTTTCTGCCAGTTTGATCCACCAGCATTGAAACTTTTATTTACAATTTTGTTACCCAGACTCAACTTCTCTATGGAGGAGAAAGTGAGGTCTGCAGATGCAACTTCTCTATGACAAAACAAAAAGAAATTGCTGGAGAAATGCAGCAGGTCTAGCACCATTATGGAAAGAAAGCATAGTTAACTTTTTGAGTCCAATTCTGATGAAAGGTCACTGTTTTACTTTCAGATTTCTAGCATCTGTGTTTCTTGGTTTTATTCAACTTCTCTATGACCTCTTTATCTGCCTTTCAAACTGAAGAAATAACTCATCTAAAGTTGCAACACATGTTCTGTTCTACAATGTATCTTGTTTATCTATTTTTTTCCTTCGCAATTAGTTCCATTGGCTCTGTTTTTCTTATGTCCAGCTTTTACACCTTTCTGTAATTTCTTTGCAAAATTGTTTCTTTTTATCCTTCCCACTTGTTGGTGACCCATAGTAGTTTAATATTACCTACATTGCTTCTTGCTTCTAATAAAGTAGATTCAGTCCCTAACCCCTTTCGGATATCAACTCTCTGGCACTGTGGTATTTTTGTTAATAAATACTACCGCCCACCTCCAATTTTCCTTGTCCATCGTTCACAAACAACTTAAATCCAGGAATATTTAGTTCCAGTCATACCATGTTTGGGTCAGAACTCTATTACCACCACAACATTATATTTTCACAACTAATATTATTTACCAAACTCTGTGCATTCACATACAAGCACAGTAAACCTAATTTAGAACTTGGTGTTTTCTCTCTAAGTCTGACACTACTTGAAACCTAACTGTTTCTTACACATGTCTCCTGCAATTATTTGTGTGCCTTGTTTTTCTCCCCCATTTTAATATTACCTTCTGGTTACTGGAGAAAGTCAAAGGGAATAGAAACCATGCCAAGGTGTGATTTTTGGTAAGAGTCACAATAGCACTACAAATGGTAATTTCAGTGAGACAATTTCAGCCAGACAATGATGTTTTGTTTTGACCTTGAGTCATGTTTCCATCAAAGCAACTACATTAATTCAATCATCCAAAATAAACTCACAGTTAGTAAGGGGGACCATGCTCCACAGTGAATGAATATTCTGGAGGGAGATGCCCAGGATGTGAGGAATGATCTGCTGCTGGATTAAGACTGTGGGAAAAAAAAGCTTAATTCAATTTATTAATACAATTATACTCTCTTCATACACGTCTGTAGTTCGTAAATGATAGACACGTAGCTTTGGTAATAAAATATGGATTAAATTTTGGTATTGGAAAACAGAGGCTACTTTAATTATAAACAGATTATGCAGACTAATTTCCTTCCAAGAGTCCTGTCAAAACCTTCAGTAACTTCCTATGTAAGACAGACATTTGTGTTTGCTCTCCTCAATTCTGTTTTAATTCACTTTTTTGGACAGTACAACATTAGCCTTGAAGCGAAATCTCACAATGATAAGTGCCAAATGCTGTCCGCATAATGCATCTTAGGAGCTCTTAATCATGTGACTTGGTCTGCTGCCTCGTCCAAATACTTGCACTGCAGCTATGCAAGACCTTTCTCTGCTTAACTCATTTAACAAGATCAGCCAGAATTGGTATAATTGGGCCATATTTTGCAGCTATCCACATGGCAGATTTTCATTTAGTTGGGGGAGGGGTGGGTGAGCGTGGTGGGAGAATGTAGAAGGGGGTGCAGATGTAAAATGTGACAGGTACCCAGCCATTGCCTTTCTGTCTATCCCTGGCTGATTTCCCATTGTACAGATAATGAGTAAGGCAGCCATTAGCCCATCCACCTTAGGCCTGTTTGACAGTCTTATAATTATTGTCCAGTTAAGGCCCTTAATTTATTTCCACAGCCTTAAAATATGAGGGAGTAGAAGGCGGGTGAAAATCGTAACAACATTGTTGAAAATCACATGCAGGAAGGTAGAGATTATTATCAGAAATAGTATAATTGAGTGGGATTTTATAATCCTCCAGGGAGCAGGTTTACAGCAGGGACCATGTAAAATATGTTGTTTGGCTAGTCCACTGCCTTCCCAACAAATTCTGCAGTGTGTTAGGCAACTATTAGCAGTTCTCTGTTAGGACTATTAGCCACTTATTGCCGTTAAACTGGCTTTGCTGCTGTAGAGCACCGGGCTAGGACTCATGACGTGCAGTGGTACTGTCCCTACCCGTGGACCAGGATGCTTGGGTTCAAGTCCCACCTCCTCCAGAGGGGTATAATCATGTATCTGAACACATTGATTATAAACAAAGGTTCAAAGTTTGGGAGAAGATTTGTAGCTCGGGTGCTCGTTGTTGTGGTTCTGTTCTCCGAGCTGGGAATTTGTGTTGCAGACGTTTCGTCCCCTGTCTAGGTGACATCCTCAGTGCTTGGGAGCCTCCTGTGAAGCACTTCTGTGTTGTTTCCTCTGGCATTTATAGTGGTTTGTAGAGTGGAGGTTGAACTTCTGACTCATCTCCTCTCCCGCACAAAGGCAGTCCACTTGCACTTCTATACTATTGGCCACCTCACCCTATCTGAGCTCACCTCATTCATGCCTTTTTCAACCTCACCAAATTTTTCAACAGACTGTCCACCTCTACTCTTTTACACCTTATCCATAATCCTGCAACCCACACACACGGTTTCACATTAAGAGGGGCTGCCTGACAACCTTATGGGTGTTGCTGGTCTGATCTCGCCAACTCCTATCTCAACGGCACACCCATGGGCTCACCCATCTCTGGACTCATAGCAGAAGCGGTAATGCAAAGGTTAGAACAAACAGTCTTACCGCAAATTCAACCCAAACTCTGGGTCAGATATGTGGATGACACCTTTGTAATCATTAAAAACACAGAAATAGAGAACACACACCGGATCATCAATGCCACACTCACAGGAATCCGATTCACTAGAGAGGAAGAAAAGGACAACCAACTCCCATTCCTAGACGTGATGGTACAGAGAACATCGAATGGAGAATTCACCACAAGGGTATACAGGAAAGCCACACACACAGACCAAGTCCTAAACTACGAAAGCAACCACCCCAACACACACACAAAAGAGGTTGCATCAAGACACTGTTCAAAAGGGCCACAACACACTGCAGTACACCAGAACTGCAAAAAGAGGAAGAAGATCACCTATACAATGTATTCGCCAAAAACGGATACCCCTGCATTTTCATCAATAGATGCCTAAGGGAAAGACAACAGAATGGGGACATGCCACAACCCAAAGGACTAGCCACACTACCATACATCAAAAACATTTCTGAACTGACAGCCAGACTACTACAACCACTAGGACTCAACAGCACACAAACCAACAGCCACTCTCAGACAACAACTCACCAGAACGAAGAACCTGATACCCAGCATGAGCAAACCCAACGTAGTGTACAAAATCCCATGCAAGGACTGCACAAAACACTACATAGGACAAACAGGAAGACAGCTAACGGTCCGCATCCATGAACTCCAACTAGCCACGAAACGACATGACCAGCTATCCTTAGTGGCCACACACTCAAATGACATGCAACATGAGTTCGACTGGGACAACACTACTATTATAGGACAAGCAAAATAGAGAACAGCCAGGGGATTCCTAGAAGCATGGCACTCATCCACAGATTCAATCAATAAGCACATCGACCTGGACCCAATATACCGGCCACTGCAACGGACAGCTGGAACTGACAACCGGAAGCGGCAGATTCAAACCACTATAAATGCCGGAGGAAACATCACAGAAGTACTTCACAGGAGGCTCCCAAGCACTGAGGATGTCACCTAGACAGGGGACGAAACGTCTGCAACACAAATTCCCAGCTCGGTGAACAGAACCACAATAACAAAAGGTTAAATTTTTTAAAAATAAAAATGTAGAACACTGGGCTGTGGAACATGGACAGTCATCAGAACTCCATTCTTTTAATTTCATTGTTGAAGAAGCAGGAGGTAAAAGAGGATAAATCATTCAAAGGGTGTTCTGTGCACAACATGAGCATAAGCACCTCAAGATGTTAACCTCCCCCATCTTTATCCACCTTCACCTGGCCTCAAAAAATCCCATCAAACCACTCCTGTTCCCTGCCTATGGTATGATCCCTTACCTGGGCCTTACCTTGGTCTAGACACAATGTGTGGTCTTCATGGAACCCCTTGCAAACACAATTATGTCTTGCTGTTACTGAGACTGTGAGAGCTGCTGGACAATGTCAAGAATAGGACCTCATATTTACTGTAGGGTAGCTCCAACTCCCACCTTGTTTCTCTCAGCATGTTGTTGATTCGGAACACACATTATAAATGTCATTCAGTTTGAAACCTACATTTCATCATAGGGGAGGGGAATGGGGAATTACAACCATAAATTCCAATCCATCATCCTTTACGGTAACATTAACATTACACGCAGTCTTATTTTCCACGAATAGGTACTAAGTTGGTTGGAAAAATAGTAGTTCAGTTCCTCATCTTGATTGTTCCTTTATTATTTCTCCACTTGAAAATGATGCTACCAACTGTGGTCTGGCTGAAACTATCACATTGGGGCAGGAAATTAATTGTTTGATTTCCACTCTTGGGAAATTTAGTTGACATTAAGAAAATGCTGCATTATTGAAGTTGCAGGATTTCAGATGAGATGTTCCAAAACACCCAGTCTATCTGATTACTTAGATGTACATCTCTGCCTTCTCCATTAGATCCCAAGGTACAATTTCAAAAAAGACCATGGTGTCAAAAGTAATTTTTACTCATCAATCCTCATACCTTAAAGCAGATTATCTGGTCATTATTCCATTGCTGTTTGTCAGACCTAGTTTTATGCCATTAAATGTCATGTTTGCTGCTTCAGTTGCAATCATATGACAAAAAATTGCATTGCTACCATATGATGTTGTAAAAGTCACTAAATAAATGCAAGTCTTTCAGCTCTTTTTGATGGCTCATGCCTGAGGTCTCATTTTCACATAGAGTCATGCCCCTCTGGTATCATCAAACTGGACAATTGCATATACATGCCAGTGAGTATCAGCACCTTTTTGATAATTTGGGACATTGCAATCAAGATTCATTCTGTTGTCTGAAGTCTGCTTCTACAGGGGAAGGGACAATACATTCCTTTTCCTTCTTACACCTTTGTCAGGCTCACTCAGAGAGGATTAGGGATCAAATAGGGCTCTTTCCTCAGTCACATGAAACACATCATGCCCAATATCAGTGTATAGCTTGGGTTAAAATGGCAAATGCGTGAAAAGTACAACAGTTCAGTCACCATTTATGAGGAGATGATGAAGATTTATGAGAGTGGATATGCTCTGATGAAAGATATAAACCCAAAACTTTCTAACCTATTCTTTCCCATGCTGACTGACTTGCTGGGTCTTCCTAACATCTTTAACATTTTTAAATGGAGATTGCCAGCATTTACGGCTTACCTTTTTCTTAAACTGCTGGAACTGATGGTGATATTTTTAAATAAATAAACCTCCAGAAATTGACCTCATTAAAACAGCTCTAAGGACCTGTATCCCTAAAATATGTGACTGTTTATATTATAGGGTAATTAATGATAATAATTTTTAAGATTTAAGCCAAATGTGCTATCTTGGTGCATGTAGAATGACAGAACTAGCTATATTGTTCCAATATACACATATGGTCACAGTAATAAGCAATGTCAAGCTTGTGATTCAGAATGGAAACACATTGATCAAAGTAATAAGGGTGAAAGGACTGAAAATAGCTGAATGAACATAGTTGATGAATAAATGGCAATTTGAAAATTAGGGTAAGATATTGGGGAGATAAAGCTGGAGGCTGGCACAAAGAAGCCAGTAAGAGAAGGGAGTGAGAGGCCCAAGTTAATAGGTTCTTTGGCAAACTCCCATTGATCTTGAGCAGACCCAATAGTTGGGATAGAATTATTGCTTAGGCTTAGTAGGATAGTTTATCTTCAATGATTTATAAAAACATTTACAGACATATATCTTTACTTTTTCCAGTTTGCTTTTTTTAAGCTCTACTTGATATGTATTTTTCCCCTTATTAGGTTGCCCTGCATCATTCTTCAGTGAAGGAGGCGGGCAGGTCACTAGAAATCCACATAAGCAGCATTCTAAAATGCTCCTAAGAGATGTGTGATAACAGTCTGAGATAAATTGTCCTCCAGTTTTCTTGACCCTCAGTGCTATAATAGCTGGGTCAGTGCTACAGGTTAGATAGACTTTAATTTATAAAAACTTGCTACTTACAATAATATGGACTAACAGCATAGTTCCAGAAAACAACAGATCCAGAAAAAAATTACCTTTTGATTGTTTTAATATTTGTAAAAAAAAGTTGATATTTTATATTAATAACAGCATCTCCTGTTTAAGAATTCTCTGCATAGTTGAAACAGTAGGCCAAATGGGCTTCAGTTGTCCAGTACTGTGTAACCACCATGTGTTAGCATGACTTAAAATGAGGGTTGGCATTGCATTTAAAGAATGGAGCAATTAAAATTGTGTGGACACCTTTTCTCTTTAGAATAGTAATTTACTTTTCCAGATTCAGCATCTTCCAAGGTATTGAACTTTAAATAGTTATCACAAGGCTGAGATAACAAGCCAATTTCCTCTGTCCCCTTCCCTGCCATCTCTGAACATGTTGGTTCATGCTCTGAATCTATGAGCTGAATATATGCACCAAAAAGAGACAACTAATGATATGAATTGGACATGCTAAGCCAAGTACAAACCAGCAGTGATTTGCATGTTACATTGCCAGTGTGTTTGGAGGTGACAGGGAAGGTAAGACTCACTACCACCTGCTCTTGGCCTCTCTGAGATTCTGTAGGAGGGATCTTGGGTATTTGCTTGTCCATGGGTGTACTGAGACCCTTCAGTGGCCAATTAATGTTAACTGAAGGGCTTTATTCCACCACTGCATGTATTGTACCCACAGTGGTTAAGGTCCAACAGAAAACCCAACATCTTTAGCCATGGGAACTATTGTTGGGCAAAACCGGAGTGACCCCATTTGTGAATCCATTTCATCTATTCAAAGCACAATGGACCACTAGAAGTCTGCCCTGGCGTTTGGATGAACCCAGGCTCCATGGCCTCCTAAACCAGAGCCTTTTCTTGCTGAGATCCCAGATCTTGGACTACATTTAGCATGGTGAGATGCTCTGCAGTTCCCAGCAGTGACTATCACTCCTCACTGTTGCTTTTTGGGACTAAGCTGTCAGTCATCTAATTGGTTGGTGGGTCTCTCAGATGGGATTTCCTCCCCAGAAAAATAGCAATCTAATCTTAAATCAATTAATGTTACTTGCAGCTTTAGATTGTTGTGGAACAGTGATAAGGGTCACATTCGGCCTTCACAACCACAAAATCCGGCCCACCATCTTCAGAAATGATGAAGAATTACTTGTAAAGGTGAAGTCAGTATAGTCTTACTAGACCTTTGGGTTGTTCTCTCATTAAAGAGAGAGAAAGAAATAACTGTGGTGTTATTGACCTGAGGGTCACCACATCTCAGGCAAGTGCAGAGGTTGAGAAGAGAGCTATTCATGATAACCTCAGCTATTGTGTTAAAAATCACACAACACCAGGTCATAGTCCAACAGGTTTAATTGGAAGCACACTAGCTTTCGGAGCGACGCTCCTTCATCAGGTGATAGATGAAGGAGCGGCGCTCCGAAATCTAGTGTGCTTCCAATTAAACCTGTTGGACTATAACCTGGTGTTGAGTGATTTTTAACTTTGTACACCCCAGTCCAACACTGGCATCTCCAAATCGTGTCAGCTATTGTGGAAATTGAACCCACATTGTTGGCATTATTCTGCATTGCAATCCAATCAATTGCACTAACTGACCCTCTAAATTTGAGTCACAATGAGCCTCAACAGTATGTTTTGTATTTTAGTTTGTTCAATTTTTTAAACATTATTTAACTTTTCAAAACATATGCATTCAATAAAACATTTATTTATTGATTATAATGTTTGAAGAGAGCTGTTTTGTAATAAATTGAGCATAATTATAAAAGAAATTTACATCACTTTATTTACTCTGGGAATAAATAATTACATGAAAGCATCCTGTGGAGTCTAGGTCTTAACTGTGCAATACATATAGGTATGGGTATATTAAGTTTGAGTCATCTAAGTGAGAACATATTAGTTTACATTCCCAGTAAAGAAGTAGCAGGGCTTGGATGGGAATCAAAATGTGAGGAATCAAAATTAAATATCAATCATAAAGTTACAAGGTGAAATAAAGTGAATTAATTTATTGATGTTTCAGAATATAATTTAGATATACTGAAATATTTTTTCATATATAAATATTTCTTATGAAAGTATGATGCTGTATTGTGTTCCTGTTTCTGTCAAAAAGTTCAAAAATATGTTTTATTGTTTGTAACTTGCCAATAGAATGACAGCAGATCTCACACGCATATTTTACAAAGAAGGTGGTTCAAGTGAAACTGGCAGACTCCGTGAATTACATCACTAGTGCCATGATGCCAAAGTAATGCACAGCAAGAACGCATGGATTTGGGCTATATCATCCTCCTTTAATCCACATGACTATTGCAATAAAGACAAAATTTACACATAGTAAGAGGGCATGTCATGAATTTTTTGCTGGACCTTATCAACAGAAATCACTCATTGATTGTAAAGCTGACATCACTGATTTATTTGTGAGGACCAATCTTCTAAAGGTGCCTAACCTGAGGAAACTGGAAGACATGAAGTTAAGTTAATATATCCCTTCTTAATCCATTTTTTTATAGTTTGTAAATTAATTTGCTCAATGGGCTAGCTTGTTCATAAATTATGATTGAACACCTTCTAGGGTTCTAGTCTCTCTTACTAATGGAAACATTTCCCCACACCCACTCTATCCAGATGTCTATGCATTCTGTAAGTTCCATTTAGGTCCCCACCTCATCTTTCTAAACTTCTTTAAGTACAGACCCTGAGTCCTCAACCACTCCTCACAAGACCAGCCTTTTATCTCCAGACTCATTTTTCTCCTTTTGGGCCACCTGCAATGCCAGAACATCCTTCTTTAGTTACAAAGCCCAAAACTGCTCACAATATTGCAAGTGTGATCTGACCAGAGCCCTATACTGCCTCAGCAGTATGTCCCTGCTCTTGTATTCTAGTCTTCTTTGAATAAATGCTAACACTGCAATTGCCTTCTTAACTGCCAACTTAACCTGTATTTAATCTCAAGAGAATCCTGAACTAAGACTCCTATGTCTCTTTGTGCTTCAGATTTTCAAAGCCTTACAGCATTTAGAAAATAGTTTATTCCTCTATTCTTCCTAGCAAATGCATAACCTTATACATCCCCGCACTGTATTGCATCTGCCACTTACTTGCTCACTCTTGTAGTCTGTCCAAGTTCTTCTGTAGTCTCCCACATGCTCAAAAGCACTGTCCATCCATCTATCTTTGTGTCATCTGCAAAACTTACTAACAATGCCCTCAGGTAATACATATCAGGATTAGTTGTGGTCCCAACACGAACCCCTGGAGACATCCTCTAGTCAGTGGCTGCCATCATGAATAAGACACCTTTATTCCCACTCTCTGCCTTCTGCCAGTCAGCCAATTCTCTATCCGTGCTAGTACCTTGACCCTAACACCAATGGCTCTTATCTTATTTTGCAGCCTCTCATGCAACACCTTGACAAAGACTTTCTGGAGATCGATAAAGATCAAGTCCACTGGCTTTCCTTTGTTTTACTGGCTCATTACCTCCTCGGAGATTTCTATCAGATTTGTCAGGCACAATTGATGAAGCTGTGCTTAATCAGCCCTATTTTAGCATTTGCCTCCAAGTACTTCACAATCTCAGTGTTAATGATGGTTTCTAAAATCTCAGACTGAAGTCAGGATAACTGGCCTATAATGTTACAATTCTGCTTCTCTTCTTTCTTAAACAGGGGTGTCACATTTGCCATTTTCCAGTCCTCTAGGACTGTCCCTGATTTCAGTGATTCCTGAAGGATCACCACAAATGCCTCCACAATCTCCTCAGCTATCTGTTTCAAAATCCTGGGGTGTAGTCCATTTGGTATGGGTGATTTATCCACCTTCAGAGCTTTCAACTTCCTCAGCACCTTTCCCTTAATGATGGCACTCACCTCTGCGCCCTGATTCTCATGAAGTTCCGCTATGCTACTATTGTTTTCCACTATGCAAAGTACCTATTCAACTCTTCTGTCATTTCTTTGTTCCACATTACTAGTTCTTCAGCCTCATTTTCCAGCAGTCTAGTGTCCACTCTTGCTTCTCTCAACTTTTTTTGTCTAAACTCTTGCGATCTTCTTTTATAATACAAGATAGCTGACCCTCACCCCTAATTGCATTGTTATTTGTCCACTGTTGGCTTCCAAATTTTCTGGCTTGTGAGTAATCTTCACTATATTGTATGTTTCATTTTCCTTTGTTGTTATGCTGCCCTCGACTTCCCTTGGCATAGTTGTCTTGTCCTTCCTTCTCTGTTTTTCCTTCCTTGGGATAGGTTTCTGCTGTGCCTCCCGACTTACCACCAGAAACCCTGCTGCTCCATCATCTTCACTGTAAAGCTCTCTTTCAATTAACTCTGGCCAGCTCCTTCCTCATGTCTTTATAGTTATCTTTACTCAGATATAATACCATTTCATCTGATGCAATCTTCTCCTCTCAAACTGCAGAGTGAACGCTACCATTTCATATGGTCCCAGCTGGTTCTTTACTCTGGACAATGCCATGACCATTCAAACTCAATATACCAGGCTTAAAATTTCAACAAATTTGGGTAGTTAACTGTCAAACATCATTATCTGGTGCATTCTCTCTACAGCAATCTCTATACCAATCACAGTGCAATTGCCACCAATCAGCACTCTCCTTTCATACGGTATAAACTTTGATTTCTCCTCACATTGATATTGTTGTGAATTGTCCTAATGGTTAAAACAAAAAAGTTTGGCAAAATAAGTTTTTCTTCAGCAATACTCAAATTGACTTTCAATGGTACATTAATAAGCAAAAAGCAAGACATTTACCTAATATCAGAAAGCTCACTTATGAATTAAAACAATCTTTAGCAATGCTTATTATGGATAAATAAACCAGTAAATACAGTACATGATTGCAAATATTTCTTTGAGCAATAAATGTCTTCTAACAACTTCAAGGTCACAGGCACAAATTTATGAGCAAATGGAAGCTCTCTTTGCTTAACAAACTCAGCAGCTTTGACTGGTGTTGCAACAATGTTGAATATTTTGACTTCCTATTGCTCAGCAGGTTTACTTCCACAACTTGTATTACTTATTTATTGTAGACTCCAAGCGGTATTTTGGCAAACACAGATGTAAATCATTTACATACATTCCAATTGACAATGTTTTACAAGCCCGCTCAGCATACGTTGGAAAACTAAATGTGACCTGGGCTCCAGCACTGTTCCCATGAGAATCATGGCACTAATAGAACTTGATAATAGCAAAAGAAGTGTGAAAGGTTGAAAGATCTAATCTTCTTCCTATGTTCCTAACTGATGTCAATTGTTATATATTGGGTCTGTTTCTGATTGGCATAATATACAAGTTTAATCCTACAGGAATCCCACAGCTTTTTACAATTTGCATTGATGACTTAGATCAGGAGAGCAAAGCCTTGTTAGCTAAATTTGCAGATGACAGAAAGATAGGTAGGAGTATACATGTGAAGGAGACCAAAGGAAGATGCAGACAGGTGGCCAGATCATTCTGCTGTAACCACGTTTCGTTAATGCGCATTCGCTGTAACATGATTGACACATTGGGGACACTGTTTCTAAAGCACAAACTTTTAAAATGTGTGTTGGCTGTAATGCGATTACACTTTAAGTGCTGTTTCTAAAGCATGACTTTTCTATAAGGCAGGGTTGCACAAGCACACAGCTATCATATTATGGAAGATAGACAGTAGATAGTTTGAGTGAGTAGGCAAAGATTTGGAGATAGAATGTAATGTGGGAAAATGTGACATTGTTCACTTTGGCAGGAAGAATAAAACTGCAGATTACTAATTAAATGAAGAACAACTGCAGAATGCTGTGGTACAGAGAGATCTAGTTGCACTAGTACATGAGTCATAAAATACATGTACACTTGGTAAATAAGAATGCTAATTGAATGCTATTCTTTATTAGAAGGGGAATTGGACAGAAAAGGATGTTATGCTTCAACCATGCAGAGCCTTGGTGAGATCATATTTGGAGTACTGTATGCAAATCTGGTCTCCTTATTTAAGGGAAGACGTCGATTAATTGGATCCGGTTCAGGAGATTTACCAGATTGTTATATGGAATGAATAGGTTGGCTTATGAAGAAAGTTAGAAAGTCTGGTCCTGTTTTCACTGGAACTTAAAACAGTGAGAGGTGACTTGATCGATGTGCTGTGTTGATAGTTTGGATATAGAAAGGATGGTTCCTGTTGCGGGTGAGTGCAGAACTGGTATGCACTGTTTTAAAATTAGTGCTCAACATGGTGCAATACAGAGGATGAGAATTTGTTTTCTCTCAGAGAGTTATATAAGTTTGGAATATGGTGAGGGCAGAGATAGATCAATTCTCGCTTGGAAAATGAAACAAAAAGGTCTATAGGACCATGGAATTCAGCACATAAACAGATCAGCCATGATCTGATTGAATAGCAGAGCAGGCTTGAGGGGCCAAAGAGTCTCCTGCCATTTATGAATCATATGTTTGTATATGTGCAGAACCTTTTACAGGCACGTGCACTGCATAGACTAAAAGTGCACAACTGCAGGAAGAAGGAAATCAGTGATATTGAGGTAGAAAGGGAAACAAGTAGAAGACATTGAAGCAACCCTTTGTGGTGAGGGAATAAGAATTATGGCAGAATTATCAAAGAAGCAGGGCAGAGAGGCAACAGAAACTGGGAGAATAGTACCAGCATAAATGAGAGTACACTAGAAACAAAGTACCAGCTCAGACAGGATTGCAGCCTGAGCAATATCAAAAATTGCTGTGAGCCAAATGGAAGGCAAACAATGCTGAGATGAATTAGGTCAGAGGTAGAGATTGGGTCAAGAATAGGGTGGTCTGTCTCCCCAGTCCACACACTTACAAAAAATACAGCATGATAGTGATGGTTCGGTAATCACACACTAACCCAAACCTTAACCCTATCACCAGTTTACGATAACATGGAAGGTAAGCAGGTGCTGAAATTGGAAGCTGAAACAAATCTTAACAATTATCTGTCAGTCATTGTTAACTGATGCATTCTCTCTATGGAAATGGCTCCACCAATCAGAGTGCACTTGCCAGTCAAGCACTACTCTCCTCTTATATATACAATATAAACGTTGGCTTCTCCTTACATTGGCATTGTTGTGAATTGCCCTGATATAAGATGAAATCCAATACGCAAGTGCATTTTAATGGGACCTTCAGAAGGTAGACGGAAAGAGGTTTTGCTAATATTAATGGCTCACTTTTGAACTATATTAATTTTTAGCAATGCTAAGTGACATTTTGGAAAAAGAGCAAAATCAATTCGTACAAATTGAGATTGCAGCCAATTAGGTCTTTAACAATGTTTTGTTGCCCATTCATTTTTAGATTAGGTTAGATTCCCCACAGTGTGGAAACAGGCTCTTCGACCTAACCAGTCCACACCGACCCTCTGAAGAGTAACCCACCCAGACCCATTTCCCTCTGACTAATGCACCTAACACTATGGGCAATTTAGCATGGCCAGTTCACCTGACCTGCACACCTTTGTGACTGTGGGAGGAAACCGAAGCACCCGGAGGAAACCCACACAGACACAGGGAGAATGTGCAAACTCCACACAGACATTCACCCAAGGCTGGAATTGAACCTGGGACTCTGGTACTGTGAAGCAGCAGTACTAACCACTGAGCCACCGTGCCATCCCATTCCATTTCCTGGTAGTTGGACAGGAAAAGGTTTGTGAGTTATTTACAACAGCTGAAGCTGGCAGAGTTTGGACAATATCAGACTCAAAGTATTCATGGATTTTAGCTGAAAATGTGTTGCTGGAAAAGCGCAGCAGGTCAGGCAGCATCCAGGGAACAGGAGAATCGACGTTTCGGGCATAAGCCCTTCTTCAGGAATTTTAGGCTGCCATCATAAATAAGGAGGAAATGAAAATGCTGGGTTCATTTAATTCAGTAACTATGACAGCCTTCTAGTTCAAGGAATAACCTGTCTCTGTTCTGATGTCCATTCCAGATGACAGATTGGATATGGAGCCCTGTCCTTTCCGATGCTAATTGGCAGCCTTCCCATTGGCTGGCCACTAAAGCTTGTATCACTGTGCTGAGATCACAGGGATGGGAGTGAGTGGATCCCTCCTTTCCCATCATGCTTCTCTAACCCAGCCAGAAACCGGAAAGACCTCCATAACCAAGGCAGGGTAGCAACATACAAGTCTGAGGTAACTTTTAGATGAACAGTGAGCTGATTGGTCTGTTGAAAATTCAAATGCCACTGCCTTTTCTTTGAATGTTAAAAGTGTCTAACTTATGAACTCTTAAAAAACTATATAAAATTAAATGGAATACATCATTTTTAATGTCAAACATTTAAAGGGGAACAGGCCCTGCACTCCTATCATCATGTCAGTGCCAATTTTATCTCCATCCCCTTGGGACTTTTATGTACTTTTTCTTTTCTCATTCAAACAAATTCAATATAATTGGAGCTGAAAATACAAAAACTATGTGACTGGGTTTTTTTTTGCATTTTGTCGGCTAAAGCTTAAGGCTGCTCCCAAGTTGTCAGCTTTTAATTTGAAACTGTTGGCTGGCTTTGTTATTTTTCAAAGATGTATGGATCCATTGCCAATCATTGATTAGTCAGTGATGGGTCCTTTGAGAGACTGCCTAATTTTGCACCTGTTTTTTATTTATCTGTGATGCTATTCCAATGAGTTGATCATTCCAGAGGACAGCATTAATTTAAACATTATTTCAAACAAAAGTTCTGGGCAGTGGAAAAATTATGCAAAAGGTACAGTACAGAGACGAAAGATGGAAACCATCTTGGAGGGGTTTAAACATAAGGATAAGAATTTCAAAAGTCAAACTTTTGGTAAGGGATTGGTGGCTGGGTTGAGATAGGATTTAGCGAGATCAGACCAGCAACACCCATAAGGTTGTCAGGCAGCCCCTCTTGATGTGAAACTGTGTGTGTGGGTTGCAGGATTATGGATCAAAAAGAGTAGTGGTGGACAGTCTGTTGAAAAAATTGGTGAGGTTAAAAAAGGCATGAATGAGGTGAGCTCAGATAGGGTGAGGTGGCCAATAGTATAGACGTGCAAGTGGACTGCCTTTGTGCGGGAGAGGAGATGAGTCAGAAGTTCAACCTCCACTCAAACAGAAGTTTGAGGTCAATTGTAGCAAGTTTGATTTTTCCTGAGGCATGGCTGGATAGCAGTATGTGGTTGATGACAAAGTTAACAAGTTAGTCTTTGGTGCAAGAGGCAATGTCCAATTTTGTGACCAAGTGGCTCCTGACGTTTCTTTTTATTGGGGTTGTTGATAAAAGCCAACTTAATACTATTGGTCTACAATATTGTTCATCTGGCTTTTGATGCATGATGATATTGAGATCATGGAGAGAATTCTGAGAAAAGTGAGGACATTTCTATGAAGAAAGACTCAAAAAAGGAACCATTTTCATTGCTTAAAAGGGACATTAAAGATAAAACAATCCATATTCCTAAATTTTGTCATGAATTCAAAGTTTGGGAGAAGATTTGTAGCTCGGGTGCCACTTGTTGTAGCTCTGTTCGCCGAGCTGGGAATTTGTGTTGCAGACATTTCGTCCCCTGTCTAAGTGACATCCTCAGTGCTTGGGAGCCTCCTGTGAAGCGCTTCTGTGATGTTTCCTCCGGCATTTACAGTGATTTGTGCCTGCCGCTTCCGGTTGTCAATGGAATTAGGACATGCCACAACCCAAAGGACTAGCCACGCTAGCATACATCAAAAACAATTCTGAACTGACAGCCGGACTACTGCGACCACTAGGACTCATAACAGCACACAAACCAACAGCCACTCTCAGACAACAACTCACCAGGACGAAGGACCCGATACCCAGCATGAGCAAAACCAATGTAGTGTACAAAATCCCATGCAAGGACTGCACAAAACACTACATGGGACAAACAGGAAGACAGCTAACGATCCACATCCATGAACACCAACTAGCCACGAAACGACATGACCAGCTATCCTTAGTAGCCACACACGCAGATGACAAGCAACATGAGTTCGACTGGGACAACACTACTATTATAGGACAAGCCAAACAGAGAACAGCCAGGGAATTCCTAGAGGCATGGCGCTCATCCACAGATTCAATCAATAAGCATATCAACCTGGACCCAATATACCGACCACTGCAGCGGACAGCTGGAACTGACAACCGGAAGCAGCAGATACAAATCACTATAAATGCCAGAGGAAACATCACAGAAGCGCTTCACAGGAGGCTCCCAAGCACTGAGGATGTCACCTAGACAGGGGACGAAATGTCTGCAACACAAATTCCCAGCTTTGTCATGAACTAATGACATTGGTACAAGTAAGTAATTATTTGAGTGCAAGAATAAATAGCTTGAATGAATATAACTTGAACTGCGATGCGCCACTGCCAATGCTCATTGAAAAGGGACAGGAGGATGACTAACATGCAGAGAAGGAATGGGAAGAATGTTGAGAAATAAACCATTAATCACTGAATAAACTGTTAGGTTGTTCCAAGGATGGAATTTGTCAAAAAAGTGAATAACACCGAATCAAATTAAAACTGCAGTGACCTTTTTAACTGATCATTTAATATGTACAATAGGTGCTTAAAAATTGCATATTGTGTATCAATTTTTTAATTGCACAAGCTTGTTAAGACTATTGCAGTATTGACTTGTTTTACCATTAATGTGTCACGAGTGCTATTAATAAATATTTTCATGTATTTACAAAGCATTCAACAGTCTAACATCAAATTTCAGTGAACCTGCTGTCCACTTGATTATTTTAGGAAATTTGAATGGACTGATGTTAAAACTATGCTTGTTAGATTACTCACAAACAGTGCATGTTAAAAACCTCCATGAAATCCACAAGGCATATTTACATTTTGCATGTGATCTTACACATTTTTCATTACTTTTGATTATAAGTAAATATTCTTTTGAAGCGTCACATTTCACTAGATTTCGGGAATTATTTAATGGCAGTTTGATCAAATGAGCAACTTTGTAACTGTTCTACTCAAACTTGATCTTTTTGAAGAACAGAGTACATAAGTTCCACCTCACTAAGAACTAGCAGCTGTTAATTTTAGTTAGTTCCACAGCTGTATCATGGAAGTAGGTATTTTCATATGTTTATGTCTATCAATATCGCTGAGGAAATTTTGACTATTTTCCACATAGAGTCATACAGATGTAGAGCACGGAAACAGACTCATCAGTCCAACTTGTCCATGCTGACTAGATAAATGGATCCCAAATAAATTTAGTTCCATTTGCCAGCATTTAGCCCATATCCCTGTAAATATTTCCAATTCATAAACACATCCAGATGCCTTTTATGGCCAGACAGGCTGCTCAAAATGATGCATTTAAGAAAAATGGACAATAAATGAGGCATTCTGGGAAATTGAAAAAGGCCTTGGTCAGAATTGACTGTGCTCAAAGACCTTAGAATGAACATGCTGCAGAATCCAGACAGGCTACAGCTACAGACAGACAGTATGCAACTTACCCAACAATATACACTTGAATTGGAAAAGAATAGAATCGACCTGAATACCATCCCCTGGACAATCGGAAACATCAAGTTGTTTACCAGATACCTCACACCCTTATTTGGAAAGGGCTACCTGACCTATGTGAGCCTAACACCTCCAGGAATGGATGCCCAAGGATCACTCTGCCATCAACATGTCAACACCTGGTTGGGTCAGGTTGATCAGGGTGATCAAGTCCTGATCAATCTATTGGTGGATATCGAAGACCCTCCCCAAAGGACACAAAGATTTCTAAGTATAAGAATTGCCATCACACCACCTTCAAGAGCAGTAACTTGAAACCAACCACTGAGAAGAGGAGACACCCCTGGGACCACTGGGAGAAGACCAGATCATCGCCCTATTGATCAAGGCCAAGATCTAGTGTGGTGGTATCTGGTCATCCAGAGCTAATATTAAACCCACAAAATATTTGATTAAATTTATTGTGTAAATTGTTAGTTTGTAATATTAATTGTGTTAAATAAATAAATATTATTGTTTATTAGTATTAAGAGTTGACTTGCAGTTTCTTTGCTAGATATAAGTTAAAACACACCACTGTGCAGCAGGCACAATACATTTAAATGTTGTAATTGTACCATTCTCTACCAGTTCCTTTGGCAGCTCATTCCATACACGGACCACCCTCTGCATGAAAAAATTGCCCCATAGCTCTCTTTTAAATCTTTCCCCTGAACCTATGCCCTCTAGTTTTGGACTTTCTCATCCCTTGGGAAAAGACCTTGTCCATTTATCCTATCCATGCCCCTCATGATTTTATAAACCTCTATAAGGTAACCCCTCAGCCTGTGACGATCCAGTGAAAACAGCCCCAGCCTATGCAGCCTTTCCCCATAGCTCAAAACCTCCCACCCTAGCAACTTGTTTGTGAACCTTTGCTGAATCCTTTCAAATTTCACAACATCCTTCCTATAGCAGGGAGACCAGAATTGAAGGCAGTATTCCAAAAGTGGCCTAACCAATGTCCTGTACAGCTGCAATATGACCTCCCAACTCCTATTGTCAATGTACTGACCAATAAAGGAAAACCTACCAAACACTCTTTTTCCCCATAAAATAGAATTTACATTCTTACAGAGCTTTTCTTGATCTCAGTACATCCCAAATTGCTGTACAGGCAAATACACGCTTTTAAAATGTAGTCACTGTTGTAATATAGCAAATTTGCACACAGTAAGGATCCATTAACACTAATGTTAGCAGCAAATAATCTGTTTGTCACTGGGAATAACTGAACTGCTGTCCTTTGAAACTGTTCCATGGGATGCTGTTCTCATAATGAGAAGGCAAATAGGGTCTCAGCCTAGCATCTCATGTGAAAGCTGGCACCTCCAATAGCGCTGCACTCTCTCAGCACTCCACTGGAATAGCTACATGAATACAGTGCTCAAGTCTGTGGAATAGGACTTTAAAGTTATGAAGGATAATGTTTTCTAAATAGTAGGAGGCCAGGAGCTGTAGTTTTAAGGCTGTGTCATTAAGTATTTTCTAGGTTGTGATAGGGAGATTTTTAATTATTAAGGGAATCGGGGGTTATGGTGAAAAGGCTTAACATTGGAGTTGAGGGTTATCAAATAAGCCATTATCTCATTGAATGGTGGAGCAGACTTGATGGGCAGAATGGCCTACTTACATGGAAACACAGAAAATAGGAACAAGAGTAGGTCATTCAGTCCTTCGCGGTTGCTCTGCCATTCATTATTGTAGTGATTGGGACCAGGTGGACTTAGTTGACTTTGAGGTTCTTGATTGCGATTGTTAACCTGAGCCATCAGGATAAGCCTTGGCTGATCAATATAACCAGGAGATATGCACTCGGTGTCCTACACCTACACACACATGAAATGGGTGCTGGGGAGAAATAAGCACTACTGCTGTTTGGCAGTAGTAGAAAAAAAATATAACTTGAATATTACAATTTCCTTAGTAAAAAAAAAAGCAGGAGATGAGATTCTCCCCACCTCCAGATGACTGACTTTGAAAAAAAATATATAACCATGAGATCAGAATCTCCTTAGTTCAGGGATTGACTCCGAGCTGGCTGGCCACAGCCAGTATACTGTGCACAAGTAAATAAAGCCGACATGGTGATGGGACTTGCCTCTGTTTCAGTTATGATCGTGGCTGATCACCCAACCTAACAGCCTGTTCCTGTTTTACTCCCATATCTTTTGATCTATTTAGCCCTAGGTGTTATATCTAACTCTGCTCTATAATGCTGCCATATCCTCTTGTTTTGTAAGCCTTTCCAAAACCCTTACTTCCCTTGCCCCTCCAATTATTTTAAGTCCTCTGCAGCCCTTGTAAATCCATTTACCAAAAGACTGGTCCCATCAAAATAGTTCCCTTCCAGCCCAGTACTGGTGCCAGTGCCCCATGAACTGAAACCCATTCCCCACCCACCCACCAATCTTTGAGCCACACATTCCACCCCTTGACTGTTTACTTAATGCTAGATTCTACATTGTTCAGATTGCAGTCCTGAGATTATGACCTTGGAGGTTATGCTTTCTAACTGAACTCCTAATTGTTTAAATTCTTTCAGCAGAACCTCTTTTCCTATGGTCCCAATGTCATTGGAACTAACATGGATGACAACAACTGGATTCCTCCTTTCCATCTCAAAGTTCCTGTTGAGGACATGTCCTTAACCCTGGCACCTGCAGACAATACAGCCTTCTGAACTCCTGCTCATGTCAGCTGATAACAATTTATCTGTCCCCTAATTAGATTAGATTAGATTAGATTAGATTACTTACAGTGTGGAAACAGGCCCTTCGGCCCAACAAGTCCACACCGACCCGCCGAAGCGCAACCCATCCAGACCCATTCCCCTACATTTACCCCTGCACCTAACACTACAGACAATTTAGCATGGCCAATTCACCCGACTTATTATTGTCCCCTGCCACAACAACATTCCTATTTCTTCCCCTCTTTTGAATAGACCCGTGTACCAAGTTGCTGTGGTCAGCTCATTGGCGCACCCTCCCCCCCCCCCCACCCCCCCCCCCCCCACCCCGCCCCACCACCACCACCACCACGCCCCCTAACAGGAAGTCTTATCACCACAGTTTACAAGAACTTTTTAACTGTTACAGTTGCTGAGGCCATGGCTCTTCAAATGCATTCCCCTTCATCGTCATACCTGCTTCACCTGCATTCATACTCTCCTGTCCCTGATCACAGACCAAATCTGAATTGGACTGGTGTGAGACTGCATCCTGGGATAAAGTGTCCAGCTAACTTTCCCTTTCCCTGATGTGGTGCAATGCCTGAATCTCGGACTCCAGCTCCTCGAGTTGGAGGTGTTGATGTCCTGCAGCTTTTACATGCTGCAGTAGCAATACGTCACCCTTCCTGCAGGACTGCATTTCATTTCATTTCTAAATTAATCACTCTAGATTCCCTGCTTCTTAGCTTTATTGTAACAAGTGTCACTCTTAACCTTAACAAGCTATTTTAAGAAGGGAGAATCAAATGACAGGAAACCTGAAACAAACTGAAGACTTTAGTTTTACTTCAAAAGCAAGAAATGGTCCCCAGTCCTACTCAGCAATCAGCTGCTTTGCCTGCAGTCGCCTTACATTGTGGTTTGTGGTGTCCATTGGTCTCACTCCAGGTTAATCTCTCCTTGTATATCATTGACATAATGGATAATGCAACACAATTAACAAATGTGGCAGAATAGATAGAAAAAAGATTGTTCTGATTGTGGAGGTATCTGGAACAAAAGGAAATAACTTTAGAGTCAGAGCTCAGTTATTCTGGCATTTGAAATTCTCTCTCCCAGAAAGCTGTGAAGCTAGTTCAATTTAAAAAAATCAATGCAGTCATCGGTAAATTTTGTTTTAGCAAAGATATTAACATTTATGGATCCAAGGTGGTTAGACACAGTTAAAGTACAAATCAGCGCATTCTAATTGAATGATAGAACAGACTCTGAGTATTATGGTCTGAAACCCCATGAACTCACAACTTCCTGACACAGCTGGAGTGCCTCCACTGTGTAATAACTCGGCCATGGTTTATAACAAAGGAATAAAAATTTTAAAAATGCTGGAAATATTCAGATGTTCAGACAACATTTGAAGAAAGAAACAGGGTTAACATTTTAGGTCAACAATCCTTCTTCTGAATGCATAAAAACAATGAGTTCTGTTTGAAATTCCAATGCATTCATTCAATATTGGAAAATAAAGGTTTTGGCCTGAATAGTTTTTAAGATTCTAAAAGAGTTGGCTGTGCTGTGAACAATGTTTGAATTGAATTGAATTGGGTTGAGTTTATTGTCACGTGTACAGAGGCACAGTGAAAAGCTTTGTCTTGTGAGCAATGTAGGCAGATCACGTAGTTAAATAGTATAGATAAGTAAATAGTAGGTAAACAGTGGCAAAAACAAAAACACAGGCACAAACGAATGTTAAGAGTTTGTGAGTCCATTCAGTATTCTAACAACTGTTTTGAAACCTGCTAGTGTGTGTGTGTGGGTGTGTTCAGGCTTCTATGCCTTCTCCTTGATGGTGGAGGTTGAAGGAAAACATTAACCAGGGTGGGATGGATCTTCGAGAATGCTGGCGACCTTTTCTTGACAGCAGCCCTGGTCGATAGATTCTATAGATTGGAAGTTGGCCTTTGTGATTGTCTGGGCCAAGTTCACCACTCTCTGTAACCTTCTCTGATCTTGACTGGTATAGATTCCATACCAGGTAGTGATACATCCAGACAGAATGCTCTCGATGGCACACCTATAAAAGTTGGCAAGGGTATTCGCTGACATGCCAAATTTTCTCAGATGCCTGAGGAAGAAGAGACGTTGTTAGGCCTTTGTAACCAGTCCGTCCACATGAAGAGTCCAAGAAAGCTTGTTGTTGATGACCACTCCCAGGAGCTTGACACTCTCCACTCATTCCACCTCATGCTGTTAATGTGTAGGGGGGGCATGAGTAACATCTCACCGACAGTCAATAATGAATTCCTTGGTTTTGCCGGTATTGAGAGGGAAGTTGTTCTCAGTGCACCATTTTTCCAGGTCTTCCACTTCCCGTAGTCTGTTTTGTCGCCATCTGAGATTCGACCGACTATGGTGATGTCATCAGTGAACTTGTAAATGGCATTTGTGTGGTATTTGGCAACGCACTCATGGGTATACAGTGAGTACAGTAGGGGACTGAGTACGCACTCCTGGGGGGCTCCAGTGTTGAGTGTTAATGAGAATGAAATATTGTCCCTGGTCTTCACTGATTGTGGCCTGTAGGTCAGGAAACTGAAGATCTAGTTGCAAAGAGTGGGGTTTAGTCTGAGATTATTAAATTTAGTAATCAGTCTCGACAGGATAAGTGTTTAAGGCTGAACTGTAGTAAATGAGTAGGATCCTTAACCCAAAGAGAAAATGCTGGAAAATATCAGCAGGTCTGGCAACATCTGTAAGGAGAGAAAAGAGCTGACATTTCGAGTCTAACTGACCCTTTGTCAAAGCTTTTAGGATCCTTACGTAGCTGTTCTTTGTGTCAAGGTGTTCTAAGGAGGAGTGAAGAGCAGGTGATATGGCATCTGACATGGATCTGTGGGTCTGATAGGCAGATTGGAGTGGATCAAGAGTAGTGGCAAGGCTAAAGTTGATTAATACCATGACCAGAGCTGAAAATGTGTTGCTGAAAAAGCGCAGCAGGTCAGGCAGCATCCAAGGAACAGGAGAATCGACGTTTCGGGCATAAGCCCTTCTTCAGGAATACCATGACCAGCCTTTCAAAGCACTTCATGACCACCCAAAGTTAGGGCCACTGGGGGGTAATCATTGAGACATGCTGCATGAGCCTTCTTAGGCACAGGGATGATGTTGGCCCTCTTGAAACAGGTAGGGACAGTGGCCTGTTGCAGGGGGAGATTGAAGAAGTCTGAGAAGACCTCTGCCAGTTAATCTGCATATACTCTGAGTGCACAACCTGGTACTCTGTCTGGTCTCATTGCTTTCCTTGGTCCTTTATCATTTTCCTGTAGGATGTAACAAATAAGCAATTCATTAGCCTACCTTGACAATCAAAACATACCTCACACTCACTGTGTTAGAAAGTTTTTAGCTATGAGTAAAGAATGACAAAATGACAGAGGTCAGTTAGGACATTGAAACAGAAAACTACCAGGCAACAAGTCCCCAAAGGTTGTGTCGTCAGTCTGCTTTTTGAAAAATAATTCATTTATGCTCTTGACCCACATCAGAATGCTAGAAAATAGTTACCAATCAAACTCAGGGAAATGTGGCATATCCTCTAATATAGTCGTAGTCATTCATAAATTTGCTGAATGATCGAAGTGATCTTACTTAAAACCTCATAGTGTTTGCTCATTATGAATTAACACTTTTATTATTGTAAAACATCCTAGGCATGTAATCAGACAAACCTTTAAAAAAGGTGAGGTGTGTAAAAACTTGGTTATGGAGGTAGGTTTTAAACAGTGTCTTACAGAATAAAAGAGAAGTGGTGGGGCACAAAAATTTAGGGTGGGATTTATGAAGGAGGATTTTGTGATGAATGTTATGTGGGTTGGAAGCTCAGCTCAGGTTTTATTGGCTTGCCGAGCTTCTGAACATCAGACAAAGCCAGTAGCGAGGGGAATAATTCAAGATGCCAATTGATTCAAGACATAGCTCAGTGGGAAAGTGACTCTTGGTCACATGCTTTAAGTAGAGACAAATATGCAAAATGTGGCATTGAAATTTTGTTTTGAAGGCAAGGTCATTGCTTGCTAAGATATGAACTTTGTGATGAGATTGAAGACAAAATAAAACAGCTTAACAATTTGCAGCTAATCTTTTCTTGTCAAGGGTCTGCACTGGAAAGACTGGCAAGAGATGTAGGGATGGGTAGAAGATACAAATATATAGATTGTATCTCAAGGTGTAGGTGAGAGTAACCATCCTTGCTGCTCTGGATTGGACGTCAGAAGAGACATAAGATAGAGCAAATCAATGCCACGAAAGATGTTTGGGCAACTTGCAGATGTCAGTAAACTTGAGAGTGTCTTCAGCGCACATTTGGAACATTAACTGTCACTGTGATTTTTTTTAGAATTTTCATTATGCAATTTATAACTGTCATGAATTGCACTAATGTTGTACTGTCATGCCTTTGTTTCAATTTTGGCCTCAGTAAGCTGTCTATAATCAATTTTACCTATATTTACTCTCTAAAACAGTCCCAGTTTCTGTCACTATCCTTTCCCATCTCCAAAACTTCTAAAGCACATTTCCAAGAAACTTTCTGATTTCTGGAATACATATTTTCACTGCTGCCAATTGATTCAAGACACAGCTCAATGGGAAAGTGATCTTTGGTCATATGCATTTAAATAGAAATACCCTGCAAAATATAGCATAGACATTTTGTTTTGAAGACTGGGTAAATGTTGGCAGTAAGAGATTAAGGAGTCAGATCCAATAAATTGACAGGATGCAGAGATGGGCTGAGAGGTGGCAGATGGAGTTCAACCTGGATAAATGCGAGGTGATGCATTTTGGAAGGTCGAATTTGAAAGCTGAGTACAGGATTAAGGAAAGGATTCTTGGCAGTGTGGAGGAACAGAGGGATCTTGGTGTACATAGATCCTTTAAAATGGCCACCCAAGTGGACAGGGTTGTTAAGAAAGCATATGGTGTTTTGGCTTTCATTAACAGGGGGATTGAGTTTAAGAGTCGTGAGATCTTGTTGCAGCTCTATAAAACTTTGGTTAGACTGCACTTGGAATACTGCATCCAGTTCTGGTCACCCTATTATAGGAAAGATGTGGATGCATTGGAGAGGGTTCAGAGGAGGTTTACTAGGATGCTGCCTGGACTGGAGGCCTTATCTTATGAAGAGAGGTTGACTGAGCTCGGACTTTTTTCATTGGAGAAAAGGAGGAGGAGAGGGGACCTAATTGAGGTATACAAGATAATGAGAGGCATAGATAGAGTCGATAGCCAGAGACTATTTCCCAGGGCAGAAATGGCTAACATGAGGGGTCATAGTTTTAAGCTGGTTGGAGGAAAGTATAGAGGGGATGTCAGAGGCGGGTTTTTTTACACAGAGAGTTGTGAGAGAATGGAATGCGTTGCCAGCAGCAGTTGTGGAAGCAAGGTCATTGGGGACATTTAAGAGACTGCTGGACATGCATATGGTCACAGAAATTTGAGGGTGCATACATGAGGATCAATGGTCAGCATAACATTGTGGGCTGAAGGCCCTGTTCTGTGCTGTACTGTTGTATGTTCTATGTTCTAAAAGAAGTATATCACCTTGTTTTAATAATGTTTTATTGATAGCTTTGAGGCTTTTGAGAAGTGACAATTGTTTGGAACTATAAGGCTTTCCATTAAATTCAATTTTTGCTATTTTAATTTGATTTACACTTTTGTTAAAATAGGTGGCAAAGGAGTGTAATAAATGCATTAACTATGTTTTGTAGTTCCAGAACAGATGGTGGCCAGAACAACTCTTTCCTCAATCTCAGTTCCAAGTAACTTTTGGGCGGCACGGTGGTACAGTGGTTAGCACTGCTGCCTCACAGCATCAGAGACCCGAGTTTAATTCCCGCCTCAGGCAACTCTCTGTGTAGAGTTTGCACATTCTCCCCATGTCTGTGTGGGTTTCACCCGGGTGCTCCGGTTTCCTCCCACAGTCAAAAAATGTGCAGGTTAGGTGAATTGGCCATGCTAAATTGCCCGTAGTGTTAGGTGGAGGGGTAAATGTAGGGGAATTGGTCTGGGTGGGTTGCTCTTCGGAGGGTCGGTGTGGACTTGTTGGGCCGAAGGGCCTGTTTCCACTCTGTAAAGTAATCTAATTTGGCTGTACAGTGCCCTGCCCATTGGTGTTTGAATGCCAGTGACATTTTTAGTAGTATTCTTGTTTCTTTTCTATTATCAACTCATTACTAATGGTGAACTGTTCAAAGTCTTCCAGCAGTTCATCTGGAAACATTTACTTCTTTAATGATAAGATTTTACAGTATTAAAACTACATGTTTGAACTAGTTGGAGTTATAAGGCTACAAATTGTCGAAGTATGAAATTGTAGAAGTATGAGACTGACTTCTCTAAATGGTCATACTTTGATCCTAATCAATTTGGATTCAAATAATGTGCTTCAAATGAACTTATTGCAAAGGTTTTGGTTGTTATTCTGCTGGAAGCACAATGCATCTCAAAGAAATCTGGTCTTCTGTATGAGGAGAACATATTCACAAAATTTAAGTCTTCATTTTTCTTTATTAGTATAATGGCAATCCTGTTTCAAACAAAGTAAGTGTATCTGAGAAGAGTTAAAGTGAGAGTGCAGCACGCGTCATGATTTTCTCTCTAGTTTGTGAGACAGGAAGTTGAAAATTACTGCAAAATTATTTGATAATTAATCAATGTGCTTATATCTAATTGGCAGTTCCACTCTTTAAAAAGGTTTACGATCTTTCATAGAATCCCTACAATGTAGAAGCAGGGCATTCAGCCCATCAACTCCAAACTGACCCTCCAAAGAGTCCACACTGATTGCCCCAATCCCCTTAACCCTCTATTTCCCATGGCTAATCCACATAGTCTGCACATCCCTGGACAATTTGGAATGGCCAATCTACCTAACCCGCATATCTTTGGACTGTGGGATAAAATCCATGCAGACCTGGAGAGAATGAGTAATCTCCACACAGTCGCTTGAGGGTAGAATCAAACCCAGGTCCCAAGCACTGTGAGGTAACAGTGATAACCACTGAGCCATCATGCCACCCATGTTGAAAAGCAACGTGAGGATCATAACACGATCAATGGTAGCCATAAGTGTAAAGCTGAGTGCAATGTACCAACCAAAAGGTGCAATGTACCTTTTGGTTCCATTCCTGTGGCCTTTAGTACACATTTATCAGCTTGCACACTCAGTAAGTCAGGGTGAAAACATTTTCACTGAGCAGATTAGTCAGATGTAATAAATATTATGAGACTACACTTTGTCTAATTTCTCAGCGATATCAGTTGTTTCACTGTTTGCCTCAAAATTCCAATTATATTTAGTATAATAGAACTGAATCTTGTTTATTCTTTTGGCTAAATCAGCGTTGAGTCGAGATTTTTGGGAGGTTTATAGCCATGTCGCCTAACAAGTTTTTCCGCAGTACCTTACCAGTCCACCCATATGGCATCTCTCATGTCTGTTTTCTCACCCACCTCACTGTGGGTTGTTTCCAGAACAACTCACCACTCAGCAGACACCCAAAAACTCACCAGATACAGGTAGTTGAACTGCACTGAACCCAAAAACCTGTTATCCTGATAAGCACAGTCAGCCTGGAGCTGCCCTGTATGGTCCATGGCATTTGCACATCCATCAGGGGGATGTTGGCACCCTGATTTGTTGGCAAGAACCTAGAGTTCCTGCTGAATGAAGACATGCCAAGGTAGAACTTCCTCTTCTCCCAGGACCAGCAGTGGAGACCATGACACCAGAACATGCCAGTCCCTTGTCTAAGGTTGCCACTCAGATTAAAGCTGTCTCATGATGTCTGGAGGAGTGCACAGAAACACAGAAAGAAGGTTAATGTCCTACTCACTCTATCTCTGCAACTGCATCTACGTCTCACCAAGGGTCACGCTCTACCACTCTTACTATTACCTGAAACATCTTCCCCATTTGCTCTCACCCACCCTGACCATGACACCATTAAGCCTGCAAGCCCTCTGCACTGCCTACTCGCTCACTAGAGACATCTTCGAATGTACTCCAACAGAAGTAAGTGTGCCACTTAGTAATGAGTAGGCATTATTGCTTCAACAGCAGTATGATGAGGCTGGTATCTCTGGCTAAGGGACAAAATGCAAAAAGGCAAGCCAAAGCAAGGCATAGCTGCTATGATCATTCAAAGAGGTTTAGAAAGAGTGAGTGCTATGAGAGCAAGTGAAGAGTCTGGAGATACAGCCTGGACCAGTCCGTGAGCTGGGTGAGTGTCCCTCAGCACAGAGTGTCTTCACTGCAGCATTACAATGATAGTTGCTATTGGGACTCAAGGTACAGCATTGAAGTGTAGAAGCATGTAAGTTGACTGGAGATGTACCGTGGAGAAAGTGAGGCCTGTAGATGCTGGAGATCAGAGTTGAGAGTGTGTGGCTAGAAAAGCACAGCAGGCCAGGCAGCATCCAAGGAGCAGGAAAATCGATGTTTTGGGATGGAGCCCTTCATCAGGAATCAATGGCAGAGATAGAATGAGTAGGACATTGACCTCCTTCCTATGGTGCTGCCCATTCCTAATTGTTTGGTATTTTGAGGTAATCTCAATTTCCTAATGAACACCTTGCCTTTTAAGTAATAATATTTGGGTGTTGTTTTTGATTCAATTACTGAGTACTTTGTTTGATACAACTGTTGATTCATGTTTCCTTTATTGCATTTCTATTTTTAAAAATGGGATAATCATGGTAGTTCTCATTATCTTTTCCTTCATTCTTTTTACTTTAATTTTAAAATAATGTTAGATAATAAACTTTCAGATCATCTATCTTTTCCTGTCTAGTTATACATGCCTGAGAACTAGATATAGCATGGCCAGGGAAAACAAATCCAAGAATTTCCTTTTGTGGCAAACAATTGCCTTGCCTGCTATGGGCTATAAAACAACCTTGATAAGGCCAGTATTGTTGAACCAGCCAGGTCAAATACCTCTACCTTTGAAATAACAATTTAAAACCTCCAATGGATGAAATTCCTTTAGCAATAATCAAGGAAGAATTTGTTTAAATGTCTTGAGTCCATTCGCCTTTCATAATAGGCTTCGAGAAAACATGCTCCATCATTACCACTGTTACAGCAATAAAACTCATTTCCATTCCTGATATACTCTTTTCCAAGGATTTCTTAAACATCCCTGCTTCTGCAAAAGGTTTCCCATTTATCTTCCTGCAGTTAACTTCATTTTGTCCAGTATTATTATAATAAATGTTTATGATATTTTTGAAATTATTTTTAGGTTCTAGCTTGTCTGCTTTATGGTTTTGGTGTCCTTCTGTTTGGTGCCCAAAACCAATACCTTTTCCGTCCTTAGAGTTTTCATATTTTCAATTACCATATTGATTCCCATATGTGGGCAGCACGGTGGCTCAGTGGTTAGCACCGCTGCCTCACAGCGCCAGAGACCCGGGTTCAATTCCCTCCTCGGGCAACTGTCTGTGTGGAGTTTGCATATTCTCCCCGTATCTCTGTGGATTTTCCAATACATCACTACTTGTGTGAAAAATCAATGTATCTGTGGAACTACTGCTCTTCAATTGTCTATACCTGACGCTTATCTCAATAAGTCTTCAGGGTTGCCAAAATGCTATTTGCAATTCTTCCATAATCATGATTTCCTTCAAAATTCTTCTTTTTTTAGAATTTAAGGTCCCAAAATAATAATAGATTATGAACATTCATTACATTAGTCTCATTTTAACTCACATCATTATGATTATATTTATGGGCGGCACGGTGGCATAATGGTTAGCACTGCTGCCTCACAGCACCAGAGACCCGGGTTCAATTCCTGCCTCTGGCGACTCTCTGTGTGGAGTTTGCACATTCTCCCCGTGTCTGCCCGGGTTTCCTCCGGGTGCTCCGGTTTCCTCCCACAATCCAAAGATGTGCAGGTGGCGGCACGGTGGCACAGTGGTTAGCACTGCTGCCTCACAGCGCCAGAGACCTGGGTTCAATTCCGGCCTCAGGCGACTGACTGTGTGGAGTTTGCACGTTCTCCCCGTGTCTGCGTGGGTTTCCTCCGGGTGCTCCGGTTTCCTCCCACAGTCCAAAGATGTGCAGGTCAGGTGAATTGGCCATGCTAAATTGCCCGCAGTGTTAGGTGTTAGGTATATCGGTAAAATGTAGGGATATGGGTGGGTTGCGCTTCGGCGGGTCGGTGTGGACTTGTTGGGCCAACGGGCCTGTTTCCACACTGTAATGTAATCTAAAAAAAAAGTAATCTAATCTAAATGTGCAGGTTAGGTGAATTGGCCCTGCTACATTGCCCGTTGTGTTAGGTGAAGAGGTAAATGTAGGGGAATGGGTCTGGGTGGGTTGCGCTTCGGCGGGTCGCTGTGGACTTGTTGGGCCGAAGGGCCTGTTTCCACACTGTAAGTAATCTAATCTAACATTAGATCAAAATCAGACGCAGAAAAAAAGGGAAAGCAACATAAGAGGGAATTGGAAAAGTACGAATAAAATAAAACTTAACTTTTTAAATGATCCAATAGCAATCCACTCCTTGAATGAATGAGGCTCCCTAGATAATTGCATTCATTTCTGAAGCACTCATTTGGCAGTCATTTAACCCTTTTTTTAAAAGGATCCTCATGTTATTAATTACTAGACTTAACTTCCGAGGGTTCAGTTTGATGGACAATTTAAAAATCAAGAAAATCCACAAAAAAAAAACACATGGTGATATGTGGGAGTGAGGGTGTGCTATCAGACTAAGGGGGGATGCGGAACTCAGCATAGCATATAAGTAGACCAGCAATTTGTTACAATTGCAGGATGTCTCTTAATCTCTTAAATTGACTGTCTCATATGATTTGCTCACACAACACTATATTTTTCAGTGAGTACCTGTCTGCTGCATACTGTCATACTTTCTAGGTGCCAAAGTCTACCAGTCAGTCCTACTGACTGGGGAAACGTGCAACAAGCAGTTTTCACACCCATGCTGCAGAGTGGGGAATCATGGATGGAGTATCAGGGGGTTTAATGCAAAGGAATTAGAAGGAGGGATGGCTTTCAGAGGCCAATACACTCGGCAGACTCTCATAGATTCACACCCAAGAAACTAGCCACATTTCTCTCCTGCTGGGGACTCAGTAGACTGGGGAGATGATGAATTGAAATTCTTAAGTGACTGTGAGTTGGCCACGTGAGAACCTTAGTTGGTGGTAGGATGAGTTGATCACACCATTGAGATGAGAAGAAGGAGTGAGTTTTTCTCTGTGGCCAACTCACCCAATTACCTCTCTTTATCATGCCTCCCTTATCAGCTGCAGGGATAGGAAATTGCAACTGTAATCATTTTAGCTCAGGAAAACCAGTAAATGTATCTTGTTCTTTGTTTACCCAAGAAAAGAAGAAAGTCTTCATAACCTCAAAACATAAGTAGTGAGATACTTTTGGCAGAGCACATCATTTATAAATTTTAAAGCCAAAGCCTGCTGCTGTCGAATGTGGATGGGAGAATTAGGGTGCTAGGGTATCTTCATGTCGGGGCACACCTGCAGTTGCCAACACTGTCACAGGAATGCCCAACCTTACTGTGGGAAAATCAAGGCCTCTCAGCAGATTAAAATTTGAGAAGGATTTTTATTAAGCAAGGATAATAGATGATACAGGTCAAAGGCAGATATATCATGGAATCCCACAAACATCCTCTGAAGAGCATCTGACCCGGACCTATACCCCACCTTATCTGTGCATTTACATTGGCTAATTCACCGAGCCTGCACATCCTTGGATACCATGGGCAATTTAGACTGGCCAATCTACCTAATCTGTACAACGTTGGGCTGTGGGAGGAAACCGGAGTACCTAGAGGGGACCCCGCAGACAGGAGAAGAATATGCAAACTCCATACAGACAGTCATCAGAGTGTGGAATCGAACCTGGTGCTGTGAGGCCGCAGTGCTGACCACTGAGCCACCGTGTTGCCCAGTGGAGTTAGGCCACAGATCAGCTATGATCTAATTGAATGGCGTGACAGGCTAGAGGGACTGAATGACAGACTCCTGTTCCTATGTTCCTCCTGTTCTTAACTGAGGTCATAGCATCAAGAGCACTCCAATTGTCCTCAATAGCATGGCAAGCACAGAAATGATCAATTACCTTCAGGTGGAATGTCCCACAGGATTTGCTCCCAGCAAAGGCATGCCCAGGACACCCAGTTGTTCCTAGTATGAATGTCGCAAAGCATCTGAGACAATGTAGCCTTAATTTTTTTTAAAGGTAGGTAATAAGGTAATATTAAATCAAATATTTCATAAAAGTAAGGACAGAAAATGTGACTTCAGAATCTGGATTGGATTAAGCTGCATGACCTTGTCTGATTAGTACCACACTTAAACTTGCTTTGCATCAATATCAGCCACACTCTTGACTTTGGAGGAGGATGTTTCACTTTGGGCCCACCAGTAAAATGGGCACAGAGCGTGCCCAAAATTGTATCAATTTTGAAAAGTTTTTTTTTGTTCTTCCATTTCCAGTCATAATCAGTTACAATCACTGAAGATAAACTTACCATGAACTGATGCAATGCAGATATATTTGGAAATATAAATTATAATATTTTTAAAATGGCTTGAAATATAGTTCTTGGAACATTTAAAACTTGATTGATTTTGATAAAAGGGACTTATCACAGCATCAATCCACCATCTGTGAGTAGCTTCATTTTAAATGAGTAAAGAGAGTTTTAAACATATGCAGTACGCTGAACTACAGAACTGTACATTGTTACATTGGTGTACTATAGGCAGTTTCTTGGCAATTTTTTTTTAAATTAAGGAGGTTTAAAATGTAGCTTTTTAAAATTGCTGTTGCATCCAAAGGAAACAAATTAAATTTAAGGGCCTCTGCAAATGAGGACAATTGAGAGAAATTTCAAAATGGCGATTAGTTTATCTGGGGGTGGGGGGTTTGGTTTCTGTAGGAAGGGTTTGCTTCTAATGTGATGTTTCATACCCTGCTGCAAAAGGTTGTGGAAATTTGAGGTGCACTGAATGCCATTTACATTTAAAATGCCAAGACATTTGCCCTGGCTATACCAATTCCATTTAATACTGCCAAAAACTATGGGGAAATGGAGTAGATTATGTCTCTTAGCACCAAAGTTGATTGATATATTCCATTGATACAAAATTTGCAAAATATTCTTGCGAGTTTCATTTAATTTCTTGGAGGTTTGTTTAGCTCAAATTATCAGAGCACACTGTGTGATATAATGTCTGTGGAATATTGTTGGGTATTTTTTGACATCTCAATCGTTTTCTTCCTTTCTCTTGTAACCCTCCAAACTCATCCAAATATGACTCCATCCGTTCATGTGCTGTCAGTGAAGAGGCTATTCCACTTTTGGAAAAATGAAATTGAAATTCACTGATCCACACAGAAAAGCCCTGATTAATTTTCCATTCTCTAATTCAGGAGCCCAAAGGTGAATTCAATGAGACCAGAGGTCAATCCTAGTGGTCATCTCATGTGCTGAGATCAGTTCAATTGGCAGCAACGGATAATCAAAGCTTCCTGGTCTGTATGACTCAGCTGTTCACTGGATAATCCTCTTGTAACAGCACCAGAGCCTAATTCATATCATTTCCTTTGCTCATTACAGGAGATAATTATTCTATTGTGCCATTAGAGATAGAAGCAATTTTTAGTCTCAACAGCCATATTTTAACAATTGCTAGCAATTGACAACAAAGGGGCAATTCTGGTGGTATGTGGATAGCTCTTCTGGTTAGTTCTTGTAGAGGTTTTGTATTGCTAAAGAAAGGGATAAAATCAGAAAACTACCAGAATATTTTAACTGCTACTAGAAGATGAGAAATGGATTCATAAATTAAAGTTTGGCTTACCTTAACCTATAGAGCAAGCTTCTTCTAGTATGATGTCTGAGTGTTTAAGTGTTGACAGCAGTCTGATTTGATGCAGAGCGTTTAGATGAGGAATTGTTACTAATGGAGAGAGAAGGATTCAATTTGTGCTCAAAGCTGACCACATACTGAAAGGGTAATTGCTCTGGATGCTAGTCCATCTTGGTTTGAAGCATAGATGAAAAGGACAACCGTGTTTAGCTTGCTGGTCAAAGCCTGATTGCTTTTAATTATTTATAAGACTGATTCAGCTCCTAGATAGGATATGGAGTGGGCAGAGCCTGAATCTGGCGTGAAACATATGCTTTATTCTCACCTGGTCAAGGGGCAATATAAGGTCTTGCCTTTCCCAATTACATCCACCTCAATGATTCAGCTCCTGGTCACTTTTTTTACAGACGAGAAACAGAGAACCATGAGTTGAAGTTCTCTTAGTCTGATTAAGGAAGTTGGAGGAAGATAGTTGAGCTCACCGTTCATTTCCTCAAAGCCATTTACTTCTCAGACAGGACCAAAGCAAAAAGCTTCAAATATATGTTTGTGTCTGCGCTTTTTATTTCATTGACCATTAGGATAAGGTGAAAGTGACAAATGTGTACACTTATTTATACATCTATGTTTTCTGACCGATAGGCTATATTTACTTTCCAGAATATTTGTACGAAGTACTGTACTGACATAAATACAAAGTCAGGCTAAACCAATTAAACTCTTAAACAATATCATTTTTCTCTAGAGTATCACTATCTTACATATTATTTTACCATATGTATGTAAATTACATATTGATTAAACTTTAACTTCCGCAGCTACAAGGATATGTGGAACAGTCCATCTTCCGCAGCTACACTGGCACCACCCCCCATCTTTTCCTCCGCTACATCGATGACAGTATCGGCGCTGCCTCGTGCTCCCACGAGGAGGTTGAACAGTTCATCCACTTTACCAACACCTTCCACCCCGACCTCAAATTAATCTGGACCATCTCAGACTCCTCCCTCCCCTTCCTAGACCTTTCCATTTCTATCTCGGGCGACCGAATCAACACGGACATTTACTATAAACCGACCGACTCCCACGGCTACTTAGACTACACCTCCTCCCACCCTGCCCCCTGTTAAAAATGCCATCCCATATTCCCAATTCCTTCGTCTCTGCCGCATCTGCTCCCAGGAGGACCAGTTCCAAAACCGTACAACCCAGATGGCCTCCTTCTTCAAAGACCGCAATTTCCCCCCAGACGTGGTCGATGATGCCCTCCACCGCATCTCCTCCACTTCCCGCTCCTCCAACCGCCACCAGGACAGAACCCCACTGGTCCTCACCTACCACCCCACCAACCTCCATATACAGCGTATCATCCGCCGTCATTTCCGCCACCTCCAAACGGACCCCACCACCAAGGATATATTTCCCTCCCCTCCGCTATCAGCGTTCTGAAAAAATCACTCCCTCTGTGACTCCCTCGTCAGGTCCACACCCCCCACCAACCCAACCTCCAATCCCAGCACCTTCCCCTGCAACCGCAAGAAATGTAAAACTTGCGCCCACACCTCCCCCCTTACTTCCCTCCAAGGCTTCAAGGGATACTTCCATATCCGCCACAAATTCACCTGCACCTCCACACACATCATTTATTGCATCCGCTGCACCCGATGTGGCCTCCTCTATATTGGGGAGACAGGCCGCCTACTTGCGGAATGTTTCAGAGAACACCTCTGGGACACCTGGACCAACCAACCCAACCACCCTGTGGCTCAACACTTCAACTCCCCCTCCCACTCCACCAAGGACATGCAGGTCCTTGGACTCCTCCATCGCCAGACCATAGCAACACGACGGTTGGAGGAAGAGCGCCTCATCTTCTGCCTAGGAACCCTCCAAACACAAGGGATGAACTCAGATTTCTCCAGTTTCCTCATCTCCCCTCCCCCCACCTAATCTCAGTCAAATCCCTCGAACTCAGCACCGCCTTCCTAACCTGCAATCTTCTTCCTGACCTCTCCGCCCCCACCCCAGTCTGACCTATCACCCTCACCTTGACCTCCCTTCACCTATCGCATTTCCAACGCCCCTCCCCCAAGTCCCTCCTCCCTACCTTTTATCTTAGCCTGCTGGACACACTTTCCTCATTCCTGAAGAAGGGCTTATGCCTGAAACGTCGATTCTCCTGTTCCTTGGATGCTGCCTGACCTGCTGCACTTTTCCAGCAATACATTTTCAGCGCTAAACTTTAACTCTGTCATAGTCAGCTATCTTTAGTCTTTGTGGTTGCGCAAAAGCTGTATCTGAGAAGCTAGTGAAAAGATAACAAAACTTTACTTTGAACATATTGATATATACGTCTGATACAAAGTTACATGCCTCTAGACAGATTTACATATTATTATCCTCTTCTACCCTAAATGTTAACAATTTAGTTCTGCAAAGGTTCATATACTAAAAAAATGATTTTAATGACATTCTATTTTAACTTATTACTACCTGTCACATCATTGTTCAGAAATCATTACAGTTTCACATTGATATCAGATACTTAATAAATAACTGACATTTTTGAATGCGGATCTTTTACTGTTAACTATACCATTAATATGCTGTGTATTCCTTGTAGATTATGTTGCAGAGATTAACTGTAATTTGCAACTATTTTATGGACAAATCATGTGCACAATTTATTTTCTCAGTGTGGTTGAACTGATTATAATAAAATGTTTTCGGAGGACAGGAAGGTGTTTGAAAGGACATATGAAAAACTTTAATGTATTTCCTCAGACCTCCAAATAATGACACTGCCTTTTTAAAGGAATAGTGTTCTCTACTCTGACAATCATTTAGTAAACAGAAGACTGTTCTGTCCCCTGGGTGTAGAATTCCTGCTCACAGAGGTCATTCTGAGAGAAGATGGAAAAAATCCCTAATAAAATGTTGGTAGAAGCTACAGGTAGGAAATAATGAAGATCCTGTGACCTATAATCTTCTCCCACCTTGACTCACTTCGAGTGTTGTCGGGGCTGAAATTAGACAATGAACCAACGGGTTTTCTGCCTTGATCAGAACCCGTGGAGTGCAGTCCTCATTTCAAACTCAATGCGAGCAAAGGATACAAGCCTGACTGTGCTTTCCTTCATGTGGTGGGGAATGCCTTTCAGATATGTCACATATGTCTAGTCACAACTGGAAAATAAAACTGCTTTCAGCATTCCATAAAATGTTCTTTATAAGAACAATATGTTTTTTTTGGCCTGATCTGATATTTATCCAACCAATTTCAGTAGAGGGATTTATGAGTGACAAAGAAAGAATAATTTTGTCAAGAGTTTTGCTCTACTAATGGGCTTGTTTGGCTGAAATAAATCTTTGGAATCCTAATGCAGCTCTGAGGGTGAGGCATTTAGCAGAATTTTATTGTGCAGAGTGAAACAAGTTTGTGAGCAGGAATTCAATTGTGCAGTATTGATTCTCGGCATCAGTCATTATTCCTGTCTGATTGACAGCTGAAAATTGGTTACGTTAAGTATTTCATATGTTATATTGGCTGACATTTGCTTGCCTGCTGCTGTGTCAATATTGTTGTAGAGATCTCGAGCTTTATGAGATAGCAATATACACTGACTGTGGCTTTTGTGTGATGTTCCAGTGTTTTTCTGACATAATTTAAGATATATTAAAAATGAGCAGCATCTTCCCTCTTGAGGAGCTTAATGCCAATATTATTGTCTTCCAAGGGAAGATCATGTATGCTCATAATCTGGTGCTAATTTCCACCTGCACGCTCATGTTTAGGCATTAGGTGCTCTAACTGTAAAATTGAGCTTGATTGATTCATGTCAAGCATCATCTCTGCTTTTGCAGGGGAAGTCATCTAGATGACCCTTTTAAACTAGGAAATGAGATTTGTGTTTTATTTCTTCACCTGGAGGTATCAAATTGACTGAATAATCTGTAATACATTATCACTGGCATTTGTTGGTTAAGAATTAAACATGATCGAAGAAACTTTCTGAGTATAACTCTCATTGACCTGCTGCTGAGTTTCAAGGAAGTTTTGTTACAATTTATAGATCATGCCAGATAATATTTAATGTTCCGTAACATGCCATTTGGATACAGAACTGGTTCGAAGGTAGAAGACGGAGGATGCTGGTGGAGGGTTGTTTCTTAGACTGGAGGCCTGTGACCAGTGGAGTGCCATAAGGATCGGTGCTGGGTCCACTACTGTTTGTCATTTATATAAATGATTTGGATATGAACGTAGGAGGTATTGTTAGTAAGTTTGCAGATGACACAAAAATTGGAAGTGTAGTGGACACGAAGAAGGTTACCTCAGATTACAATGGGATCTTGATCTGATGGATCAATGGGCTCAGGAGTGGCAGATGGAGTTTAATTTAGATAAATGCAAGGTGTTGCATTTTGGGAAAGCAAATCTTAGCAGGACTTATACGCTTATTGTTAAGGTCCTAGGAAGTGTTGCTGAACAAAGAGACCTTGGAGTGCAGGTTCATAGCTCTTTGAAAGTGGAGTCGCAGGTAGATAGGATAGTGAAGAAGGTGTTTAGTATGCTTTCCTTCATTGGTCAGAGTATTGAGTATATGAGTTGGGAGGTCATGTTGCAGCTGTATAGGGCTTTGGTTAGGCCACTTTTGAAATATTGCAAGCAATTCTAGTTTCCTTCCTATTGTGAAACTTGAAAGGGTCCAGAAAAGATTTACAAGGATGTTGCCAGGGTTGGAGGATTTGAGCTATAGGGAGAGGCTGAACAGGCTGGGGTTGTTTTCTCTGAAGCATCGAAGGCTGAGTGGTGACCTCTTGGAGGTTTATAAAATCATGAGGGTCATAAATAGGATAAATAGAGAAAGTCTCTTCCCTGAGGTGGGGGAGTCCAGACCTAGAGGGCATAGGTCTAGGGTGAGAAGGGAAAGATATAAAAGGGACCTAAGGGGCAACTTTTTCACACAAAGGGTGGAGCATGTGTGGAATGAGCTGCCAGAGGAAGTGGTGGAAGCTAGTACAATTGCAATATTTCAAAGGCATCTGGATGGGTATATGAATAGGAAGGGTTTAGGGTGATATGGACCATGTGCTGGCAAATTACTTTAGATTAGGTTGGGATATCTGGTCAGCATGGACGAGTTGGACCGAAGGATCTGGATCCATGCTGAACATCGCTGTGACTCTGTGACTGTATGCTCCTTACACTTGCATTATTCTTTTAAAATGTCGCTAATCGCTCCTAGCCAATAGCACCAATATTGTAGCTGGTGGAAATCTGAACTGAAAACAAAGTGCTAGGAAAACTCAGCAAATTGACCAGCATCTGTGGAGAGGGAAACAGAGTTAGCATTTTAAATCATACTTGACTCCCTATCATTTCCAACAGCTGTTGCCAGACCTGCTGAGTTGTACCAGCATGTTCCGTTTTTATTTCAGATTTATAGCATCCAATGTATTTTATCTTTTCAATGTTTAATTTATTGCCATTTTCCTCCCATGGCTGCCTGTCTTGAAGAAGTTCTGTCCTACTCTCTGACAAGACTTCCATTTTTCTGATTCATCATGGTCGTCTTCATTGCATTCCATTTCTCTCTTGGGCTTTGACAACAACCCAGATTTTCATAATGTCACAAGTTCTCTGATGTGGCAGAGATGAAGGGATTAGATGTCCTATGTCCTCCCCTGGAAATAGCATGGACTGGGGACAGCCTTTGTTTTGTGCACATTTGTAAATGCAGCTGGGTAATTATTTCATCAGATGCCTGCACTAAGACCAGGTTTTGTCATCCCTTTCATATGAATCCTGGAGTGTGTGCAAAGTAGATAGCACCAAGTGGATCTGAATATGTTTGGATAGCATAGATTCTTGTGAGGCAGGTAAGGTGGACCTCTCAGTCTGCTCCTGGGATACTTCTGAAGGAAGTCAGATACCATTGGGATTGTTAAACATATGCACAAATATTTGTAAAAGAAGTTCAGAAACCTATTCATATCTCATAGCACATTGGAACTGTCAACAGTTAACTATTACAACAGGCAGAAGCACCTGTCAAAAGAATCTGTTAAACATATCATAACATTTAAAAGTGCTTTAAATGCTTGAAAAAGTGTAATAGTATTTTAAAAATATACTGTTGGCAATTTTTATTTCATTAAGCCTGAGGGTTTCCCTTGCTACTTTATTGCTGCACCGCTGATTTCACAACTATCCATTATCACAATGGGATGTCTTTCATTTCAGATTTTGATTGATAGCCCCAAAATTATTTTGTAGCTATGAGTGCTAACGTTTGTTGTGCTAGAATGAAACATTTATTATTATGAATTTTTAACTTGCTTATTGAAGGAAAATAAGTGTCGTTTTTCTTACAAATTATCAAGTTTCTTTTTCAGAATAGTGAAGTCTGCAGTCTTAGAACTTTAATTTACGGAATTTTATGGGTCAATGGTTGATACTAGGTGTGTTAGTTGGTAAGTATCAGGGCAAAGTATGTTGGGTAAAGGGAATGAGTTGGCCTGTGTTGGTGCTAAGTTGGCACAAGGATTACAAATGACCATGATAAGGGCACAACTTCACAAGAGAGTTATAAAAGGCCATGGGAGTGGATAGAGGGGTCCAAGTTGGCATGGAAGGAATGAGGAGCAAGAGGCACAACATGGGCATAGGAATATGTGCATGAGCTGGGTCAAGGGCTCTTATAATCTTGATCTTTGAAGATTGAACATAGTGCAGATTACTGAGGCAGATCTTCTGTATTGCCAGCCTTCATTCTCAAGGTTTGCTTGCCCTAACGTTTGATAAATTTCCCCCAGGATCCCAGTTTTTTAAAAAAAAGCACAGGAGGTAATGTACTGGCATGGATTTGTAATTGGTGAACAAATAGAAAACAGTCGGAAAAAATAGGTCATTCTTGTGCTGGCAGGCTGTGATAACACAAAGATCAGCACTTGGGCCACAGCTGATGACATTTTGAACTTGGAGTTTAAATGTAATATTTCCAAATTTAGTGATGATACAAAGCTAAGTTCAGGGTATTTCTTCAATGGTAAGAAGTTGAAAAGTGCAAATGTAAAAGGATGTGCAAAGGAACCTAAGCGTCCTTGTCAAATAAGCCACTTAAGGGTAACATTCAGGAGTGGCAAATATTAGGATGGTTAGTGGAACATTAGCCTTTATTGCAAGAGAATTTAAGTTCATCAGTGGCTTCAAATATATAGATATTTGGTTCAACTACACCTGGAGTACAGTGAACAGTTTGATCTCGTTATCTCAGGAAAGATATTAAGAGTGAGTGAAAAGAAAGTTCACCAGACTTGTACTGATGATGGCAGGACTGACCTCTGAAGAGAAATTGGGCGTACTAGGCCTGTATTCTCCAGAATATTGAGGAACAAGAAGTGATCTAATTGAAACCTACAAAATATTTAAAGGGATAGACGAAGCTAAGACATTTCCCTGGTTAGGGAGTTTAGATTAGATTATTTACAGTGTGGAAACAGGCCCTTCGGCCCAACAAGTCCACACCGACCCTCTGAAGAGCAACCCACCCAGAACCATTCCCCTACATTTACCCCTTCACCTGACACTACGGCCAATTTAGCATGGCCAGTTCACCTAACCTGCACATCTTTGGACTGTGGGAGGAAACCGGACCACCCGGAGGAAACCCACGCAGACACGGGGAAAATGTGCAAACTCCACACAGGCAGTTGCCAGAGGCAGGAATTGAACCTGGGTCTCTGGCGTTGTGAGGCAGCAGTGCTAACCACTGTGCTACCGTGCTGCATACTATGGGCACAATTTTAAAATGAGAGAATGCCGCTTAGGTTTGAGATAAGGAGTTTTTTTTTACTTGATGGGTTGTAAACCTTTGGAATTCTCTACCACAGGCAGCATGGAGGATCAGTTGTTGAACATGTTTAGCTAGAGATTGAAAGATTTCTGATTAGCAATGGCATACAGGGATATGGGGATGGGTAAAGGGCATTGAAGTGTTTGATCAGCCATGAATGCATGGAAGGCAGGGCAGGCTCAATAGGCTGAATGGCCTACTCCTTTTCCTATGTAACTTTTAACAGCTTGCCTGCTGGGAGTCAAAAGTCAGCAATGCATACAACAATTTATATCTTCTGACTCTGAGCACCAAACAAGGTTGTGAAAATCTGGACTAAACTGTTTACAAACCTCACTTCCACAGTCGCACTGCTCGGAAGAGCTGCATTAGACGCAAATGTTATCTCTGATTATCCCTTCACAGATACTTCCAGAACTGTTGAGAGATTTCCAGCAATTCTGTCTGTTGTTTTATTAGTGTTGGTATCATATTTGCGAGTCAATTTTTTCGTGAGATGTAAAAGCATTCTATTTTAAGGTTAAACATTGTTTATTTTGTTTTAAAATATGTACAGTTACACAGTATAAGATGAGCACAACCATCATAATTTAGATGTATAATATTGTGCCACTGACATTAACATGATGCAGAGAGCTTGTACACATAATTGCACAGTAGGTCCACTTCAGGATCAAAATAGTAGCTGCACATTTTTACTAAGAGGTGTTTGATGATGTATCTGAATTTAATTGTCACATATATATTTTACTTTGGATAAACAAAAATGATTAAGGTCAACATATAGTATTTTGAATCATCTAATTTCTCCATTACAATAGTGAATAGAAAAGTATAAAATGTATTATAAATATTCTAAGCATTTATCTGCTCTTATAAGCAACATTATTGCTTAGTGTTTAGTAACATCTGTGTTAGTGGTTGGTGTCTTATAGTTTTTGAGTCCAGGTTAAGAAAGTAAATCTTCGTTGTCCAAAACAATGTTAGCTAAAGTAATGTGTATTGATTTATTTAGAACCTCAAACATGATATTTATATATCCAATAAATTATAATTATCAGATCATGTAAGGTAAAACAAATTGTGCAATCTTATGAATTAGAAAACCTGCAGTTTGGTTTTAGCAGTAATTTGTTTAAAACTGCCTCTGTCGTGGGCTACTAAAAGAACACTGAGTTCTTCGAAAAGACAATTTGTTTTGTTTTACTCCCTATAATCACTTGAAAGTAAATTTGCCTCCAGCTGTAAGTTGACTAAGAGTTGAATGTCCATCTGCTATCTGCCACCTGCCAAACAAGGAGTCTCCAAAAGCCTTGGCGCATTATGTATGGGTGGCCTTTTGTTGATGGGAGACAAAAGCAAAAATCCTTAGGATTACTTTAAGATATTATATGTCACATAACATGGAGTTTACCACTATTCTTTGCTGAGACACATAGTGCTTCCCTTGGGCTGAGAATGAAAGTACAGCCAATTTTGAGTAAGTAACTCCTATTAAAGATTTATGCCAGCCGAAATTATTTGGCTTTAAACTACACTTTAATGAGAATGTGTTTTTTTCACTGCAGTGCTAAGTGAAGTAGATAGTATCGTTGGTAATCCAGGGCTTAGTCACAGGATTCTAAATGGCTATGAATTAAGGGGAGTACACACATGTTTGATTTTGTACCAGAACTCCCCTCCCCCACACCCCCACTCTGCCCCAGCTTTGTTTCCATCCATGTCCTAGATAGTTTACTGCAGGAACATGGCTGATTTCCTAAATATGCCAAAAAATATCAGGCTGAAAAACTCAAGGACAAAGTTTACACGTTTGAAAATCTGGCCAAGAGTTTTTTTTTCCCTTACAAATAATGCTTTCATCTGCAGGTAATCTCTTGCAAGACAAGATGGTGGACATCTAGTTTAGTTCAAATAGGGAGAAGCAACAATGAGTTGATATTGTAAAGACCATGACACTGTCAGAAATGAAACATTTTCTCATCACTCGCAGTACCTGGTTCTTTGTTGTTTTGTATTAAATCCAGAAGCTGCCTTGAACTGTGTGGACTTTTTGATCAATCTTGAATTTAATGCTTTTTCTTCTTTATTACAACATTACCTCAAGTAGGAATCAAAATGAGAGAAGGATTTTTCACATATGATTGTGCTTGTCTAAGGCATATGTAATGCTATAAAATTGTACAACTATTAGTACAGTCAGAATTAGGAATAATCCCCAAATTCATAAAAGTGATTCTTGATGACAGTTTTTCCAAAAGAAATGATTAACTTAATTTATATGAAGCATGATGGCTTGATCCAAATGATTATGAGCAGATATATGGCATAAATGTGTATTAATTACCTTTATGTTGTATATTGATATAAAATCAGCATTTTATTGAACAAGTATTAGTTCCTTTACAGTCTTCAGTTCTCTTAATGAACGGCATAATAAAGTTTCATAACCAAACCTTCTAATTGTTTTTTTCTTAGGTTCAGTAAGAAAACATTTGCATGACTGCTGTTGCTTAGCAACCACGATTTCAGCGCTGGGTCAGACAGTTGCTTTTAGCTCCTCCGATGCAATGAAGGCAGATACACTGATCCCCAGCATGTTATCAATTCATCTCACATGTGATGTTTGGACGAGTCTGTAATTACAATTCTCAGTGCATCTGACTTGTACATATTATTCTAAGTTAACTTAGCATGATATAAAATACATGCTCAGTTAGAAGGATGTTAGTGACGTGACCCACTGGCACAGCAATAAAACAGTTGGTTGACACACAGCTCATGTTTCCACAGGCTTGATTCAAATCTCAATCTCATCTGTCTGAGGAGAAGAACCCATTTGGGGAAACAGTGAATTACATTAGATATTCATCACATCTAATACCACATACTTACAACATCAACTACCATCTCAAATGCAGATATGTATGAAAGACGAGTGTGTGAGTGCTATTAAATATAGAAGTGCACATTCTTGCTTTACCTAATGGATACTCATATCATAATCTAGTTCTTGTCTGTTTATTTCCATGACTGTGACACAAACCCAATGGTCAATATGGACTGCAATATTATCTTACAGGGTTTTTCTTGAAGTTGTTATAAAGTGCTCATGTAAAAATGTATACGAAATTTGAAAGTTAGCTCTCATCAAAACCTGATAAATGTCATCTAATTATAAATAGCATCTAGGGAACCTTACCATTTGTACCCATTGCTATCAAATACTCGAGCAAGCAAAACAATATTGGTATCATTAAATAGGAAAAAGCTGACAACTCTTCATGTATGTGCAAAGCACTGAACAAACCTGAGTCAGCAGCTGATGAGTGAAAATAAAAATCAATATTTAACTATAGCAGAGCTCACCAGAAGGAAATGCAAAGTTATTATTTTGTTGCTCAATTAGTGGATTGAAGGTTACATAGAAAAAGTCGTGTAAAAAATAAAGGTGAACAACAAATTAAATGTTCATTACCGATGGCTGCAATCTTTCTGAAAATGTTCCCTTGTCCACAAGAGGAGAGGGACAACATGGCACCCGTATAGAGTGATATCACAGGTATCGTTTTACATCAAAGTTCACTCACAGTTCGGAAACAACAAGCAGATACTATTTTGGAAGGGAAGTGTCTCCTTAGAAATAGTTGACTACAACGTTAGTCAGTGACTATGCAGGCTGCTTGATTATTTCATTCTTTCTGCAAGGGGTCTTAAGTATGTCGAGGAGACGGATATTGGTGTGATGTTTTCAACCAGGCTTGTGATGTGGTGTGATTGCATTTAATATTATCAGAGGATTAATTCTTTGGTAAACAAAGCAATTAAAAGTATCAACACCTCAAATCCAAGACAGGCTATTATCAAATATTCCTCATACCTTTATTTAAGAAGAAACAAATAAGATTTGTGTAAAACAAATGCATATACAAATACGTCTAACACTTGTAAAAAAATATATAATTTCCTCCAGTTTCCTTATTTTTTAAGGAAAACACAGTAAGTGTTATGTTAGGTGGGAGAAGTTGAAATTGAAGAGTAAAATCTATGACAGTATTATATTTTGTTTGGTAAAAGGCATGCTGTATTGAAGGTATCTTGTGTTCTTCTAAAACAAAGGCATTTTTGACAAGAACAGTTGAATTATGGAATACCATCCTGCTTCTTAATCCCCATCACTGATATGTAATAAAAGAAAATTTGTAACAAGCTATGTGCCTGTGTAAGTGCCACAGATTTTTTTTAAAGAGCTATTAATTTAAAAATGTTTCATAACCACACAGATCTAATAGTTCCATTTCATTCTTAGGATTAAAAGGCTTTTCTGAATTTTCGTGGCTGATTTGCAGTTAGAAAAGAGCCCCGGTTCAAAATCTCGAGTGAAATCAGCAGCAGCTGTGCTGAGGCCATTTAATACTCTTTTTAGGGTCCATGGAATACACATGAGCAGGCAAAAGCACTTTAACCCAATGGTGAGCTGCATGATTCACATAGAATTACATAGAATCTACAAAACTGAAATAGGCCATTCATTCCAACCGATCTCTGCTCGTTCTTCTATGCTCCCTGTAAGCTTCATCTTATCCTCCTTATCTAACCCTGTCAGCGTATACTTCACATGCTCAGTTCTTGTGGAAACCTTTGTTACCTCTTTTTCCTTACTGCCGGCTTGTCACCGAGGGTATCTATAAGGTAGCAACACAATAATCGTGGTAATGGGAAGCAGCAGTCTGAATGATCTGCCTCCAAGACAACAAGCAGTAATTAGCTGCGAGATAAATCACTTCTTTATGAAGATGAACTGTAGCAAGTACTGTCAAGGCAGACCCCAGGTTAACAGGTGGGCTCTATCAAAATTGCAGGAAATGAGGCAAATCATATGGAAAACTATGACAGTAACCAGTTCAGTGTTAATACAGCATATCATCTTGTTTGTAAACTAGAAATCCTTGCAATATTTCGGGAAGTTGGATGTGCTATTTTGTTCCAGAGATGAAAGAGGATCAAATGGAATTTGTGGTCTATTTATTACTAATGTTGAGTTATTGTATTAAGAGCTGCATCACATTACGTTCCCATTTTTTGCACAATAGCATACTAGTTCTTAAACTATACAGCCTTTAAAGTAATGATACAGCTCATACTGTGTGGTTCTCAGTACTTTTGTCAAAGAGTTTTGTTTCCAATGCTTATTGTCTAGAGAGGGTCACTTGAAAACAAATACTTTCCTTGCTAAAATAGAGAAATTTTTAAAGAGATTGGCAAGAGATTTTGCACAGCAAGTGTACTGCCCACTCATGTAGTGGAGACAGTTTCAATTGTGGTTTTTAAAAGGGAATTAGATGAGTACCTGAAAGGAAAGAAAGATAGCAGGGCTACCCGGAGTGGGCAGGGAGATTGCACAAAGTTGAATTGCTCACATAGAGAGCTAACAAAGGCTTGATGGACCAAATAGCCTCTTTCTGTGTTGTAACAATTATATCATGCTGTAATTCTATTCTGAGTGTTTGTGCTTTCTATTTTCACCAATTAACATAAATTGAGTCCAGATAATCCATATATAAATGTTTTGATTAAACTGGATTCAAAACATGTGAAGTAACCCTTAATTCCTAAAGCTGAATATGATCAATGGAACTTACCCAATAAAATAGAGCAATACAATCCCATAAAATATATATAATATCATGAGTGCACAATGACATCTTTAATAGCATTGAATGAGAGGCAAAACTGAAGCTGGTAGGTTTTTTAAATATATTTTATTCCAGAGTGTTGGCATTGATGGCAAAGCCAGCATTTATTGCTCATACCTGGACCATGGATGAAGCTGAATGTTGAATGAAAGGAATATTGAATAATATTTATCAATTATTTGTTAAATAAAGATCTCAAAGCTGAAGTTTTGTCATGATAGAAAGACCACCTAGAATTTCTTCATAGTCTGAGTGACATGGGCAGTGAGGAATAAATTGGTAAAATATGGCAAGATTTGAAAATAAGATTCTTGACGTTGAGAATAAAAGGAAGTTTAATTTTTCACTCAAGATCCAAATGCAATTTGACTAGTGAGTAGTGAGAGGTCTGTTTGCATATTTTTACATCTGATTAGTACCTAATTTCACTTCATTTTGCAATTTCCTATCCTCCTGTGCAGCAGAGAGAAATTAGATGGCAACAATTCCTGACATGAAATCAACGCGGGCACTGGCAGCTGCAGCTCACCATTTGCTCTTCCAGGTCTCCAGCAACATCCTCAACATCTCCGGTTTTGCTCCATGGGTGAGGACCGCCTCCACCCATCATCTATGAAGGTTAGCATCAGACATCCATCTGCATCACCACATTACCATGGAAAATCTCTGAGTCACTTAGAACACGTCAAATCTGCTTTCAATTTTTATTTGTATCACAAATGCGCAATGGGAATAATAAATGGCTGATCCCTCAGTCAGAGTGGGCAGAATAAGTGGGTTTATCAGTTTTAACACACAAATCCTATCTGTGAACATTGTGAGGTCCTTCAAAGGTCAATTGTAGTAACAGGCATCTGTAATCATAATATCCTGCATGTGAAATGCATGCATTATCCAGTTGTGTAGGACATACATCCTGGCTACTATCAAAATTGACCACATCGTTCCTCATTACAATTTGATCACAGCCATCTCTGCGAAGCAGAAATAATCACAGGCAACCTGAAAAATGTTACCTGCAGATCGCAATTCACAAAAGTAATCCAAGATCTCATTGGTTGCACAAGAACATGATTTCCTCTCACCTTGAACTGTTTGTATTCATCAACATGCTATTGTATGCAATGCTACCTTCCATGAGTGATACAGTAGGCAGTTTCAGTAACTTCACTGTACTCATCATTCCTTACTGTATTTGTGTGACATAGAACGTGCTACGTACATCAGAAAAATGTCCACCATGTCAAAGGTCAATGTGGAGGCCATTACATGGGCCTCCATGTTAGGATCCACCACAGCTGTAATGAGGTCAATGCTAAATTATCATTTGTACTTAATTGACCAATGGATCCAGCCACAGCAGAAATTGTTGTCACTCCATCTACAGTGCAACAGAGAAATGGAGGAGGAACAGCCTCCAAGGATCCACTTGGGAAAATGTGGAATCTCTCAAACCACAACACACAAATGTATCATGACGATTGGCAATGCAATTTGTCAAAGTCACATTGCTTCATCTTGTTTCCCTATGACTAGGTCAGTGCAGAGTCCAGGCAGTTGGCTTTGCCAACATCGCTGGCTTCCCCAGGTGCTGTACCCATGTCATAATGAGAGCATTCTATTATAATGTGGCTGAGTTCATCAATAGAATCAGGTTCTATCCCATCAAAAACAAGTCATTGGTGGTCACATGCACCACAACAAAGAAGTCTACACAAGTTAACCTGAGAGTTGCCATAAAGCTTATATCCTTGAGAACTCTCATTTTCCTGTATTATTTCAAGGGCCAGATGCATGACAAGCTTGGCCTACAAGAGACAAGAACTACCCTCTACAACCATGGTTGAAGCTGAGGCCGAGTGTATGTAGCCCATTCTTCAACCAGGGCCATTGTGGAGCAGACGATAGAACTCCTGAAGATAAGGTTCCAATATATGAGTTGGCTTGGAGGCCCTCACAGTATAGACAAAATATGCAACATAATCCTGGTAAACTATGCACTATATAAATAGAGCTGACAAAGAGGGGATGTGATGTTGAAGAGCTGGAAGAACAACAGCTATCTCTCATGGAGGAAGGTGAGGACATTGAGCAGGAGGAATGCCATTTTCAGCTTGAAAGAATGGTGCAGCATTATGTGCAACATCAGACACTATTGAATTGATGCCCACTTACAGCAGATATAAGTTGGGTGAAGTGCTCACTCATTGACTGTAATTTGTTTTTGCTCAAAAGACAAGCAGGTTCTCTTCGTTCCCTGAAATAAACGCAACTCTTTATTTTTCTTCCTTCACTTTTCCTATTGATCAATAAAAGGTAACATTTTCAACTGTGCGAAGGCTTTCTAAGATGTGGTGTTCCCAAATTGAACCATGATCTGATATTGCAGTAGGCCAATGGCGTAACAGTTAATGCCCCTGACTTCAGTTGAGAAGCTTTAAGGTTTGAATCCTTTCTCGTTTGAGCGTGTTGTGTTGGTTTGGGACAGCATGGTGACTCAGTGTTTAGCACTGCTGCCTCACAGTGCCAAGGACCCAGGTTCGATTCCAGCCTTGGATGACTGTCTGTGTGGAGTTTGTACATTCTCCTTATGTCTGCATGGGTTTCTTCCATGTGCTTTGGTTTCCTCCCACAATCCAAAAAATGTGCAGATTAGGTGAATTGGCCAGGCTAAATTACCCATAGTGTTAGATGTGTTAGTCAGAGGGAAATGGGTCTGGGTGGGTTACTCTTTGGGGGGTGGGTGTGGACTTGTTGGGCCAAATGGCCTGTTTCCACACTGTAGGTAATCTAGTCAATAATGCAATTCACGGCATTACCGAAAAAGTAGCATTCCCTTCAACATGGTATAGCGTTAAGGATGGGTAGTTGTTCAGTTTCATTCATGTAACTGCAGTTAGAATAACAGTCAATCAAGTAGGCAAATGTGAGGACTGCAGATGCTGGAAATCAGAGTCTAGATTAGAGTGGTGCTGGAAAAGCACAGCAGGTCAGGCAGCAAAAGCCGATGAAGATTCCTGATGAAAGGCTTTTGCCTGAAACATCGATTTTCCTGCTCTTCAGATGCTGTGTTTTTCCAGCACCACTCTAATTAAGTCATGGTGTAAACGTAGGAATACATTTACGAATGTAAGCAACTATTTCCAATGAAAAGTCAGCCATGCCATCTGTGTGCGCTCAGAAGCTTTCTTTATTCATTACCTTCCCATGATATATATTCTAAAGGGCTATTCATGGCTGATGTTAATTGATCTGGTCCCCAGCTTGACTTTAAATGGGGTACCGGAAACTGAATCCTAGAAAGTCCCAGCAACAGCAAGTATTTCGCCACTACATAGTGCACATGTAACGAGGTGAGCTGTAGAGAATTGTTTGAAATAACTCACTACAGCTCACAAAATTCAACGAAACTGACACTGAGCAGATTTTTGTTAAAATTCAGCCCACTTATGTTGCACGACCATTTCTGTGTCATAGAGTCATAGAGCTGTACTGCACGGAAACAGACCCTTCGCTTGAACTTGACCATGCTCACCATATATGCTAAATTAATCTACTCCCATTTGCCAGCATTTGGCCCATATCCCTCTAAACCTTTCCTATTCAAAAACCTATCCAGATGTCTTTTAAATGTTGCTATTGTACCAACCTCTGCTTTCTCTGACAGCTTGTTCCGTATGTGCACTACCCTCTGTGTGAAAAGTTGCTCCTTGGGTCCCTTTCATATCTTTGTCCTCTCACCTTAAACCTATGCCCTTTAGCTTTGGACTCTGCTACTGTGGGGAAAAGATCTTGGCTATTTACCCTATCCATGCCCCTCATGATTTTATAAACCTCTATAAGGTCACCCCTCAGCTTCCAACGCTCCAGGGAAAATAGTCCCAATCTATTCAGCTTCTCTCCAAAGCTCAAACCCTACAACCTCTGCAACGTCCTTGTAAAGCTTTGGTGAGACCTTTCAAGTTTCACAACGTTTTTCTACAACAGGGAGACCAGAATTGAATGCAGTATTCCAAAAGTGACCTAACCAACGGTAATGGAACAAAGTATGTGTTGTGTCTACTTCTGCCTCCCAATCACAACATTACCATTGAGCTCTTGTTTGTAAAACATGAAGGGAGGAATAAGTCCAGCCACAAGGCAGAAAAAGTTATGTCCATGAATATTTTATTTACAAAATAGAGTAAAGAACCAGTCATTTTTCATAAACATTCAAATTAATGAAAGCCAAAATATACTTGATGCCAATAAAAGTCATGCAACATCAGAGAATTCCGAGATATGTCATCGTGCACACAGTTTCTACTCTTATGCTGTGTTAGTTAATATAGTTCCAATAATTATAGGTAATTTTCTTCCCCCTTAACTACACTTCACCTTTCAAAAGGAGATTTGTGGAAAGATGATACGCCTTGAATTAATTGTATAGAATAGAATTACACAACAATTTTGTGCAGACGTGCTCCTGAGTTGCAGGATAATGACAGGAAAATCTCATGCAGAAGAATACCGCTTACTGTTTTGCAATGAATTTTCCAAACTACTATTGCAACAACACATCTTCAGTGGTGTAAAACTAACCTACCGCAATAGGCTGAACTCAGCCCATGATCCTCATTAGTGAGTGAGCAATCCAATGCTTGATGACTCTTGCTTTGCATTGATTTTTAGAACAATTTGAATTCAGACAAACAAAAACACATTAAGTTAATTACTCAATTACCTGTAACACATTTAATCATTTATCAAATAAGGTCACTGGCAGAGACTCCCTGAAAATCTAAAGGGATATGCATTAAATAGAAGTAACATGCCAATATAATGACGATTGGATATCTGTTAACTGATTTTTGTTTTCAGATAATACCTAATGCTTCTTTAACTGTGTTTCCCAAAACAGTGTCTACAGTTTATTTTGTCCACAATGAGTTGCAGATGTTCATGTAGTCACATCTGCCCTCAACAAGCGAGTTCAGTTAACATGAATATGACAGATCTGTTACGGTACGTGATGATTACATGAAACTTTATTAAATAGATTTTTCTGTCTTCCCTCTTCCTGTACCCCTTTGATTTTTTCCAGTGGCTTCAAATTTATTTGAACACTCTGTAGCTGCATGACATGGTCTTCTGAAAGGGTACCTGTACACTTTCCAGATAGAAATGAAACATTTCCACCTCTTCTGGGATATTATGACTTGGAACTACCAAGTAAACAGAGTATATTAACTGGAGGATTCACATTTTTCCAACTCTTCCATCTTAACATGAGTCAGTGGCACTGTCTAAAATAAATGGACAAAATCATATTTTTCATTTTCCTCTACTAATAAACCAGTGAAAGGTTATTAAAACTATCCAATTCTTCTCTTATCAATCATAAAGAAAAAGCCTTTAACCATAACAACCATCTCATGATAAATGTGCAAACACAGCATTGTGCAGCGATCCAATCTATCACTGCAATGTGCAGTAAAAATCCTCCCCCCATCTTTGCCACTTTGACAGGAGGAAGTTGGAAAAATAAGAAGAATGACTGGTTTAAAGAAAAAATGCTGGGGAAAAGGATTTCAGAGGTATTTTTAGATCTGAAAAATAAAGAGAAAAAATTGCAGTTAATTAATTAAACAGTCAGTCTTGGCTGCTTAAGTCCTAATTAAATTTGCCCTTATGCTCTGAACTTTAGTCTTTTCTTTCCAAATACAGCAAATCCTTAATTTTCTTCCTGCACATGATAAAAATTACTTCATACAACTGAATCAATTAATTGGACCTTTGTTATTGCAGGATGAGTCAGAGGCAAAATTTGGGAAATGAGGTGAGACAACAAAGACCTTTCACATGCAAATAGTAGACCAATATTCTGTATTTCATTGGTATGCAACATGGAGATATTCCAAGGAATGGGAAATTAATATTCAGGCAAAAGCAGGGGAGGAAGGAAATTGGAAATCAGAAGCCTGTTTCAAAATTTAATGTGAACAATAAAATTGTGTCCAAGGTCATCACTAGCCAGATCAAGTCTAGTCTGTAGTCTGATAAGCCCAGTGCAGTGTTGGGTTTTATGCTTTGGAAATGTGCAAAGATAATATACTTGAGATAATATGTGTGCAGAAGGAGTTTTATTCAAGGCTTTAAAATGTTTTCTCCTCTCGTGCTTCCAGCTACTCACCTACAGTTTCAACAGTTTCATTTCTTTTCTCCCAGTCACCATGTTCAGGTTTAAATAATCACACAAGGAACATGGGTGGTACGGTGGCACAGTGGTTAGCACTACTGCCTCACAGTGCTAGGGTCCCAGGTTCGATTCCAGCCTCGGGCAACTGTCTGTGTGGAGTTTGCACATTCTCTTCGTGTCTGGGTGGGTTTCCTCCAGGTGCTCTGGTTTCCTCCCACAGTCCAAAAATGTGCAGGTCAGGTGAATTGGCCATGCTAAATTGCCCATAGTGTTAGGTGCATTAGTCAGAGGGAAATGGGTCTGCGTGAGTTACTCTTCGGAGGGTCGGTGTGGACTGGTTGGGCCGAAGAGCCTGTTTCCACACTGTAGGGAATCTAATCTAACAAAGAGTCAAGAGACAAACATAATCAAACACTGATCAATTGAAAAATTTGATACTACATCTAGCAGGAAGCTCTCAGAATAGCCTTTAGAACTCAGGAATATGATGGCCCATGGACAGGCCAGAGATGAGCACCTCCATCACTAGAGTCATAGAGATGGATACCACGGAAACAGACCCTTCGGTCCAACCTGTCTATGCCAACCAGATATCCCAACCCAATCTAGTCCCACCTGCCAGCACCCGGCCCATATCCCTCCAAACCCTTCCTATTCATATAACCATCCAAATGCCTCTTACATGCTGCAATTGTACCAGCCTCCATCACTCCCTCTGGCAGCTCATTCCATACACATACCTCTGTGTGAAAATGTTGCCCCTTAGGTCTCTTTTATATCTTTCCCCTCTCACCCTAAACCTATGCCCTCTAGTTCTGGACTCCCCCACCCCAGGGAAAAGACTTTGCCTATTTATTCTATCCATGCCCCTTATAATTTTTTAAACCTCTATAAGGTCACCCCTCAGCCTCCAAATCTCCAGGGAAAACAGCCCCAGCCTGTTCAGCCTCTCCCTGTAGCTCAGATCCGCCAACCCTGGCAACATCCTTGTAAATCTTTTCTGAACCCTTTCAAGTTTCACAACCTCTTTTCGATAGGAATGAGACCAGAATTGCATGCAATATTCCAACAGTGGCCTAACCAATGTCCTGTACAGCCGCAACATGACCTCCCAACTCCTGACCAATACTCTGACCAATAAAGGAAAGCATACCAAACGCCTTCTTCACTATCCTATCTACCTGCGACTCCACTTTCAAGGAGCTATGAACCTGCACTCCAAGGTCTCTTTGTTCAGCAACATTCCCTAGGACTTTACCATTAAGTGTATAAGTCCTGCTAAGATTTGCTTTCCCAAAATGCAGCACAGTGCATTTATCTGAATTAACCTCCATCTGCCACTTCTCAGCCCATTGGCCCATCTGGTCCAGATCCTGCTGTAATCTGAGGTAACCCTCTTCGCTGTCCACTACACCTCCAATTTTGGTGTCATCTGCAAACTTACTAACTGTACCTCTTATGCTCGCATCCAAATCGTTTATGTAAATGACAAAAAGTAGAGGACCCAGCACCGATCCTTGTGGCACTCCACTGGTCACAGGCCTCCAGTCTGAAAAACAACCCTCCACCACCACACTCTGACTTCTACATTTGAGCCAGTTCTGTATCCAAATGGCTACTTCTCCCTGTATTCCATGAGATCTAACTTTGCTAATCAGTCTCCCATGGGGAACCTTGTCGACTGCCTTTCTGAAGTCCATATAGATCACATCTACTGCTCTGCCCTCATCAATCTTCTTTGTTACTTCTTCAAAAAACTCGATCAAGTTTGTCAGACATGATTTTCCACGCACAAAGCCATGTTGACTATCCCGAATCAGTCCTTGCCTTTCCAAATACATGTACATCCTGTCCCTCAGGATTCCCTCCAACAACTTGCCCACCACTGAGGTCAGGCTCACTGGTCTATAGTTCCCTGCCTTGTCCTTACCACCCTTCTTAAACAGTGGCACCACGTTTGCCAACCTGCAGTCTTCCGGCACCTCATCTGTGACTATTGATGACACAAATATCTCAGCAAGAGGCCCAGCAATCACTTCTCTAGCTTTCCACAGAGTTCTCGGGTACACCTGATCAGGTCCTGGGGATTTATCCACCTTTAACCATTTCAAAACATCCAGCACTTCCTCCTCTGTAATCTGGACATTTTGCAAAATGTCACCATCTATTTCCATACATTCTATATCTTCCATATCCTTTTCCACTGTAAATACTAATGCAAAATATTCATTTAGTATCTCCCCCATTTTCTGTGGCTTCACACAAAGACAGCCTTGCTGATCTTTGAGGGACCCTATTCTCTCCCTAGTTACTCTTTTGTCCTTAATATATTTGTAAAAACCCTTTGGATTCTCCTTAATTCTATTTGCCAAAGCTATCTCATGTCCCCGTTTTGCCCTCCTGATTTCCCTCTTAAGTATATTCCTACTTTCTTTATACTCTTCTAAGGGTTCACTCGATCTATCCTGTCTGTACCTGACATATGCTTCCTTCTTTTTCTTAAACAAGCCCTCAATTTCTTTAGCTGAAAATGTGTTGCTGGAAAAGCGCAGCAGGTCAGGCAGCATCCAGGGAACAGGAGAATCGACGTTTCGGGCATAAGCTCTTCTTCAAGGGCTTATGCCCGAAACGTCGATTCTCCTGTTCCCTGGATGCTGCCTGACCTGCTGCGCTTTTCCAGCAACACATTTTCAGCTCTGATCTCCAGCATCTGCAGTCCTCACTTTCTCCTCAATTTCTTTAGTCATCCAGCATTCCATATACCTACCAGCCTTCCCTTTCACCCTGACAGGAATATACTTTCTCTGGATTCTTGTTATCTCATTTCTGAAGGCTTCCCATTTTCCAGCCGTCCCTTTACCTGCGAACATCTGCCTCCAATCAGCTTTTGAAAGTTATTGCCTAATACCTTCAAAATTGGCCTTTCTCCAATTTAGAACTTTAACTTTTAGATCTGGTCTATCCTTTTCCATCACTATTTTAAAATGAATAGAATTATGGTTGCTGGCCCCAAAGTGCTCCTCCACTGACACCTCAGTCACCTACCCTGCCTTATTTCCCAAGAGTAGTTTGAACTGCGAGAAAGCCTTGAACATGATATCTCTCACCTACATGATAAATCTGCTGCCCAAATTAATTTATGTGGAGGAATCTGCAGTTGTATGCAACTGTCCCACATAAACATCAATGGTTCGATCTTTTCAACAAGCTGGAAGTAAGCAGGGTGTCCGTTTTTTCCTGTTGTTCATTTGATGAAACAAACTTTTTACTGAGACTGGCAGAAATGACTCAGGATTAAGATTGGTTCACAATCTCAGGGATTGGAGGCATTCAGGTCAAAACCTCCTTTAACATTGAAACCCTCACTGCCTATTGTTCCAATCCACTGACAGTTCATTTTGACCCAGCAACTGTGAAGGAACGGTGAAATATTTTCCAGTCAGGATGGTGAGTAGCTTGGAGAAGAACTTGGTCATTTCCCATTTATCTGCTGCCCTTGTCCTTCAAGATGTAAGTGGTTGTAGGCTTGGAAGGTGTTGTCTGAGGAGCATAGGTGAATTGCTGCAGTGCATCTTGCAGATAGTACAGTCTGCTGCTACTGAGTGTCAGGGATGGTGTGCTTGGATGCTTGTGGATATGGTGCCAAGCAAGTGGGCTGCTTTGTTCTGGATGGTGTCGAGCTTTTTCAGTTTTGTTGGAGACACACTTATTCAGGCAAATGAGAAGTATTCCACCACACTCCTGACTTGTGCCTTGTAGATGTTGGATAGGCTTTGGGGAGTCAAGAAGTGAGCAGGCTCAAAATCTTAACCCTTTGAGGAATAGACAAATCCATAATTGTGTTAAAGAAATCCAATTTTGAAAATTAAGCAGAATTGGGTAACAGACATCAAATAACGTTTCGCTTAAATACATTTTAATAACATAGAACATAGAAAAATACAGCATAGAACAGTCCCTTCGGCCCACGATGTTGTGCCAAGGATTAATCCTAATCTAAAATAAAATAACAACCTACACACCCCTCAATTTACTGCTGTCTATGTGCATGTCCAGCAGTCGCTTAAATGTCCCTAATGACTCTATTTCCACCACCACCGATGGCAACACATTCTATGCATTCACAACTCTCTGCACAAAGAACCTACCTCTGATGTCTCCTCTACACCTTTCTCCTAACACCTTAAAACTATGACCCCTCATGGCAGTCAATCCTGCCCTGGGGAGAAGTCTCTGGCTATTGATTCTATCCATGCTTCTCATTACCTTGCATATCTTGATGAGGTCACCCCTCTTCCCCCTTCTCTCCAGAGAGGAAAGTCTCAGCTTAGTCAATCTCTCTTCATAAGACAAGCCCTCCAGTCCAGGCAGCATTTTGGTAAACCTTCTTCGCATCCTCTCCAAACCCTCCGCATCTTTCCTATGATAAGGCAACCAGAACTGGACACAATATTTCAAGTGTGATCTCACCAGGGTTTTGTAGAGCTGCAGCAAAAGCACGTGGCTCTTAAATTTGATCCCATTGTTAATTGAAAGCCAAAACACCATATGCTTTCTTAACAACTCTATCCACTTGGGTGGCAATTATGAGGGGTCTATGCACTTGAACATCAAGATCCTGCTGTTCCTTCACACTGCCAAGAATCCTGTCTTTAATCCTATATTCAGCATTCAAGTTCGACCTTCCAAAATGCATCACTTCACATTTATCCAGGCTGAACTCCATCTGCCATTTCTCAGCCCAGCTCTGCAACCTGTCAATGTCACGCAGCAGCCTGCAACAGCCCTCGATACTCTCAACTGCACCTCCAACCTTTGTGTCATCAGCAAACTTACTAACCCATCCCTCAACCTCCTCGTCCAAGTTATTCATAAAAACTATGAAGAATAGAGGCCCAAGAACAGAGCCCTATGGGACACCACTCACCACTGTCCTCTAGGAAGAATACTTTACATCTACACCCACTGTCTGCCTTTTGTCAGCCAATCAATTCTGAATCCAGACAGCCAAATCTCCCTGTATCACATACTTCCTGACTTTATGCATGAGCCTACCATGGGGAACCTTATCAAATAGCTTGCTGATGTTCATATACACCATATCCACTGCTCAACCTTCGTCGACCTGTCTCGTCACCTCCTCAAAGAACTCAATACAATTTGTGAGGCATGACCTGCCCCTCACAAAGTCATGCTGACTGCTTTTAATCATGTTATGCTTTTCCAAATAGTCATAAATCTTATCCCTTAGAATTCTTTCCAAAACTTTGCTGATCACGGACATAAGACTGACTGGTCTATAATTGCCAGGGATTTTCCTATTACCCTTCTTGAAAAGAGGAATAACATTTGCCTCCCTCCAATCCTTTGGTACAACTCCAATGGAGAGCGAGGAGGCAAATATCCTCGCCAGCGGCTTTGCATCCTCCTTTCTCACTTCCCGGAGCAACCGAGGATAAATCTGGTCTGGCTCTGGGGACTTATCAATCTTAATGTTTGCCAAAATTTCCAGCACATCAACATCTTTAATCTGAATCTGTTCAAGCCTGTTTCCCGGCTCCTCAAAGTTCTCATTCACAACAAGGTCCCTTTCGTTAGTGAAAACTGAAACAAAAAACTGATTTAGGGCTTCCCCTATCTGCTCAGACTCCACGCACAAGTTCACTACCTTCTCCCTGATCATTCTCTTATTCCTCATGTATGAGTAAAATGCCTTTGGGTTCTCCCTAATCCTTCTTGCCAAGCCTTTTTTGTGCCCTCTCCTGGCTCTCCTCAGTCCATTTTTGAGCTCCTTTCTAGCAAGCTTGTAGTCCTCTAAAGCTGTGCTAGATCCTTGCTTCCTCCACTTTATTCAAGCAGTCTTCTTCCTTTTGATGAGAAGCTCCTCTGTTCTTGTCATCCAAGGCTCCTTAATCTTACCCCTTCTTGCCTGTCTCAGAGACACAAATTTATGCATCACTCACAACAACTGTTCCCTAAACAATTTCTTCATGTCTATTGTGGCATTTCTGTGGAACAATTGCTCCCAATCTGTACTTCCCAACTCTTGTCTGATACCGTCTTAACTTTCTTTTCCCCAATTAAATATCTCCCCTTGGTAACTGCTCCTTTCCCTCTCCAAGTCTATGTAAATGTGAGGTGGTTGTGGTCACTGTCACCAAAGTGTTCTCCCACCGCGGGGTCTGTCACCTGTCCTCGCACATTGCCGAGCACCAACTCCAAAATGGCCTCTCTCCTTGTCAGCCTGTCTACATACTGAGTAAGGACTCCCTCCTAAACACACCTGACAAAAATGGCTCCATCCAAACCATCTGTACTAAGGAGGTTCCAGTCAATATTGGGAAAGTTGAAGTCTCCCATAATAACAACCCTGCTACATCTGTATTTTTCCAAAATCTACCAGCCAATTAGTTCTTCAATCTCCCTATTGCTATTAGGGGGTCTGTAGAAGACCCCCAATGTGGTGGCTATTCCCTTGCTGTTCCTAACTTCCACCCATACTAACTCAGTAGACAACCTTCCTCGACAATCTTCATTTCTGTAGCTGCGATGCACTCTTTGATTCACAATGCTACACCCCCTTCTCTTCCCACCTCCCCCCCCCTTCTCTTCCCACCTCCCCCCCCCTTCTCTTCCCACCTCCCACCCCCCCTTCTCTTCCCACCTCCCACCCCCCCCCCCCAGCCACAGGATCTTATTAAACATTCTAACCCCTGGAACATCGAGCAACCATTCCTGCCTCTGTGAAACCCACATCTCCATTATGGTCACAACATCATAGTGTTATTGCAAGTGTATTTATAAAGACAAAAATTATTGCAAGGGCATTTACATAATAAACATAAATCTGACATATACCGAGTTTTTAACAAAAACACAGATTACGTACATTGTCTGTCTTGTTACTCATAGCCACTTAACAAACAAAGCCTTGGGTTCATTAAGAGGAGGCATTTTCACAAAAGAAGGCAACACCCCCAGAACTCTCTGGTATACTCCTTGATGCTTCTATCACTTGAGAACTTGCCAGAGTTTGCAATGATTTTAATAACCACCTTCATTGCAGTATTCCTAGCCTCTGACATGGTGTTGTAGTCACTATCTTTATATGGCGAGTACAATTGAGTTTCTGGTCAATGGTAACCCCCAGGATATTGATAGTAGGGGATTCAATGATGATAACACCATTGACAGTCGAGGGAGTGGCTATTGCCTGGCATTTGTGTGGCTTGAATATTGTCAGCTCAAACTTGGATATTGCCCAGGTCCTCCTGCAATTGAACATGGATTGCTTCAGTATCTGAGGAATTGCAAATCGTGCTGAATATTGTGCAATCATCAGTGAACATCCCTGCTTCTGACCTTATGATGGAGGAAAGGTCATTGATGAAAGCAGCTGAAAATGGTTGGGGCCTAGGACACTATCCAGAGGAATCCTGCAGAGATCCTGGAGCTGAGTTGACTGACCTTCAACAACAAATGAACATCTCCAGGACACCCACACCAAACAACCCCACCACCGCGTGGCTGAACACTTCAAAACCTCCTCCCACTCCACCAAGAACATGCAGGTCCTGGGCCTCCTCCACCGCCACTCCCTAACCACCCGACACCTGGAGAAAGAACGCCTCAGCTTGGGTTAGTAAGTTTGCGAATGATACTAAGGTAGGCAGAGTTGTGGGTAGTGCTGAAAGATGTTGTGGGTTACAAAGGGACATGGATAAGATGCAGTGCTGGGCTGAGAAGTGGCAAATGGAGTTTAATGTGGAAAAGTGTGAGATAGTTCACTTTGGAAGAAGTAACAGGAATGCCTCATCTTCCACCTCGGGACCCCTCCAACCCATCAATGTGGATCTCACCAGTTTCCTCATTTCCCCTCTCCCCATCTTATCCCAGATCCAAACATCCAACTCAACACCGCCCTAATGACCTGTCCTGCCTGTCCATTTTCCTTCCAACCTATCTACTCCACCCTCCTCTCTGACCTATCACCATTTCCCCATCTCCATCTACCTATTGCACTCTCAGCTACCTTCCCCCCAGCCCCACCTCCCTCCCATTTATCTCACCTCCTCTTGGCGCACAATCTCATATCTGATGAAGGGCTTTTGCCTGAAACATTGACTCTCCTGATCCTCGGATGCTTCCTGACCTCTGTGCTTTTCCAGCACCACACTCTTGACTCTGACCTCCAAGAACTACAACCATCTTCCTCTGCGCAATCATCAGCATGGATGTGCAGGCTAGGTGGATTAACCGAGGTAATTGTGGGATTATGGGGAGAGGTTAGGGGACTGAGGCACTTCGGAAGGTCAGTACTGAATCAATGGGCTAAATGGCCTCTTTCTACACTGTAGGAATTCTATGATTGGCTGTGCTGAAAGCAACCCCTGTCATGACAGGAATAAGATGTGGAGGAGGGTACAGAACATAAAAGGACAGATTCAGCCTTCTAAGTTATTGAACTCAATGTTGAGCCCTTGAGGCTACATGGTTCCCAGCTAGAAAATGAGATGCTGTTTCTTGAGCAACGCTGAGTCTCGCACCAACGTCCCCAAAAATAACAGTGAGTTTCCAATTGCTTGCCACTCCTGCATACCGCTGTTGTTCCTTGGCCAATAATGTTTGTCATAGGCCTGCTGCTATGTTCCAGTAAACCTTAGCACAAGCTAAAGCTTGATTCATGCTTCCATGACCCTCTTTGGAAGGTTGGTGCAGACTCAATGGGCTGAATGGCTGCTTCCCACACTGTAAGGATTCTAGGTTCATGGTCCATGCTTAACCTAATGCCATGAGACTTCATGGAGACTGAATCATACAGTAATAGAGTCATACAATCCAAACTATCCATGCTGAACATAATCCCAAACTAAACTAGTCCCACCTGCCTGCTGCTGGCCCTTATCACTCCAAACCCTACCTATTCATGTATCTACCCAAATGTATTTTAAACATTGTAATCGTACACACATCCACCATTTCCTCAGGAGGTTCATTTCACATGCGAACCACCCTCTGTGTAAAACATTTTGCCCTCATGTCTTTTTTTAAACCTGTCTCCTCTCATCTTAAAAATCTACCCCCAGCCTTGAAATCCCCTATCCTAGGCAAAAGTCAACTACCATTAACTCTATCTATCCTCTCATTATTTTATAAGTTTCTATAAGGTTATCTCTCAACCTGCTACACTTCAGTGAAAAATGTCCCAGCCTATCCAGACTTTCTTAATAACTCAAACCTTCCATACCCAGCAACATCCTGGTAAATCTCTCCTGAATCCTCTCCAAGTCAATGTTGAGAACGCCCAGAGTAATTCCCTCAGACTGTAATACCACTTTCTGCAACTCTGCCGGAAGTGGAACAAGACGTATCCAGGGATGGTGATGGTAATGGCTGGGACATTGTAAGGTATGATTCCGTGAGTATGACTATATGAGGTTGTTGCTTGACTACTTTGTGAGACATCTCTGCCAATTTTGACACAGACCCCCAAGTGTTGGTAAAGGAACTTTGCAGGGTCAACAGGACTGTTTTTGTTGATTTCATTTCCAGTGCCTAGGTCAATGCCAGGTGGCATATAAACTGTGTAACAGAGTGTCATGTTGTTTTGGAACTTGTCTGACCAATCCATGGTCATCTTGAATATCAGATGAGAACCTGGTCTTCATGGTGCAAGGCATTTTAGATATTGGTGTGTGAGGCACAGGTTTAGGCCAGATCCCATTCCTGCACACTTTCTGATGCCATCTGAGCTCTCTTCCACTCTGCCTATAAGTTAAAAAAACACCTTTTTCAGAAGCACAAGGTACAGATCTGTAAACAAAGGAGGGGAACGGTTAACCAAATGCAACCCTCATCTTGATGACTATCATCGTGTTTGACAGCATCAAGCAAAGCATGGGCCCTTTGCATCTACACCAAAGGCTGGATTCGCATCTTTAAAGTGGATAGTGGGAATTGGAAATTTTCCAATTATTGAAAAAGTGCTCATGATTATTGGGTTCTCATTTGTGGAGTGGGTATTCGCAAAACTTGGGTTCATTGACCCTGAAAAGTGTTTGTAGGCAGCCAAGAATGTACAATAAAGCTGAGAGCCCAGGCCTCCATGAGAGTGTTGAACAGCTGAGTCCCAGGGGAAAAATTGCTTGATTGATAGCTCCGGTTTTCTGGTCTATTCTGTCAATTGTACAATGTTTAACTACACAAGATAAAGAGGTTTCAACGTCTTGCAGTTTAAGCTATTGACTCTTTAAAGTGTCAGGATAAGGACATTTTTTATTGTCATTTACTGATTAGAACCTTTTTTAAAGTCATGGCAAGTTATGAATCATGACTTTTTAGAGCTTTTTTTCTTGACACATCATATTGTCACTATAGGTTTCATTGACTCTATAAAGGTGGTGCTGGAAAAGCACAGCAGGTCAGGCACAATCCGAGGAGCAGGAAAATTGACATTTTGTGCAAAAACCCCTTATCAGGAATTCCTGATGCTGCCTGACCTGCTGTGCTTTTCCAGCACCACACTCAACTCTTACCTCCAGCATCTGCAGTCCTCACTTTCGCCCAGACCATGGTTCATGTCATCTTTTAGATTTTAAATCTTTTAAATTTTGGATTCAGAGTCACAGTTAGCGAAAATAGGCAATCGACCATTCCTAAAAAAAAATTCAGTTTGTTTATTACATTTGTTGTGCATCAGCACTTTAGACATGATACATTAGTTAATTAGGCAGGAACATCTATACAACCCATAACATTTGCAGATGGTTCATTGAAATGGGAGGATGAACAGACATTTAGCACAAGCATATCCTGTTCTCTGGGTGAATTGTAAGGGAACTCTAAACTGTGTCTTTCTCTTCTTCTTGTGGTCCAACTTCCATCTGAATGAACAGGTGCCTGCCAGAAGCACTGCCCTCCAAAATTGATGATTTATCTAATTCCTTGGGGAAGGTAGTTCACATTGTATCAAATAATTCTTTAATTCTTCTAGCTAATGGACATTGGACAAAGACTCAGGATACCACTACTCACTTTCATTTATAAGGTTAATTTCTACATGTTCTTTGAACAAAACCTTTATTTTTCTCAGCGCTGCATTGATATTAGGCTGCATGTAGATAGTTATTTGACATCAGCTTATGGAACATAGTGGTCAGAATGGTCCTATTGGCCTTTGTTGTCACCTTTTTTTTGTTCTTGTTTGTTAGCAATTGTTTATGTTTGGCAAAAGGATGGAACACTGTAGCAGCAGTCTCACGAACACATATGCTACACTGAACATAACTTGAAAACTTCAGTTTTTAAAGAGGCCCTGATTTCTCAAGCACTTTCAAGGTACCCATGAACTAGGAGTTCTTAAAATTATGAATGACTGCGACTTATCTATCCCTGCAATAATCCCAGTCAGGTTGAGAATGCAGTTTCAGGGCTTGTGACTGAGAACGCTTAACCCATACGGGTGAGAAACAGAAACCCCAGCAATAGACTAAGCAATTCCAAAATCAGTACTGGATGCCACTTTCACAACACCATGATGCTTCCCTTGGCTCCATGAAAATCCAGACCATTCTGTGCTGACTTCAACCTGTCATCAGGGTGAGGGTGAGTCTTTCCAAGTTATCAGGGAGTGCTTCATTCAGTTGGACCATATAGAACATAGAACATGGAACATTACAGCACAGTACAGGCCCTTCGGTCCTCGATGTTGCGCCGACCTGTCATACCAATCTGAAGCCCATCTAACCTACACTATTCCATATACCTCCATATGTTTGTCCAATGACGACTTAAATGTACTTAAAGTTGGCGAATCTACTACCGTTGCAGGCAAAGCATTCCATACCCTTACTACTCTCTGAGTAAAGAAACTACCTCTGACATCTATCCTACATCTATCACCCCTCAATTTAAAGCTATGCCCCCTCGTGCTCGCCGTCACCATTCTTTGAAAAAGGCTCTCCCTGTCCACCCTATCTAACCCTCTGATTATCTTATATGTCTCTATTAAATCATCTCTCAACCTTCTTCTCTCTAATGAAAACAGACTCAAGTCCCTCAGCCTTTCCTCGTAAGACCTTCCCTCCATACCAGGCAACATCCTAGTAAATCTCCTCTGCACCCTTTCCAAAGCTTCCACATCCTTCTTATAATGCGGTGACCAGAACTGTACACAATACTCCAAGTGCGGCTGCACCAGAGTTTTGTACAGCTGTAGCATAACCTCATGGTTCCAAAACTCGATCCCTCTATTAATAAAAGCTAAAACACTGTATGCCTTCTTAACAACCCTGTCAACCTGGGTGGCAACTTTCAAGGATCTGTGTACCTGGACACCGAGATCTCTCTGCTCATCTACACTACCAAGAATCTTACCATTAGCCCAGTACTTTGCATTCCGGTTACTCCGACCAAAGTGTATCACCTCACACTTGTCCGCATTATACTCCATTTTCCACCTCTCAGCCCAGCTCTGCAGCTTATCTATGTCTCTCTGTAACCTATAACATCCTTCGTCACTATCCACAACTCCACCGACCTTAGTGTCTTCTGCGAATTTACTAACCCACCCTTCTACGCCCTCATCCAAGTCATTTATGAAAATGACGAACAGCAGTGGACCCAACACCGACCCTTGTGGTACACTACTAGTAACTGGACTCCAGGATGAACATTTCCCCTCAACCACCACCCTCTGTCTTCTTTCAGCAAGCCAGTTACTGATCCAAACTGCTATATCTCCCACAATCCCATTCCTCCGCATTTTGTACAATAGCCTACTGTGGGGAACCTTATCGAACGCCTTGCTGAAATCCATATACACCTCATCAACCGGTTTACTCTCATCTACCTGTTTGGTCACCTTCTCAAAGAACTCAGTAAGGTTTGTGAGGCATGACCTATTCTTCACAAAACCATGCTGACTATCCCCAATCAAATTATTATTTTCTAGATAATTATAAATCCTATCTCTTATAACCTTTTCCAATACTTTACCAACAACTGAAGTAAGCCTCACTGGTCTATAATTACCAGGATTGTCTCTACTCCCCTTCTTGAACAGGGGACCCACATTTGCTATCCTCCAGTCTTCTGGCACTATTCCTGTAGACAATGACGATTTAAGAACCGGTGCCAAAGGCTCGGCAATCTCCTCCCTGGTTTCCCAGAGGATCCAAGTATAAATCCCATCCCACCCAGTGGACTTATCTATTTTCACATTCTGCAGGATTTCTAATACCTCCTTCTTGTGAACCTCAATCCCACCTAGTCTTGTAGCCTGTATCTCAGTAATCTCCTCGACAACATTGTCGTTCTCTAGAGTGAATACTGTTGAAAAATATTCATTTAGTGCTTCCCCTAACTCCTCTGACTCCACACTCAACTTCCCACTACTATCTTTGATTGGTCCTAATCTTACTCACGTCATTCTTTTATTCCTTAAATACCTATAGAAAGCTTTAGAGTTTACCCTGATCCTATCCGCCAGCAACTTCTCATGTCTCCTCCTGGCTCTTCTGAGCTCTCTATTTAGGTCTTTCCTGGCTACCCTCTAACCCTCAAGTGCCTCAACTGAGCCTTCACATCTCATCCTAATATAAGTCTTCTTCTTCCTCTTGACCAGAGATTCCACTTCTTTCGTAAACCACCGCTCCTGTGCTCTACAGCTTCCTCCCTGCCTGACAGGTACATACTTATCTAGGACACACAGTAGCTTTTCCTTGAATAAGCTCCACATTTCTAATGTGCCCATCCCCTGCAGTTTCCTTCCCCATCCTAAATCTTGCCTAATTGCATCGTAATTGCCTTTCTCCCATCTGTAACTCTTGCCCAGTGGTATACACCTATCCCTTTCTATCACTAAAGTAAACATAACAGAATTGTAATCGCTATCACCAAAATGCTCACCTACTTCCAAGTCTAACATCTGGCCGGGCTCATTACCCAGTACCAAATCTAATGTGGCTTCGCCCCTTGTAGGCCTGTCTACATACTGTGTCAGGAAGCCCTCCTGCACACGCTGGACAAAAACTGACCCATCTATAGTACTCGTACTATCGTGTTCCCAGTCAATATTTGGGAAGTTGAAGTCCCCCATGACAACTAACCTGTCTTTCTCACTCCTATCGAGAATCATCTTTGCTGTCCTTTCCTCTACATCTCTGGAACTATTCGGAGGCCTATAGAAAACTCCCAACAGGGTGATCTCTCCTTTCCTATTTCTAACTTCGGCCCACACTACCTCAGTTGACAAGTCCCCAAACATCTTTTCTGCAACTGTAATACTGTCCTTGACCAACAATGCCACATCTCCCCCTCTTTTACCATCTTCTCTGTTCTTACTGAAACATCTAAATCCTGGAAACTGCAACAACCATTCCTGTCCCTGCTCTAACCATGTCTCCGAAATGGCCACAACATCGAAGTCCCAGGCACCAACCCATGCTGCAAGTTCACCCACCTTATTCCGAATGCTCCTGGCATTGAAGTAGACACACTTCAAACCAACTTCTTGCTTGGCGGTGCCACCATACGTCCCTGAAAGTTGATTTTGGATCTCCCTACTCTCAACCTTTTCTATACTTGAACTACGATTTTGGTTCCCATTCCCCTGCTGGATTAGTTTAAACCCACCCCAATAGCCTTAGCGAATTTCCCCCCAAGGATATTGGTACCCCTCTAGTTCAGATGAAGACCATCCTGCTTGTAGAGGTCCCACCTACTCTAGAAAGAGCCCCAATTATCCAAGAATTCAAAACCCTCCCTCCTGCACCATCCCTGTAGCCACGTGTTCAACTCCTCTCGCTCCCTATTCCTTGCTTCACTAGCACGTGGCGCGGGCAACAAACGAGAGACAACAATTCTGTTCGTCCTAGCTCTAAACTTCCATCATAGCTCCTTAAATTTCTGCCTTAAATCCCCATCTCTCTTCCTACCTATGTCGTTGGTGCCTATGTGGACCAAGACTTGGGGCTGCTCCCCCTCCCCCTTAAGTATCCCAAAAACATGATCAGGGACATTACGACCCCTGGCATGTGGGAGGCAAAACACCAACTGTGAGTCTATCTTGTCCCCACAGAACCTCCTATCTGTCCCCCTAACTATGGAGTCCCCAATGACTACTGCTCTGCTCCTCTTCCCCTTTCCCTTCTGAGCAGCAGGGACAGACTCTGTGCCAGAGCCCTGTACCCCACTGCTTTCCCCTGGTAAGTCGTCCCCCCAACAGTATTCAAAATGTATACTTATTGTTGAGGGGATCCCTGCACTGCCTGCCGGTTCCCTTTCCGTCCCCTGACTGTAACTCATTTGCCTTTTTCTTGTACCTTAAGAGTGACTACCTCCCTGTAACTCTTCTCAATAACCCCCTTTGCCTTCTGAATGATCCAAAGTTCATCCAGCTCCAACTCCAGTTCCCTAATCCGGTTTTCGAGATGCTGAAGTTTGGTGCACTTCCCGCAGATGTAGTCAGCAGGGACACTAGTGGTGACCCTTAACTCCCATATTCTGCAGGAGAAATATTCAACTGCCCTAACCTCCATTCCCACTATTCTAAATTCCCAAAGAGACTGATGAAAAAATAAGGAATTAAAAAATAAACTCATTACCTTACCGATCTGGCGCACAGGTCCTTTTTTTTGGTTAGAGGAAGAGGATGAGTGTGAGACACCACCCGAGTAGTGTTTCGGGTAACGCAACAAATATATGACTTCCCAGAAGTCCTTTGCTCCTCCCTCGCACCTCTCGGCAAATGGAGGCCCGACTCCCGAGGTAAGTCCCTTTTAATGTGGGAAAACTCACCCTTCCTGGCAGCCCTCGCTTCACCTCTCCTTCTCTCCTCGCCGCTCTGGCAAAATGGAGGCCTGACTCCCAAGGTAAGTCCTTTTTAATGTGGGAAAACTCACCCTTCCTGGCAGCCCTCGCTTCACCTCTCCTTCTCTCCTCGCCGCTCTGGCAAAATGGAGGCCTGACTCCCAAGGTAAGTCCTTTTTAATGTGGGAAAACTCACTCTTCCCAGCAGCCCTCGCTTCACCTCTCCTTCTCTCCTCGGTGCTCTGGCGAAATGGACCTCTTGGAAATGTTTTTGCAGAAAAACATCTTTGACCGCAAGTTCACTGCTGTGGTCTGAACATAACATCCTTCAGTAAAGAAGCTCGTCAATGCTGTTGGATTTCTCCCTAAGCACTTTCAAAAGTTATTTGACAGAAGCACTGATTATGAGAACTTTTAAACACCAAGACCAAGCTTGACTGGTGGTAAAAGGAGCTCTCCTTGTCAGATCCTTGCTACATGTCCAATGTCTGACTCCATTGTCCACATCATTCTGGAATGTGCTGTTATAAGGCAGGTCTGGAAAAAGATTTATGGTTTTCATCGAGGTTTATCCTGAGCAGTTCTTTTTCACAGGATTCTGTGCTCTATGGAATATTCCCAGGGATAAACATTGAAACAAATATTACTGATTGGAAGACTGTCAATTTGGGAATGATGACCTTTGGTCTGTCTGAAACTTGTTATGCTTCCAGTTGTGCACAACTGAGTGTTACAGTGTAGCACATTCCAAGGTACCACATGCGGAAGGACACATTAAAGATTGGGCAGCTCCCACAAAGGTGCACTGGGGAATGGTCACTGTCTAAGGCCCTTCAATATGCTAAAAGCTGAATGGGTGGAGACTGTACGAAAACCATCACTGTATAAGCTTGATACATAATGAACATAAAACTGATTTGTTTTGCAATTTATGTAACATCAGTTTGAAAAAAATACAAACAGAAGTTGCTGGAAACAAACATATTTAGTTACAAACGTATGCACAAGGAACAACAGTAGTCCATTCAGCCCACTGAATCTGCTTCACAAATAAGGGAGACCATGGCTGATCTAATTTTAACTTGACCCCTGCGTATTTTCCTGCGTACCACTGATAATCTTGCATCCCCTTAGAAATCAAGAATCCTATCTCCCTCTGCCCTTAATACTACTTAAAGATTCTGAATCCACTGTCTTTTCAGGAAGAGAATTCCAAAGAGAGAAAAAAAATGTGTCCTCATCTGTACTGTAAATGGATGGGTCCTTATTTTTAAACCATGATCCCAGTTCTAGATACTCCCACACAAGGAAATGTGTTTTCAACATCCACCTAGTCAAGTCGCCTCAGGATCTTAAATTTTCAATTAAGTGACCTCTGCCTCTTCTATCTCAGAGAAAACAGGCCTAGCCTGTCTACTATTTACTCATAAGGTAATCCATTCATTCCAGGTATTGGTCTCTTAAACCTTGTCCAAACACATTAGCATCCTTCTGTAAATTTTATGAATATATTTTTGGTAAAATAAGGTGAGGAAATTAATTGCCAACTAGGGACACTGATCTCTTGCACAAACTGTAATAAGTGTGAACTTGGTAATTATTCCAAAAGCCATACACGTAAAAAAATTTCAAAGATCAATGTATGAACAATATAGTCAGAAATTTTCTGATAAAACAATTGTAACTAAGTTACTTGTGATCTCATTCACGATTTAATTTCATTTTGTTTCCTGCAATACAGTCCAATGTCACTTATGTAACTCTGCTGGGAACATGATCTGGTCCGGCGTAGCAACAAGACCAGACACATAAGCATATGCAATACACCAAATAAAGATCAGCATCAAATTTTCCACCACAATAGCATCCATGCTGAAACTGCTGGAAGTATTTTTGAAGTGTTCACTTTCTCCTCATCCACACTGCAGCAGGCAATGCACAATGGCATTGACCCAATATCCCATCCAATATATTAACACGTTTTACTAATGTTGTGGTCATGCGACAACACTCGATGACACACTGCTGTATCCACAGCAAGATTAAAGCATTTTGTGTGTTTTCTTGACTCTATTAGAAAAGAAGACAGTCTGGGTTGAATCTTCCAAGGATGTGAATGATGTGGCCCATGGCAAAATTGGGTGACAAATGCAGCGAGGGCGATCTTGACATCGAGATCACCTCATTCCATCTTTTTACCCTTGTCACAAGTGGCACGGTGAGATTCTCGCTGGGCAGTGGCTCAATGCCAATTGATGGGGATTAATGCTCATTAACGCCACAACTCACATCATTATTATTCAGCCTTCCATTGACCAAATTCACCAAATGAGCTTCACATTGGGAAAATTCAACAAAGGAACCAGGGTGTGAAGCTGGAAGATTCAGCCGAGCACTTGCTCCAAGTGACTTCCATCTTGTACTGGGCATCAACCGCCTAGGTTCAATCCATGCGTACCAGCCTCTCATGCACACCCTCCAACAAACATCCAACATCTGCCAAACCATCATGGCACGTCCCTGACAGACTTGCAGGTCACTGACTAGACACAGAATTGAATAGCAGAGCACAGCAGCAACTTGAGAAGGCTGCAGCTCAGACACTTTGCACAAACATACAGGCAGCAAGATTACGGAATGCACCAGGTTGCATCTCAAAGCTGCCTCTTTGATTGCTTATAGCTCATCCATTATGGACTTACCTGCATGCTCCACCGTTCATGTCTTGCCCTGCCTTGCATTCCCTTGTCTTGCCATACTGTGCCATTCTTATTAGCACAGCAGAGTTTCAGCAGAGGCCAAAGACTGTTACTGCTGCCATTCTAAAGGGTATTTTAATACAGACATATAGAAAGGCTGCTGTCATTGCTTGATTTGGAATGTCTTTGGGGGGTGAGGGGATATCTTGCTGGATGGCAAAGTTAGATAACAATGTACAATCTTACTGATCATGCTTAGTAAATTACATCCAGGAGGACTTTCATGTACCTGGTGTGTTTGAGAGGGGTCTTACAAGGTTGATTACTGATGGAACAGATGAAAGGAGTCCTAAACCTGTGGTTCTACACCTTGGACCAGTTTGAGGCCTCCTCCAGTTTCATCTGAACAAAGTGTGTCATCTATTTTCGATGTTCAGTTATCTGCACAATTGGAACAGGCGATGTGATAGACACTGAGGAACTGGGGAATAGCAGCAATCTTTTAAGGAGGCTGTCTTTGTCCTTCACAGAGCTCAGTTGTGTTGGATGCTACAAGCCAGACAGAACCTCATTGACACCTGCTTTCAATAGATGAAAACTGGTGGCAGCAGACATCATTTGTCCAGGTTCATAGCAGGCTTTCATAGATAGCACAAATACAAGGAATGCAGAGAAGCAAGTTGTTGTCAGAAGGTCACAGGGGAAGATGGGATGTGAAGGACGCTGTGGAGAGAGTAGGCAATTAATGTAAGTGTTTAGATCAGAGTGGTGCTGGAAAAGCACAGCAGGTCAGGCAGCATCCGAGGAGCTGGAAAATCGATTTTTCAGGTAAAAGCCCTTCATCAGGAATAGAGGCAGGAAGCCTCCAAGGTGGAGAGATAAATGGGGGGGTGGTGTGGGGGGCAGCTGGGGAGAAGGTAGCAAAGAGTACAATAGGTGAATGGGGGTGGGGGTGGAGGTGATAGGTCAGAGGGGAGGATGGAGAGGATAGGTGGGAAGGGAGATTGGTAGGTAGGACAGGTCATGAGGACTGTGCTGAGCTGGAAGGTTGGAACTGAGGTAAGGTGGGGGGAGGGGAAATGAGGAAACCGTTGAAGTCCACATTGATGCCCTGGGGTTGAAGTGTTCCGAGGCAGAAGATGAGGCGTTCTTCCTCCAGGCGTCAGGTGGTGAGGGAGCGGCAGTGTAGGAGGCCCAGGGCCTGCATGTCCTCGGCAGAGTGGGAGGGTGAGTTGAAATGTTGGGCCACAAGGCGGTGGGTTTGATTGGTGCAGGTGTCCCGGAGATGTTCCCTAAAGCGCCCTGCGAGGAGACATCCAGTCTCCCCAGTGTAGAGGAGACCGCATTGGAAGCAACGGATACAACAAATTACATTAGTGGATGTGCAGGTAAAACTTTGATGGATATGGAAGGTTTCTTTGGGGCCCTGGATGGAGGTGAAGGAGGTGGTGTGGGCGCAAGTTTTGCAATTCCTGCGGTGGTAGGGGAGGGTACCAGGATGGGAGGGTGGTTTGTTGGGTGCGCGTGGACCTGACCAGGTAGTCACGGAGGGAACAGTCTTTGCGGAAAGTGGAAAGGGGTGGGGAGGGAAATATATCTCTGGTGGTGGGGTTGGTTTGGAGGTGGCGGAAATGTCAGTGGATGATATGGTTAATGCGAAGGTTGGTAGAGTGGAAACTGAGGACCAAGGAGGTTCTGTCCTTGTTATAGTTGGAGAGGTGGGGTTTGAGGGCGGAGGTGCGGGATGTGAATGAGATGCGTTGGAGGGCAATTAACGTAAGTGGTTTGGTGAGATACAAAGAGCAAACTTGTCAGACCTCATTGTAGCAAAACTTCCAAAAAGCTTAATGCAACTCAGACTTAATCAAAACAATATAAGATTCAGCCATCTGAAATCAGACAATTAGTATAAAATACTATAAGTTTTTGTCTATATGTTATCAAGTCATGACATCAGAGATCATTCTTCACAATATTATTACAATCCTATTGACCATTGTATTTCACCTCGTGAAGTAAATTAGATAAAACTAAGCTCACTCACTGCAGTGTGACATTATGAGAATTAACTCTGTGAACTGACGAAGCATGGAGTCATTGGAAGAAGCAAAAATTTGATTCTATTCCCAGCTTGCAAAGAACAAAAGTTATTAATTGATTATAAAGTATTCTGGGATGTCTTGAGGCATGGACAATGCTCCGTAAGTTCATATTATTTTTACCTGTATTTTCTTTTACCCAGACAGATGAAAAATGAATATGATAAAAGGCCAGATGGAGAGAATATGAGGGCAGGTTTGGGGCGAATGAATTGTGAAGGATGTAAGCATGACAGAGCTATTAGATATTTTGTATTAACTTTACAGTGATGGTACAAATGGATATTAGGTGAACTAGAAGGGAATATGATCACAAATGCAGGAGATGATGAAATTGATGAGTGGGAGAATGAACAGAATATAAAGTGGCTCAGTCACCATAACATGTGGGCAAGCAACATGACCAATTGAAAGAAGTCAGAGACCAAGCAGCAGAAAACCTGACCATTTTTTTCCAGACTTCTTAAGTATAATTATCCATACAACTGAAATAGCAGATATAGTAACTTGGTTAAAAAATACAAGGATGATAAATTCACACTTTTTCATTCAGTTTTCCTTAAGTATGAAAATTATACTTTGGGCCTGGAGGTAGCTGATGTAAGGGGTTGGAATTTCCTACAGGCTTTGAAAAAAAAATCTGTACACTTTTACACCTTTCAAAAGGTGTATGACACATTTTTGTCTCTTTTGACAGGGTTCAGATTTGCATTTTCCAAATTTCAAAGGAATGTGTGAGAAATGTGGATGTGATTAAAAGTTGAAAATCCATCTTATATTTCTAAGCTGGTAAGGTCAGCTCCCAAAAGTGTTTAAAGACCCCCTAATCTTCACCACTCAAGCCCCACATGCCCCCCCAACCCTTAATGCAATCCCATGTCCCCTCAGATTACCCATGCCTCACATGTACCCTCCATACTCATACATAAAAAAAGCCTGTTCTATACTGTACCTTTCTATGTTCTATGTTCTCACTATGGACAGTCCCCAGTAATCATGTAACAGCAAGGGTAAGTGTTTTAAGTTAGTGAATAAATACTAAACATCTAACAATATAATATATCCTGAATTCAAACTTACTATCATAGGTGCCGACTTCAGTGTAAGCACAATGTAATCCTATAAGTGTTGCGAGATTTATGAACAAACAAGAAACCACTTCAAATGCATATTCTATTATTACAGTTTCTTAAAAGTTTCAATAATTCTTGTAGTAACAGATGACCTGCAAGTGCAAAAAATGTCTTTAACTTTCAAAAGCAATTTTTTTTAAACAGCTGTCAGTCAATTGAAATCACAGCACAAAACATGATGCCAGAGACAGAAAGGACTTCTTAAAAATACTTTTCATTGGACACTTCTTTCAATTGATAAAATACAGTAATGTATGAACACTTACACTTAGGTAGACAGTGTAAGCGTTAAGTTACTGCACATTTGGTTCATTGTGTTCACTCTGGCTCTCTGAATGAATATCATGAATTAATGTCATTCTCCTGTCCTCACCCTAAATGGTACACATCAATTTCAATTTAAGTAACCCTCTAATATCCTCTTGAATGGCTTGACTGAACCAACTCCAACACAAAAAAAAATCTTAAAGTAAGGGAACACTTAGGAAGCAGCGATCATAATATGGTAGAGTTCAGTCTGCAGTTTGAAAGAGAGAAGGCAAAATCGGATGTAATGGTGTTACAGTTAAATAAAGGTAATTATGAGGGCATGAGAGAGGAACTGACGAAAATAGACTGGAAGCAAAGCCTAGCAGGGAAGACAGTAGAGCAAAAATGGCAGGAGTTTGTGGGTAAAATTGAGGACACTGTACAGAGGTTCATCCCCAAGAAGAGAAAGATTATCTGGGGAGGGATTAGACAGCCATGGCTGACAAAGGAAGTCAGGTAATCTATCAAAGAAAAAGAGAGATCCTATAAAGTGGCCAAGATCACTGGGAAATCAGAAGATTGGGAAGGCTACAAAAATAAACAGAGGATAACAAAGAGATAAATAAGGAAGGAGAGGATCAAATATGAAGGTAGGCTCGCCAGTAATATTAGAAATGATAGTAAAAGTTTCTTTCAATACATAAGAAACAAACGACAGGCAAAAGTAGACATTGGGCCACTTCAAACTGATGCTGGAAGCCTAGTGATGGGAGATAAGGAAATAGCTGGAGAACTTAATAAGTACTTTGCATCAGTCTTCACAGTGGAAGACATGAGTAATATCCCAACAATTAAAGAGAGTCAGGGGGCTGAGTTAAGTATGGTTGCCATTACAAAAGAGAAAGTGCTAGAAAAGCTAAAAGGTCTTAAAATTGATAAATCTCCTGGCCCCGAAGGGCTACATCCTAGAGTTCTGAGGGAGGTGGCTGAGGAAATAGCGGAGGCGTTGGATGAGATCTTTCAAAAGTCACTGGAGTTCAGGGAAAGTCCCGGATGATTGGAAGATCGCTGTTGTAACCCCCTTGTTCAAGAAAGGATCAAGACAAAAGATCGAAAATTATAGGCCAATTAGCCTAACCTCGGTTGTTGGTAAAATTCTAGAATCCATCATTAACGATGAGGTTTCTAAATTCTTGGAAGAGCAAGGTCGGATTAGAACAAGTCAACATGGATTTAGTAAGGGGAGGTCGTGCCTGACAAACCTGTTGGAGTTCTTTGAAGAGGTGACAAGTAGGTTAGACCGGAGAAACCCAGTGGATGTGGTCTATCTAGACTTCCAAAAGGCCATTGATAAGGTGCCACACGGGAGGTTGCTGAGCAAGGTGAGGGCCCATGGTGTTCGAGGTGAGTTACTGGTATGGATTGAGGATTGGCTGTCTGACAGAAGGCAGAGAGTTGGGATAAAATGTTCTTTTTTGGAATGCCAGCCGGTGACAAGCGGTGACAAGCAGAGTTCAGTGTTGGGGCCGCAGCTGTTCAAATTATATATTAGTGATTTCGATGAAGGGACTGGGGGCATTCTAGCGAAGTTTGCCGATGATACAAAGATAGGTGGACAGGCAGGTAGTACTGAGGAAGTGGGGAGGCTGCAGAAAGATCTAGACAGTTTGGAAGAGTGGTCCAGGAAATGGCTGATGGAATTCAATGTGAGCAAATGCGAGGTCTTGCACTTTGGAAAAAAGAATACAAGCATGGACTACTTTCTAAACGGTGAGAAAATTCGTAAAGCCAAAGTACAGCGGGATCTGGGAGTGCTAGTTGAGGATTCTCTAAAGGTAAACATGCAGGTTGAGTCCATGATTAAGAAAACGAATGCAATGTTGTCAATTACCTCAAGAGGGTTGGAATATAAAAGCACCGTTGTGCTACTGAGACTTTATAAAGCTCTGGTTAGGCCCCATTTGGAGTACTGTGTCCAGTTTTGGTCCCCACACCTCAGGAAGGACATACTGCCACTGGAGCGTGTCCAGCGGAGATTCACACGGATGATCCCTGGAATGGTAGGTCTAACATATGAGGAACGGCTGAGGATCCTGGGAATGTATTCATTGGAGTTTAGAAGATTAAGGGGAGATCTAATAGAAACTTACAAGATAATACATGGCTTGGAGAGGGTGGACGCTAGGAAATTGTTTCCGTTAGGCGAGGAGACTAGGACCCGTGGACACAGCCTTAGAATTAGAGGGGGTAAATTCAGAACAGAAATGTGGAGACATTTCTTCAGCCAGAGAGTGGTGGGCCTGTGGAATTCATTGCCGCAGAGTGCAGTGGAGGCTGGGACGCTAAATGTCTTCAAGGCAGAAATTGATAAATTCTTGATGTCACAAGGAATTAAGGGCTATGGGGAGAATGTGGGTAAGTGGATTTGAAATACCCATCAGCCATGATTGAATGGCGGAGTGGACACCATGGGCTGAATGGCCTTACTTCCGCTCCTATGTCTTATGGTCTTATGGAATTCAGAGCGTTCAGATCTGAAGCACTCACTGTGTGAAAAGGCTTTTTCTCACATTGCATTTACTTATTTTGAGAATCTGTGCGCTCTTGTTCTTGACAATTTTATGAGCAGGAACAGTTTCTCCTGACCCACTGTCTCTGTGCAGACCTCTCATGATTTTGAAGAATTAGTCAGATCTCATCTTAATATTCTCCTCTCTAAGGAAAACAGTCCCAACTTTTCCAATCTATCTTCATAACAAAAGTTTCTCATCCCTGAGACGAATCTTGTGGCCAATGTGGTCACAACCTTCCTAACGTATGGTGGTCAGAACTGTATACAAACTTCAGCAGAGGTTTAACTGGTGTCTTACATAGACTCATTATAAGATGTCTCAATACGGAGGAACCTCGATTATCCAAACGAGATTTCGTTCGGATAATTGATTATTCGGTTAATTGATTTCCTCTGGAGCTCGGAGTTTTCTGTGAAGTCTGCTCCCCATTCAGGAGACTAGGCAAAGGCACACTGCACGCGAGAGGCTCACCCCGCCCACCCCAACCCTATCCACTCCCACCACGCCCGTTCCCAACCGCGTCCAACAACGTCCCCTGTCCGCCCCTGCCAGCTCCCAAATCCGCACCCCGTCCATCCCCACCCACCATCTGCCCCCCTCTGTATGTATTCTCATTAATGAGCTCCTTAACACTGAATGTTTTATTAACCATTCTCTCCACCCACCCTACTACCTCTTTGTTCATATACACTGAGGCCTCTTCTTCTATGCAAACTGAAAAGTAGTATGCTTTAATTTATATTATTGCTCTCTGCTTCACTAAAGCCTTTTAGGTAAGGAAATCATGCAGCAACTCATGACTCTACAAAGCCTTTTCACCATCAGCAAGACACAAATCAGGAGTGTGATGGAATATTGTCCACTTGCCTGGATGAGTGCAGTCCCAATAGCAACCTAAGCGTTTAACACCACTTGATTAGCACCACTTCAAACATTCACTCCCTCTACTACCAACAAACAATGACAGCAGTTTGTACTATCGACAAGATGCACTGCAAAAAATTCACCAAAGATCCTTAGACCCATGACTATTTCCATCTGGAAGGACAAGGTTAGCAGATACACGAGAACACTAGTATCTGTGAGTTCGCCTCTAAGTAACTCAACACCTTGACTTTGAAATATATCACTGTCCTTCAGTGTCACTGGGTATGAATCCGTCCAATCAGCAGTGTGGGTGTACCTACACTACATGGATCTCAGTTGTTGTCCAGCGCCTTTTCAAGAATAACTAGAAACAAAGCCCACATCCCCAAATGAATTTTGAAAAAAACATCTTTGTCATAAGGATTTTAAAGCCGCAAAGAAATTTCAATGACAATTCACCTTCCTAAGGCTACAGCTGGAAAACTACAGTCAGAACAAAGGATTAAGGCACTGGAGCAATTGTGAAGGTGAGTGGGGTGCCAGGGGAAGTAACATGCTTTATCTTCAGGGATTTTAAGAATCTATCTGATCACTAGTTTTCTTTTGAGTAGGAATTGGGCCACAATCACTATTTTAAAAATCATAAAGATGAAAAGACCTGTTCGCACTTAGTCAAAGAATCTCAGAATCTCATCACATGAGCCTGCTTCCACAGTTTGGGAAGGACTGCTCTACTGCCCATTTGTCCAATCCTGATATCCAGGAATGTACTCCAGACTGCAAATGTAAACTGAATTTCCAAGATGGTGGCGGCAGAGTTCCTCAGCTTGGGGCTCATCTGTTCCATATCTGTTTTCTTTTTTCTTCTTTTCGCATCTTCCTCATTCTTCCTTTTAAGGTTTTCCTTAGTGTTTTTGAAAATCTTACCTTGAAGCAGCAATCCAGAACAGGTTGGGGATCTAGGTGGAGCAGGGATAGGCAGTCGGCTGGGGGCCCAAGTAGACTGGGATGGGGGGCCAAGCAGAGCAGGAATGGCCAGTGGGCTGGGACCCCAAGCGGAGCAGGGAGCAGCAGTGGGATGGGGGCCAAAGCGGAGCAGGGAGGGGCAGTGGACTGGAGGCCCAAACAGAGCAGGCTTGGACTGTGGGATTTGGGCCCAAATGGAGCAGGGATGGACAGTGGGATGTGGGTCCAAGTGGAGCAGGGATGTGCAGTGCGCCGGAGGCCCAATTGAAGCAGGGATGGACAGTGGGATGGGGGCCCAAGTGGAATAGGATGGACAGTGGGCTGGGGGCCAATTTGGATCAGGAATGCGCAGTGGGCTGGAGGCCCAAGTGGAGCAGGGATGGACAGTGAACTGGGGGTCCAAGTGGAGCAGGGATTGTCAGTGGGATGTGGGCCCAAGTGGAGCAGGAATAGCTGGCAGGCTGGAGGATTGAATGGAGCAGATCAGTTGTTAGTCTGGGGTCTGGTGTGGAAGGTCAGCAGCTTGCAAGCCTGGGCAGATTGCCTGTGGAAACTGCCTGCACTGACCTATTGCAGGCCCTTTATAGAAAGACTGTAATGTTTATCTTTTTAAATTCATTTCATGTTTTTCTAATTTATACAATGAATAACTGTAAGGCAATGTAACTTGTTACTTTTTTTTTCCTTTATTTCTCTATTTTCGATTGAAGATCTGTATTTAGGTACTTTGTACCAAAGATGGCACCATTGGGGTGACATTGTAAACTTTTCACTGCGCTCCTATACTTCTAAACTTCTGTACTAATATTCTAATTCTGAATCACTTTTGCAATAATTAGATATCTGCCCATAACAGAATAAAGCAAAATGTACTAATCTTACACTTAGTGGTCTCACATTTTGATAATAACTGGTAATTAATTTTTTGAATGGATAAAAATCCTCACAACAACATATATCCACATCACTTTTGTTCAGCGCAATATTTGCTGAAGTGTGTTAATACAAGAAATAATTAAAATGTGATAACTATTGAATTAACATCATCCTATATCAGTAACACAGCAATGCTAATTGTAATGGCTCACTCAATGATTAAAAAACCTTAGAAATTGAACATGCTCCCTTAAACCAACATAAAATGCAAGCAATATTTATTGTGACATTACGAATAACTTTAAGACTGGACAATCTTAATGTAACTTATGAAAATGCAAAGTTTCATCTTGTCAGTTCATAAGATTATCTGAATAGTGTGGAGAAAGTGAGGTCTGCAGATGCTGGAGATCAGAGCTGGAAATGTGTTGCTGGAAAAGCGCAGCAGGTCAGGCAGCATCCAGGGAACAGGAGAATCGACATTTCGGGCATAAGCCCTTCTTCAGGAATGGGGAAAGTTTGTCCAGCAGGCTAAGATAAAAGGTAGGGAGGAGGGACTTGGGAGAGGGGCGTCGGAAATGTGATAGGTGGAAAGAGGTCAAGGTGAGGGTGATAGGTCAGACTGGGGTGGGGGCGGAGAGGTCGTGAAGAAGATCTCAGGTTAGGAAGGCGGTGCTGAATTTGATGGATTTGACTGAGACAGGGTGGGGGGAGGGGAAATGAGGAAACTGGTGAAATCCGAGTTCATCCCTTGTGGTTGGAGGGTTCCTAGCCGGAAGATGAGGCGTTCTTCCTCCAACCGTCGTTTTGTTGTGGTCTGACGATGGAGGAGTCCAAAGACCTGCATATCCTTGGTGGAGTGGGAGGGGGAATTGAAATGTTGAGCTACAGGGTGGTTGGGTTGGTTGGTCCGGGTGTCCCAGAGGTGTTCTCTGAAACGCTCCGCAAGTAGCCGGCCTGTCTCCCCAATATAGAGGAGGCCACATCGGGTGCAGAGGATGCAATAGATGATATGTGTGGAGGTGCAGGTGAATCTGTGGCGGATATGGAAGTTTCCTTTGGGGCCTTGGAGGGAGGTGAGGGGGGAGGTGTGGGCGCAAGTCTTGCACCTCCTGCGGTTGCAGGGGAAGGTGCCGGGAGTGGAGGTTGGGTTGGTGGGGGGTGTGGATCTGACGAGGGAGTCACGGAGGGAGTGGTCTTTACGGAATGCTGATAGGGGAGGGGAGGGAAATATATCCTTGGTGGTGGGGTCCGTTTGGAGGTAGCGGAAATGACGGCGGATGATGCGCTGTACATGGAGATTGGTGGGGTGGTAGGTGAGGACCAGTGGGGTTCTGTCCTGGTGGCGGTTGGAGGGGCGGGGTTCAAGGGCGGAGGAGCGGGAAGTGGATCTGAATAGTGTATTGGATTAACATCACTCCCTGTTATTCTTTTTTTTGTAGAATGTAAAGCAAGCAAATGTTACTTGTGTATGAAAAGAAGTTTTAAAAAAGGTTGTATCTGAAATATGTTGTCAATAACACAGTATACAGAATAGACTCTTATTATAACCCATGAGTATTAAAATCTCTAAACCTACACCTGAACACTTATAGCATTCCTAGCATACAGCTTTAAACATTACTAGCCAGTTAGTTGCTGTCACCAAACCATCGGTTCTATATACATGGGTTTCCTGTTTTGACTGGTGGTATCCAAATGTTTAACTTAACCTGACATAGGATACATGGTTTATGGAGACAATTGAAACATTGCCTCTTCTGGCATATGGGCAACCTGAATGAAGAATTCGCAGGAATGAAATCAGAAAACTGACATTCAATAAGACATTAACAGTTTGCAGATTCTGAGTAAGAAGCCATTTGGTTGGCTGTAAGCTGTGTTTAAATGCATAGTTTGACTCATCAGCAAATACATTTCATTGCTTTACATTAATCTGCTACTGGGAAGCCAGGAAGATGACAGACAGCTGGTGGAGGGCAGTGGATAGACTATCAACTATTGGCAATGACAACTCAAAGGTGTGCATTAATCTGGCTTAATGGACTTCGATGTCTGTTTTAGTGCTTGCCTTTGACCTGGATAAACATGCCTTCATGTTTTCTAGTTACTGTTTTGATCAGTAGTTCCTATAAGTAGTGATTCATTCCATGTATTTTATAGTTTGTTCCCAAATGATCCTTGTCCAGTCTTTCTATGAGCAAGTCTTTTTCATTGCATGTCTATTTTATCATTTTAATCCAAAAACTATTTTTGGATCATCAAAGTAATAACCATTTTAATTAACTATTAGGCTATTTATACGACATTATTAGAGTTTTATATTTGTTACATTAAAGCATATAATTGCACTTTTGAAGCATATTGAAAAAAATTCTGAAGTAATCATTTTATCACTGGGTTAAATAGATAAGTGAAGCAATACTATCAAAACAAAGCTTCAATATGCGTTGTTGGGTTTTGGTACACAATATAAAATACATGAAATACTAAATTTGAGTTAACACACTGAAATCATACTGTGGAGTGCTTTAGATTTACATTTGGTACCTTCCAGCAGTAAATTTATTCCCATATTTTCGCGGTTTTGCCAGTACTCTGAAAGAGGAGTTCGTCTATAAACATAATTCTTTCAGAAGTATTTCCTTTTATCTTTCTGACAATAAAATTCACTTAAGCAAGAGAAATTGACTTTTTTCAGTAATCTGTTCATTATGGATGAGTACAAATGAAGATGTGCATCCAAAATTTCATTGAAGTACCCACAAATTTTACAATTAAGATTACTATAATCATATGAAGCAATAACTGCTAAATCACTACAAACAATTTGATGCGTAAAGGACTTATTATCTCACTCCTTCTTTAGTAAAAACCTCTTAATAGGAAAACATTGAGAGCATAATACCTTTTCAGTGCAGCAAAAAGGCACAGATAACAATGCAGGAGCTGTCAATGATTGGTGTTAATGCATACTGCATCTGCCAAAGAACTAGATGACAGTGCTTTATCTTTAATAGCAGGCTTGTGTGAGATGATAAAACTGTCCTGTTGAGTTCCCTTAGGCTGAACTGTATGGCAATAGTAGGAGCTTACACAAAAATACTCAAACAATTTTTCAAGGTCTAATCCATTTAATAAAACCCTTATCAGCACATACTACAAAGGGTCACAATACTTGGTTAACTACATGCAAATGTAACCCTACTGCTTTTGTTTAAAGTACTTACATCTACTAATCCAGTAATGGATCACTTGCAAGTGCTGACTCATAATTGAGCTATTACACTGCAGCTATAGTTTGAAGGGTTCCTACAAACCATTGTTTATTTCCATTACAGTCAGTGGTAAATGAATTGAAGTCAGTCCAAATCTTCCTTCAAATAATGTTCCTATTAACAAGCTGCACTTTAATCACTAAACTCTAAGCTAGGAATTGCTGCTACCGATGTATCAAAAGAACATTCATTATGCCTCTATTAAATTCCTTTCCTGCTGTTTTAACTCTGTTAAAAATCATTTTATTCATGCCTCCTGTAAAATTATGGGTTTGAGAACTTTCTTGTGAGTGTTTGGCATTTAAATTATAATATCAGCAATAATAATTGGGTGAACATTCAGAAAATAACTTTTAAGAAAGGCTTAACATGTTTGCACACTGAATAAGAATAAAAAAAAGGAAGCAGACAGATCTCTTGCTGAATTTGGTTGTGAATGACTGCCTGACATAAAGCTTAGATGAAAATCAGATTGGGGAGCAGGGGACATCAGCGAAGAATGTGGGGCTGGAAAAACACAGCCAGTCAGGCAGCATCTGAGGAGCAGCTGAATTGATGTTTCAGGCATAAGCCCTTTTATCAGAAATACATATCATGATGGACTCATTCAAATTTCATTGTATGATTTAAATGAACTGTGGATTCATTTTTACTGCACACCTTTCCTGCCTTTTCTTTTTCTCTCTTTTGCTTTAATGTGGAAAGAGGAGTTTCTACTTCAACAGAATCTAAATTTTGTGAAATAAATTGAATCAGTTACCTCTATTCTTTGTGTCCATTATAGACTGTCCTTTTTGAGTTCTACACATTGAGAAATCCCTGTCATATTCTGTTAAGCTTCTAACATTTTAAAGACAGTAGAAAAATAATCATGCATTTGTAGGTAGTGATAGTCTTATGTGATACTCTGATGATTTGCTATGATGTGGATGTGGCCTGCAAGGCAGTCAGTCCCTCTAAGAGTGTGGTGAGCTTTAATGTAAATCTTTGGAGATGTGATTTTAAAACAAAGAGTGTCATTCTAAAATCACATCAGACACATATTGTTTTGAAAGATTTTGAGATCTGAGGAAACAAATTCATTCCTCTGAAGTCTACACTCTGCTTACATGTGAATGATGTAGCCCAGGAGTAAATGTTTATGAACTGAATTATTTCAGGACAGTGTCTGATTTGTAAGATGCAGGATTTAAAATCACAAGCGATTGCTTATAATATTAAATAATCCATTGCCAACATTATATCCAACTGCAGTTTGATGAAAGCTGTCTATATGTGTGTGCTTTTTTTTAGCATTTTATAGCTAATTGGAAATCACATGGCCTACCCACAGTAATTTTAACTCCATTCAGAAGAAAATGCACATGCTCTACAAATGTCTGACTTACAAACACTCACGCTTACAAATGCAATCCTATACAGGGGTGTAATTTAGAAGATCCGAGATGTGAACATTTCCTGTGCTTAGAAACAGCTATTTTATATTGCCTTGCATTGTGTTCCAACTTGTTTACAAATCAACTTACGGACTCAAGAATGGAATCCGTTCACAACCTAAGGGCTGTCATTGAAAATTTTTAAGATTAAAATTAAACGCAACAAAACCTTCTGAATTTCTTTGCATTGCTAAGTTCTTAAAGAAGACTCTAAGTTTTTCCTTTCATTTTTACATTATGCTACTCATACAGTCAATAGTTCCTCGGTACTGGAAAGATTTTTGTACCTCAGGTCTTCAATAACTCAAGTAGAGTGCTCATGGGTTGTTCACCCATGGGGCAAACAAGCAATCACATTAAATTCAGTGTTCACTGGAAGACTTCACATGCATTCTTGCCATAAGAGAGCAAAACATTAGGAGCCCTGGCTGCTACACACCCACACATATAACATTCCTGCCCAAGCATCCTGAGATTGAAATTCTTCCTGTTCTGTAACTGAAGCTAAAACTATCCATTGCAGCCCAAAATTGATTGATTTACCTTACTCCAACATTCAAAATAAAATCATAACTGTATTATCTCATTTTTAAAGAATAGAAATCGAAGTATTGCAAAAGGAATAGATAATTCAGTCCTGTCAAACTTTCTTCAACATTTAATAAGATCATGGCTAGTGTGTATCCTAGATTCATTTATCACATCACACACACACTGACCTCCCACCCCTGATCCCCACCATCACAACATTCCTTATTTCTATATCCCTTAACTAATTACTCAAACCTGGCAAAGTTCTATCAATTTTAATCTTGAAAATTTTCAATGACATCTGCAAGCATTTCTTGGATATCAACATTTCTGAGGAATATGATGTCAATGCTGACACAATGAGGAATATGATGACAATGCTGACACAGTGAAGAATATGATGACAATGCTGACACAATGAGGGATACGATGCCAATGCTGACACAATGAGGAATATGATGACAATACTGACACAGTGACTATACTTTTTTCTTTGTCAATCTTCTCTGCTTCTCTCCATATCTGTTTCTCCAGAGAGTACTGGCTTCCTTTTGCAACATATCTCCACTGTTACCGTCGTCTTCATGATATATTACTGATGGTATTCCAGTCAATTGTATTGTCCAAATATAGTCCTCTTTGTACATCCATCCATGCATACATCCAGCTGTTATTTCTATTAGGAATTTCAAATGGAAATGATTGTCGATACTTTCCCTTCTCTGTCTTAAGTTATTGTACAGTTTTCACTACACCACAAGCTAAGTTCCACTTGGCTCCTTCCTGATTATATAGCCCAGATATTCACAAAATATTAATTCATTTCAGGGATCTGTATCCAAGTAAGCAGTAGGAACATATTGTAGAGAATTTTGAGCAACAGCTCATTATTTGCTCTCCACTGATTTCCTACCATTGCCTGGCTGGAAGCTATGTTTTGACTTTAAGTGATACAATGAAATGGATGATTAAGGTGGTGTTTAACTGAGAAGATAAAGAGCAGATGAGATACAAAACAAGCTGCTGGTTTGCTATCACCTGTTTCATAATATTCTACAAAGTCAAAGTCAATCTCCCCATCCACCCCTACCATCAATGCCACTCTTGACAGAGTTTGTGAAATTGACTCTTTTAATTGGACTTAGCTGAAGCTTTGGCTTTGATTTGATTTTAAAATTCAGGTCATGAATGCCTTTAGGTTTCAGCAAAGTGATACGACAGCATGTAAGTGTCTCTGTAATGTGTGCTTCCCACGACATGATGGCATAAAAATCTGTGTTTAATAATGTTCTGAAATGGATGTTCTGGCCAAGGGAAAGGATAAAAAGAGTAATCATAAAGAACATGACTAGCATACAAGCCTTTCTGTAGTTGAGCCAATTTGATGTGTGAAATATGAAATTCAGATAGAAGGTAGCATTTCAAATTAATGCTAGGTGCTGTAACATTTATAAATTACCATTGAAATATAACCAAGTAGAATTTTTGAGCATCTGCCAATTATCACCAGTGAAATGAAAAGATCGAGAATGATTTTTTAATCTACTGGCACTTCATTATTTCAGACAGTTCTGCCACACTAAGGGCCCAAGCTTTTATTGCCTACATCAGACACTGCAAGTTCCTACAGGCTGCCTTATAATATACTGTCAGCAATCAGATATTAGTGGGGACTACTCACATCTAAAGCCTTAAGGAAGAATGAGGCGGATCTATGTATGAATGTACACTTCATTTGCAGTTTTGAGCAAAGACTGCAAAATAGAGAGAGCTAAACCAGTAAAAACCTGTTCATTTTAGTCAAACAAAGCCAAGGTGCTTTCTTTGGCATTAAGTCCAAGTCTGCGAGCCACAGACTATGAATGTGTTCCCAAACTGTGATATCCATGAAAATTAACAGAATTTGAGGAATAACTACATGAACAAAAGCAAAATACTGCAGAACCTGAAAATCTAAAACAAAAACAAAACAAGCTGGAAATACTCAGCTGGTCTGGCATCACTTGTGAACAGAGAAATGGACTTAAGGCCACGATCTAATGGGGTAGCACTGGTCCACATACACACACAGATTGGAAAGGCAAGGATAAACTTGTCTTTGCCAGTCCTGGAGTCCATGACCCCATTTTACATTCTTCAGCCAATGACGTCATGACATCTACCTCTTGAAGAAAATGATTTGCTAGTCAATCAGAGGGCCAGCTGCTGTTTAGCCCCAGTGCTGCCACCATGAATAGTGGATACTCCTGGTATAGCAGCAGCCTATGAATCATCCAGCATCAAGAATGTTCAATAATAATTAAGTGCGATTGGGCCTTGCTTAGTCAAATTAGACAGGACACAGCAAGTGTGTGTGGGGGCGATATGAATGTCAATCATAAGGCAGAAGTAATCCTCCAGTAATGGAAGTATTTTGTGAGTCACAAAGTGCCAGAGATCTCAGAAGGAGCAATTAATGGTCACTTAAAGGCTTCAACTGAACTACGAGCTGTAAGGCTGACTGCCATAAACTCTACCTCTGGTACTTACTTACAGGCAAAGCAACCTCTGTCATACCACATTATCTAACACACTTCCCTTTCAGTTATACTCCAACCCTGGGAGTGAGATCATAAAATCCCAACTGGTTCAGGTCCATAAAGCTTTGATAGAGCTGTACATTCTGACCTTTTAGATTTTTCTAGAAGTTTCCATTTTTATCTAATACAAGGTTATTGAAATTTGGGTAACAACTCAAACTGTTAAAAATTGTAAAACAGTCTGAATCAGCTGGACCAAACTGACTCTTTCCAGTTTTGAGAGTGTATTTCTGGAAAAGCACAGCAGGCCAGGCAGCATCTGAGGAGCAGGAGAATCGATGTTTCGGGCATAAGCCCTTCATCAGGGCTTATGCCCGAATGGGTCGGGGCTGAGAGATAAATGGGAGGGGGTGTGTGGTTGGAGCAAGGTAGCTGGAAAAGCGATAGATCAATGAGAGTGGAGGAGAAGGTGATAGGTCAGGGGAGAGTGATGGACTGGTCCAGAGAGCAGTGCTGAGTTGGAGGCTTGGGACTGGGAAAATGTTGGGGGAGGAGAAATGAGGAGGCTGTTGAAATCCACATTTATCCCATGTGGTTGCAGGGTCCCAAGGTGGAATGTATGGTGTTCCTCTTCCAGGAGTCAGGTGGTAACCGTTTAGTGATGGAGGAAACCCAGGACCTGCATGTCCTTGATGGAGTGGGAAGGAAAGTTGAAGTGTTCAGCCACAGGGTAGTTGGGTTGGTGGGTGCGGGTGTCCCAGAGATGTTCTCTGAAATGATTCACAAGAAGCTGTTTTGTGTCCCGGATGTAGAGGAGACCACATCAGGTGCAACAGGTGCAGTAGATAACATTAGTAAAGGTACAGGTAAATTTCTGATGGATGTGGAAGGATCCCTTGGGGCCTTAGACGGAGGTGAGAGGAGTGGTGTGAGCGCAGGTTTTGCACTTCCTGTGGTGGCAGAGAAAGGTGCCAGGAGTGAGGTGTGGGCTGGTGGGGGTGTGGGCCTGACGAAGGAGTCGTGGAGGGAATGGTCTTTCTGGAACGCTGATAGGGATAGGGTGTAACTATAGGCCGGTGAGTCTCACTTCTGTTGTGGGCAAAGTCTTAGAGAGAATTGTAAGGGATAGGATTTATGAACATCTAGATAGGAATAATGTGATCAAGGATAGTCAGTATGGTTTTGTGAAGGGCAGGTCGTGCCTCACAAACCTTATTGAATTCTTTGAGAAGGTGACTAAGGAGGTAGACGAGGGTAAAGCGGTAGATGTGGTGTATATGGATTTTAGTAAGGCGTTTGATAAGGTTCCCCATGGTAGGCTACTGCAAAAAATACAGAGGTATGGCATTGAGGGTGAGTTGGAGGTTTGGATTAGGAATTGGATGGCTGGAAGAAGACAGAGGGTAGTAGTTGATGGTAAAGGTTCATCTTGGAGTGCAGTTACTAGCGGTGTTCTGCAAGGATCTGTTTTGGGACCATTGCTGTTTGTTATTTTTATAAATGACCTGGAGGAGGGGCTAGAAGGTTGGGTGAGCAAGTTTGCGGATGATACGAAAGTCGGTGGAGTTGTTGACAGTGAGGAAGAATATGTCAGGTTACAGCGGGATATAGATAAGTTGCAGAGCTGGGCAGAAAGGTGGCAAATGGAGTTCAATGTAGGTAAGTGTGAGGTGATTCACTTTGGTAAGAGTAACAAAAAGATGGGGTACTGGGCTAACGGTCAGATACTTGGTAGTGTGGATGAGCAGAGGGATCTTAGTGTCCATGTACACAGATCTCTGAAAGTTGCCACCCAGGTAAATAGTGCAGTGAAGAAGGCATATGGCGTACTGGCTTTTATTGGTAGAGGAATTGAGTTCCGGAGTCCTGAGGTCATGTTGCAGTTGTATAAGACTCTGGTGCGGCCGCATCTGGAGTATTGTGTGCAGTTTTGGTCGCCATACTATAGGAAGGATGTGGAGGCACTGGAACGGGTGCAGAGGAGGTTTACCAGGATGTTGCCTGGTATGGTAGGAAGATTGTATGAGGAAAGGCTGAGGCACTTGGGCTGTTTTCATTGGAGAAAAGAAGGTTTAGGGGTGACTTGATAGAGGTGTACAAGATGATTAGGGGTTTAGATAGGGTTGACCATGAGAACCTTTTTCCACGTATGGAGTCAGCTATTACAAGGAGGCATAGCTTTAAATTAAGGGGGGGGGGAGGTATAGGACAGATGTTAGGGGTAGATTCTTTACTCGTGAGTCGTGAGTTCATGGAATGCCCTGCCAGTAGCAGTGGTGGACTCTCCCTCTTTATGGGCATTTAAACGGGCATTGGATAGGCATATGGAGGATAGTGGGCTAGTGTAGGTTAGGTGGGCTTGGATTGGCGCAACATCGAGGGCCAAAGGGCCTGTACTGCGCTGTATTTTTCTATGTTCCATGTTCTATGTGTGTTTGGAGTGGCAGAAGTGGCAGAGGATGATGGGGTGCAAGGTGAGGACCAGGGGGATCTGTCCTTGTTGCGTTGGGAGGAGTGGGGTTCAAAGGCGGGACATGGAGGAGATGCGTTGGCGTGCATTGTCAACCACATAAAAGAAAGTATTTTTTTTAAAGAAACACACAAAGTTCCCAATTTATTTGTTTGATGGAATCTGATAAACAGAAAACACTGACCAGATTCTGGCACTATACAAGAACTATATTTATTATAAATAAGTAAATTCTAAAAACAAGTAAATAGCTATAAATTATCAATATAGGCTCTGCTAATTAAAACTTAAATCCCCTCTTAAAAACCCCTGCGCATCCATACAGGCAAACACAAAAAAACAACCAACTGAGCTTTATGGGTGAAGGGGATAAAAACTGGGAGACATAGTTCAATAGCACCAGACTAAATGCTCTGTTAAGATGTTCCTTTTGCTTTGCTAAATCTTTGTTTGTCAACCTCTTGACTTCAATTTTTCACTTCAATTTTACAAAGTCTCCTAGTGACTAGTTAGAGGCAACTGGTAAGCAAAAATAACTGACTTTCTTCTGGTTCCAGGCATGTTTGCTGCATTGAGGGAGTTGCACAACTTACCTTTCCAGCAGTCTGAAATCTTCTCACTGCATCATTCACACACACAAACTGTTCATTTGCCCAGGAAGCAATCAGAGAGTTGTTATTAAGTTGATGACATTTGGCATTGAATGAATGGCCACAGTTACACAAATCAAACAGCTACTTGTTGCCAGCAAACTTTCACTTCCTGGTGCAAGGCCACCTATGAACACTTTCTCCTGTGGCTTGAACAAAGCAGCAGTGTAAACACCATAACAATGAGGTTCAATAACTGGTGTTTAAAATACAGCCATTCTTTATACACTCCTTGGTTTTATAACAGTACTTTTTCCATTTTAGTCCATGAACAGAAATATAGTAGATAAAATGGTATGGTCTTCACAATAACATAAAGTATCCCGTTAGACCTCATGAAAATGAAATCCTATATATATGCCACATGCCTATTCAGTAGATTTCAGGTGTTCTCTGCCTAATATCTACAGTGTTCTCCATTTCTACTGTGTATGTAGTCTATAGTATTTCATGGAATAAATCAATTTTTATATCCACACATGAAAGGTATGCTTGCAACTTCACTAAATTGGAAAAGGATAGTGACCAGGAGATGTCACTTGTTTGGGTGATAACCAGTAAGAGCCAATGCAGTCATATCATCATGAAATAAGACGCTCATAGGACTAAGGGCCATTCATCTATCAGCAAAAAACAGTGCACCACCCTCTCTGATGAAGGGCTTATACCCGAAACGTCGATTCTCTCTGCTCCTCAGATGCTGCCTGACCTGCTGTACTTTTCCAGTGCCACACTCTCAACTCTGATCTCCAGCATCTGCAGTCCCCACTTTCTCCTACCACCCTCTCTGATATCTACCATGTGGAATGAAGGAACTGCAATAAGAGAATAGAAAATAGTATTAGTTAAAAATTTAGCAAACAAAGTGCATAAAATGCTGGAAATATTCAACAGGTCTGGCAGCAGCTATGGAGAAAGGAAGAGGATTGAAATTTCGGATTGGTGGCTTTCTGCCAGAACTCATTTCGTGGACTTGACCCAGTGGGCAGGAATCTTTGGTCAGTTGGCAGAAGAATCATGGACCAGAGGAAATCATCTCAGATGAGGGGGTTATCCAGAGAATTTTCTTCTCCCAGAGGGTAGTCAATACATGAATTCTTTACCACAATGGGCTGTAGAGAATTGATCAGTTGGCTAGCTGGCTGGTTTGCTATGCAGAGTAGTACCAATAGTGTGGGTCCAATTCCTGTGCCAGCTGAGGTTACCATGAGGGACTATTCATATCATGGCCCTCAGGTTAAGCCATTACCAATCATCTCTGTCTCTAATGAGCAAGTAGCCATATGATCAAATAGGACTATGATGACTTTACCATTACTATGTAGCTATTTGAATTTTTCAATGTTGTTAAACTTAAACCAATCATCCTCCTCTACAATAATAATAGCTAAATTTGTTGGTGTTTATTCACAGGATTGAAAAGTTTACTAATCTGTTAAATCCATATTATAATTTGCAAACAAAGTATTATTACCCAAATGCTTTAACTGCTCTTCCCTACATGACTTTAAATTGGAATTTTACTCTGACAGTCAAGAAACTGCTTGCTGAAGAAATGCCTGAGTCAAATTGTTGCTGAAAAAAAGAAATTGAGTCTTGGAGTCAATTAAATGACTAGTGGTAGATATTTTTGTACTTCCATCACAAAGATCAGCAAGTGGCAAGACCAGAGAATGCTTTACAATCAGCAAGCCTGCATTTATATTGTGGATTACCTCACAATGTGAATCCATGTTCCTTCCGCTGTCATAGAGATGTACAGAGATATACTTGTGTGAACTGAGCTCGCTCCCAGCTGCTAAATGTTAGGATTCAAATTCCAGTCTGGCAGGGAGCAAATATATCACTTGTGCCTGGCCACATTTTTAGGTAGAACCCGGCTCTTTCACAAATCCACCCCATTTTATTTTGCCATGTCATTGTCCATATTTGGGACATAATCTGAATTGCCTGGCCCAAACTCATGGATATCACCTTTATGTGGATCCCTTAATTACGCCACAATACTTTAGTAGCAGAGACTGAAATGTTGAAAATATTACTTACTTAGGATTTCAGCCAAAGTTACAATAAAACAGCCATACATAAATTCATTTACATTTAGATTTTTATTGCCATGTGCACTCAAGTACAAAATTACAAGAGTGCAGTGAAAAGCGTATAATGTTGTCACACAAAGCCCCATCTTAGGTACACATACCTAGGTAGAGAATAAAAGAAAGAAAGAACAAAGTGAAAAGTTTAATATTACAGGAATTCTTAGTATTAAGTAGAAAAATAAAGAAATAAAGCTAAAAGTCCAACATTACTTGACTTTGAAAGTGCTTAGTCATGTCAGGACTGCACTTCCCACAGGGGCTTGATCTCCTCCTCTTTGCCAGGAATTCCCCGCACAGACCATTCCAGGCATCCCCACACTGGGCCAACCTACCACACTGCTGCTGAAGCAACCGCCACTCCTGTTGATCCACCTGGAGTATTGATTCGGGCCGACTGCATTGCCACAGCTGACCAAAGCTGAACGCAGAGGCCACCTTGCCATTGAAAGCCGATGCCGATGTTAGTGTCAGGATGCATTGTCCAGGAATGTCACTTCATAAAGTAGCTAGGATTTGCTCAGCACATTTTAAAAACAGTTTTGTACTGCATTGGAGTTATACTCCAGCCACTGCTAGTCTTAAGTGAAGCTACATTACGATAGTGTCACACATTGCTGCATTGCAAAGTTAGAATGAGATTTGAATCCAGAATTTTGCATGAAAATCTGGGCTGACACCCCAGTGAAGGACCAAGGAAGTGTTGAAATTACAGAGATGCTGATTTTATTCAAGACATTAAACCAAATCCCAGTCCTCCCTTTCAGTTGGACCTTAACACTGTAACTTGACACTGTAACATAAAAAAAGGAGGGACTGCTGTTCAGTGAAAATAACTAAATCAGATGATCTGTTCATTATCGCAACTATGATTTTGGGAACATGCTGTATGCAAATTTGACTCTGGTGTTTATGTTACAGCTTTGACTACTTTTCAATTAGGGATTTCATTGAATGTTAAGCACTTTAAGAAATCCTGAGGTTATAAAAATGTATCTCTTTCTTTCAAAATGAAGAAATGGAATGTGACAGGATAACTTAATGAATCATTGGACACGTGTTTACTTTCAAGACAACACTAATCACTTTTACCATGTATCCTATCTGTAGAAACGTAAACCCCGACTGGTGACAAAGACTCAGGATTCAGACACAAGGCAGACCTTTATACCAATAATAACAAGTTATTGCAGGGAGAAGGTCAAAAGATCTTCCCTGAACCTGGCCTTGACGTGGGAACCCAATCGGTCGCTTAATCTGCAGCTCAGATCAGAAGAGAAATCAATGTTGCACTCTGATTTTTACAGTGAAAAGCAATATTTTTATATATTTTGTGTTATAATAATCACACACAATATAGTTACTGTGCCCTCCCCCTTTCTCTATGCAACCAATTCAGTGAAATACCTGATCAATAGTGGACACTCCTATGGACAGCCCAAGGTTTTCATGATGCCTAAAAGTCATTGTAGTCTCTAGGCCTTGGGATCTTTCTATGTTGCATTGCAAAGTTACTGGCTGTTCTCCTTTGGTCATATACTTGATTTGCTTATCTCTAAGGACTGCTTGAATTGTATCGTTTATTGTACGACTCTCCACTGAGAGTCATAATATCATAGAGAAGTACAGCACGGAAACAAATCCTTCAGTCCAACTTATCCATGCTGACCAGATATCCTAACCTAAGCTAGTCCCATTTGCCAGTATTTGGCCCATATCCCTCTAAACCCTTCCTATTCATATACCCATCTAGATGCCTTTTAAGTGTTCTAATTGTAGCAGCATCCACCACTTCCTCTGGCAGCTCATTCTATACATGCACCACCCTCTGCATGAAACAGTTGCCTCTTATGCCCTTTCGTTCTGGACTCACCCACCCCAGCGAAAATACCTTGAGTATTTACCCTATGTGTGCGCCTCATGATTTTATAAACCTCTATTAGGTCACCCTTCAGTCTCTGACGCTCCAGGGAAAACAGCCCCAGCCTATTCAGCCTCTCCTTATAGCTCAAATCCTCCAACCCTGGCAACATCCTTGTAAATCTTTTCTGAACCATTTCAAGTTTCACAACATTCTTCAGATAGGAAGGAGACCAGAATTGCATGCAATATTTCAAAAGTGGCCTAACCAATATCCTGTACAGCTGCAACATAACCTCTCAACTCCTAAACTCAATACTCTGACCAATAAAGGATAGCCTTCTTCACTATCCTCTCTACCTGCGAGTCTACTTTCAAGGAAATATGAACCCTGCTCTCCAAGGTCTGTTTTTTCAGCAACACTCCCTAGGACCTTACCATTAAGTGTATAAGTCCTGCTCTCATTTGTTTTTCCAAAATGCAGCACCATGTATATATCTAAATTAAACTCCATTTGCCACTCCTTAGCCTATTGGCCCATCTGATCTATATCCCATTGTACTCTGCTGCCTGACCTGCTGCGCTTTTCCAGCAACACATTTTCTACTCTGAGGTAACCTTCTTCACTGTCCATTACACCTCCAATCTTGCTACCTTTATCAAATACTATCACTCTTCTTATGTAAAAAAGTTAGTCAAAGTATCAATTTTACTATAAAGTTTTATAATCATTTTTCTGTTAGCATTCTTTAGCTAATGATACAAGTTATGCCAAGTGTCTCTTTAATGTTTTTCCTTAGTACTTCTATTATAAAGTTTTATAATTACGTTGAAATCTACCTCTGTGGTTATTTGAAGAATCTTTAACTAGAACCTATTTGTTAATATTGTTGTAGTTTAGTAATCCTTCAAAGTTTTTTTACAAGTCACAATTCTGTCATTTCACCTGTGTTTGTTATAAATCATCAAACTGTTCATCCTTGAATATTTCCTTATCAAGGCTGTCTTATTTCTTGTAATCTTGCAGTTCAGAATTGCTTCTTTTTGCCTCAGAATGATCCCTTCTCAGAGACACTATAGTTTCACTGAAATGTTGAAGCAAGCTTTTAAAATCAGTTGGTCAACCATTTTGTGCCTCTTAAAAACAGGTAGCTCTGACATTGTGAAGTGCTGAACTTCATAAAGTATGGTTAATTTAATTTTAGATATTTCAATTAAAGAAAATAATATCCTTTACAACTATTATTTCCAATATGAAGTCTGATTCAGTATCTGAAATTACAAACTTGTGATACTGTGTGTAGTGGAACAGAGAAGTGAGATCTTTGCTCAAGGAAGCTTCTGTATACTTTGTGACATAAGCATAGCCCATTACAAAGAAATGTGTGTGGTGGCAGCATTATAAAAGTTGTGAGATCAACTTACTGAAAATTATGAAATGCCATATGAGGTAAAGATAAATTGCAGTGGAAAGATTGATTAAATGCTAAATAGAAAATGGAGAGAATAGCCAACCATAGGTCAGAAAATAAAAGGTAGAGAAAGGGTGAAATTGGAAGGTGACATAAAGTCTGAGGTGGAGAGACTAAAATGGAAAATATTGAACGAGGATAGGCATTAGGCGAAGGTAAAGAGAAAATATGAAGAGTGCAATACTTTGCCGATAATCTCTGACTGACTGCAATTTCACAGATTGGAAGCCCTTCCTGTTAGTGGCCTTGTGGACAGGGATTTGCCGGTCACTTAAATTGGGAAACCCAAGTGATTATGAGAAACGAAGATGCCTGTCATTCTACTGCTAGCTTTCTGAGCTAACAATAATGAAAGATTTGGTGCTAGTGAACAATACATCAGTGACTTGTTTAATGTGCAAAAAAGCATAATAGTACAAAGGGGAAGTTGAAAATGCCTTCTCCCTTCAGTGAGATTGCATTAGCTGTGACAGCACTGAGAGCAATGTGTAAGGTTTGAAGTAGTTCATTTAGCCTTGGTTCCAGGATTTTAGCGGAGCTGGCAGTGATGTAATTTTATAAGTAACATTTCAGGATAATATATCGATTAATGCTGAGTAAGTGTAATTACAATAAAATTTGCATCTCAATATTAACCTATCAATCTCTATTTTATAGTTTACAAAGTCAACAATGATGAAATTGCTTATTACAACATTGTGCATGCCTTTTTTAGATTAGATTACATTACAGTGTGGAAACAGGCCCTTGAGCCCAACAAGTCCACACCGACCCGCCGAAGCGCAACCCACCCATACCCCTACATTTACCCCTTACCTAACACTACGGGCAATTTAGCATGGCCAATTCACCTGACCTGCACATCTTTGGACTGTGGGAGGAAACTGGAGCACCCGGAGGAAACCCACGCAGACACGGGGAGAACATGCAAACTCCACACAGTCAGTTGCCGGGAATTGAACCCGGGTCTCAGGCGCTGTGAGGCAGCAGTGCTAACCACTGTGCCACCGTGCCGCCCATCTTATCATTAAATAAAATTTTCTTATAATTAAATAAAAAAAGGTAACATTACTTCCAAATGAATTTTGTACTGCCATACTCAGAGATTTTCTGCAATGCTTTTTCCTGAATGCATTCAAATGTTCCTCAGTGCATTTTCAGGCATTGGGTATTTTTATTCCCCAACCAAAGCCAATGGCATGGGATTTTCTGGGTTGTGTTTACTCTGAAAATAAGCTAAAATTCACTCCGCTTTCTGTGCCGATCCTGCTGATGGGAATTTGCTCCCAAATTAATTTCCTTATGTCTAAAGACAAAACTGGTCTGAAACTAGTCTCAAATTCATTGCCACCAATGGCCTACTTCCCTCTCAGTTGCAAAGCCTATCTGCTTCCACCTTCACATGATACATAATTGTAATGGGGTTGCCTTTAAGGTAGGGGACACTCTCCCATCCAATCAGTGGCTGACAGTGTCCCCAAGGGTGCTGGTGGGCTGATGCAAATGGCAATAACTAGAGGCCAAAGGGCATGGAGCAAGTCTGGCCACAGGTAAGTAATGGCCAGGAGTGGGTGTGGTGGTAATCATTGGGCGGGGGAATAAGATGGTATAGATAGTATTGGCAGCAATGAGCAGGAGGTGACTCTCAGCAAGCCCCTACTTTCCTGACGTCAGGCACTGAGCACCTTTGAAGGAACGATCTCCTCTAATCCCGTCCTTTACCCCACTTATGCCACCAACAACCCAGAATATGGATGTAGGTTTGCTCGTTGAGCTGGAAGGTTCATTTTCATACTAGGTAACATCTTCAGTGAGCCACTGGACGAAGCACTGCTGATGATTCCTGCTTTCTATTTATATGTTTGGATTTCTTTTGGTTCGTGATGTCACTTCCTGTGGTGATGTCAGGGGGTGGTAAATCAGGTCCAAGTAAATGTGTTTGTTGATAGAGTTCCGATTGGAATGTCATGCTTCTAGGAATTCTCGTGCATATTTCTGTTTGGCTTGTCCTAGGATGGATGTGTTGTCCCAGTCGAAGTGGTGTCCTTCCTCATCTGTATATACGGATACTAGTGAGAGAGGGTCATGTTGTTTTGTGGCTAGTTGATGTTCATGTATCCTGGTGGCTAGTTTTCTGCCTGTTGTCCAATGTAGTGTTTGTTACAGTCCTTGCACAGTACTTTGTAAATGGCATTAGTTATAGGGTCTTTCAAGTTCATTAGTTGTTGTTTTAGTGTGTTGGTGGGTTTGTGGGCAACCATGATGCCAAGGGGTCTGAGTAGTCTGGCAGTCATTTCTGAGATGTCTTTGATCTAGGGGAGAGTAGCTAGGGTTTCTGGGTGCATTTTGTCTGCTTGTTTGGGTCTGTTGCAGAGAAATCTGCGCACTGTGTCCATTGGGTACCCGTTCATTTTGAATACACTGTATAGGTGATTTTCCTCTGCTCTGCGTAGTTCCTCTGTGTTGCAGTGTGTGGTGGCTCATTGTAATAATATTCAGATGCAGCTTCCTTTGTGGATGTTGTGGATTTACCACCCACTGAGAAAAAGAACAGGAAATGACATCACCATGGGAAATGACATCACCATAGGAAGTAATATCACCAACCCAAAGAAATTCAAACATATAAATAGAAAGCAGGAATCATCAGCAATGTTTCATTCGGAGGCTCACTGAAGATGTTACCTAATATGGTGACAAAACATCTGAAAATGAACCTTCCAGCTCAGCGAGCAAACTTACATCGAGAACTTCAATCTGAGCTACAAATCTTCTCAAAACTCACTAACACCCAGAATAATGGCAACTTGTTGCACACACTGCACAATAACTGGTCTCTTGCAGCTGGATTAATACCAATAAAGGTGGGATGAGGCCTCTAAATGGTAATTAATTGTCCACATAAGAGCATCAATTGGTGGCAGCTTGGGAAACCCAACCACAGATTTTTCCACTGCTGACTGATTTGGGGTAGAAGCAGGAAGGTAAAGAGGTGCTTATCCTGCCCAAAAGAATGCTTTTCTTGGCTCCAACCATGTCATTAGAGAGGGTAAAAAAATGCCACCCACTAAGTTGTCAGTGCCAATAGGATGTAAGTGAGGAATCTGAGGAAAATAAGCACAGGAAGTGTGGAAACACTGACTGTCATCTTCTCATCTTCCTTGGATTTTGGGAATGGTGCAGGGATAAACCCAACAATTACAGACCAGTCAGGTTGACCATCATACTGAGAGAGTGTAATTCAAGGTAGAATTCACAGTCACTTGGACCAGGCCAGGTTATTTTTAAAAAGCTAGCATGAATTTGTTAAATTAATACAATGTTGAAATAAATTGATTGAGTTTTTGAGAAGAAAACAAAATTGTTGATGAGGGTAATGTAGTGTCTTGGACACTCAAATGGTGTTGATAACATGTCGCATTCATGATTTGCACACAGACTTGAAACCCATAGAATAAAAGAAAATTTGGCTGCTCAAATGCAAGGTTGCCTGAGTGACAAGAAAGCCAAGGTAATGGTGAACAGATTTTCTTTGAGTCAAAGAGGTATTGGGTGAGTATCACCAGATTGTATCATCGTGAGTCAGTGCTAGGATTGCTGTGTTTCTTGACACGTATTAATGACCTAAGCCTATTTGTGCAGTCTCAATATCAAAAATTTGCTGATATCAGAAAACATTTTCAGAGGGTATGTTCGATCTGATGAAATGGGCGGACACATACTGGATGAAATTGAACACAGAGAAGTCTGAAGTGATGTGTTTTGCTCAGAAGTCATCAAGGTAAACCAAAGGATACAATTCTAAATGGAATACAGGAACAGAAACTTGAGGGGACATGTATTCAAATCATTTGTCAAGTTGAAAGTGATTAAAAAGGCAGATGGGACCCCAAGCCTTAAAATTAGAGGCATAGATTAAAACAAAAACAAGGAATTAAATGATACACTCTGGTTCAGCCTCAATTGGCATTTTATATCTAATTCTGAGCACTGTAATTGAGGTGGGAAGTGAAGGTTGTTTTCAGAGAACACTGTTGTAATGATTGCTGAGGACTGCTGCAGCTCGGTCTGTGGACTGTATTTCCCTGTGCCTCTTCATGGATTCTATATATGTTCTCCTCTTGGGTATTGGTTGTTTGTAAACATTGCTCTGCCTGGTTAGACTGCTCCAGTTTTGAGTCTATTGCATGTCTAATTTTTCCCTAGTGTTTCTCACTTCCAGAACTGTTGTAAACTCTTTATGAAGACCATGATACATGTCATACGAAATAGAGGTCTCCATTACAATGTTTCTCTCAAGTCTCGATGACCCATAGACTTCTACATCTGTGCAGATTTACATTATCATCATTAACATATCTATTTCTCTTTAGACTGCAAATACTCTGTGGAGATTACAGAAAACATTTACAAGAATGGTTTCAACAAAGAAGGACTTCAATTACATGGATATAGAGTAGAAGCTGGTTTTGTTCTCTTTGGAGAACAAAAGGTTGAAAGGAGATTAGATATAGGTGCTCACAATCTTGAACGGTCTAGAGAAAACAGAAATGGAAAAATTATTCCTATTAACAGAATGGGTGAAAACCAGACGGCACAGATTTAAGGGGATTGACAACAAACCAAGTAAGGAAGCAAGTGGTTAGGATCTGCAATGCACTCCTGTGATGTGAAGGCAGATTCAGTCAAGGATTTCAACAGGAAATTGGATAAGCAGCTGAAGGGAAAAAATATGGGGGAAACACAAGGGAGTGAGATGAGCTGACCTTCTCTGCTGGACAGCCAGTATAAGCACAATAGATTGACTGACCTTCTTCAGGATTGAAATCTATCACAGGACCAACTCAGAGTTAGAATCCAGTCTGCTATAAGAAACTGATTAGATGCTGATTCAGCCATGATGCAAATGATAGGGGGTTGAATAGCTAATCCATTGACATGATACTGAGTCATGTAGAGCAAGAAGAAGATTGGATGCTTACATTAAGAGAAGCTTACAGGATAAAATATTAGGTCATATATGTTTAGACAAATGTAGACACTGCTTGAGCCCAACGTTAGTGAGATTGCTGGAATGGATACATTTGTGGCAGGAGCTAGAATTTAGATTTTATTGTGGATAGTGAAATATTGGAAGTATATTTGACTGAAGACCTTGTTTGTAATAAGATATTCATGGAAATTTGTCGTAAAGTGAAAGCTAAAGCTAAATTGATGACATATTGAGGTGTTGCCCATTGATACCAATGGGGTATGTGCAGATTCACTGTACAGTAGTTTGAAGTTGCCCTCAGCCCCTGTAACAAAGGGGCAAACACTTTGCCTTCTGAGCAAGTGAATATGCTGGTACCACTGAGATCTTGTGGGACAGGTTTTTGAGTGCCTTTTGCTTCCAGATAACTACAGTTGTGTTACAAGAGGTCATTTGTAGGAACTTCAGGATCTGTTTTGAACCTTTTGCAACAGTCTTCCTCTTGGTCAGTAGCCATCCAGAGCCAGACCATAATCAAGTTGTGACAGAAATCCATCTACTCAAACCTCTTGCAGGATAGCAGAACAAGTCACTTGAATGCTAAACCTCACAAAAACCTATTCATCTCACAGGGATGTTATTATGGCATTGACTCTAGGTGGGGACCAGGTATCTATGCTGTCACAATATGATTGGTGTCAAAAACATTGATGTTAGCACCATGCTTAATGATTTAGACAAAGACATAACAGGAATAGTCCATAATGTTCAAAAAGGGTAGTAGAGACAACCCTGGTAATTACAGACCAGTGAGTCTCACTTCAGTTGTTGGTAAAGTATTGGAAAAGATTATAAGAGATATGATTTATAACCATCTGGAAAAGAATAATCTGATCAGGGACAGTCAGCACGGTTTTGTGAAGGTTAGGCCATGACTAACGAATCTTATTGACCTTTTTGACAAAGTGACCAAACAGGTAGATCAGAGTAAACCGGTTGATGTGGTGTATATGGATTTCAGCAAGGCGTTCGATAAGGTTCCCCACAGTAGGCTATTATACAAAATGCGGAGGAATGGGATTGTGGGAGACATAGCAGTTTGGATCAGTAATTGGCTTGCTGAAAGAAAACAGAGGGTTGTAGTTGATGGAAGATTTTCATCTTGGTGTCCAGTTACTAGCGGCATACCGCAAGGGTCGGTGTTGGGTCCACTGCTGTTCATCATTTTTATAAATGACCTGGATGAGAGCTTAGAAGGGTGGGTTAGTAAATTCGCAGACGACACTAAGGTCGGTGGAGTTGTGGATAGTGACGAAGGATGTAGTAGGTTGCAGAGAGACTTAATAGGATGCAGAGCTGGGCTGAGAGGTGGCAAATGGAGTTTAATGTGGACAAGTGTGAGGTGATACACTTTGGCCGGAGTAATCGGAATGCAAAGTATTGGGCTAATGGTAGGATTCTTGGGAGTGCAGATGAGCAGAGAGATCTCAGTGTCCATGTACACAGATCCCTGAAAGTTGCCACCCAGATTGACAGGGTTGTTAAGAAGGCATACAGTGTTTTAGCTTTTATTAATAGAGGGATTGCGTTCCGGAACCAGGAAGTTATGCTGCAGCTGTACAAAGCTCTGGTACGGCCACACTTGGAGTATTGTGTACAGTTCTGGTCACCGCATTATAAGAAGGATGTGGAAGCTTTGGAAAGGGTGCAGAGGAGATTTACTAGGATGTTGCCTGGTATGGAAGGAATGTCTTACAAGGAAAGGCTGAGGGCCTTGAGGCTGTTCTCGTTAGAGAGAAGAAGGTTGAGAGGTGACTTAATAGAGACATACAAGATAATCAGAGGGTTAAATAGAGTGGACCGGGAGAGCCTTTTTCTGAGTATGGGGACGGCAAACATGAGGGGACACAACTTTAAATTGAGGGGAGATAGGTATAAGACTGATGTCAGAGGTAGTTTCTTTACTCAGAAAGTAGTAAGGATATGGAATGCTTTGCCTGCAACGGTAGTAGATTCACCAAGTTTAAGTGCATTTAAGTCGACTTTGGACAGGCATATGGACATACATGGAATAGTGTAGCTGGGATGGGCTTCAGATTAGTATGATAGGGCGGCGCAACATCGAGGGCCAAAGGGCCTGTATTGTGTAATGTTCTATGTTCTATGCTTGCCAATATTTATAATGAATGTAAACCCTCAAGTTTTTAAAAAGTTGACAAATCAGATAGAAATATGTTTTTTTTTGTGTTGACTCCCTGGAATGGGACTTGAACTCAGAGGTGAGAGTGATACCAACTGAGCTATGGCTGATATTATCCCATTATAGACTCAAAAAATTAACTATTGCATAATCATATAGGAAATACTGTATTCTAATGAGGTGAGACCTACTGAGTTAGAAGGTTGGGAGTATGTTGAACTATTTTATATTGTCATTCATTATTCTTATTCCCACCTATCTGTGCAACACTATAACATTATGAACAGTCTGGAAAATGAGTGTGCCAATCCCCTTGTATGCCATTGCTCTCATTATGGCTAGTTAAGGCTTGTAATGACTGTTGATCGCTATCTAAGCCAAGACAATTGTTCCTTATTGTCTGTAATTATCAGTAATGGGGTAGCCTACACTTAACAGACTAATACTCTCATTCCATTCTAGCTGGCTCACTGCTCAGAGGTGAATAATCTACATTCTGGTGAGTGTTTATATTCTTGTTCTAAAACCTGACAAGTTCTATTTTAAATCACTATGGGAAACTGCCTTTTCTCCCTTGTTATGTGATCTTGCCTAATTATAGTTTCAAGGGGCATAATCACTTTCTGTGTTATGTGTATTCAGGACAATAATTAGGTAAACTGCTTTCAGAATGAGGGTACAATAGAACAGATTTAATTCATTCTTATTCTTTTCAACCTGGGTGGTATTCTGAGCTATGAGCTTTGTTCCTACACTTTGGTTTGTCATTAAGAAATGATATTATAATATTACATGTCAAAATATCAGAATAAAATATCACAAGAAACTCCTAATGCACATGATCCTCAAAATATATTGTCAAATACTGAAATATGCATTCATAACATATCCACTCGAAATTCTTCTATGAGTCAATTCCCTTGTGACAAATTAGCTATACTAAGAGTTTTCATACAATTTCAGTTTGCATAGATGAGCAGAAATTTCTTCCTCTTCACCCAGATGATGGTGAGCCTGTGGGATTCACTACCACAAAAAGCAATCAAGACCAAACCATTGTATGATTCCAAGCAGGAGTTGAATATAGCACTTAAAGTTAAAGGGATCAAAGGATAGGGTGGGGAAAGGCAGGAAGAGGGTACTGAGTTGGTGACTAACAATGATCATAAAGAATTTAGGCTCAACAGGCCAAATAGCCTACGGCTGCTCCCATTTTCTGAGTTTCTATATTACCCCCATAGTATAACTTTCAGATTTTTATATGTTACAAGAGATGGGAAACTTTGAGTGTTAACCAGTCTCACTGATATTTCTGTTCAATTTGTGTGTCAATGTTGTAAAATACTGATAAAGAACGGGAGCTTGATTATTCACGCTGTAGGTAACTAGTCAGGAGTATTTTTTTCAGACATTTCTGATGTCAGTCAATGGAATTTCTATTCATTGCAAGCAAACCTGACAGGGGGCTTTTCAAAGTTCAAATTGAAGGGGCAGAGTTAAAAACAAAACAAAGTATTCCTACGAAAAATAACTTCCCAGCTGATATTTAGTGTTTTTGCTTCCCCAAATTAAAATTCTCAAATTAAAAATTGATTGCTTGTCATATCATTCTTCGATTCTGCTACTTCCTGAATCATTCAAAAAATTATTTGGCAAGTTCTGGTTTGTGAATCATTTTGTAAATTCTCAAATCAAATCACCTTAAGCTACAAGTGGAATTACATGAAAGGAGGCACACGTACAGAATCATCAGGTTTCAAAACACAATTTGGCAAGCCTCACCCGCTTCCTAATAGTCATCTCTAACAAACCAGCTCACAATGTCTCTGGAGAGTTGGTTCTGCTGGCATCAGATTAGCATGAATCCATTTGCAGGTCTGTTATCTGACAGCTAAAAGGATATCTGAATCCAAATTGCACCATAGGAAACCCGGGTCACGTACAAATAAGGTTACCAATACTCCTTATTTCACACATTTATTCTTGGAATGTGGATTCACGGGCAAGGCTGACATTTATTACCATCCCTTGATGCTTGCTAAGCCACTTCCAACAGATCCATAGTAAGTTAACTGTTGACAGGGTTTCTTTCCAGTCCATGTTTTAAACAAAATTCTCAAACTGCGATAATGGAATTTGAATTCAATCTCAGGATTACTATTGTGAAACCACTCCTCTTCTGTATTTTTCTTTTACCACAAATTCTTTCTAGCCTAGCTAAGGATAAGTAGCCAATTCCTCTCCATACATATTTGGAAACAATTGATTGCTACTTCAATAAACACAACCAAACATTGAATATCATAGCTCTGGGAGCTTGACTAAAGTACCTAATGCTGTTTCTTTGCTGCTTTACCCAAGTACAGTAGAATTAATAGCAAACATGTAACATTTCATAGAATTCGTACAGTGTGGAAACAAACCATTTGACCCAACAAGTCTATACCGACCCTCCGAAGAATACCCCACCCGGGTTCCATTCCCCTACTGTATTACTCAACATTTCCCCTGACTAACGCCCCTAACCTCCACATCCCTGATGGGCAATTTAGCATGGCTGATTCATGCAACCTGCACATCTTTGGATTGTGGGAGGAAACCACAGCATGTGGAGGAACCCCACGCAGACATGGGGAGAATGTGCAAACTCCACACAGACAACCACCTGAGACTGGAATCAAACCAGGTCCGTGGTGCTGTGAGGCAGCATTGATAACCACTCAGCCTGGTACAGTAACACCTTATGATGGGTGTGTTGAACAATGTGTCCAATCAGTTGCACCATTTGGTAACCTTACCTTGTTAGCTCCTGAGATCTGTAATGTTTGTCTGTGGGTCCTGTAGATATTGTACATAACATTGAACCTTACTACCACGTCGTACCAGCATTGTTGCACTGTAGTCCTTTGGAAGTGTCAAACAGAAAAGTCTTCTCACATCCACCTCACACTGCAGTTGATCAGCTTGCCAGAATTTTAAAGGGGTCATGAGTTGGGATGCAAGGTGCCATTGGTTATCCCATGAAAAATGTAACCAATTTTGAGTTTGTTCATAATTTTAGAATTCTCATTCTTGTTTTCAAATCCTTCTATGTTCTCACCCCTTCCTATCTCTGTAATTGTCACCAACCCTACAATGCTTCAAGGTCTCTGTGGCCCTCAGCTCCAGCCTCTTGTCTCTTGTCTCTTGTCTCTTCAGATTTTCTTCACTTCACTCATGCCTTCTGTTGTCTCAGTTCCCTGAACCTTTCCACTCCTTTACTTCTCTTTCCTCCTTTAAGATGCTGCGTAAAAATTATCACTTTGCTCAAGTTTTTGGACAACTCTTCCAGTATTTCGTAAGCTGGCTCGGTGACAAACTTTGCTTGCTGATGCTTTTGTAAACCATATTGTCACGTTTCGCTATATTCAAATCACTATGCAAATGCAAGTCATTGTTGTCATCTGCACATTATACCATGATTACTTCAGCAGTATTTCACTTTGATGTGACTTCTACCATTGGGACCATGAAGAGCATTAAAGTCTTGCAAATGCCATCAACTTAGGTTCTGTGTCACACACCATCGTGATATATATATATATATATATCAGCATTTTCTCATAATGGCAAATAACATTGTCTTCTTTAATTAAAATAATTGTGCATGTTCATATATATATATAATGGCAAATAACATTGTCTTCTTTAATTAAAATAATTGTGCATGTTCCAGTATCAGAAGGACTGTGGTAATTTGAGGAGAAAACCGACCAGCACCATCTTAAAACAATTAAGACTAAATAAAGCCATGCCAGTGTAACCCACATCCTGAGAACAAATTGGCACAAATTATTACACTATTCTTGCAAGTGCTAAAGAGCAAATCTTTTGAACAAATAATCTTTTCACTGTGACAAGTTGGCCATTTTTTTCTACCTGTTTCCCTTTTGAGGTTACCTACTACTTGCCAGGTCCAACCAACGGATACTGTGGTTCTTTTAAATCTAACTTTACAGGAAACCAGAAACTTGGATTCTCTGTTGTCCATGTCAGCAGATTGGCCAGTAGGACTAAACTGGTTAATTTCTATGAATGGAAACTGTCTGAAAATTAATTGGTGCACTTTCATACTTTCATCTAAACCCCTCATACTCCAAACCAGGGACAGTATCCTTTATCGTATGCCCTGCCCTACCCAGTGGACACTTTCTTTACTTTGAAGCCATCTCATCAATTTTATACAAATCAGTGTGAACAGCACCAACCCAAAAGCAGTGTATCAATTTTCAACCTTTTCACTGTTAGCCTCACATATGCAATCACTTACCATTTTATCGTAATATTTCTTTTAATTTTTCTATGGTAATGTGCAATTTTCTGTCTGACTTATTTGTTGAACTCCTAGCACGAAGACTTAAATGGAGGAGGAGCACAACGGTAGAATTTAAAGAAAATTGTGGCATCCTGCAAGCATAAGAACCAAGCCCTCACACTCCAAATCCCTCACAAACCTGCCCCACCCGATTGAAACCCCTCATATTCCAAACACCTCACAATCCATACCCCTCACAATTATAATACCTTGCAATATTAAACCCTCACAATCCAAACCACTCACACTCCAAATCTTTGTACTCAAAAATGTCTCAATTAAGACCCATCTCACACTTCAACCTCTAACATTCCAAAACCCTCACAATCCAGAGCCCTCACACTCCAAGTCCTCACACTCCAAACCTCCATGTTCCAATCTTGCCATATTTCAAATTCCTCCTAATTAATCCCTTCACACTCCAAACACCTCACACTTAACCTCTCATACTTCAAGCCATGCAAACAAAACCCTCACACTCCAAATGCTTTTAACTCTAAAGCTCTCATGTGTAAACCCGTTATATTCCAAAAAATCCTCCCAGTTCAAATACACAAACTCCAACCCCTTAATACCTCAAATTCTAAATCCTCTAGTTCAAAGCTGTGGCTTTTCCAGCTCCCACACTTTAAACATACACTGAATCTTTTACACTCTATGTACCTCAAATTCCAGTCCCATCTAAACTATTTTATCCTGGAATTCTTATACTTAAAAATCTCAGACACTAAACACCAAATTCCAATCCCTTATACTTCATAAAAATACACTCCAGATGTACTCTAGACCTCCCTTACTCCATCTATTCACATTCTATATTCTCATCCTCCAAATTCCTCACACTCTTAACAACATATACTTTGAAAATATTCTTAAGTACCTATACTCTAGCTGTTACGTTTAAGTATTAAAGTTGGTTGAATACATTCTTTGAAGTCCATTAGCTTGCGGATCATTTGCAATGTTCTTCTGCATAAACTCCACCTAGAGCATTGCACATTCTGACTAAAAGTAAAATACTGTGGATCTTGGAAATCTGAAATAAAGATAGAAAATACAGGAGAAACTCAGCAGGTCTGGTAGCATCTGTGGAGAGAGAGAAACAGAGTTAACATTCTGATTCAAAAATGACTCTTCTACAGTAACAGAGTCTGACTCACCATTCAGATAAAACAAACCACCTGAAGTTCCCATATTCACTATCTAAACTCTGATTAAACACAGAAAATATTAGGGCTTATCTGTTCCCACATAAAAGTTATTTTTCATTAATATTGTAATTATTAGCTATTAACAAACAACTCCTCTGGCATTGAAAGCAACGTTTGCAAATATGGAGGTTTTTTTATTTTTGATGGAAATTTTAAAAAGTATATTCGCATTTGCTTATCTTTTGGTTTTCTCTTTTCATCCAATTTTTCTTTCTCTCTGTTCCTTTTTCTTGCTATACCTGACTTGACACTGAATTAATTCCACTCTTTTATAGCTCCTGCTTTGGATGCTTCGGCCTAATTAATTTGGGAGACACATAGTTTCTTGTATTATTTATCAACATCCACTATACCCGTTGGAGTTTAGAAATAGGGAGATTATGCTGCAGCTCTATAGGGTGCTGGTGAGGCCACACCTGGAGTACTGTGTACAGTTTTGGTCTCCTTACTTGAGAAAGTATGTACCACAGGAGGTGCAGACATATTGAAATTTAGAAGAATGAAGGAGGATCTTATTGAAACATATAAAATTATAAAGGGAATAGATAAGATAGAAGCAGGGAGGTTATTTCCACTGGCAGGTGAAATGAGAACTAGAGGTAATAGCCTCAAAATAAGGAGAAAGCATATTTCATAGAATCTGTGGAAACAGGCTATTCAGCCCACACTAACCCTTCAAAGAGCATCCCACCCACTCCTTCCCTCTACCATATCCCTGCATTTCCCATGGCTAACCCACCTAGCCTGCACATCTTTGAACTGTGGAAGGAAACCAGAGTGCCAGGAGGAAACCCAGACAGACACAACAAGAACATACAACCTCTATACACATGGTCACCTGAGGGTGGAATCAAAAAGAGTTCCCTTACACTGAGCCACCGTGCCCCCAAATGTCTGACTTGAGGAGGAATTTCTTCCCCCAAAGGATTGTGAATCTGTGGAATTCCCTGCCCAGTGAAGCAGTTGAAGCTACATCGTTGAATGTTCTTAAGACAAAGATAGATTTTTGAACAGTAAAAGGATTAAAGGTTATGGTGAGAGGGTGGGTAAGTGCAGCTGAGTCCACAAACAGATCAGCTGTGATCTGATAGAATGGTGGAGCAGGCTCAATGGGCTAGATGGCCTACTCCTGCTCCTATTTCTTGTGTTTTTATATTTAGAGGGTACTACAATATTTGAATATTTGACTGACTGGAGCTTTCTACTTCTAATTTATCTCTATACAGAAAGATCTTTTAGGAAGTTACTAATAATCCAGGATCTCAGCAAGGTCTTTAGCCCATACAGTTTTGACAAATAAAGCTTTCTAAACCCTGAAGCCATGTGCTTCATTATATAGCATTTTTAAAATATTTATAATTATCCAGTAGAAAACCATCCTACTTTAGTTTGCTGATAACTGAGAAATGGCTACATTTGAAATTTTGTCTTTAGAGGACTGTACGTTAATGCTGAATTGCATTTAATAAACCAAATATATATAGAAAGTAATAAATAAAGAGAACATTTGTGATGTTGCTCTCAGAAGTCATTTATAGTTTAATCAAATGTATGTGTTGAAAAGCTACAACATTTTGCTTTTTTCAAAGACAAAGATTAGCTTCAAAGTTGTGCTTTATGTTTTCAATTGGATTATGCAAATTTGTTTCAATCTGCACAAAAGAGGCTGCTGGTTTGTGGTTAATCTAAATGCTGCCTAAAGAATGTATGCTGTGGTTAGCCGCAGTGCCAGACAGGGTACAGACTGGACATCCTTCAAGTCTGCCAGAAGACTCCAAAATGCATAGCAGTTCTATTAGATCTAAAAATTCATTATATACTAGACACTTTCCCAGCCATTTTGAACTCCAAATGTGGTGCAGATTTAGTAGGCTTATCACACTGCACTGAGATTTATTAGCTGAGCATGGGATAGTGCCTGTATATTAAATCACGATAAAGGTCAGTGAGAAACCATTTGAAACAATAGAGATGTGAGTCACTGCAAAATATAGAAAAGTAATGGACCTTGGTTTGATACAACTGTTTTGAATTTTTATGCTCTTGTTTTTTTTAGATAAATTTAAATTCCTTCTATTTAAAATGCTTTATCAAAACCAGAACAATAATGACAATAGTACAGAGGAACCTCGATTATCAGAATGTCAATTATCTGAACAAGATCACAAGGTCCCGATGCTTGACTAAACTGTGTTATCTGAACACTTGATTATCCGAACATTCGATTATCCAAGCATTTGATTATTTGAACTAAATACTCCCTGTCTGTGTTGTTCGGATAATTGAGGTTCCACAGTAGTAGGATTATGTTCATTGTTTTGTATGTGACATCCCACCAGATTGTTACTTTGAACCACTTACACTTGACGTAAATAAACATTTTCCTAGCTTATCTCTCTGGAACAGCAATCCATTGCTTATTTTTTACAAATATGAAATTCAGCTCTTGAATATAATGTACTTTTCAAAATAGACATTTGGGTAACTACATGAATAGGAAAGGTTTGGAAGGATATGGGTTAGGAGCAGGATTATGGGATTATGGCCAGCATAGATTGGTTGGACTGAAGGGTCTGTTTCTGTGCTGTATGACTCTATGTGGACCATAATTTGTCTATTGCTGTCAACTATTGTGAAATGTACGTGGTTAGAATGAGGTGAAATCTAGTTTGTAACTTACGCCTGAAAGAATTCCATTATATCTCATTCATCACATCAGCCAACAACGTCTTATTCAATCATGATCTCATTGAATGCAGAAACAAACTCAATGGGCTGAATGCCTTGCTTTTGCCCCCATTCCCCAATACATGGGCTCTTCTGTTATTATGTAGAGTCGAGAGTGTTGTGCTGGAAACACACAGCAGGTCAGGCAGCATCCGAGCAGCAGGCGAATCGATGTTTCAGGCATAAGCCCTTCATCAGAAATTCCTCATGAAGGGCTTATGCCCAAAACATCGATTCACCTGCTCCTCGGCTGTTGCCTGACTTGCTGTGCTTTTCCAGCACCAGACTCTTGACTCTGATCTCCAGCATCTGCTGTCCTCACTTTCTCTATCGCTCTTATTAAGTAGATCCATGTTTACATTGTTTGGGGGATATGAGGGCCTGGCAGCTCAGATCCTGAATGGGAAATAGCTGCCATTTTTCCAGTGCTGGACAGAGCGTAGGGAGCAGTCTTATTGCTGAGATGGTCAACTGGCCATTGGGGCAGGAATGAGTTCAGAGATGGAACCAAGAGGAAAGTTTGCTAGAGAGAGGGAAGGCAACAGGGTGTGCGAGGGATAGTGGCAAATGAGGTTTTCAACAGGAATGGGGATATCAGGAGGCTGGAAAGGAGGTGGGGGGAGCAGGGAGGCTGAAAGATGACTGGAGGGAGATATCAAGACTGCACAAGGATGAAATTAAATGGCACAGAAGGGAACTGAGAGATAGAGAGTGTCTGTAAAGGTGATTTGTGAGAGAGGGATGCTGAAGGATGGGGAAGAGAGAGAGAGAGAGAGAGAGAAAGGGGCAACATGGAAAGAAAAGAGAGAGAGAAGCTGTAAGGATCAGGAAGAAAGAGAGTGAGAGAGGTTACAATGAATATTGGTGAGAGAAGAAGGCTGCAAGGGAGTTAGAGGGAGGCTAGAAAGAAGAGAGATAGTTTCAAACCAGTCAACTAAAGAACACACATAGTCAGATCTTTCAACTAATCTATTGATTCCACTGAGAGTTAAGCTTTATGCTAAATCTTGTTCTTTCAAGAATTTTATTAGTTCTAAGGAATAACTCATTGTTAAAGGGTTCCAGTATCTCTTCGCAGATGCCTGCTTCTTCTTTTACCTTCGATGAACAATAATGTCATCTATCATAAACCCAATTGTGTGCAGAAATGTATTTACATATTCTGCTTCTGATTTAATATCGAATTTAAAACTGATCCATTTTTCAAGAATTGTTTTATTCCAGGATGTCAAATTGCAATTGAACCTTCCTAGCAATACTGATTAGATTAGATTCCCTACAGTGTGGAAACAGGCCCTTTGGCCCAATCAGTCTACACCGACCCTCCGAAGAGTAACCTACACAGACCCATTTCCCTCTGACTAATGCACCTAACACTATGGGCAATTTAGCATGGCCAATTCACCTAACCTGTACATATTTGGACTTTTTGATGCTCTCCTAACATAATAAGGCAATTTATCTTTTTTAAAGATTGTTTTTCAGGTGGTATTTCCCATGTGCTTTGCTGCTGTTCTGGTGAGTTTTCCCATTCTTTGCTGATCTAATGGAGTGGGCCCACATGTTTGCATTTTCAGAAGGTTTTGCCAACTTTCATGGCTTTAATGAAGGCTGCACACCTTTCATCGTTGTAATGGAGTCTTTAATTTTCTTGTTAATTGCTTACTTCCTATATTGCCCAATACTTAACAGCTTCAAGTAACATGTTCACAACTTCTCAATCTGTCCACTCCTAGATTATATAAATTTCTGCTGGCTCTGTTTGTTGCTATTATTTTCACTGGATCCCATCATATCTGTGCATTATTGTGGTAACACATGATCTCAGCTGTAACTTGTTTTATTCAGTTCTCTCCATTCCAGCCTGAACTGCTGTACTATTTTGCTGTGATGCACTTCCCCCAAAGTTCAGAGACTTTAGATCGGACTCACATTGTCAGTCAAAAGAATCCCTGAAGTAGGACAACAAGGAGAGATGCCAAGCTGCTAAAGTATCAACAGTGCCTGGGCTCAGTTTACATATAAACTCTGTCAGCTCTGCTGGTTGACAGCCAGGAGTCTTCCTTATTGTGTGAGGAAGGTAGCTACCATGGTGGATGCTGAGAAGCACATTTACTGATGCAAAATGCAGCATGGTCCAGAAACCCGCAAGCATGACAGTAAAGCTGGAACACCTCAACAATTCAGGCAGCACCTGTGGTTGAGAAACAATGTGAACATTTCAAATCAGTAATGCTCTTAAGGCAATCAGCCTGAGGCATTGGATTGGATGTTCTCTGGAGTGACAACCTCAGGTAAATCATCAGTTTGCCATTCACTTCTTACGAGAAAAGGGAACTCTGCATTTGGACAGGGGATCCTGATCAGGGCTCCTTCAGATAACTGGAGGCATACTTTCATTCTAATAGTTTTTTGGAGCACTAGACTTTCAAAGAAAGGACACACCATGCTCCCTTTTCACAACAGTAGACAAGCGAGAGGCTTCTCCACCTCTTAATGCTGTCTGGTTTGCTGTGTTCTTCTAGTCTTCTGCTTGTCTACTTTGGATTCTAGTTCTTTTGTCCCATTCCATAACAGTCAGCTGCCTGCTTCATTGTGAAATCCTGATAGCCGCTTTGATAGTTACCGTCAAGCAATAAGTGCATTAGGGAAGTGGAATATCAGGGTGCTGAGATGCTATGGTGCCATGTGGGCAGGGTGCCAACTGGATAGAGTGTTGAGTGGGCTCAGGTGCCAGGTGGTCAGACACCAGATGAGTTGGGCGACAGGTAAGTAGGGTACTGGATGAGTAGTGAGTAGGGTGCCAGGTTGCACATTGACAAAGTAAGTGATGAAATGTTTAAATTTGGTCAGCTGGGTAGGGGATAGGGGCATTGGGTGGTGGGAATCAGGGAGGCCAGGTGTCGTCATGGGGTATCAGACCCAGCAATAGGGGAGAGGGAGTGTTGGGAGTCTAGGGGATGGGTAATCAGATTGGGTATGGCAGAGACTGAGGGGGCTGATGGTTTAGGCCTAGGATTGGGGGGGCTGGGGAGGAGTGGTAGTGTGGTCTGCTGGTGGGGGGAAGGGAGTTGCCAATGGAGAGGGGGAGGGATGATGGTGTTGGGTTGGGCCTGAGGTGGGAGGGTATTGGGTTGTGCCTGTTGGCATGGGTTAGAACAGTGCCAAGCAACCATGATAAGCATGTGAGCAGCCAACAATGCCTGACTTGACTGGTACATGCAGTGGCCCCTTGCAGGTCGGCTGATTTTTTGAAACCGCTGAAAAGATCCGGTCGCACAAATGGTCGATATTCGTCTCTACAGGGAAAGCAATCTCAGTCAGGGGGAACGTTCTGAGATTGATTCCGAAACTGCTTTCTCATCGAAGTGAAAGGAGCAAAGACCAACAGTACATTATGAGGAAGTATTTCCAACTAAAGACTTTTTTCTCAGCATCTCTTTCCAAAATTAAATCATTTAGAATAGTTTGAAAAGACTGGGCCGTTGTGGTGTGAAAGAGTGATGGGTGACTTGTTTAAACTCCTGCTCTTAATAAGGAGGCATATGGAATAGATGTTTCCTCTCATGGGTGAATCAAGGATGGGGGTGCAGTGTTTTAGAATTAAGGGTAGTTCTCTTAGGACAGAGATGAGGAAACTTTTCCTCTCAGCACATTGTGCCTCTTTAGAATTCACCACCTCAGAAATCAGTGGTAGCGAGGTCATTGAATATATTTAAGGGAAGGGTAGGCAGGTTCTTAATGGGCAGGGGAATCAAAGGTTATCAGGATTAGATGTGAATTGTGGAATGTGGAACACAAAGAAATCAGTTGTGGTCTTATTGAATGGTAGAGCTGGCTCAAACACACATAAGAAGGGCACTGCAATTACTATGGTGTTTTTAATCTGCATATTGACTTGCCAAACCAGATGGACAAGGGAAATATGGAAGATAAATTTATAGGGAGTGTCAGTGATTGTTTCCTAGAGTAGGACATTGTACAACCAACTCAAGGATAAACTACTTACACATAGTAATCTGTAATGTGGTGGGATTAAAAATAAATCTCATAGTTAAGGATTATCTAAGCAGTAACAATCACAGCATGGTAAAATTTCAAATTCAGTTTGAGGGTGAGCAACTCAGATCTCAGACCAATATCTGTGCATTAAATAAAGGGAATAACAGAGATATGAAGGAAGAGTTATTTAAAGCAGGCAAGGAAAGTAAACTAAGGGGAATGTCTTTAGATGAGCAGTGGCAGTCATTTAAGCAAATATTTCATAACCTGTTTAATCCCAGAAGCAAATGCCCCTCTTATTTGTTTGCTTTTTCTTCATTTTTCGTGTTGTTCGACAAAAGTTGATGTTTTGAACATTGTGAAGGTTTTCCAAAATGTGATACTCCCAAGTTGAACAATATAAGACGTTCGGCCACATTGGGAGTTAAGGAAAGAGTAGCATTCCCTTTGATAGCATCAGACCCTGTTAGAATCCTATGTGTGATATCCTGTGTAGCTTTGTTCTTGTAGCTGTAGACGGCATAAAGTAGCAGCACAATAATGATTGTAACATTCCATTAGCAATGATGTGCAACTCAGATACCTACATGCCCTCAGAAGCTTCTCTTTCTTGTTTCACTCACACTGCTGTTATGATAGAGACAGGCAGCTGAACCAAACCTAGTTATGATATTTGCAGTGCTGTAAAAGTAAACCAACAAAAACCCTCAAATAGTCACTCCAATGATTCTGAACCAGACTTTTAAATAGCAAATCCCAGTCTTTACAAATAATTGATTTCCAAACACCCATTTGGAAGAATGGACAATTTATTAAATGGAGCATTACATTAGCAGAGAGCACATTAAACTACATGATTAACATCTGTGCTTTAAATCTGAAAGATTTGTTTCCAGGCCCCATTTACATATAAAAGACAGAAGGACAAATAAATATAGTTAAGGGCCAAATAAAAGAAAATAATAGAACTGACCAGATTACTTAAATGCATCCCAATGCATCATTTCACTGGTACAAATATGGACTCCTAAGCTGCTTTTCTGAAACAACAATCAGAGGCACCCCTCTTCACCCATGCCAATGTAGCAAAACATCTAACACAGCTTTCTACTTCAGAAAGGTATCAAATTAGGCAGTGACTTCAAATCTTCATGATGTCTTAGCAACATTCCAGAATCATCTCCCAGAAAACAGAGTTCAAAACAACTTTATTTCTGATTACACCTTGATTGACCAATCAACTCATCCCAAAGCCTCAATTACCATGCAACAACTGCCATCTGCTTGAACACAGGGTCATTTTCAGACTTGCTGGAACCAACTCCCAGATCCTGACATTGTTAATAGACAACTTCTGTTTAAACACAATTCTCTTCCCAGTGGTCACTATCTGGATTAGAACCTTTTTAATCAAGCTTAGCGTGCAATTAGTCTCCAGGCCTGAGCAGCAAATAAAGCTTATTTTGTCTGTTCTTTTTCTTTTAACATAGGCTGTCCCAAAGTCCACCTGTCATTTCCAGCGAATAACTCAAAATTGGTGAAGGAATAAAATTTAAAATGATGAAAGATCAGTGAAGGTTCTAACAGTGTGAGTACTTTGAAGGGCTAGTCATTGCTGGCAGCTTTTTCATTGGTGTACAACTGAAGCTTACACATGGCATGGAGGCAGAAATCCTGTTGGAGATCATAAAGTGTGAGAATGGGGCACCATTGAGGCAGTGTGCAGACATAATAAAGTGAGCTGCAGAGAATTGCATCAGATAATATGCAATAGGTCAAAGTAAGAAACTTGGAAATTGGCACTTGGCTGATTTTTGGTGAAAAAGAGTTCAGAAAAATTAAGGAGAACAACAAAGCTATTTTTTCATTTACCAGCAATCCCATTCGTCAGCTCACTAACCAACTACATTTTGAATGCCATCGACCGTATTACCTTACCGAATAATCTTACCTGTTTTAAATGTATTTTTCAATGTAAATATGTTTGTTTTTGCCTTATTGTCTAAATTATATTGAATCGACATTATGGACTCACTCAATCTATATTTTTAGAAACATTTTCTACATCAATGAAATTCATTTTGATTCTATCCTTTCTAAGCTGCAGTATTGGAGCTTTTCTAATATTTATTCTTAGCTCACCCCCTTTTTAGTGAGGATCATTCTTTTTGCTTTTTGTCTCCTAACACTTGCATGCTCCTTTTGAATTTCATGCATTTTTTTGTCTGTCACTAATACAGTGCTTAAGCAGTATCTCCGTGGAGTATTGATCCTGTAGCCAACTGAACGTGCCAGAAAACTTACTTGGCATCCAGCACAGAAATAATCTTGACTTCGCTGAGCTTTCTGGCAATCATTTTGACTGTTGATAGTGAGACTTCTTAATTGCTCCCTTTAAGTCCTTCTGATCAATTGTAGATTTTCAGCTTGTTTCGATTCACAACTGTCACCTGTGCTCAATAGTGAATATGTGGGTTCATTCAAAGGTGGAGTGCTTCTGTGGTAATTAATTCCAGTGACTTTATTTGGAGACCCCTTCAGCATGGCAGGAATTTTGAACAGAGGTTTTGCTGCTAGTCTTACACTTCAAGGTGTTCCTTGAAATCAATCTCAAATTCTAAACACTATTGCTGTAAACATTCATAATATTCTTGCAAGCCAGCAGTTCCTCAGCGATCGAGTTAATGGTATTTACATAATGATACACATAGGCCAGCTGCTAGCATTGCCAGGAACTTTCATTCTGTATTTACTTTCAACTACAATTACAAATTCTGGATTGTACTAACTGCTTCTCTGGAACAGGTCAGATGACATTTGACAATAAGATATATCAGATTTTCCTGATGCAACTTTAGCTTAATTTTTCTGTTTTTCAGAGGAACAAGGTTGCATCTACACCATCGTCTCCTTCCACCACTGGGATGAACAATATTTTATCTGGGAAGCAGGCTCTTCCACATTCTCAGCTGCTTCATTTGTCTTTGCATAAAAATGTCATTGTGTTCAATGGTTTTTAGAAGATGCAGTTGTCCTTTTACTATGTTTCTGCCTTACAATTACACTGTAATTATTCTCTTAATTCTGGCTGCTGTTCCTTTTGCTTAAAATGTCTATCAGTTTGTGTGTAATCAGCTTGGCCTTCTGTTCTTTGAGTTTCCTTCCAAATAGCTAGTTCCTTTTTATCAAGCTGGTTGGGTGGTATATCACTGCAGAGCTGGACATTTGCAGCAACTTACCAACTCCTACCATTTCTCTCAATGTTTACATAGTCACAGGCTGTTTTTCTCAGCAGAAAAAGCTAAGAAAGTTCTTTTGCAGTCGTTTTGCTTTCTCATTTGACTGTTTCCAACTCCAAACAAAATTCAATCAAGAATCAGTAGCTCCTCAAGCACTCTAAAGTCCCAAGTGTTTACAAGCTACTTCGGCATCATAACATAGTGTTTAATAAGTTCCACACTCTGCTAATTTTGTGAATTCAAAACAGATCTCTCTTACAGCATTTTTCTCTTAGGCAGGCAATAATTCACAAGCATCTTCATAGCTCCCTCTGTTTTAGTTTAATTGCTGTCCAATCTTTTAAAATTATATTCAACACAACAAGAACTTTGTCACCTTTCATCAGAAGGAAGTGCGGCAACTCGTAAGCTTTCACCATTCTCTGCAGTACCCAGCTTATAACTCGTGCATCTTTGTCCAAATGTCCCCATATCTTCACTGGTTTTTCAGTTAAGCGATTTACCAGTTCAGGCAATGGTAATCTTTGTGCAAACACTCCAATTATAGTTTTTAATGCTCCTGACACCATGAAATGACATATACTATGAACATAATATCCAGCAATTTCTTCATAGTCATTTTCCTTTTTGGAAAAATGCAGTCTAAAACAGTGTGTTTGCAGAATTGGTTTAACACATTGACATAATTTTAAGGCTGATATCATTACATTTCAATACCTAACTTTAGGATCTACAGCAGTGACTATTCACTACATTGTTAAATGCTGGTGCAGCCCAATATACTCTTTTTTTCATTTTTGTTTCCTGTTTTTCTGTCTCAGCATTTTGTACTACTGCAGCTTTTAACATCAATGGGGAAAGCAGAGTAACCAACACCGCAAATGCTCTGTATGTATGAACAGATTTATAGCTTTTGATCTCTTTAAAGCATGTTAAGGAACCAAGTGGATATTAAGGTTTCCCATCCAGAATAATTTAATGCTGCTTTCTTCTTCTGGTTCAGGATATTTTGTTCTTATAGCCCTCCACAAAACTGCATGTTCGTCTAATTCTTGCAGATTCTTAACTTTAATCGTTTCAGCAGCGACAGCTGTGTCTTCAGCTGCCCGGGTCCTCAGCTGTGGAATTCCCTCCCTAAACCTCTCTACCTCTAAGGCACTCCTTAGAACCTGCCTCACTGGCTTACTCTAATAGCTGCTGATGTGGCTTGAGAATCAATGTTTGTATGATCATGTTCCTGTGAAATGCTGCATAATGATTTACTATGTTAAAGGCACCATATAAATGCAACTCATTTGTTGTTTGTGATTGATCCAAACAAGCTAGTTTTTACAGAGCAAACTCCAAAGGTCAGAAGCATCAGTTAAAAATAATGAAGCTACAAATAAAAGCAAGTTGAGTAAAACAGTTTATTGTGCTTGATGTTATAGAAATGATACACTTAGACTGGTTAAATAAAGTTCTTTCAATGTAAATCAGTTGAAAGGGAAAAAGCAGGATTGATGGTTAAAATATAAAGCTGTGTAGATAAACTTGATCTGTAAAAGACAAACGTTTTGAACTAAACGGCCTTTTCTTCAACCAGAGGTTGGTGAATCTGTGGAACTCAGTTCCATAGAGGACTGTGGAGGCCAAGTCATTGAATATATTTAAGCCAGAGATAGATAGGTTTTTGATTGCTAAGAGGATCAAACGTTACAGGGAGAAAGCAGGAGAATGAGATTGAGAAACATATCTGCCATGATTGAATGGCGGAGCAGACTTGGTGGGCCAAATGGTCTAATTCTGCTCCTATTTCTTATGGTCTTTTAAATCAAGATCACCAATACAAGCATTAGTCCTTGAAATAGTATCTATGCTAGATGGATCTGTGGGACAATTCTCCATCTTGAATTTCAGGGCTCTTTGCCACTGTAATTGATCATTCAATGTTGGAGTGAATATCATGGGAACTTCATTGAAAATTAAGATTGTAGAGATTTAAATGCCAAGAAGTGAGGAAAAATTGCTTAATGTCTTTAATAACACATTGAACCTTTTCACAATAAAGTTCATGTGAAATCTGAACAATCTGAAATAGGTTTTAGAGAACTGGAGAAGGTGGAATAGAAATTTTATTTAAAAAACTAAAACAAAAACAAAGAACTGCAGATACTGGAAATCAGAAACAAAAACTGAAATAGTTGGAGAAACTCAGCAAGTCTGGCAGCATCTGTGGTGAGAGAAAACAGAGTTAACATTTCAGGCCCAGTAACTGTTCTGAAGAAGGGTCACTGGACCCAAATCATTAACACTGCTTTGTCTTCACAGATGCTGCCATAATTGCTGAGTTTCTCCAGCAATTTCTGTTTTTGATTTGGAATAGAAAAGATGTGTATTACTAAAAATAGTGTTATGAAAATCTTAAAATTAAAAAGGTACTTTCACATTTTAAAAAAACTTGTTTATGATCCCATGAGTCTAAATGCACCATTTTAAACAGCTTGTATTTACACGTGTAATAAACATTATGCCATTTTTGCACCCAACAAAAATGTGCTTATACAATACATATACAAATATTTTACAGTGCAAATGTACTGTAATCATACTACGATGAAAATATTTTCATTTTTAATATACACTACTGTAAACTAATCTGCTGAACAACTTTCTTGACGGCTATAACTGTTTTGAGTATCTAGCGCCATCTCCTGACTATGTCTTTTGTTGCGGCCATTTTTAAATTTTTCAGGAATACTGCAGTGTGGAGAGAACTTCTAAATCTAGCCATTTTTTGAATAGTAATGAACAGTGCTGAGCATATATTCTAGAATATAAATATTTCTTCATGCTTAACAATGGATAATTGTATATGAATAGCAATTGAAGTCTTAACTAGAATTCAGATAATGCATTTAATGGCTTATTTAAAATAACTCCTGTTCAATTGCCTGAACAATTTATGCTTGTGAAACTTAACATGTAATTGGACACTAATTGTGAAAGTATATCTTACATTCTATGATGCATTTTGTTATTCCTATTGGTCGCTGCAACATGACATGGCAGCTCCAAGTATAGTCAGTGAAAACATATCCCCTTTTAATTCATCTACTGAAGGTTCACGGAAATATATGAATGGCATAATAATTTATAGTACCCCAGCACTGTGCAAGTTTAGTACTATTAGCATGTTCACTATCAATGCAATAATTTGTGTAACAAGTAGTTGCAGAGTTATTTCCACTCATAAGTGTATTTTTCATTAGGTTTCAAAGTAATCATCCAAATAGCTCACCCTTAAACTATATTATTAGATCCCAATACATATAAAACAAAGTGCCAGGCTGCAATATTGCTGAGAGTAGTGAAGATGTGGAGAAAAATGCCACCTATTGGACACCTTATGTAGTGCAGAAAAGCATCAATTCAAGATTGCAACTTCACCAAGATACAATGGAATAGATTTTCCTCTTCCCAGCCTATTATCAGAACAGCCACATTTTCATTCCCATTGATGGATTCATTAACTATTGGCAATTAGCAACTGTAACTTTATGCCAGGGTGTTAAATTAAAAATCTACTGGAGCAAATAGACCTTGTTGTAATGACTGAAACCATGCATTCCGTAAGGTGCAACTGCTTTGTAGAAGTAACAATTCTGACCATTTTGTTTTCTGCCTAACTCCTTGAGCCACAGAGTCATACAGCACAGAAACAGATCCTTTGGTCCAATTAATCCAAGCTAACCATTTTTCTAAACTAAACCAGTTCCACTTGCCTGCATTTGGCCCATGTCCCTCCAAACTTTTCCTATTCATGAGCTTAACCAAAAATCTTTTAAATGTTGTAACTGTACCTGCATCCACCACTTTCTCTGGCAGTTCATTCTGCATATGAACCACTGTATGAGTAAAAACGTTGCCCCTCATGTCCTTTTTGAGTCTTTCTCTTCTCACCTTAAAAATACATTCCCCCCCCCCAAATTTGGACTCCTCAATCTTAAGTAAAATATCTTTACTATTCACATTATCTGCACCCCTCATGACTTTATAAACCTCAATAAGGTCACCTCTGAATTTCCAATATTCCAGTAAAAAAGGTGCCAGTCTTTCGAGTCAATTTCTAGATCTCAAACCCTTCGTTCCTGGCAACATGCTTTGAATTAGCCACTCTGCATGGTTTGTTGGTGATCATGTCATTTTCATTGGCTTGAGACTTCCTCAAAACGTCACTGGAACTTCCCAGCAAATGGGGTCTCTAAATGTGCACATGCACCCAGATTTGCCCAGTCAGAGTCATTGAATTGATGTATAGATACACTGGTGAATCACCACAGTGCAAATATTCCAGTGATGGCCCAATGCACTTCATCATGCCTGCTTATCTAATTAGGATTCAATTGAATTGAATTGGGAGCCTAACACATCGTCAATGGTCATGTGCAAGTGGAACTGCTGACTGAGCACGAACAGGAGTTATTGCCGAGTGTAAAGTGGGAGATGTAAAAATAATTCATGATTAAAATATTTAGATGAGCTTCAATACTCCAAACACCACTGAGGAATAAATGCAAAGTGAAATAATGAAATTAGTGCTGCATACAATAAGACGATAATAGAATGGATGATTGTAGTCTGCAGCAAGAGGGGTCTATATATTTGCAGTCTAAGAAGGAGACAGAATGTAGTTGACCAAATAGTCTCTGGAAGGGAATATGCTGCATAGACATACGATGTAGGGTCAGGAAATGACAGATGTGCTAAATTAATTCTTCACAAATAAAGACTGTGGATAAATTCCAGATCCAGTCGAATTGTCTTTGGAATCTGTAACAGATGTAGGGGTCAATACCTACTCTGAAGAAACGCCAAGAGCTAATTTAAATGCTGAGAATGATTTTCTTGGCAACATATACCACCTGAAAAAAATGGAGGACAATTTTTCACACCCATTTGTTACCTTCTTGTACAGAAGCTGCATTTCTCTGGACCACTTTTCAGGTGGTTGCACTCTGAACATCACCTTATGTGAACGTGCTGATGTGGATTAATTACATAGAAGTGGAAGATGCCTGGCCATAATGCAATCACCAGATGTGGTTCAGGGCAAACTGCCCCCATATCTACCTTCAAGAGCTGCAATTGATGTGTTAGCTGTTTTAAAGGGACAGGCAATTTCTGTGAAGAAAGATGTTTGGTTTCGATCAAGTTGCCAGTTTGCGCATAATGCTCACTCGGTGCCTTTGGTGTCATTTTGACCTGAATGTTCCAGTGACTGGCCTCCCTTTAATCTTGCTAGGCTGGATATGCAACTAGGAGGATGCTTTACCCCCCAGCTATGACTTAGAGGAATCATCGGCTAACATTCAGTTGAATGCATAGAATCCTTACAGTGCAGATTGAGGCCATTCAGCCCAACAAGTCTGCACCAACCCTCCAAACTGCATCTCTATCCCCATAACCCCAAATTTCCCATGGCCAACTCACCTAATCTGCACATCATTGGACTGTGGGAGGAAACCGGAGCACCCGACAGAAACTCACGTAGACGTGGGGAGAATGTACAAACTCTACATAGATAGTCACCCACAGCTGGAATTGAACTCAGGTCCCTGGTACTATGAGGCAGCAGGGCTAACCACTGAGCCACCATACATGCTGCAGTTCTCAGATTAAATTCCACTGAAAGTTGCTGAGTTTGTTGAAATGTTTGACAGTTTGGAAAATGAATGGAAGTTTTTTACGTCTGCAGGGACCGATGCGGTACAGTCTGAACACCATTGTTCTGACTCCAAAGATTCGGCTAAGACCACTCACTCTGAGTCATGATTAGAAATGATGTGTGCCTTTAGTTGTTCCGCCATTCTATGCCATGGCTGATCATTAACCTCAGAAACATTTTCCTGCACTATCTCCACATCCTATCATGTCAATAGTAACTAGAAAAAGATCAATCTCTGCCTTAAACTTCCTCAGTGACTGAACTTCCACACCCTTCTGAGATAGAGAAACAAAGATTCTCTGAGTGCAGAAATTCCTCCTCAGCTCAGTCCTGTAAATTAGCTTGCTCCTTATTCTGAGACAGCGCTCCTGGTTTCTAGAACACCACCTTTTCTGAGTTTATCCTTTTAAGAGAGCCGTATGTCTCTATTAGGTATCCTCATGTCCTTCTACACTCCAGAAAATACATTCCCAGTCTACTGAGTCTTTCCTGTTTGGATTGTCCTGCCATTCCAGGAATCAGTCTGGTGAACCTCCCTGCACTCCCTCTACAACAAATACATCCTTCCTTTGGGAAATTGAGTAAAATTGCATACAATACTCTGAATACAGTGACATACGTTTCCCTTGGTCTGTACCATGCCAGAGACTTTGAGCAGAAGTGACCATTGGAGGGAGTAGGAATGGATGAGCTGCCAAAGGGAGGCGGGGAGTGCAGGGGTCTGTAGGAATGTTGCACAGTGATGAAAGGTTTCTGGCAGGAGTAATTGATTACTGCACCACCTCTACTTTCAGTGTTGCATGAGGTTGGATACCAAGAGAGCTGAACACATTTTGTTCTCTCTTAGGAACTGGCAGAGCAAGTTCCCAGTTCTGGAACGGTTTCAGGCTTCACTATAGTGCAATGTGCCACTGAATGGCTGTAATGTGGAATGTAAGAAGGTGGATTAGCTCAGTGCATATCATTACAGCTCAGTGGTTAGCCCTGCTGCCACACAGCACCAGGAACCTGGGTTCAATTCCACCCTCAGGTGACTGTCTGTGGAATTTGCACATTCTCCCTGTGTCTGTGTGGGTTTCCTCTGGATGACCCAGTTTCTTTTCACAGTCCAAAGATGCCCAGGTTAGGTGGATTGACCATGCTAAATTGCCTGTAGTGTCCAGGGATGTGCAGGCTAGGTGGGTTAGCATTGCTAAATGCAGGGTTACAGGGATAGGTTAGGGGGATGTGTTTGGATGGGATACACTTTGTAGGGTCAGTGTGGATTCTGCTTTTGCAATGTAGGATTTCTATGATTCTATAATTATCTTCCAGTGTTTCAGCGCACCCCCCTCCCCAGGCCACAGCCTCAGTCATGGCCATCGTAATGATGACAAGCACCATCCTATTCAAGGCAATGAGGATGTGCAGCCACGCATAGTCCCCCAGAGGGTAGCTCCTGTTGTCTATGGATATGTGCCACCTTGTCCGGCAAAAGAAGAGATGGATGCCAGTAAGTGTGGAGCAACATAAGTGGGTAAGGTCCCCATTGTGCTCAAACAGTGGGCAGTGTGCACAAGCTGTGAATTCTCAGAGCAACAGCTCTGAATGTTAGCTGTATTCATTACGATTGTTGGGGAGTGACAGGAGATGGTGATAAATAAAGCAGTGGCTGAAGCTAATGGTTCAGTTGCAAAGGTGAGTCACTTGACAATGTATTCATTCCCTTGACCACAAGTGCAAGGTCATTAAAATTCTTGTGTAGCTGCATTCAGATCCATTGGCTAGACTACTACATGATGCACTTCAGAAATCCAAGAAGGCTCCTTAGACAGCATCATCCAAACTAAGAACCACTTCAATCTAGAAAGACAAAGATGGCAGATACATAGGACCCCTCCAAGTCATTCACTATCCTGGTTTGGAATCATATCAGTGTTCCTTTATTGACACTGGGTCAATATCCTGGAATTCACTCTCCAACATCATTGTGTGTAAGTACACTAAATGGACTGCAGTAGTTCAAGAAGGTAGTTCACTTCCACCTTCCTAAGGCCAAGTAGGGACAGGCAATGAATGCTGGCCCAACTCGAGACACCTACATCTCATAAGGGAATTTAAAAAACCCACATCTGTTCCAAATGCTTTCTCAGAGTTTGAGTGGAGATCTTTCCACATCTCTCCTCCTGTCTACCTCCTGCACAAAGGCCTCCTGTGCTGCATCTGCAAACCTTGGAGATTTTTCTCTCTGCATATATTGTTTTGTAAAATATCATTTGTTCATAAATGTCGATAAGTATGTTACCAATCATTTCAAATCAGATGTTATGGAAAATTCAACAAAATACCTCATGTCCCATTTCAACAGCTTGCACTCTGTGGCGTCTCAATCCAATTGCTAAATTGTGATATTAACTAAATGTGATGGTAACTATATACATTCCATTACAAGAATGCCAATTCTCACTCTGTTTTCTAAAAATGTCTTCTCCGGCTGCTTCCAGCACTTACAGCACCAAAATGAATATCCTTCTTAATAGGCTTGCTTTAAGTGGTAGAGGCATTCATTGCCACATTTAACACTGAGCTGCACATTATAGTCATGCAATGAGCAGATTGTCCCTGGTGTTGGAAGGAATGGGCAAGTGTTAATGAATGTGATCGTGATCCTGTACCTGTTTTCAGAGATTTCCTTTCTCATTCTCTTCATCCTTTCCTGTCCTGCCACATTAATACTTTGAGAAGATAAGGCTGACAAAGTTGAATTGGGACCTTAAAGTTAACACTTTAAGGTGACGAAATAAAGTCAAAAGGGGATTCAGCTTATTGAAAGTGTTGATAGCCTGACTCAGTCCAACATAAACAAATTAATTAACTAAGCTCTGATGAGAAAACCAAATAACCTGAAAGAAAATTCACAAGATTCACAAAGTGGAAGGTTTGTTTTTGTCACTTCTGTGCAGAATAGGATCTTTTCAAAAGTGAATGACAATGCGAGATACATTGAAAATTCCAAGATTGGGATCAATAGATTTGTTTTTCGATCAGGGTAGTATGAGAAATTAAGAAAAAGTAAGGAAGTGAGACATGTATCATACATAATCCAAAGCAGACTAGCTAATTCTTGTTCCTATATTCCTCATTATAGAAAATGATAATTCAGTATTCTGTGGTGTATAATGGGGATGGTGCTGGAAATGTCATCTCGAAAGTACAAATGCTCAAATTGAAAATGTTAGGTTTTGTCTTCAGCTAATAAAAGTTTCATGATGATTTATCTCAAAGATTTTATTCATGGTTATTCATTCTGCCCAGATTCAATAATCCAGGTTGAAAGAAAGCAACCTTCATATAGCAACTTTCACAGCCACAGGACATGCCAAAGTGCTTTGCAGCCAATGAAGTCCATCCTTAAGTACGGTGACTGTTGTAATGTATTAAAAATGGTAGAAAATGTACATACAGCAAGCTCTGACATACAGTAATGTGGATGACAGAGAAGAGAGAAACCATTCAGACCATTGGGTCTGCGCTAGCTCTATCACCTGATGAAGGAGCGTCGCTCTGAAAGCTAGTGTGCTTCCAATTAAACCTGTTGGACTATAACCTGGTGTTGTGTGATTTTTAACTTTGTACACCCCAGTCCAACACCGAATCATCTCCGAATCATGATTGTCTGAAAAGGCTTTTTTCCCCCTGTCTCATTTGCTTCTGTTACTAATTACTTTAAATCCTGGTCCTTTCATGAGAGGAAACTATTTCCCCTCTCTCTACTCAATCCAGACTCCACATGATTTTGAATACCTCTATCAAATCTCCTTTCAGCCTTCTCTTCTTCTCATTGCTGGAACTATTCCTATGATTCTTTTCTGAAATCTGTGTAATGCCTTCACATCCTTCCTAAACAGCAGTGCCTAGAACTGGGCTCAATATTCTAGTTGAAGCCAAAATACTTTCCTATACAAGCTCAGTCTCCTTGCTCTTGTACCCCATGCCCCTATTAACAAAGCCCTGTATGCTTTAGTAACCACATGCTCAAAGTGTCCTATCACCTTTCAATGATTTATACACGACCAGTTCCCCTTGCTCCTGCATCCATTTTATAGTTGTGCCCTTCAGGTTATATTGTGTTTCCATGTTCATCCCAGCAAAATTCATGAGTTTGCTTTTCCACACTGACCTTCAGCAGCTTACTCCACACTCTCGCACTTTCTATTGCTGCTGCCCTCCTCTCAATTCACAATGCTTCGAAGATTTTCCACAAGTTTTTGAAATCATGTCTTCAAATCAATTAGTGGAAAGTGATTTCTTAAATATGTGTTTACTGTAGCAGCAGGAAGCTGAGTTAGCAGTTATAAATTTGATGTCAGTCTCTGAATAAGGGTACATAGTTTGCTGTAATGGAGATGCAGAGAGGGAAGGAGCTGTTGCCTTTTTAATAGTGTTTTTAATGGTTAGTAGCTAGTGAACACTCACCTTTTGTCTCCAAGCTTATAGACCATAGCTTACTCTTGTGTTTCTAAATTAATGACTAATTAACTATCATCAAATAAATAAGACCAGAGAGACATGGCAGGTCAGGAGATGTGCCACAAACGCAACATGGAGGAATTTGTCTTATACGTGACAGCCCCAGACAACCACATTTACACCATGTGTCCACAGGTTCAGTAACATTTCTGCAGAGTTGCTGGAGTCCAAGCTGCAGATATTGTGGGACATTGTGGTGGAAGAAAGTTGCTGTATATTTTGCTCCAGGGCATGGTCACATCTCTTACATGGAATAAAGGGAGGAAGATATCAATAGACTAGTCATGTGGACAGAATGGTGTTGAATAGAGCACAGGCAAAAGTGAGGATTGTAGATGCTGGAAATCAGAGTCAAGATTAGAGTGGTGCTGGAAAAGCACAGTCAGTCAGACAGCTTCTGAGGTGCAGAAAAATCGTCAAGTCGGGCAGGAGCCTTCATCAGGAATGAGGCTGGGAGCCTCTGGGGTGGAGAGATAAATGGGAGGGGGGGGGGGGGGGAGGGGGCAGGGCTGGGGAGAAGGTCGCTACGAGTGCAATAGGTGGATTGAGGTGGGGATAAAGGTCAGAGAGGAGGGTGGAGCGGATAGGTGGGAAGGAAGATTGGCAGTAGGACATTTATTTTTCCACAAGGAGAAATTGGATAGGTAGGAATGTTTTCTTGAGAACAGAGCATATGGATACGACACCTAACTAGAGTTTATAAAATTATGAAAAGTATCAACAGAGTGGATAAGAAGGAGCTCCTATTGCAAGAAGGTTCCCTAACAAGAGAGCATAGATTTAGGGGAAAGGTAGGAAGTTTAGAGGGAATCTGGGGTTAATGTTTTCTGGGAATAATGGGATCTGGAATACAATGTTCGGTAGAGGCAGAAGGCATCATAATGTTTACAAAGTACCTGGATATACCTTGAAATGCCATCAGTTACAAAGCTCCACAGTGCAGGCTGGAAAGGGAGCCTGGGTGAGATGGCAAATTGTCAAAGAAGAGTAGCAATACAGATCAATTGGCTTCCTTTCATCCTGTAAATCTGTGTGATTTCATGATCGAACTTTAGAGTTGGTTGATGGTCAAGGGCAAGAGGTATGTGACTATAGGCTAGCCAGATGTGGATATCAAGCATGTGATGACAGACCTCAACTCTTGATTTTGAGAGCTAGGAGATACCTGAACAAGGGTGGATAAGCATGAATGAACAAATTGGGCATCATGGTGCAGGAAGCTATTCATGTGTGAGATGGGAGAAGTTTGGGTGAGATGGTGGGAATGTAGAGGCTTGTGGAGATAAGAGCCAGTACAGTTAAAGGGACAGAAGCCATTCTCTCATGGAGCATTGAGAGCTGAGAAGGTGGGCTTTCTGTGCAGTGCCAGGATTAAGGACATTTTCTCACATTTCAAGGTGAACTTGAAGTGGTAGAATGTATGGATTGTGCACATGTAGGGACCACCAACAAAGATAGAGCTAAGTATGCTATTCTCCTGAGAGAATGTGAGAATATTTGTCCAAAATTAAAATGCAGAATCTCAAAGCTAATCATCTCTAAATTGTTACCATGTGCTGATGGGCAGAGCAGCAAGGAGATCAGAGAATCAAATGCGGGGATTGAAGTGCACTGCGGGAAGAAAGGATTTTGATCCAAGGTACGCTAGCACTTGCCCTGGGGCTAGAGGGAGAGGTTAGGATAGGTTCCATTGAAACTAGGCTAAGAGGAGTCACATTTTCACGGGAAACTAGCATCAGGCAAACCTGCTGACCCAGCCAGTGACACTCACATCCCATCAGAATTTTTTTTCAAAATTTCACTCTAAATGCTATCTTTGTTTCTTTCTCCATTGATATTCCTGACCAGCTGAGATTTTCCAGTACAGAGAATAATTAACTGACCACTATTTACAATTTCTTTCTCTAACCTATCTTTTAGCTTCCCTTCTATAATACTAGTCCGATAAAATTCCCAATTAAAATTTACAAAACAACACTTCTTATCTCAAAACCAGGCAGCTGTAGGTTCTTGTCTTCTGATCTTCCTGTGTCTTCTTTTCTTCCTGTTAGGAATTTCTGTGTTACAGGTTACTGATTGAAAAGGAACTTTTAAGAGATATATTTTTTCAAGTAGTCACTTATATGCTAGGGCATGGCAGATCTCCTCTCAACTGTTCAATTTTCCCTGGTCTTATACACCAGAGCATTGGATTGTGTCATTAGCTTTTAAGATTATCAATATAATCAATTCAATCTTAGTTGGAGTTGATATGTTTTGGGTATAATTTAAACTGATTGGCCGAATTCAAATTTAGTTTTGTCTCCAAGCAACAAACTAATTGAGTGGTTCGGCCCAGTGTTACATTGTTACCATTTTTGAGTACACTTAGTGCTGTGCCTGGTAGTTCTGCTGATTTTAACTCTCTTAAAGTATACCCACATTTCCATAACACCTCCCCCCTTAAGAAAAAAATGAACCATCAAATTGAAAAGATGGCTTTTTTCTCTCTACTTGTTAAACATGTTACCCTAACATATAGATAACTTTAATATAAGTTCACCTTAACTTCTTCCCGTATACATGTGTATATGTACATAAAACATTAAATAAAGACAAATCTCATCTAAACTCTATCAGTTAAATCTATGATAATGCATCTGCGATTACATTTTCCGACTTGCAACATGCATGATTTTTAAATTAAAAATCTGTAAAGGTCTGTAAAATGTTAAAAGTCTCCAATGAAATAGTCTCATTTTCTTATCTTTAAATGTTCTAGGAATGTAAGTAGATTGTGGTCAATGTACACATTGTTCATGACATGCAGATTAAAATGATGTAAGGCCAGTACCAAACTCAATAATTCCTTTTTGATTGTGGGGTATTTTCTCTGGTGGATGTTGATTTTTTTAGAAAACCAACCGGCAATTCAATCCCATCCTCATTTCCCCGGAGGAGTACACCTCCAATTCCAATGTCATTAGCATTGATGGTGACTTTAAAAGGTTTTGAAATGTTTGGTGGAGCTAAAACTGGTTTGATAGTTAATAACAATTTCAAATGGTCGAATGCCTCCTGGCATGGTTCTGTCCACCAAAACTTTGTTTTCTTCTTCAGCAAATCGGTTAACGGTGCCACTACACTGCTGAAGTTTGGAACAAATTTCCGATAGAATCCGTTGAGTCCTAAGAATTGAAACATCTCTTTCTTTGAGGTTGGTCATGGGAATTCCTCGATAGCCTTCGTCTATGCTTCCTTCGGGTCAACCTTCCATGATCGATGTAATGTCCCAAGAACATCACCTCTGCTTTCGTGAATGCCATTTTATTTAAGCTTCTCATAGTCATTCAAAGACCTCTGCCAACCGTACCAAGTGATCTTTCCAGGACTTACTAAAGATTTCTATATTGTCCAAATAGACTGCGCAGTTTATTAACCCAGCCACAACTCTGTTCATGAGTCTTTAGAAAGTGGCAGGTGCATTCTTCATTCCAAAAGGCATCACTTTAAACTGATACCACCCATTTGGGGTTACAAACACTGAAATTTCTTTCGCCATCTCTGATAAAAGTACCTGCCAGTAACCATGCATTAAATCCAACTTGGTGATGTAACTGGCTTGTCCAACTTTGTAGACACATTCCCCCAGTCAAGGAATTAGATATAAGTCTGATTTTGTAACAGCGTTGACCTTCCAATAATCCAAGCAGAATTGTTGAGTCCTGTCTGATTTGGGAACTAATACGGGCGAACTCCACTTGCTTGGTTCGATGATGTCCTCCTCGAGCAAGGCCTCCACTTCCATCAGGACATGTCTAACTTTGAGAGGATTAAGCTGATAAGGGCATTGTTTTAACAGAGCAATATTCGCTACATCCATTTCATGCATTAGTCCTCCCCATCTGATTCTTATATATGTCCTTGTACTGTGGTAACAAATCTTTCAACTGTGTTCTATGCTCCTGAGACAGATAGCTTACTAATCTATCCCATTCCTCAAGGACTTCTTCATTTTTTAATCTATTTTGAGGCACCTCAAAATCCAAATCATCTGGATGTGATTTTTCAGTCTGAGGGGCAGTGACTAATACCTGTTTCTCCAGTTCTTTCTCTCTGGTGTAATACGGTTTCAACATGTTCACATGACATACCCGATACCTTTTTTTTCTATCTGGCATCTTTACTAGATAATTCACTTGACTCAACTTTTTCTCAATTTAATAGGGACCACTAAACCTAACTTTGAAGGGATCTCCTATCATTGCTAACAGTACTAACACATTATCCCCTTGGGAAAACCTCTGAGTCTCAGAGTTTTTATCTGCCACCTGCTTCATTCTATGCTTTGCCCTCTTCAGGTGCTGTTTAGCTAACTCACCTACTCGATTTAATCTCTCCTTTACCTCCGATGCATAATCTAATTGTGAGATCTCCGACTTTGGTCCTGTCAGTTTCTCTTTGATTAATTTCAAAGGGGAGAAAGTGAGGTCTGCAGATGCTGGAGATCAAAGTTGAAACTTTATTGCTGGAACAGCACAGCAGGTCAGGCAGCATCCAGGGAACAGGAGATTCGACGTTTCGGGCACAGGCCCTTCTTCAGTTAATTTCAAAGGGCCTCTCACTTCATAACCGAATATTAACTCAAAGTGAGTAAACTGATTAGATTAGTTTGGAGGGAGGTGTTATGAATATGTGGGTATAAGAGAGGTATTTTTTCAAGCAGTCTCTTACATGCTAGGATGTGGCAGAACTCTTCTCAACTGTTCAGTTTTCCCCAGTCTTTTCGTTGGCTTTTAAAAATGTCAATGTACTCAATTTAATCTTGATTGGGCTTTGATATGTTTTGAATATAATCTAAACTGATTGGCTGAATTCAAAATTGTTTTTGATCCCAAGCAATGAACTAATTGAGTGGTTCAACCCAGTGTTACATTGTTACCATTTTTGAGTACACTTAGTGCTGTGTCTGGTAATTCTGCTGTTTTTAACTCTCTTAAAGGTATACCCACATCTTCACAACATCTGTTTTAATTCTACAGAAAGCTGTCTGAGATTAAAGTAAATAAATGGGATTATGGATAGGGCTTTTACCCAAGAGAGCGTTGGTGATGGGTGTGAAGCTTGTGGGCAAATGAATCAGAGAAAAGGAGATTTAGAAATCTAAAGAGGAAAATCAAGGAACTAAAGCAATGCAACAATTTGTACAAATTTTACAGGGATGAACAGAAAGTTTCTTGGTAATTTTGTATCAGTGACTGAAGAACATGAAAAGAATAATGGCATAAAATAGTAAAATAACAGTTTATTTATATGAATACATGAACGATTTATAATATGATCAATGATCCAGTTGCACAAATAAAGATAATCATCTTAGATCTGTTCACCATCATGGAGATGTGGACTAGATCTTACATTCTCCCTCTCCCGGGGTTGGCAAGGAGGTGGTGAGCACATGAAGTACAGCGGGCAACCTGCCCATCCCTTACCCACCACTCTCCTGTCCCAGCTCTCACTCCACTTTTAACTTCCAGGGCTGATGCCAAACATGTCAACTGCCAGTAATTTCATTAAGTCCCTTAAATGGGTAATTACTTCTCATTTAAAGACCTGATACCACCATGCCAGGATTTAATTAGCAATGGAACAGTGGCCAGGCCCAATAAGTCAGGTTGTTCTCCATCTCTAACAGTCCTCCACTAGTTTTAACCCCTCAGTATCTCCACCCTCTAGAATTGCACCATCCCCTCCTCACCCCTACCCTGTCTCCCATCAGCCTTCCTGCTCTCTTTGCTTGGGCCTACCAAATTGGCAGCCAGGGAGCTCCAAGGCACAAATACTGCAGGGTTTGAAACTCGATGGGTCTAGCAGCATCTGTGGAGAGAGAATCAGAGTTAAAGTTTCTGGCATGCCTTTTCTTCAGAACGTCCGAATCTGAATTGGACTTGAAATATTAACTGTATCTCCCTCTCCATGCACTCTGCCAGACCTGCTGAGTTTCTCAAGCATTCTCTGTTTTTAGTGTAGCCATCTGGTTCACCTGCTTGGCTGGATCTAATGCCATCTTGACACCTCCTCCCCATCTTCACCAAATCTGGTACTAAAATGGCCACCTTGCTAGTGGCACTCCCAGCACTCTGATTGGCTGACAGGCTCCTGAGGTGGGTGTAGTGCTTGTAACATAGTCTGACAGGTGTACCACATAGACTATGAGTTCCCTGATTGGGGTGGTTAACCTGGTCAAATCAAGGAGGCCTGCCTGACAGATATAAATAGGAGTGTCAGAGGTTCTGTTCACTCTGAGAGCTGGCTCTGAGGGAGCAGGATCAGTGTCAATAATAAAGGGTGTAAATAAAGGGTCACTTGATGACAGGACGCCGGTCTCTGTGGTGTTATTTCAATGGGACTTCCTGTTACCATCGGGAGGGCTCCAGGCTGACTCTTTAACCAGAGGGGACAGGAACTATGAGGTTACCATGAATTCCACTCCTTGATTGCAAGTTAGTATATAAATACTACAGGTTACACAATGTTTTGACAGAAACGAGCAGAATTGAAAAGGAGGAGGAATGAATGTCAGAGAAAATGTTGATCAATATTGACAGAAGCAGAAGCAGAATGGGTAGGGATTATGAATAGAGACAGCATTGGTGTGAGTTGTTTCCAGCACCCTAACAGTGGTTACCTTTAGACATGCACATAGATGTGACAACTCTGTTCCTTTTCAAGAGAGGAGGTATATTTCTTTGTCTGTTAGCTCCCACACATTAAATTACCTCATGTAGTCAGGACCTGAAAGCAGCCCATTCAGTATTATTCAATGGCAACAGTTATATTCACAACATTTAATGCAACATGGTGGATCACTTATTTCCACTTTCACTTTTCTGAAAGCAGCCATTTGACAATGACAGCCTGGAAGATGTCATCACTTGTGACCTTATAGAGATTTATAAAATCAATGAGGGGCATGGATAGGGTGAATAGCCAAAGTCCTTTTCATAGGGTAGGGGCATAGGTTTAAGGTGAGAGGAGAAAGATTTAAAAAGGACCTGAGAGGAAACCTTTTTACACAAAAGCTGGAGCATAATTGGAATGAGCTGCTCGAGGAAGTGGTGGAGACTGGTACAATTACAACATTTAAAAGACATCTAGATGGGTACATGAATAGGAAGTGTATAGAGGGATATGGACCAAATGCTGGCAAATGAGACTAAGTCAAATTAGGATATCTGATTGGTATGAACGAGTTGGACTAAAGAGTCTTTTTCTGTGCTGTATGAACCTGTGACTCATGGAAGATTGTGTTTAGCTGCTGAAAACGGCAGATTCAATCATTATTCAGAGGCAATGTGGCAATTATAAATATTTTTAATACTTGCAAAATGAAGTAAAAACATATCCTCATTCAGGAATAACATATAGATTTAATTCATTTGTACTCAGAAGAAGACCATTCTTTAAAATTGTAGCTTGCTTCATTTAACTTTACCTGACAAACCAGGGCTGACAGGAAAAGATCACGATGTATTGTTTTGGCCATTTTTACATGGTACCGATGCAATTTTGTTAATGTGTTGCTGTGCACTGAAGTGATTATTTTCTTTCATGTTCCTTTTTGAAGGTTAATGAAACCAGCCAAACCTAATGGATAATACGGATGTCTCATGCTTTATGCTGGATGATTGTCCAATTATACAGAGTGCTACCTGTTCCAAGGTTGCCTAAATGTGCTAATGGCTCAAGTAACCACAGCAAACCATTAAGGTTTTAGTTTTCTCTATATTTAACCTTCCCTTGCTTCTCATACAACAGTAAAGGAAAGGATAATCAGTATCTGAACATTCACAGTCAATTCCATTAATGCGCAAATCTCATATCCAGCAGACTCCTAATGTAAATACATTTTTGGTACAGCACAAATTTCCTCATGATTTATTAAGTACCAATATAGGAAAACCCCATCAACTGCAAGTCCAATTCTCGCAACATGTTAGTCTGTTCAGAGCTAATGTGCACAATAAGATTCGCAATACTTCACTTAATCAGCATTGGCAGGGGGATTAAAATAAAGCATAATAATAACATTTACATCTAGATTGCACCCTTTGTGACATGATGCTTGTTATGCAGTTTATAATCAATTATTTTCGAGGTGTGTTAGCTATTATTGTGGAGGCAAATGTTGGGTGACTGGCTAAAATATTCATGCTCCATTCACTTGAATTAGAAATTCCATATTTCATCCATTCAAACTCAACTTGTTGTGGGATTTGTAATCCTGAGCTGTCTCACATTAAAGAGTAATACAGGTGCATAACTTGTGGTGGTGGAAAATTGGAGTCATAAATTACAGGGTTCCAATTTAATTCTAGTGGGAGGTTTTTGTCCCCTTCATTCTGATCACAGAGACATTGTTTCATCTAATTCCCCTGCTGCCAGAAAGCCTATACATTCAGTGGAACATGGTTTTCCCCTGACCCAATATTACTTTCTGGTGACTTCAACATTGAATGAAATTTGATACTAGTGCAAACCAACCTCACACACAGTGCAGTCAGTTTCCTGATGATGAATTGGATAATGATATTCTCCCTAATTGCATCATTTTACAGAGATGCATTCAGCCCCTTTAATTGCTGCTATGGTCTCATATTCCTTTCAGTCATAAATTTCTGAAAATCTAGAGAATCTATGGATGCACTGTTAAAAAAAAACCTGTGTGCACATGTGTGCACCTTTCATAGCCATAATCTGGAAATAGGGTTGGACCCAGGCCTTCTGGCGAAGAGGTATGAGCCCTGCTGCTGCTCCAAAGCATTGCTCCAATTAAGTGATTAGTGCCTCACAAGGAGATTTTGCATCAGCAGCCTATCACACTTCTGTTACACATGAAAGTTGGCAGATTGAATAAGCTGACAATTTTCCTGACTTACAATCATCTGACACTTCACTTGGCTTAGATTGGACTTGGGGATAATATGATGGACAGCAGAGGTGAGTGCAGTGGAGACAGGAGCATCAGAGGAGTGCAGTTTAAATCAGGCACTGTCTGAAATACAACAATGGGAGCTGAAATCCATTTGTGTAATGCCGCATGAATGATTTTCTTTCTCTCAGTTTCTACAGGCAAAGGCAACATTCCCTTGATATGTCCAAACATCAGAGCATTAAGAGACTCAGGCTGTTGTGACAACTCAGCATAGACATGTGTTGCCTACTGGACCAAGAGGCCTCGCATTACCAGTGGTTGTCAAAGGTTAAACTACCCTCAGCATCTTTTTCTAACGATCCTCCCAGGAAATCTGCTGGAGATGGGCGGCACGGTGGCACAGTGGTTAGCACTACTGCCTCACAGCACTAGAGACCCAGGTTCAATTCCCGCCTCAGGCGACTGACTGTGTGGAGTTTGCACGTTCTCCCCGTGTCTGCGTGGGTTTCCTCCGGGTGCTCCGGTTTCCTCCCACAGTCCAAAGATGTGCAGGTCAGGTGGATTGGCCATGCTAAATTGCCCGTAGTGTTAGGTAAGGGGTAAATGTAGGGGAATGGATGGGTTGCGCTTTGGCGGGTCGGTGTGGACTTGTTGGGCCGAAGGGCCTGTTTCCACACTGTAAGTAATCTAATCTAATCTAATCTAATCTAAAGATGTATGCAAGTATATAAGACATGTGTCTGGTTTGCCAGGGCTAACAATAATACTTGTCCAATTTGGGATGAACCTACTTAGATTGGGTGAGTGCCTGGGATTACGGCATTAAATTCTTAAAGCTACACATAGGTAATAATCCGTCACTCCAAATCAATCAGAGATATTCATCAATCACAAGAGCTTTCATTCCATCAACTATGCTCTTCATTCTTGAAAAGTTCATCTTATTGCTTTTGGCATTGAGTCCATAAGCTCTATGCTCATCTCTCAATCTATATAAGCCAGTCTGTTCCTTCCAGTGCTGGGAAAGATTGCTTCACATAGGCTCCTAACAATAGCTGGCATCACATCAAGGGAGACGTAGTTGGATCTCCACACTATTTCATAATTCTTGCAAAACCTCCTACTTTCTTCCAAACTCTAAACTGCTCTGTGCATCTTCAGATTGCCTCCTTCAATTGTTAGAGATTCAATCATTGTTGGACTTTCATTATTCTCGCAATGCATTACCCCTTCATAGCTGAAAATGTGTTGCTGGAAAAGCGCAGCAGGTCAGGCAGCATCCAGGGAACAGGAGAATCGACGTTTCGGGCATAAGCCCTTCTTCAGAATTACCCCTTCATACCCACTGCATCTCTGACAGAACGGTGGAGGTTTCTATAAAGGAGTGTAAATAGGACAGAGTTTGGACAGTTTCTAAATTTCAGCTTTTAAGTGTGTTCTGAACTCAGCCTCAGGGTATCACAAAGTCTTTCCAGGTATTAAAGCTCAGTGTCTGTATTTATTCCTGTCCCAACGTTACATGTACTAATTTCACTTTATGATGAAACTATAAAATACAATTTGTGAAAACAGAGAAAAAGAGGCCAAAATGTCATTGAATAATTGAACTATAATGATAAAGTGATTAATGCTAGCATTTAATATATATCATTTTAGTTGTTGCTGAACTTGATTCACACCCTATAAGAAATGCTAGGCTCAATCACTAATATTATATATTACAAAACACAAGTGTTTTTACAGATAACACTCTGTCCTAATAACAGAATTAGTCCAAATTACAACAAAGGTGGTATTGACGAAGTATACGAGAGAGGATTTTTTTTTGGCTTGTCCTTCATTTGGCAGCAGTTCTCCTCTTTTTATTGCCTGTTCGAGCAGATTATCTGGCTGTGAGCTTGGATAGGGTGGACATGGCAACATAAATATCTGTCACAAGTGCTCCTGCCATCTTACATGTTGGCTGAGTTTGTGACACAGACCAACTCACCAATCCTTGCCCATCAATTTCATATCTTTGTATGCAAACATACTTCATGAATAGTAGGAACAATTCTGCTTTCCGCTGACACTGTATATCTGGTGAATATCACCTTCTCGTGACTCCTAATTTAGTCTGCCTGTTTTAAATTGCGCTACTTCCTGTTGAAAATACTTGGAGCATGAGTTTATTTTTCCCTTCAATGTCCTGCCAACATTTGTGATTTTAAGAAAATGAGAAAACTTCAACTGCTGTACATCGTGCATGGTATTTGCAATAAGTTATGTTTCACTTCAGTATGTGCCAATAAAGTCAGCCTTTTTAAATTGATACACACTGTTACATTTCTGAAGTTCGATTGCATGATATTCCATATAAAGCTTGCATTTGTTTTTTGGCTTCAGTTGACTAGATGGTCATTTGCACTGCTTGGTGTGGAAGTAAGCCATAGACCAGGTACCTTCCAGGATTGATCGCGTTACTTGTTACACTGATTTCAACCAGAACAGTGGCAAGGCACTATGGATGATCTCAGTGATTTTTGGAAAGGTAGGGGGAAAAGAATGCAGCAGGGATCCAACTTTAGCTGCTCCCCAGTGATTTATTTTCAAAATGCACATGTGTGAATGCTAGGTGATGACAAGAGCAAGGCCAACTTGATGAATATCTCACTATATACTTACTGTTTAAGCTCATACATCAAAAATAGTAATTTGGGCAAGGCTGCTGCCCTTGTTGCTGTAACAGTATTATAATAGGTACATGACTGCAGTAGTATTATTGTTACTTGTGCACTGTTAAGGAAGACACATCATCAGTTAATGATCTTGGAATGATTCAGATACCCTGCATTGGCCATAGAATAAAGGAAAGCAACCTATCTATGTTCCATTGCCACACCCAGAGTTTGGGGGTGGTGTGAGAGGGACAGGGGAGGGGAGGCGGGGGAAGGTGTTGCAAATGTTGACAAAGATCAGGTTTTATTTTATCTTTAAATGTATTCTTATTTCATTCTGACAATCGTTTTGCAATGATTGACGAGTAAGGGAGAAAAGATTTTCTGGAAATTAGAACATAATAGGGGTATTTTCTTCAGGTGAACAGTGGATAGCTGACTCTCCAAGTTAAGACTCAAATGGGTCGCTCTTTGAGAATGAATTAGAGCTCTTGTGAATGTCACACTTCGTTTTAATACCTCTTCGTTCTCATAAAAGAAAAAGTAGTTTGTCATGTCTATACTCCCAGATCTTCTGAATATAGTTTCATTTCTTTACCTCTGATGGAGATGTCGTGTGAGTAGGTATTCTTAGGTCAAAGAGGTAATCTGTGTTTGAGTAAAGGATGCTTGTGGATGCTGGGGAGAAAACTTCTGACTTTATGTTGGAATAAGAGTTTCCAGGCTATTGCTGAAGTGATTTTCTTGCACATTTGTGCCATCCATTACAGACTATTTTAAATGGGCAGGCTTGTTTTATTGTCAGGTTTTTCTATCCTACTACATTGATCACAGTGGTACCACAGCCATTTAGCAGTTCAAAGAGCATCAAATGGCTAGAGGTGTCCATCACTAATGAAGTGGTCTTACCCCAGTACCCCAGAGAGCTGACAATCAATCTGATTGGACAGAAGCTCTCTAGCTTCAGCAGTGCCAGTAGCAGCAGTGGCCAGGACTGGGACTACAAGCACTCCCAGAGTTAGTGGGGGGAGCGTGCGGGGCGGGGGTGGTCCTGGGATGAGGAAGTGAGGCCTGAGGGAGGGAGGTAGAGGACATGTGAAAGTCCTGATGGGAGTACCCTGGGCCTGAAGAGGATAACCTACCAGGCATCTCCATGAATTTTTCCTGCCAGCTTCAAAATGGCAGCTCGGACAGGAAGTGGCCCAGAATTGGGCAGTAATTGACCATTCATTTGTGAAAAGGACAGAAGGCCAGCCTGAGACCTTCCGTCTAGCTTGGCACCACCCTCTTGAAATGTCCTATCTGTCTATCTTCCTTCCCACCTATTCGCTTGCCTGGCCCCAGTAAACTAGTTAAGTCAGAGCAGGCAAGAGGATGGTAGGAAGGACACACAGGATTTTAACGAACTTGTGATACATCTCCTGCAGCCCCTTCCCCCCATTAACCTCCACCCCTCAGCCCACAATACGCACACATATCCAGCTTTAAAAAAAGCTCAAAGGTATGACCACTCATGATCCTGGTTCTATAAACTGCAATAGCGCCAGATTGGGACTGCTGGCCACTGTTGGAACCACAGGCAGTTGCAATCAAGAGGAGCTTGAACTTGGAGTTAAGACTCTGGTAACATGAGGGTCAACTTGGCAGGCTGCAGTGAGAGGGTTCGCTTTGAGAAGGAGGGAGTTACATCTGAAGGCTTCCAAGGGACCTACTTGCATGGTACTGGTGCTTGCTGTGAAAGTGAGCAAGCTTCATGCATGTTATAGACCTCCCCTTGCCACTGGTGAAATACCAGCAGGGGCAGATGTGGCTCTGAAGTGGCTATTAATTTAGCAACATTTCATCTGAGAGTGGGCAGGCTGCCTTACACCATCTCCACACCTTGTAAAATTTCGGGTCAGGTGTGAGTGGATAAATGGAAAGAAGGCCAATAGTTACATTTATGCATTCACCCTCCCTCCCCAACTTCAGCTTGGGCTTATGCCATCACTGCCTGCTTGTAAACCCACTGTGCAGGGTCCTAAAATGCATTTCCCTGTGTATCTAATGATAAAACTTAACCAAAATGGTAATAACGCACTCCAACTGTGGGTTAGATTCCATGGGATAGTTCTAAGGAAGCCATAATCCCATTTGTAAAGATCACTTGCGTGCACATAGAGTCCTATCACCTTTCCAGCTTCCTTCCAACACCATGCCCAGCCTCTCAGCCCACTTCCTCCCCTCCACATTCCTAACGAATGGCTTATGCCCGAAATGTCGATTCTCCTGCTCCTTGGATGCTGCCTGACCTGCTGTGCTTTTCCAGGGTCACATTATTTGACTCTGACTGTCCAGCATCTGCAGTCCTCACCTTTTCGTCAACTGTCTCAACTTTAGTCAATGTTCTGGTCATATTTTCAGTTCAGTATAACAGTTAAGTAGAGTTGCAGTAACAAAGCCAATGATCTCATATACTTGATGGGAGAGGTCACACATAATTTGATTCCAAGTGCCTTTTTCACCAGAGGTGCCAGTCTGCCTGTGCCCAAATGGTTTTGCAACCCATTGAAGATTTAAGCATTACATTCTTGGTCTTTGCCTGTTACACTGGATCATGAGTTAACCAAACTCATTCAACTTGAAAGAGGATAAAGGAGACACACACACTGATCAACCCCACTGCCCTGTTGGCCGAACACTTCAACTCCCCCTCCCACTCTGCCAAGGACATGCGAGTCCTGGGCATCCTCCACTGCCAATTCCTAGCCACCCAATGCCTGGAGAAAGAACACCTCATTTTCCGTCTTGGGACCCTCCAGCTACACGGAATCAATGTCCTACCTGTCCATCTTCTTTTTCACCTATTGTCTCCACCCTCCCCTCAAACCTATCACCATCGCCCCCCACCTTCATCTACCTATCACATTCCCAGCTATTTTCCCCTCAGCCCCATCCCCTCCCATTTATCTCTCAGTCCCCTTGGGCCCCACCCCCACATTACCGATGAAGAGCTTATGCTCAAAACATCGACTCTCCTGCTCCTCGCATGCTGCCTGACCGGCTGTGCTCTTCCAACGCCACACTTTTTGATTCATTCAACTTCAAAACAACTTAAACTTCTCAACTTTGATGAGGGGCGCACCATCAAGCTTTCTGACCTGGGCAACTTCACCTTGAATTCATCACGACAAACCAATTGGCATCTGGGCTGTGCCAATGCTTGGCCTAAACAGAAGGACTCTACTTTTTGCCATTTACATAAATGATTTGGATGCAAGCATAAGAGGTGTAGTTTGTAAGTTTGCAGATGACACCAAAATTGGAGGTGTAGTGGACAGCAAAGAGGGTTACCTCAGATTACAACAGGATCTGGACTAGATGGGCCAATGGGCTGAGGAGTGCCAGATGGAATTTAATTCAGATAAATGCGAGGTGCTGCATTTTGGGAAAGCAAATCTTAGCAGGACTTATACACTTAATGGTAATGGGAGTGTTGCTGAACAAAGAGACCTTGGAGTGCAGGTTCATAGCTCCTTGAAAGTGGAGTCGCAGGCAGATAGGATAGTGAAAAAGACGTTTGGTATGCTTTCCTTTATCGGTCAGAGTATTGAGTACAGGAGTTGGGAGGTCATGTTGCGGCTGTACAGGACATTGGTTAGGCCACTTTTGGAATATTGCTTGCAATTTTGGTCTCCTTCCTATCGGAAAGGTGTTGTGAAACTTGAAAGGGATCAGAAAAGATTTACAAGGATGTTGCCAGGGTTGGAGAATCTGAGCTACAGGGAGAGGCTGAACAGGCTGGGGCTGTTTTCCCTGGAGGGTCGGAGGCTGAGGGGTGACCTTATAGAGGCTTACAAAATTATGAGGGGCATGGATAGGATAAATAGGCAAAGTCTTTTCACTGAGGTGGGGGAGTCCAGAACTAGAGGGCATAGGTTTAGGATGAGAGGGGAAAGATATAAAAGAGACATAAGGGGCAACTTTTTCACACAGAGGGTGGTACGTGTATGGAATGAGCTGCCAGAGGATGTGGTGGAGACTAGTACGATTGTAACATTTAAAATTTATTTGGATGGGTATATGAATAGGAAGGGTTTGGAGGGATATGGGCCGGGTGCTGGCAGGTGGGACTAGATTGAGTTGGGATATCTGGTCGGCATGGGCAAGTTCGACCGAAGGGTCTGTTTCCATGCTGTACATCTCTATGACTCTATGACTGTATAATTAAGAGTTCTGAATGGTTTGATTGTCATTATCTAAACCATTCAGATGTAAATAAATCATCATGTAACTGTACTTTTTCCTTCATCATCTATCGAATTGTAAGTAAGCATTAAATACTTAGAGAGGTTTATAAAATCATGAGAGATGTAGATAAGGTAGATAGCCAACAGCTTTCCCCCATGGTAGGGCAGTCTAAAACTAGACGGCGTAGGTTTAAGGTGAGAGGGGAGAGATCAAAAAGGTCCGGGGGGCGCAGATTTTCCACACAGATGGTGATGTGTATCTGGAACAGGCTGCCAGAGGTAGTGGTGGAGGTGAGTACAATTTTGTAATTGAAGAATCATTGGATAGGTACATGGATGGGATAGGTATGGAGGGATATAGACCAAACGCAAGCAAATGGGACTAGATTAATTGTGAAAACTGGATGGCAGGGACAAGCTGGGCTGAAGGGTCTGTTTCCTTGCTGTACACTCTATTTCAGAATCACAATTTTCATTTTTTTTTGTAAAGAACTGTCTAATTGCTCGGACATATACTGTCACCTGGATATCAAAATTACTGCATTCCTATTACATTTCAGACTCTGCTGCTTAATTTAAAATAAATTTCTAAGTAATTTAGTTAAAAGAGATATCATTAGTTTTGTAAAGTTTAAATGCCGTTTTCCTTTTCACTCAGAACTGCATGGACTCCTCTAAATCAAAATTGATCACAATCAATTAGGAAAGGCAAAATCATCACAGTTCTCCCAGTTCAGAGGCTGCTCTTTCATTATCAGGGTAGTCCACAGGAAAGAAAACAAAGCCTAGGCTGATGCAGTCTTGTTGGGCTCGTTACGTCCCTAGGTTCTGAATGATAGAAAGGTTGGTTGGACAGTTAAGTAACCCATGATTTGGGAAAATCCAACAGAGTCAGATTTGATCTCTGCTCCATGGTGAGCCAATTGAAAAAGCTGGTGAGTGGAGGAAATCCCCACCCGATTTTTCTGATTGCACCCTTGGCTGGAAACATTCATGCCTGCAGACATACGGTGCGCAAGGGCTGGGCTGTGATGAATTTGATTGCTTATTGATATTAATGTGACTCATATATTAATCAATGTATGTGAGAGTAACTGGTATCTTGTGGACCATTTCCCCAGCAGCAAGAGATGCCTCTCCGAGAACACTTCTTATAAATGTCTTCAGAACTCGTGTTCATAAAACTTGAACTAACAAACAAAAAAAAAGCATGCCATCTAAACATGCTGCTATTTTGTTATTTGTAACCTCATCATTATGGGAAAGCTCTGATTAGATTACTTACAGTGTGGAAACAGGCCGTTCGGCTCAACAAGTCCACACCGTCCCGCCAAAGCACAACCCACCCAGACCCATTCCCCTACATTTACCCTTGCACCTAACACTACGGGCAATTTAGCATGGCCAATTCACCTGACCTGCACATTTTTGGACTGTGGGAGGAAACCGGAGCACCCGGAGGAAACCCACGCAGACACAGGGAGAACGTGCAAACTCCACACAGTCAGTCGCCTGAGGCGGGAATTGAACCCGGGTCTCTGGCGCTGTGAGGCAACAGTGCTAACCACTGTGCCACTGTGCCACCGTGCCGCCCACAATATGTTTCTGAAAAATGTTTAATATGTAAAATTCAGTGTGAGAGGTAATGTTTGGAATCTACAGAATTTTAGGCAAGGTTTATCAACCTGGATGATTTATTGAGAAGAATCTGGATCCAAAGGCTAACAACATTCCCATGAAGTGGATTCATTTCCGCCTTTTGAAAATCAACAATGGATTTTGTAGAAAGCACTTTACTAACTAAGCTTCACCAGTGATCATCTAATTTATCTAGGATTATTGTACTGCTTCGCTGTTTAGTTTTCTTACAGAATAAAATGTCAAGTCCACACATGTGTGTGCAATGGCTTTTCACTGGAAGAGCTGAGCAGATCCCCGAAAATCTTGGAGCAGTTGATCTTTGGATAGAGCAAAACAAATCCTCTTTAGCAGATCAATATTCATCCCTTTTAAGCTTTACGTGAAACTGGTGGATTTGTCGAATGTAATACTGATGTACATTTAATCATTGAAAAATCTGCTGAGGCTTCTAGAGTAGTATCAGATTGTCATACAGGAAGGACTGTAATTGCTGACCGTTTCCTTAGTCACCGGCCTAATGTATGTTTGCAGTTGGTGTGTCCTTTATTCATAATTGCCTTCAAAGCTTGGCTAATGAAGCTCAAAAATCAAGGCAGGCTACTTGAACGTTTACATTTTGTCAGGTTGAGTTCAAGATGCATTTTTTAATGTTGTGACTTGCCATCCAAAACAGTTTCAATTCATCATCTCACTGTGGAAAAATATTCAGCATTGAAGTGATGCTTTTTAAGATGCAGCAGTTGATGACTGGAATCTGGCTAGGAGTCTTTAAGGTTTCATTCCACACAGCCCACTAAGTCCTCAGATATTTCACCCTGTCTAACCTGCTCATCATTTGATATCTTTCTCTTTCTGTTGGAAAATCCAACTGCATTGAAGTCCTATTTAAATAAACAACCTTTGGCAAGCTGCTCACAATAAGTCACAGCGATCTATTATGCGGTGACCATAACTATTTTTCTCCCCAAAGGAGCGACACAAATGTATGATGTTGAAAAACTTAAGGAACGTGGAGCAAATCGACAGAAGTTCTTTGAAGTTTAACTAAAGATTGAGCATGAAACATTTCTCAAAGTGGCTGTTTGCCAGCATTAAGGCATTGCTTTAGCAATGTATAGACAGGTTTGAACAGGAAGTGCAGGTTAAAAGCCCTGAGTAAATCTGTGGATTTACTTACTGCCTACTGGTTTATATGTGACTAAAGATTTCTTAAGCTATTCAGGTGTAAAGAAAACAAGTATTCCATCTAAGATGTACATCTTCAAACTGAGTAAATGCTATACTGCACTAGAAAATCATCACATCCCTCCAGGAAATAGACATCAAATAGGTTTCTATTTAAATGGGGGGTGTGCTAACAAAACCCAGTCACTGCTGAGTTTTTTCCTAACTGCAAAACATAGCCAAAGTGAAGCTGTCGTGAAGTGAAGCAATCACATAAGTTTATTCTAAGACAATGAGTATAAGATACAAAAGAGACACCAACATTACTCATGTCGACAATGAATTCCAAAATGAGTCACTCTAGTGAGTGGTAGGGAGGATGTATTAGATGTTTAGTTTTAAACTCATGAACTTGTAACTCCCTCATGGTAGGATGATACTGGCAAGGTTCCCCTTTTCCAGTTTATTCTGCAGTACTGTGCTGTCCTCTCCACTAATGGGTAATATTTCACATTCCTTCACAAATTTATTATTCATGAGGGACGGAGAAATGCATGTGAAATGTAATAGTGATAAAACCGATTTCCCGTGAAGCAGATATTTTAATAGAGCAGCAGCTCATTCAAGTAGATCGATCCAAACAGTTTCTCATGATTATTCCATGGCCATGGAGGCTGCCTTTTCTTTACTAAATTTGGGAGTCATTGGTTTGAGGCTTGAGGTTCTCCAATGGTTCCAAATGGAAGTTTGCCAAGAACAGTCAAAGTCAGTGTTTTCCTACAGGAAGTTGAAGTAGGCCGGCTGTTATAGTGAGGTTTACAATAACCAAATCTATAATAATTTAGGCAGCAATGTGCTTAGTGCATGACAAGGAGTTAACTTCAGACATTCAACTAATAACCTTTACTATTGGCTTCTAGATAAGTGAAGTGTGAGAGTATGTGCCTCTTGCAGAGAACAGGGGAAGGAATATCCTTAAATGGAACAAGATACTTATATACATATATCCAAACTTATATATGAATTGGGAGTGTAAATTGGCCATTTGGCCCCTCAAGCCTACTCCACTATTCACTATGATCATAGTTGACCTTTCCCTGCCAACCCCGATAACTACTGCCTCCCCAATTTGGACAAGAATCTGTGTGCTAGGGACTTCAAAATCCTCAATGACCTTGTCTCCACTCTTCTCCAGTGAGGAAAATTCCAAAGATGCATGATCCTCTGAGACAAAAATCAATTCTCTCCCTGTCTTAAATGGAAGGCTCCTTATTTTTAGTGTGCGTCTCTGAGTTCTCATCTCCTCCACATCCTTTCAGCATCTACCCTGTCAAACCTCTAGGAATCTTACATGTTTTGATATGTTTCACTCAGATCATCTTTTATTTCTCTTTGTAAACTCAGATGGATACAGGATCACTCCTCATTAATAATGCCCCACCCCATATCAGATAGCAATCAACTGAAAGTTCTCAAGAATGAGGGTCAAAACATAAAGTCCGTTTATACCTCCACAGATACCTCTTTTTTTAATATCAATCAAGTGAACTTTTTATGATCTCTTTTGTATCCTTTTTTTAAATAAGGAAACCAAAACTGTGTAGAGTATTCCAGATGTGGAATCTTTACAAAACATGCCTATTTTTATATTCTGTAACCCTAACAATAAACAACAACAAATATGTGGGCCAGCCCTGATTCAGCAATGATTCCTTTGATCTTCTGCATCCATGTGAACCCACAATAATATTTAATTTCTTATTTGCAGGTTGTTCCACATCTGGTGCTTCATTGTGTGCAATCTTGGAAACGTATCCACCTACGTTTCCCACTTTGTATCCACCTTTCATCTGACACAGCATTCCAGCATCTTCCATGCTTCATAACCCTTCATCTGTCAATCTTTCAACCAAACCCTTTCTTTTATGGCATCTCCATTTGCTGCTTAGAAAGGCCCTCTAAAAATATGATCAAACAGAGAGGTTTTAATTCTCCTAAGTTATTTCACTGTTTGTCTGATCCCCATCTTTACTTTTCCAATGAAATGTTTGTTTACTATGTGATAAGCTACCCTTTTGTACAGGCTGTAACAAACATTCATATCCACTTCCCAGGTAGAAATTCTAACCTTAATATCTCCACTGTGGACAATGACAGAAGTTCACTTGAATCAGGTTCTATTGTATCCAAATGATACCAGTGGAAAAGGGGGATATTTTCACGTATCTGTTCATCTGATTACCTTGACAGAGTTGGAAGAATTTTCAAGGCCAGATGAGAAGCAGCATCTGGGATCTGCAGGGTAAGTGAATCATGAAAATTGATCTCAGTGTGGTCCCACTGAATTGCAGGCTTTCACAGGGTGAGTCGCCTGTGGGTTTGGTTCGAAAATAAATGAGGTGATTCAAAAGGCAATTAAGAGCCATTTTAACCATCGGTTCCTTTTTTCCCAACAGTGCTCAACGCCTGGACCTTGCCAGGGTCATTGAGGCAAGTACACAGCAGGAAGAGATTCTTCAGTTCAACTGAGCAACTCAGTGAAAGTGAAGAGCTCCAGACATGACCAGGCATCAAGAAGCTATTTGAAGCTCTCCTCCTCTCAGGATTACTGCCAGCTCTTCGGAAGGCAATTCACCTTTAGCTTCACTTCCTGGCTACCAACCTTCACCAGGGCATGTGAGCAGTTCGGCCAGATGCACATTCTATCTTCACTAATGGGCAAGGGTAAAAGGCACAGCAAGCCACCGACAGATCCAACAGCAGGAGGACAAATGCCATCTGCAAAACCAATTGGCTTCAGCCTTAGGATGTATATATAGAGGAACAGATCCCTTGTCATGTGTAAGGGTCCCGTGGCAGGTTACAGCCTCCTGTGCAGTGGGGGAGGGAGTATTACTAGCTGAAGTCTGGCAAGGTATATGTCATGTCCAGTGAATCTAGCAGGCGTGTGCAGGCCAGGTAGAGATATCAGTCAAAAGGTCTGTATTGAGAGGTGTTCAGAGAATGAAGAATGAAGAACTAAGAATGAAAGGGAAATCAAATGAGTTCCCTAATAGGCGTTCACTCCTGGGCTCCAATATTCATGATACGATGAGTCGAAGGCGGTGGGGTAAAAGCAGAAAGTGCTGGAGAAACTCAGGAGGCCTAGCATCATCTGTGTTAAAGTCCAGTATGACCGCTTCAGAACTGAAGGGGGCTGTAAAAAGGCTAGTTTTTGACAGCTAGAATAGAGAGGAGAACAGAAGCAAGTGGTAACAATGCCCCACAGCAAAACTTAAAGGAAATGTTAATTGTAATAGAAAACAGATATAGTTGGGAAATTAGCAGCAGACATTGTGTCTACTTCGGTGAGAATGAACACATGCAAACAAGACCCAGAGACAGGGAGACATTGTTCATGGTCTGAAGTTGAAAATGTGTTGCTGGAAAAGCGCAGCAGGTCAGGCAGCATCCAAGGAGCAGGAGAATCGACGTTTTGGGCATGAGCCCTTCTTCAGGCTCATGCCTGAGACGTCGATTCTCCTGCTCCTTGGATGCTGCCTGACCTGCTGCGCTTTTCCAACAACACATTTTCAGCTCTGATCTCCAGCATCTGCAGTCCTCACTTTCTCCATGGTCTGAAGTTGTCAAATTCAAAGCTAAATCCTCAAAGCTGTAAAGTGCTGAAATGGAAAATGAGGGGTTGCTCATTTGGTTTAAACTGGGCTTCACTGGAACACAGCAGCAGAACTAGGTCAGAAGTGTTAGCATGAGCCGTCAGCTTTATCTCCCCTTTACCTCTCAATTCAGATCTTTTGACTGATATCTCTACCACTCCTTGCCTGTGGCGTCCTTACTCTGCTTTGTATGTCTGATAGCAAATCAAAATGATAAGGAGGGTCTGGTCATTAAGTTCGTTCGGGCTTCCATGTGCTTACCCTAGCCAGGTTCTCCAGTCATGCTCAGCCTCTCCAGCACAATGGGAATACCTGGGGCCTACATGTCTGCACTCAAATCCAGGAAAATTGATCTTCACGTTCTCCCAGCTCTGCGATGTGGTCTATTGTTGTGAAACCCCAACAGTTTTCCCTGAAGTGTGAGAGCAAGAAGGACCCGCTATCATTCCCTGATCTCAGTGATATATTGTTCCAGTCTCACATCCCAATGACTGACTCTTAACTGGGGTCTGAAGTAATCCAGCGAGCCACAGAATGGTTTCAAACTGCTCCAGGGAACTGACTCAAGATACATTGGCAATGGCAATCCAATGGCCACCCAATAATCATTGAGCTGACTAATATCACCCACACTCTGAGAACGAATTGAGCTGTATAAAAAAATTACAAGGAGCAGACAAGTCAGGGCTGAACCCTCTAGCTTTCCTCTTGAAAATAATGCCTAGTTCCTCACTGGGATTGCCATTGCCAATTGTAGCAAGTAATCCATCCAAATGAAAGTGAATTTATGAACAATGGTGCTTCCCTTCTGCAGGCAGCACTCAAATTAAATTTGCATCAAACCTTTCTTTTCTGCCATTTTCTGTGATGATTGTCAGGATTCTGACACTTTGTTGATGAAGTGAGGAAAAATTAAACTGAGAACCAGCTGTGTTTGCAGCATGCATGAATTAATTATGAACTACATGGACCTTACAAAGTCTGATTCTTTAATTTGTCTCTCTCTGTAAGTGTATTTTAGTTCCTTTTAGATCAAAGGAGTGGACACATTTGGTTCGACAGACGGCAACATGTCATCCGAAATGCACAGACATTATCCTGTCCTCCACAATGCAAGTTACTTGTCACTAAAGCATCAACAGGGTACTTTTCCCTGACTTTCTTCCAGTACTGTTCAGGTCCTCCAGAGGCAAGTGATTAAATTTCCTTCCTTAAAACAGAAACAAGTCCTTTAAACCTGCACATTTTTTGTGGTTCTCTCTTTTGTTTTATTTCATATTAAACTGCTTAAACAAAAGTAAGCCATGACAAATATTAGTTCTAATTGGACTCCTGCATACAGGTAGGCTACCATATGTCAGCCTTTGTGCGCGCGTGAGTGTGTGTGTGTTTCTATCTGAGGATTAAATGTGGTCACTTAATATCCCTTTCCTTTTTTTGGCGAAGGATAAGCATGATTTATTCTCTGCAAACTACGCTCACATCTGTGCCTTGGATTAGGGGTCCTGGATCACAGGCAAAAATTCCAGTTGTGACCAGTAGAGGGAGCTCTAGTATGGGGCTAAGGAGCCAACAAAGGGACCGAAAGGAGCATGCTGCTCTCTGCTGGCTCTAAAATGTAGAGCTAAGAATTAAACTAATGCTTCGAACAAAATTAAAGCAGCACAATTGGAGGTGTCAAAAACGGTGTGTCATTGATCCGGAATTGTGTCTGCCATTTTCTCCTGTGTTCTTCTAATAGTTGACAGCAGAGATCTATTGGAAACAAGCAGTTAAGCTTAAGCAGGATATCTTTTATAAATATTTTTAAAAGTTAAATCAATAAATAGACAAGAAGAGAGTGCAAATAGGTTTTTAAACTCACATACATCTGAACTAATCCACACTAATGTTTCCCTTGGAGCTCTGAATTTGAATGTTTTGTGCTGCTCTGGAATTAATGTTAGCCCAGCATCGCTGCCAAATGCAAACATTAGAAGATAGAACTTTACCCATCCTGCCATTGTTACCTCAAAGTTAAAAATCACACAGTACCAGGTTATAGTCCAACAGGTTTATTTGGAAGCACTAGCTTTTGGAGCACTACTCCTTCATCAGGTGGCTGTGGAGTATGAGATTGTAGGACACAGAATTTATAGCAAAAGTTTACAGTGGCATGTAACTGAAATTATATATTGAAAAAGACCTGGAGTGTATGTTAAGTCTCTCATCTTTTAGAATGGGCATGTTGGTTTCAGTTCTTTCACCTGTAAATTCAAGAAATTTCTTAAAGTTACATTCTCAAGTGAACTTTAACAATATGTGCCCTACGATCTTATACTCCACAACCACCTGATGAAGGAGCAGCCCTCCGAAAACTAGTGCTTCCAATTAAACCTGTTGGACTATAACCTGGTGTTGTGTGATTTTTAACTTTGTACATCGCAGTCCAACACCGGCATCTCCAAATTATTGTTACCACGGAGGAGGTTCGGTGGAAACACGGTGATTCTGCCAAAGTTATAGCTACAGAATACAAGGATCCCCAAGGACCTCACTGCCATTTCAATCTAGTTTGGGTAGTCTGGATTGCTTAGAGTGATGCATGGATTGGAAAGATCTAATCCAGGCAGCTCCCAGTCTTTGATATCTGATCTTAGAGGGCATAGAGTTACTAGCAGTGACACTCAGGGAGGTCTTGGTACAGAAACAGCAACTGAGACAGTCACTCAGGCATGTAAGTGAGGGTTACAATGTACCCTTTAATTTATTACCTGTCCCTAATCGCCCTAGAGAAGGTAGTAGTGAGCTGCCTTTTTGAACTGCTGCAGTCCATGTGCTGTGAGTTGACCCACAATGCAATTAGGGAGGGAATTCCACGATTTTGACTCAGTAAGAGTGAAGATATATTTCCAAGTAAGGATGGTGAGTGACGTGTAGGGGAGCCTGTGGTGTTCTGATGTATCTCCTGCCCTTGTTCCTCTAGAGAGTTCTGTGTTCAGAAGGTGCTAATTAAGGAGCTTTGGTGAATTTCTGCAGTGCACCTTGAAGACAGCACACACTGCTGCTACTGAATATTTGTGCTGCAAGGTATGGATGTTTGCAGTGTGTGCTCAATTCATTTAAGGACATACGGCCCTTTAATTGTTTTGGAAAGCCATATGCGGATAAAGTGACCCATTTTGTGCCACCTTTGAGACAAATTTCAAGTTGCTTAGCAGCCCCACTGTTGTGAGTGGGGTATTGGCGTCAAGCTGAAATCTTTAATTTTAATGTAAAAACAGGACATCATTCTTCTGTCACCAAACTCCACATTCAGAGAAGTAATTTTCAGAACCCATGCAGACTGTATTGGTTCCTCTTTAAAAAAAAACTGACCTTTCTGAACAGTACCAGCTTCATGTGCTTTGAATGCAGGACAAATCGATTTAGTGCGTGAGGAATCGATCAGGATTTCAACAGCCTGCGTATATAAGGAAATGGCTGTTCCCATTTTTCTATTCTGATAACAAGTGGTGCACTCCACTCGCCAGGCTGGATGTTTAGATCTTTGCTTTGTGTCTCAATGACAGACACTGGGCCATAGAATTTCCCCCTTTGTAGTTTGTGTTAACATGACTAGTTTTGGCTTCCTTTCAGCATCACCTGTGAATTGTAGTGCAGACACGACAAATTAGGTAATGTTTAACAGGTTCAGAGCTGGCTTGTTGGCAGCTTGTTCAATATGAATTGTGATCATTGGAAAGGGAAGTGAGACTAAATGAGCTAAATGTTAAAATCGGCGCAAATTCTGTTGATGTTAAGCAGAATTGCTTCATTTCCCTCTGGCCCCAGATTAATGAAGGTAGAGATGGCAGGCTGAACAAGCTCCACAACACCATCAGCAGACACTAGACTCAACAATCACCGGTTATACTGTAAGCCCCTTGAACACTTGGAATTGCAAGCCAAGGATCAACTTGTCTCAATTTGGATACTGTCACGTTCTGGTCGTAAGGCACGTGGTTAGCACTGCTGCCTCACAGCACCAGATACCCAGGTTTGATTCCAGCCTCAGGCATGGAATTTGCATATCCACCCATGTCTGCAAGGGCTTCCTCTGGGTGCTCCAGTTTCCTCATTCGGTCCAAATATGTGCAGGTTAGGCGGTAATACTAAATTGCTCCTAGTGTCCAGGGATGTGTAGGTTAGGTGGATTAACTACAGTGAAAGCGGAATTACAGGGATAGGGTCAGAGACGAGGTCTGGGTACGATGTTCCTCAGAGGGTCAGTGCAGACTCGATGGTCTCTTTCTGCACTGTAGGGACTCTATTTTTCTATCCTAAAAAAACAACTTTTGTCTATGAGATGAACTACTCAAAGAGATCTGGCAATCAAAATCACTAGAGGGCAGCAAATCTCAACATTTTCCAAGCTTACCTTAAAACACTCAAAGTAATTTGACAAACACAAAAATTGAAATTCAGAATAATAAACTTTGGAAGTTTGTGCAAAGAATCAGTGTTAGTGATGTCACAGATCTCCATCAAATATGTTTGTAATTTGTTTTGTGATATATTATATTGGAAAACCCAGTTGGATTGACATACCTGTACTTCTATTACAGAATTAGATATTAAATCCTGGATATTGGTGATTCTATTGATATATTGCAAGTATAAAAGAATAGCCTGCATTATGTAGCACATTCCCAGCCATCTCAAAATACTTTATAGGCAGTGAAGTACATTCAGTCATACTTGTAATGTAGGAAGTGCTGCCATTAAATTGCACTCAACAAACAGGAATGCGGTAATGTCCAGATAATCTGATTTGTAATGTTGATGAAGGGTTAAATACTGAGTAGGAAAATCTCACCAACTCTAAAATAGTGTAATAGAATCTCTTGCAACAGGTTGATTGGGTCTCAGTCTAATTTTACACATCTTAGAGCACAGCACATCCTCAAGGCTCTGCTGGACTCTCAGCCTTGCCTTTTGTGCATACTCTTGCAGTGGGACCTAAACTCAGAACCATGTTAATCAGAGGGAGTGTGTTACCCAACTGAGCTACAGCTAACATATTACCCTTTTTCTTGGTATTGTTGTTATATTACAGACACTGGTGTTATAATATTACAGATACTGTATTTGTATTGGAGATGTTATCTTACTAGTATTGATTTTACAGAGAGTTTGGTATTAAATTATAAATGTAAGTGTTGCTGTTATCTTACAGATATTGTTGTTATCTTGCAGATATTTATGTAGTGCTAAAGATAATTGTGTTGCTGCATCAAAGGTATCAGGGTTGCTATGTTACAGATAGCAGGTTTATGTTACGTTAAAGTTATCAAGTATTTTTATGTCACAGTATTAGTAGTGTTACCTTTTTGATATTGTTGTTGCAGTTTTATTGCAAGTATTAGTGGTATTGTTTTTGTAATAAGCAGGTATTGGTATTGACACTGTTACGTGACAGGTATATTTCAATGGCTATATATAAATAACATTGCTTGGAATATAACACTTACTGCCTTATCTCCAGCCCACATCAGGGTGGTAAAAACAATGACTGCAGATGCTGGAAACCAGATTCTGGATTAGAGTGGTGCTGGAAAAGCACAGCAATTCAGGCAGCATCCGAGGAGCAGGAAAATCGACGTTTCAGGCAAAAGCCCTTCATCAGGAATACAGGCAGAGAGCCTGAAGGGTGGAGAGATATATGAGAGGAGGGTGGGGGTGGGGAGAAAGTAGCATAGAGTACAATAGGTGAGTGGGGGTGGGGATGAAGGTGATAGGTCAGGGAGGAGGGTGGGGGAAGGTAGCAAAGAGTACAATGGGTGAATGGGGGTGGGGATGAAAGTGATAGGTCAGAGAGGAGGGTTGAGTGGATAGGTGGAAAGGAAGATAGGCAGGTAGGACAAGTCACGGGGACTGGGGTGAGGTGGGGGAAGGGGAAATGAGGAAACTGGTGAAATCCACATTGATGCCCTAGGTGTTGAAGTGTTCCGAGGCAGAAGATGAGGCGTTCTTCCTCCAGGCGTCTGGTGGTGAGGGAGCGGCGGTGAAGGAGGCCGAGGGCCTCCATGTCCTTGGCTGAGTGGGAGGGGGAGTTGAAATGTTGTTTTTGTAATAAGCAGGTATTGGTATTGACACTGTTACGTGGGCGGTGTGGTTGATTGGTGCGTGTGGCCCAGAAATGTTCCCTAAAGCGCTTTGCTAGAAGGCGTCCAGTCTCCCCAATGTAGAGGAGACCGCATGGAAGCAACGGATACAATAATGGATGCCAACATCAGTCATGTCCGTGACAAACTGTACCCCTTATTGCCAACACCAACCATCTATATCTAAATATCAAAAGCAAAACAATTTCTTCAACTGTATACATACTGTGTTCTCTATAATCTCATGATTTTTTATAATTAAACAAAAAATTCTGGAAATATTAATTTGGTTAGCAGCATCTGTGTTGAGAGAATCAAAGATAACTCTACAGGTTGTACACTGTAGCCAGGACTGCTATTTCTTTGTAAAAACCGAAGAACTGGAAATCAGAAACAAAAAAACAGAAATTGCTGGAAAAGCTCAGCAGGTCTGGCAGCATCAGTGGAGTGAAATCAGAGTTAACATTTCGGGTCCAGTACCTTTCCTTGGAACTTTGAGCTTTTCCAGCAATTTCTGCTTTTGTTTCTGACAATACTTTGAAAATACATAAGACTGATAGCAAGGTACCAAGTTCGTCAGAAGGTTCCTATTATATCAGTAATTGTAATGAGAAAAAGAAAATGCTGAATATGGTAAGTGGCTGAACATGTCTGCCTCAGGTGTACTGAAAGGCTCCAGAGATGCTCAACACAAGCTGGAGAACAGCACCTCACCTTCCACCTAGGTCCCTTACAGCATCCAGGACTCAACGTTGAGTTTCACCATTTCAGAACATGAACATCTCCTTCTTTGTCTATTACAGGTATCCCCCATTTTTCGAACTTTTGCTTTACGCAATTTTGTTTTAACGAAAGATCTACATTAGTACCTGTTTTCACAAATTGGAAGAGGAGTTTCACTTTTACAAAAAACGGCGATACTTTTTCCCATATAAATCATGCACCTTTGCTTTACACATTTTCAGCTTACGAAAGACTTCCTGGGAATGGTCTACTTTCAGATAGCAGGGCCGACCTGTACCTAAACCCACAGCCTCAGGACCTCTCACAAAACATGTGAGGAAGGGTTAATGCCAACTCCTGCTTCTTGGATGCTGCCAACCTGCTGTGCTTTTTCCAACATCACACTTTATTGACTGACTTCTACAGCACCTGCACACCTCACTATCTCCTCATCACTTTCAGCACAGCCAACCCACTTTAAACCTCTTGTAGTCCCCATTACCATCTATTGAGCTGCTCTTCTTCCCTGGCTCAGTATCAACAATCATGCCTATCCCTTTCTGTCTCTCCCTTTGGGCTTTCTCTCCACAAATTTGCCCATTCCTTTGCCCCCTCCACCTACCCTGTCAACAGCAACAAAAACATTTTTTTCTTTGCTGCTTCTACTTCTTAAGCATCATTGAATTTAAAACATTGCTTCTGTTTTCTCTTCATAGATACTTCCAGCCCTGCTCAATTTCTTCAGCAATTTCTGTTTTTGTTTTTAATATTTGGTCCACTGGCCCCCGTCTTCATGCTCTGTTATTCCCCTCTACACACACTCGCACATCCTATATAAACACACACACACACACACATATACACATACACACACACCCTACAAACACACCCTACACACACCCTACGCACACATACATACAAACACACCTTACACACACACACCCTGCATACACACACACCCTACGCACATACACCCTACACACACACACACACCCTGCATATACATACACCCTACACACACACACCCTACACACATGCACACACCCTACACACACACCCTACACACACACAAACACACCATACACACAAACACCCTGCATACACAAACACCCTATATACACACACGCACTCTCACATAAACACATCCTACACACAAACACACACCCACCCTATATAAACACACACACACTCTCACACACACACACCCTAAACACAGACATGCCTGCACCCTACACACACACAAACACACACACTCTCTCTCGCATACACACAAACCCTATACACACATATATACCCTACACACTCGCACACACACTCTCACACACACACACTCTATGCCAACCTATCTCCCTTTGCCCACACACATTGACAACAGTTGACATGGGGGAGGGGGGGGGGGGGAGAGTTGGCGATGGTAAGCTCTTTCAAATTTACCTTTTAATAGGTTCCCTTATACAGTCTATGGTTCACAGCCCCTCAGAGGTGCAACAACCCTTTAAACCTTGAATCCCCAGCCGAACTCCGTGAAAAGTGTGAAGGTGACTGACCCATGAGGTGGAACCATCCGGATTGGGAATGCGGGGTGTGGATAACTACCTACACTAGCCTAAATCCAGTGACTTGGAGGCAGTAAGGACTGCAAGTGTTGGAAGCCAGAACCAATAGATGTGAAGCTGGAAAAGAACCCCAGGCCAGACAACATCAAAGGATCTCCACAGATGCTGTCTGACCTGCTGTGCTTTTCCATCTTCACATCTACATCCTTATCCACACGGGTGAAAATTGGAAGCATCTGGAATCCTGGGATTGGCTTCCACCGACAAAGACTCTCCCCAACTCCATGAAAACATCCCGGATGTCAGCACTAGGCGAGCCCTAGAATTACCTCCTAGATTCTGGGCACAGTTGCTGCTCCTAATTTCAGACAGTAGCATTGTTTCTAAATGCAAATAAATGGTAAAAGATGTTGGTCTAGAAGCGTCCGACAGAGCAATTCGACAGCCAAATCCATTTCTCTGACTTTTTGTGCTGTGTTTCTCTAAGGAATGTCTGGTTTGCATCCCGTGGTTCATTACAGAAGGGTTTCCACTGCATGTTATTTAAAATCTGTCCAATATACCATAACAGGAGCACTGTTGATGATCACATCACTCAGAGATCTCTGTGTATTTGAAGCGTTTGAAGCACGCAGTGATTGCAAGTCTACCCCAGAGACTATAGGAAGAATAAACAAAGCTGGAATTGATAATCTGTTAGGATAATATAAGCATCTGCTGAGTGAGGAAATGAAACAGCCTGGATATTAATTGCCAGGAGATGAACCAGAGAAGAGGGTGGTGTGGGGCTGAAAGAAAGGAATCCGAGGCTCCTGGTGAGATGTGGAACTCATTTGTAATTTGCTATTAGTTGTTCAGATTTTTGATTGAGGAGAAGTTTTCAATGTACCTAACATGAAAAAGAAGTACAACGTATTCATGAGATTTGCAGACAGTGGGGTTGTTACTGTGCGTGAATTGAAAACTGTTATTGTTTTTCCCACTCTGTAGAATGGGCTCCCATGTAAATGTGATTATGAAGTGACAATAAGTAGCTTATTTCTCTGAAGTCTGGATCCAGTGGATGTTTAGGGGTCTGTTTCTGCCTCCTACACTCACTGCTGAGGTTTTATACTTTAAAGTTTACCAGTGCACAACAAAGAAATCATCTGGAGGTCAAATTTGATTTTCCTTCCTGGAAAAAAAACTAGTTAATTTAAAAATTTGATTTCCTCGATAGCTTTGTGATAAAAAGTGCAGTAGAGATAGGAGATTATGGCCTGGAATTTCTTGCAATAACAGAAGGGATAACGTAGGAACATAGGAATAGAAGTAGGCTATTCGGCCCATCAAGTTTTGTCATTCACTGGGACCATGGCCAATCGCCTATGTCCCACACTACCCTCATATCGCTTTAGAATATAGAAGAATACAGCGCAGTACAGGCCCTTTGGCCCTCGATGTTGCGCCGATCCAAGCCCACCTAACCTATACTCACCCACTATCCTCCATATACCTATCCAATGCCCGCTTAAATGCCCATAAAGAGGGAGAGTCCACCACTGCTACTGGCAGGGTATTCCATGAACTTACGAGTCGCTGAGTGAAGAACCTACCCCTAACTTCAGTCCTATATCTACCCCCCCTTAATTTAAAGCTATGCCCCCTTGTAATACCCGACTCCATACGCGGGAAAAGGTTCACACTGTCAACCCTATCTAACCCCCTAATCATCTTGTACACCTCAATCAAGTCACCCCTAAACCTTCTTTTCTCTAATGAAAACAGCCCCAAGTGTCTCAGTCTTTCCTCATACGATCTTCCTTCCATACCAGGCAACATCCTGGTAAACCTCCTCTGCACCCGTTCCAGTGCCTCCACATCCTTCCTATAGTATGGCGACCAAAACTGCACACAATATTCCAGATGCGGCCGCACCAGAGTCTTATACAACTGCATCATGACCTCAGGACTCCGGAACTCAATTCCTCTACCAATAAAAGCCAGTACGCCATATGCCTTCCTCACCGCACTATTTACCTGGGTGGCAACTTTCAGAGATCTGTGTACATGGACACCAAGATCCCTCTGCTCATCCACACTACCAAGTATCCGACCATTAGCCCAGTACCCCATCTTTTTGTTATTCTTCCCAAAGTGAATCACCTCACACTTAGCTACATTGAATTCCATTTGCCACCTTTCTGCCCAGCTCTGCAGCTTCTCTATATCCTGCTGTAACCTGCCACATCCTTCCTCACTGTCAACAACTCCTCCGACTTTCGTATCATCCGCAAACTTGCTCACCCAACCTTCTAACCCCTCTTCCAGGTCATTTATAAAAATGACAAACAGCTTTATATGTTTGTATTTAGCAATTTGTCAATATTTACATCTCGGTCCTAAGTGGCATCCTCCTCATTTTTAAATTGTGCACCTTGGTTCTAGACTCCCCAAACAGGGAAAACATCTTGCATCTGGCCATTCTATCCATTGAAGTATTTTGTTGTCTTCAATGAGATCAACCACATCATGAAAGTTTCCATTGACTGAGCACTAAGTAGCTAATAAGAGAAAGAGCTCCAGGTACCTCCCTTTATTTGGAAAAAGTGCTTCCTGATTTTTACTCCTGAATGGCGTGGCTCCATTTTTAAGATTGTGGTCATTTGAGCTGTATTCCCTTACCAAAAAACGTAATTTCATTTTAGATACCCTTTTGATTCATATTGTTATTTTAAATGTAGATAATGCTTCAAAACTCTAGAAAATATAGGTCCATCTATTCCAATCTCCCAACATAGGGCAGCGACACTATCCTAAGAATAAGTCTGGTAAATCATCATTGCATTCCCTCTTATGGCCATGATACCTTTCCTAAAAGAGGTATATTACCTCTGAAGGTAAGGAGACCAACACTGTGTTGGTGAGGTTGAACCAAGCTCTGACACAACTGAAGCACAACTTCACTTCTCCTGAACTTGAATCCTCTTGTTTTAAAGCCTATTGTTCCATTTCCTTTCCTAATAGCTTGCTCCACCTGTATGTTAGCCTGCAGAAACTTAATGACAGGCACTCTCATATACATCTCTACTTTCTAACATGTTCCCAAAGTGGATAACATTACCTTTTACCACATAATATTTCATCTGCCATGTCCTTGCTCACTCACTAAGGATGTCCAATTTTTTTTAAAAAATCATTTATGGGATGAGGGTGTGGCTGGCTAGGCCAGCATTTATTGCCCATCCCTAATTGCCCATAGAGCAGTGAAAAGTTAACCACATTGCTATGGATCTGGAATCACATATTGGCCAGACTAGGTAAGGATAGCACTTTCCTTCCCTAAAGGACATTAATGAACCAGATGTGCTTTTCCGGTAATCAACAATGGATTCATGGGCATCATTAGATTCTTAAATCCAGATCATTATTGAGTTTAATTTAGATAAATGTGAGGTGCTGCATTTTGGAAAAGCAAATCAGAGCAGGACTTATACACTTAATAGTAAGGTCCCAGGGAGTGTTGCTGAACAAACAGACCTAGGAGTGCAGGTACATAGTTCCTTGAACATAGACTCGCAGGTAGAGAGGATCGTGTAGAAGGCTATCCTTTATTGGTCACAGCATTGAGTTAGGAGGTCATGTTGAGGCTGTGCAGGACGTTGGTTAGGCCAAGTTTGGATTATGAGAAGGATCTTGTGAAACTTGAAAGGGTTCTGACAAGATTTACAAGCACATTGTCAGGGTTGGAGGATTTGATCTATAGGGAGAGACAGAATAGGCTGGGGCTGTTTTTCCTGGAGCATCGGGGGCTGAGGGGTGACCTTATCGAAGTTTATGAAATCATGAAGGGCATGGATAGGATAAATAGACAAGGTCTTTTCCCTGGGGTGGGGGAGTCCAGAACTAGAGGGCATAGATTTAGGGTGACAGGAAAAGATATAAAGGAACCTAAGGGGCAATTGTTTTCACACAGAAGGTGGTGCATGTATGAAATAAGCTGCCAGAGCAAGTGGTGGAGGCTAGTACAATTACAACATTTAAAAGGCATTTGGATGGGTATTTAAATAGAAAGGGTTTAAAGGGATATGGGCCAAATGCTGGCAAAAGAGATTAGATTAGGACATCTGATCAGCATTGACATTTTGGACCAAAAGGTCTGTTTCCATGCTGTATGTCTCTATGAGTCTATTTTCCACTATGGGATTTGAACCCCAGAATGTTACCTTGATCTCTGGATTAACAGTCCAGCATTGATACCACTGGGCCATCCTCTTGGAGCTACCATGCATCTTCCTCACAGTATACATTTCCCCTTAGCTTTGAACCCTCCATAAATTTAGAATATTAAATTTTATCTCTACCTCCAATATATAGTGAACAGCTGTGGCCCAAGTACTGATCCTCATGGTACCCTTTAGTCACAGTTTGCCAGCGTGAGAATGACCCATTGATTCCTACTCTCTGTTTTCTGTCTATTAGCCAATCATTAATCCCTGCCACTACATTATCTCCTACCCTACATGCTTTAATTTTGCCAACCAGCCTCCATGTCAAAAGCTTGCTGAAAATCCAACGACCATCATTGATCATTTCCAAGGCTCCATCTTTCCATCACAAGCAATACGCCAATGTTTCCTGGAAAGAACATTTGGAAAAGGTTCAGTGAGCATAGTGACCTATCAGGGATCTCTCTGAAGCTCTCTAATTAATGCCTTACTGTTTTGAGTAACTTGTTTTTATTTCCTGGCAAAATATCAGGCTGAGGAGTGGCTTAACTGTGGTCTGTAAAATCACAGAGAGAGTAAGTAGGTGCAATATGTTTGTTTTAGCTGAGGCAGAAAAACTGGGGTGGGTAGGGGCATAGTTAAAGTAATTGGTAGGAGGATTAAATAAGCAGACAGTAAGAAGACAGAAGAACCCATCACTGCACTGAACTTTTGGCCATTTGCAGAATCTTTGAGTTGTGAACTCAGGAACTGTTTTCCCACTTCAGGACATTGAAGAAACGCATTTCTTCAGCAGTCATTTAGAAGGTAGAATGAGTATTTTTTGCTACCTGTAAAGTCTCAGAATAAATAAGGATGCAAACATTCCTTTTTATTACCCATTTCTTGAGAACAAAGCAGGGGAAATGGTGCAATTTTGTGCGGCCATGTACCAAATGCCTTCAAAATCAATTGAATTATATCAGACTCTAATATCTCAGTTAACACTCAGTTGTCTGTTTCGACTATTTTAAATGGATATCTGTGTGTCCAAAAGAGGAGCCTTACTCCCTGTTTAAGGGCTATTCTTGAAACAGATCTGAAACTGTGCACTGGATATGCTGCAAAGGATCTGTTCAATTCTCCAATTCATCCTGAAGCTGAAAGAGCAGACGTTAGAAAGAGCACTGAGTGCTTTTCTATAATTTAACATAAATGCAAGTTCCCATTTTCTTCTGCTGTTGTATTCAATTGGCTGGGAATAACTTTGTTGGAGGCTTTCTGATACTATATAAACTCTAGTTTTTTTGACTTAAAATTCTATCAAGTGTTTATTAATAACAAAAGAAAAATAAATCAAGGGGAGGAACTCACTACATGCAATACATGATTTTTAAAATAGTAATGGAGAAAGTACTGTGATTTAGGATAATAAACCTGATGTTCTCAATCCAAGATATTCAAAGAAACCAGTGAGGAAATTGCAGGAATGTTAATTGTTAGTCTTTCAGTGTTCCTTACCATAAATATATCATACCGTTATATTGGCAATTTGTTTATGTCACATTTTTATTTAAGAAATGTGGGAGAGTGAAACCAGATAACTAGATTGAGGCCAGTCAGTTTAGTATAAGTTATGAGAAAACTATCAGAATCTGCAAATAAGGACAGAGTGACCAACTACTTGAAAAACATCAGCTGCTAAAAGATGACCATGACTTTTTAAAAGTGAGTCATCTCTAACTAATCTAGTTGATTGTTTTGAGGAAGTAGTTGCCTAAAATATCAGGACGTATATCAGGTAAAATAATGTCTATGAATGTCATTTACATGGACTTCTAGAAGGAATATGTTTTCACAAAATATATTATCAGCAAAATGAAAACTACATAGTATCTATGATTCTGTGATTTTATGAGACCACGTGGAATTGAAAATAGCCTTTTGAGACTTAAGTTGAAATGGGTTGGAAATAATAGGACAACAAATGTGGAAATAAGGGGCATATGTGCTGATTGGAAAGATGTGATAAATCATCTTCCTGAGGGATCTGTTCTTGGACCCCAATGTTTCAACATGAACATGAATGACTTGAGTGAATGAATAGAGAGTTCTTTATTTATTTATTTATTTATTTAAAACTTGCATTTAATATAGCATATTGCAACAAGGTACTTAGCAAAATATAAAATTATTTCTGACACCAAGATAGATTCATAGAGTTGTACAAAACAGAAACTGATCCTTTGGTCCCACTTGTCCATGATGAACAGATATCCTAAATTAATTTAGTATGATCTGTCAGCATTTGGCCCATATCCCTCTAGACCCTTCCTATTCATACACCCATCCAGGTGCCTTTTAAATGTTGTAATTATACCAGCCTCCATCACTTCCTCTGGCAGCTCATTCCATACATGCACCATCCTTTGCTTGAAAAAGTTACCCTTTAGGTCCCTTTTAAGTCTTTATCCTCTCAACTTAAACCTATGCCCTCTAGTTTTGGACTCCCCCACCTGCAGAAAAAGACCTTGTCTGTTTGCCCTATCCATGCCCCTCATGATTTTATAAACCTCTATAAGGTTACTCTCCTCAGCCTCCGACTTCCCAGGGAAAATAGCCCCAGTATATTCAGCTTCTCTCTATAGCTCTAACCCTCCAAAAATAGAGAAGAAAATTTTAGTTGCTTGGTCAAAGAGATTTTGATTAACAGGTTTGTAGGTGATTCAAAGATATAAAGCATCTCGAGTGGTGCAAGTGAGAGCAGAAGACTGTAGAAAAATATTGATAGATCAAGACAGTGAACAAAAAGATGGCAAATGCCGTTCAGTATGGGAAATGTATAAGGTTTGGTCTCTAAATGGTGAGAAACTAAGAACTGTGGAGGAACAAAGAAATTTGGAAATCAGGAAACAGGAATAATTGAAATCTGTGTATAGTGCAAAACACACATCAAAAAGGCAAATGAAATTTTGGATAGTATCATAAAGTGGGATGCGATACAAAGGTGAGTTGTGCTTAATTCCTACAGAACCTTTATCTGATTCAATCCGTAGGTCTGCATTTAAGTTTTCAAGCAGGAGGCTAGAAGAACACCGCAAGCCAGGCAGCATCAGGAGGTGGAGAAGTCAACGTTTCGGGTGTAACCCTTCTTCAGGACTGGGAGGGAGTGTAAGGGGAGCTGCAGGTAAAGAGGTGGAGTGGGGAGGGTTTAGTGTGGGGGCGGAGCAAGGTGATGAAGTAGACATAGGTGAACACAGGTAGAGGGTACGACCTAGTTGGTAAATGGGAGGAATGAGTCCGGTCGGTGGCTGGAAAGAAAGGTCAGTCAGAGGAATGGAAGGGAGGGAAAGGGGCTGAGAAGGCAGTCAGGGAATGGGAAGGGAGGTTATTTGAAACTGGAGAACTCAGTGTTGAGTCCTCTGGGCTATAGGTTGCCCAGGAAAATGATGATGTGTTGTTCTTCCAATTTGTGGTCTGATTCATTGTGGCAATGGAGGAGGCCAAGGATCGTCTTACACACACCCCCAGTCCTGAGGAAGGGTTACTCCCGAAACATTGACTTCTCCACCTCCTGATGCTGCCTGGCTTGCTGTGTTCTTCCAGCCTCCTGCTTGAAAAGTTAATTGGCTGAGATGCTTGGTGAAACATGCCCTGAGTTGATATTGGTCTCCCCAATGTAGAGAAGACCACATCGCCAGCACCAGATACAGTAAACTAGGTTGGAGGAGTAGCAGATGAACCTCTGTCTCACCAGGAAGGACTGTTCAGGGCCCTGAATGGAGGTGAGGGGGGTAGTGTGCTGGTAGGTTTTGCATAATTTCCGGTTACAGGGGATGGTACCTGGGGGTTTGGGAGCTTGGTGGGGAGAGTGGTGCGAACCAAAGACTGGTGAAGGGAATGGTCCTTGCGGAAGGCAGAGAGAGGTGGGGAGCAGAAGATGTTCTTGGTGGTGGGGTCTATTTGGAGTTGGCGGAAGTATATAATGACTTAGGTTTTACCAGTGAACTTCAGGAAGAATATCTTGGCCTTAGAGAGGATGCAATGCAAATTTTTCACAAGGTGCCAGATCAAGAGTTTGGGATCTAGGGTGTTGGTAGGGTTAACAATTGTGTATTACAGGAATATAATATACCCTTTTCTTTGCAAATTATCTTTCAGGCTGGTTTTCCTGAGAGCATATCAACTGTTTTAGTGACCTGTAGCAGGGTTTTTGGCTCTTAGATAAAGAGCTAGGTGTTAGCTGTGTTGCTTTGTTACCTCCATCTACAGAAGATGCAGAATATTATGGATTATGGTGCCATTCCAGAAATTAGGCATGAAACTTCAGTGCCATGTAGAGGGATTGTTGGTGGTACGGTCTTCTTGATGAGTGGTAAAACTGATTAGATCTGTTTGATGTGAAGGAAATGAATAAGGAAACAAAAAACATTATTTTTGAAAACCATTCAAGAAGTTGTCCTTTAACCAAGAAATTATCAGGTCATCATTGCATTCTTTTTGTCTGACCCTCCTAATGCATAAATTAGTTTCTGCTTTTCTAGTAAGTACATTTTGACAGTACTTCATTACATGTAAAACACATTGTGACAGCCTGACATTGTGAAAGATGCTATACAAATGTAAATAATTTCTTTGATGTCTGTTTAGTTAAAAGATGTCTTTTATTTTCCTATATTTCCTGTGTTTCTGCCTGCCATTTTGAGGCTTAAAGAGGTTGCATGGGGTCAAAATTACTTGAGATACGAATGCCAATGTCTAGGCCTAATTTTTTGCTTGGATGACAAGATGGCTTTAAATTACTCTGGAAATCTTAAAAACTACACGCCTCGCATTTCCTTATAAAAGGCTAACCTACATATCCTAGGATAGAAAAACATATAGAGAGTGTGCAAAAATGAACCAAATGTTCTACCAGTTTTACTTCTGCACTAACTCCATTGTCCCCTCCATTGCTTCAATATTGTCAGAATGCTTTTCTAATATCCACATTTCGTTGAGCTGCAATTTCTCTGTAACCTCATGGAATGACTTGCAGAACTTTCCGTTCTTCTAACTCTGCGCCCTTCCACCTCCCACCCAATCCTCTTTATTCCACCATTAGCTGTCATGCCCCAAAACTCTGGAATTTTTCCTCTAAAGTCCACACCTCTGTTAAGATTGCTTCATTTAGGCATACTGCATAACATGCTGTAAAAAGGTGTCCCTAACTGATAAGAAAAGTTTCTCACCTCACACTCATCGATTTTCCAGCTGTTTGGATACAGGCTACATAGCTCTCAAAGCTCTGCTTCAAGAAAGCTTGAAAAGCATGATATGATGGCCTTCAACATCAATTATACAAATGTGGGAGCTTCTAGCTAGCAACAGAGGGAAATAGTAAAGCTCCTAGTTACCATCACAATAACCAAAGTCCATAGTTGTTAGGAAATGGACAACAAGCCCAAAAATAGCAACCCTCAATGGTAATTATGATAGGGACTTGACACTTCAGAATTCAGCAAACAGATGCACTATTAAAAGGCACTCTGTCTAAAATGGACTATGCTGCATATCAATTAATTTTTTTCATAGATGGTAATACTCCACTCTATTTAAGCATGACATTTGGGCAGCATGGTGGCTAGGTGGTTAACACTGCTGATTCACAGTGCCAGGGACCTGGGTTCAATTCCAGCCTTGGCTGACTGCCTGTGAGGAGTGTGTGTGTTCTCCCTGTGTCTGTGTGGGTTTCCTCCTACGGTCCAAAATTGCGCAGGTTAGGTGAATTGGCCATGCTAAATTGGATGTGTAGGCTAGGTGCATTGGTCTGGGTGGGATGCTGTTTGGAGAGTTAGTGTGGACTTCTTGCGCTAAATGACCTGTTTCCATTTCTCCAGCACCTCACCCTATTTGCGATTTTAGTTTGCTTTATAATTGTTTTCTAATAGTTTTTTTTTGTTCTTTAAATGAATATGGTCTTCTTAAAATATATGTATACATATAAATTATTCTATTTGCAATTTACATATATTTTATTTGTTAAGTTAACCAGTAAAATTCTTAAAAGGAAAACCTCCATTGAAAATTAAAATATAAAGATGTAAACACCTGAGGGTATTGAAGTCAATACTTGCCTTTCCTGATATTCAGAAAGCAAAATCTGCTCTTATTTGTATTGATTTTTTATGTTTTGTCCCTAGACAGGACAAAACTGATTTGATTGTTTCCTCAGGCAATTTATCTGAATCTGTGTGTGTGGAAATAGGCCAGCATATTTGATTTGTTAATTAATCTGATGCTAGCAAGGCTTCTACCTATTGTGACAGTTGTGCTCTGTCATCAAGCTGGGAGTCAGACTCTCTGAGAGTGCTTCAAGTCTTGAAGTCTGATATGATTGGCACTTCCATAGGTATCCAGATATAGATCAGGCTGAGAAAAAGTTTCACAAGCAATTATCTTCGTTCAACTTTTTATCATCACTTTCCAGCAATGAACTGAAATACTCTAGTGCTTAGTGTTCTGACATAGCTTATAATTTCAGTTCACGGGGTTGATTCTAAGTGACTCTGCTCATGTGAAAACAACTGTAGTAAGCTGGGAAATTGTACCAAAACCTTTATTGCCACTTTTACAAAGGGGCATTGGCCACTGCATCTTGAGCAGAGCAACCATTTGTTTTAAGGGTGAGATCATTCATAATATTCATGTTACTGTCTACAGATAAATAAATAATAAATAAAATCTCATTGCAACTGCAAAGTAAGAAAAGGCGAATTCTATGACACTGACACTGACCAACCTAATCTGAGCTCTTAAAAGGAACTGCTAGAGGGCATGCAAAACAGCCAAAGATATTTTTAATTATTTTTATTTTTGTAGGATCAGGAGGAGTAGAGATGTCTTTCTGTTTTCAAAAACAATTCCTCAAGCCTTCCTGGCAATCAGTGCAATTCTTAATTTTCCAAAAATAAAACTCATTCTACTTTGAAACCTTTCTCATACATGTCGAATGCTGGATTTTCATTTTGTGATAGTCCAGCCAAAGCTCAGATAATTTCAGGTCCTTAACTTTAGGAGGCCTTTGCATCCCTTATAAGATATTGGCTGCAAATCTAAATGTGTGATTTGGGCCAGAAGCAATCTCAGTGCTCAATTGATGATGTTGATCCTAACTAGAAGGTGGAAGCTGCCTGCAGGGCCTCAGCAGCAAAGGTAAACGGCAGACTTTGCTGGGGCTTGCTATTCCATGTAGAAGAGAAAAGGCAGCAGCTTGGAAGGCCAGCAGCCTCAGTGCTCATGGGTATGGCCACACTGCACATGATCTGGTGAAAGATCACCCATGTTTTGACATTTTTCCTGAAGAAGGGCTTATGCCCGAAATGTCCTGTTCCTTGGATGCTGCCTGACCTGATGCGCTTTTCCAGCAACACATTTTCAGCTCTGATCTCCAGCATCTGCAGTCCTCACTTTCTCCTCTGTGTAAGGAAAGACAATTTTAACAACTGCCCACATTAAACCCAATAGACGTGAGTCCATATGCACCAGGAATTTTTGGCATGCAGATTTTGATAGAAACTTCATAATTTGTTCATTGGAGATAAGCAACTTCCTGACTCCAACTCTCCGCCCACCCACACTTAGAAAGTACGTTCCAAAGGGCATGGGATCCAAAAACACATTGTGGAAACATTGCAGTAACACCCAATCGCTCCCTCAAAGTACTTCGAAAATTCAGACCAAAGACATGAAAGAGTATCAGAGTATCAAACGTTCTGACAAGACCTATGAAAGAGACAGAAAGAAAAAGCAAAACAGACAGAAAGAAATGGAAGTAAAAATTCACATCCAGGAACCAAGCAGAAAACATTGAATTCAGCAGTGATGGAGCCAATTTCCCCCGCCTTGAGGTGAAGAAGGTGGCAAAAAAGCAAACAACTGAGTAGATTAGTCCTGGAGAAATGTTTAGTCTTTTCTCACCACCACAACAATGAAGTTCTATGTGAGAAAGTTCATGCATGATCTTCTCAAAAGTGTTATCACACACAACTTCCCCACCACCATATCACCATGACTGTCTTTATTTTAAACTATGAACCACCACCAATAATCAAAACCTGGTGCAAATTAAGGCCCATAATGGGTCAATTAATGATTCATGAAGGGGCTTTGTTCAGCAGAACAGATGAGAAAAAGTATGAATTAACAGCAACAAGAAGCAGGCAGTCTTTTTCTATCTATCTGTCTCTCTCAACTTCAAAGTTAATGCTTAATGAAAGTACAATTTAGGACGACAACTATTCGCTAAGAACCCAAAATAAAAGCAAAATACTGTAAATGCTGGCAATCTGAAATAAAAAAAACAGCAAGTGTTGGAGAAACTGAGCATCAGTGGAAAATCAAAGTTTTGGGTCCAATGAATCTAAATGTTGTAGCTCTGTCATTTTCTCCAGTCAATGTTTCTGAGGCTGATCCAGATGAGCCTGATCAGCTTCATGGGTAAGTTGGTCCAAATTGTCCTGTAAACCAGCAATCTTTCTCTGAATAAATAATACAGAACTGCTGCCTATCTTGCACTTTCAGCTCTTCTTTCCTCAGAGATTGTAGCTCAACAAATTCAGAAGAAAGTGAAATGTTCCATTCCTTTTTCATGTTCAACTCTCAAGTATTTTGTGAATGATCTGTTGCAAGTTCCTGTTGTGTCTCTGCTATCTGACTGATTGCATGGATTGTGGTCTGTGAGGTCACTGCATGTCAGAGACCTGACATTGTGGGTCGAGCAACGTCTATGAGGTTGAACATGTGTAATGTCCAGCCTTATTGATTGTTCTTGTTCAATAACAGCCATGATCCTGCGAGGTGAACTGCTATATGTTGAAGTTTCTATTTTTATAGGTTTCATCAAGGGCTTCTCATGTCTGTGAGTGCATCTTTGTTTTAGTACTCACAGAGGCAATACATTAGCACTTGCTCCGGTGTCAATCTTAACAAGTTAGATATAATCATCAGTTTTCTGAAAGCAGATCATTTGTTTTTTTTTGCACTAATTTTGAATGGTGAAATGACAATTTTTCCCACAGCATTGACAGTGTGAAAAATGTCTTTACCACCTGTGGTCTCATTGTATGCATTGTCAGCTTTTGCTTTATTTATCTTATCCTGCATACGCCTCTGGTGGGATAGCAGAGGGTATTTATTGTAATTTGAACTTACTCCTTATGCACAGTTTCTTTGGGTTAGTGCACTGCTATTTGTAGCTGCACCAGCCTCTGCTCCAATGTACTGCCTCTGCCTTCCATTGCCTTGTAAGATTAATCAAAAGCTGGACATTTCTTTGATGCAGAAGGCCGCATCTGCTAAATGTCTTGCTAAGTTTGGGTGGTCTAATAATTGTGTTAACCATCAGGTTTGAACTTAGGAACTGTAAGCTTCATCAACCTGCAAGGATCACTTTGTCCTTATGTCCATCCTTCAATAACTGTTCAATGTTATAAATTATCTGTTTATGTAGCAAATCTTTCTGGAACATTTCCAGACGTGGAAACAATCACCCAAGTTAATAATTTCATTTGGTTGCTCCCCAACAGAAAATTCACATAATGAAACCTCTTATGGACTCTGTAGGCTTGTGTCTAAATCATATGAAATCTAGAAATCAGAGGGTTAGAGCTAATGTTTTGAGTCAGGTATGGCTGTTTTCCATAATGGAACAGGAGTCATATCAGACTTGAAACTTAACTCTGGTTCTGTCTTCACACCTGCTGGGTTTCTCCAGCCTTTTCTGGATTTGTTTCCGATAACCTACATCTGCAGTAGTTTGCTTTTATCTAATAAAGAGGATTAATCTGACTCTGAATTGGTCTTCTAATGTAGCCCATATCCTTTGGATCTCTGGTTGTAAGTTCTGACTTATTATTCTGGTATACACCTTCATTCCCATTGCTTGCAAATCTCATTGGCTTGGGTTTCTTTAATGGATGCATCTGAACCTAGAAACTCTGAATACTTAAACATTTCACATTCTCTTTGGAGGTCTTTTGTATCCCAATTTAAACTAGGGAACTTTGAGGGCATTCTGACATTATGACTTTGACCTTCCTTTGCATACTATTGATCTGGCACATACTGCAATGATTGCTCTTCCTTCAGTAAGTTAAACCCTTCTCTCAATAGACCATAGGTCAGCTTTCTAGCAAGCTCTGTTTTTAACATTGTCTGAAGCTGTACCAAATAGTAACATTGAGAGTTGTCATATGCACTTTGGATAATTTAAGATAATTGACCATGTGTTTAACTTGCTTGCTGACTGTTCAAGTATGACCAGCCTCATTAGCATGGTTTTCCATCATTTTTCACCATGCCGGATAATGGTCTGATAATAAATCAATCATCAAGGACTGATTAGCTCCAATGTTGCCTTTATTTAAAACTTTTTTAGAAAACTATAAGTTATGAAGAAGACATTACAACAGAGCAACTGATTTGTGTGTATGCAACTTGCAGACCCACAGAAGGCCATATGGAAACCAGAATCACAACATTTTACACTCACAACACATGGAGTCCTAAAACGTGAACTTTCTTGAAGACAAGGACACTTGCAGCATAGAACTACATCAATTCATTACCTGCAAATGTAAGACTAATATGTTTGTGGATAACACCAAAATCGGTGGTATAATGAACAGTGAAGAAGGTTATCTAAGACTACAAACAGATCTTGATCAATTGAGTCAATGGACTGAAGAGTGGCACATGAAGTTTAATTTGGATAAATGCAAGGCCTTAAATTTTAGTAAAACAAACCAGCGTATGACTTATACAATTAAATGTACTCATTGGATAGTGTTGTAGAACAGAGAGACGTGGGGATTCAAGTACATAATTCTTCGAAGTTTGTGTCACACATAGACAGGGTGGTTAAGAATGTGCTTATCAAGCTTGTCTTCATTGCTCAGACCTTTGAGTATAGGAGTTGGGGCATCATGTTGAGATTGTACAGGACATTGGTGAGACTTCTTGTGGAGTACCGTGTGCAGTTGTGGTCACCCTGTTATAGGCATTATATTGTATATTATGAAACTGGAGAGGACTCAGAAAAGATTTACCAGGATGTTCAGAGGAATGGATGGTTTGAGTTATAAGGAGAGGCTGGATAGGCTGGGACTTTTTCACTGGAGCGTGGGAAGTTAAGGAGTGATCTTATAGAGATTTTTAAAATCATGAGAGGTACAGGTAAGGTAAATAGCAGATGTCTTTTCTCTGTTGTGGGGTATTTCTAGACTAGGGGAATATACTTAAGGTGAGAGGAGAAAAATTTAAAAACACATGAGCATTTTATTTTACACAGAGAGTGGTTTGTATGTGGAATGAACTTCCAGAGAAAATGGTGGATGTGGGTACAGTTGCAACATTTAAAAGACATTTGGATAAGTACATGAATAAGAAAGGTTTGGAGGGATATAGGCCAAGTGCAGGCAGGTGAGAATTGTTTAGTTTGGGATTATGGTTGGCATGGATTGGTTGGAGCAAAGGATCTGTTTCCATACTGAATGACAATGACTCTAACTGCTGTGCAGCAAAATATACCCTTCATTATACAAAGGTAAGAATTTGATTCAAATGAGCAAAACCATTGAAGATCGATAAGCAAAGTTAAACAAAAATAAATAACCATTATATAAGCACATAATAGTTTTCTTTCTGTAGTTAATTGAATGAAACACTGTTCGTTTTATGTTTCATCTATAACCCAACTGTATCCTTGATGGTGCAATTGAAGCTGCACAGTCTGGTTTTATATATATTGTCATGGACAGTCTTGTAACCTTATTTGGTTGTTCATTCAGGCCATAGAGTGTTTGATGATGTGGTCTAAACCATTGTTGGTACTAATGGGAGCTTTATAAAATATTGCTTTGTTATATCACAGTAAATAAATTCACTTGCTCTGTAAGTTATCAAAAATATATTTTGTTGAGTACTTAAGTTCAATTTGACAGGTGCCTTCTGATTGTACTAAGCCTAATATTTTTCACTTCTCAACTCGATTTCCAATTATGTTTTCTTTTCAATGGTTCTGATGCAAGTTCTTTATTAGGAAGACAATATTTTGGTGTTGGTATTGCGTCAAATATATTCTGACCATTAATGCAGAGTTGACCCATTGTTATTTGCTGTCACATTGTAATTGATTGTCATCCAAAGGTGTCATTCATTTAAACTCGTCTTTGTTTTAAGGAAGAGCTAGTCCTCAAAAGGCATTATATATTCTGCAGATCTACAAGTAACATTCAGTTATAGTGTATTTTTAATGAAGGAAAAATGTCCCTGGTTGGTCAGAAGAGTAATTAGACAGGATTAAAACTAAACCAATGAAGGAGATATGAGGAGGAGAAATCATAAGCTTGGTGAGAGAGATAGTTGGATATTATCAAGCCTTTTAAAGGTGGATTGAAAGGTGGAGAGGGCAGGGAGATTGATCTGTCACTGTGGTGTGGACTTTGCCTCCAGCAGGGTGTTTGTATTTGATGTGGTAATTTACTCTTATAACTTATGAACTAGATGTGGATAATGAGGCACTGAAACATTCAACAGATGTTTAGTACAGCTCCTGTTATACATATACTACAGTCACAAGCAATTTGTTGTCTGGGCTAATATTAAGATATAGAATCACAAACAGTAGCATGTTTTTATAAGCATGTCATGCTCAAAGGGGCCCTCTTTTTTTGTTCATTAATGAAATATGGGTATCTCTGGCTCAACCAGCATTTATTGCCCATTCCTATTTGCCCACAAAGGGGCAAACGTTGCCTACATTGCTGTTAGTCTGGAGTCACATGGAAGCCAGACCAGACAAGAATGATAAATTTCCAACATTAAAGAGCATTAGTGAACCAGGTGGATTTTTCCTGACAATTGACAATGGCTTCATGGTCATCATTAAAACCTCAAATCCAGATTGTTTATTGACTCACCATCTGCTATGGCAGAATTTATTCCTGATGAAGGGCTTTTGCCCGAAACATCGATTTTCCTGCTCCTCGGATGCTGCCTGAACTGCTGTGCTTTTCCAGCACCACTCTAATCCAGAATTTAAACCCAGGTCCCCAGATCATTAGCTGAGTTTCTGGATTAATAGGGAAATAATACCACTAAGCATTGCCTGCCCTCTAGTCAAGATGGTGTCTGAGATCTTTATAGCTTCAGATCATGTGATTTGATGAAGTGATGACACCACCAGCTTACCTCTTAAGAGGTATACTGCCCAGTAGCTGTGAGACAGCTGTAAGGTACATCAGAGGCGAAGAAAAAGACCTACCTGCATATTATACTATGACAGAAATACAGGATGCAAAGGAAGTCAGAATCAGATGAATGCAGATCTTTCAGAGTTTTGCAGGGCCCTAGTTAGTACTAGAGTTAGTACTATTAAGATATTTAAACTATGAGACTATGAAGATATTTAAACATGGGGGTGTGCATTATAGATTTGAGGTGTAATTTCTTGTTCTTATCTTCTATCATTTATCCCAGGACAATATGGAGTTTTGGATTCTTTTAATATTCTTTCACAGGGTGTGGCCATCACTGACTGGACCAGCATTCACAATCGTTCATCCATAATTGTCCTTTAGATGGAGGTGCTGAGTTGCTTTCTTGAATGTCAGCAGTCCATGTGGTGTAGGTACACCCACATTAGGAAAGGAGTTCCATGATGTTGAACCACAGAAAGTGAAGAAACACTGATATAGTACCAATTCAGGATGGTGTTTATTTGGAAGGGAACCTGTGGGTGGCTGTCTTCCAAAGCAACTGCAGTCCTTCAGGGTGGTAGAGTTCAAGGACCCCAAAGGTGGTATTGAAGGAACTGTGATTTTTTTTTTGTAGTGTATCTTGTAGATAGCACACACGGTTGATGTTGTGCTTTTGTGGTGCAAGGAGTAAATATGAAGCTAGTGATGGAAGTCCCAATCAAGTAGACTGGATGGTGTTGGATCTGTTGAGTATGGTTGGTGCTGCACTCATCCTGGCTATTGGAGAATATTGCTGAAAATGTGTTGCTGGAAAAGCGCAGCAGGTCAGGCAGCATCCAAGGAACAGGAGAATCGACGTTTCAGGCATAAGCCCTTCTTCAGGAATGAGGAAAGTGTGTCCAGCAGGCTAAGATAAAAGGTAGAGAGGAGGGACTTGGGGGAGGGGCATTGGAAATGCGATAGATGGAGGGAGGTCAAGGTGAGGGTGATAGACCGGAGTGGGGTGGGGGCGGAGAGGTCAGGAAGAAGATTGCAGGTTAGGAATGCGGTGCTGAGTTCGAGGGATTTGACCGAGACAAGGTGGGGGGAGGGGAAATGAGGAAACTAGAGAAATCTGAGTTCATCCCTTGTGGTTGGAGGGTTCCCAGGCAGAAGATGAGGCGCTCTTCCTCCAACCGTCGTGTTGCCATGGTATTGGAGAATATTCCATCACATTCCTGACTTGTGTCTCGTAGATGGCGAACACGCTTTGGAGAATCAGGAGGCAAGTTACTCACCACAGAATTCCAAGTAATTATGCAGCTGCTCCATTTCAGGTGCTGCTCAATGATAATTCCATCGATGTTGATAGATAGCATTCAGTGATAGTTGCGCCAAGAAATGTCATGGGAAGATAGTTAGAGTCTCTCTTATTGTAGATGCTATTTCCTTATCATTTGAAACTAGCGTTCCAATAAGTTAACTTAAATCATCACACAGGCTTAGAGATTGATCGTTTTTGATGGAATTTTCTCATTCTCTGATGAAACTGCCCACTTCAATAACATTACCTTGTAAATTGTACGCAATTGTATACTTCTTAGAGAAAAGGGGATTGCCATTTTAAGCATTCAATTAGATATCAAGGTATGATTTCATAAATGTATGACAGCAATTTTAAAATCATTAGCACAGGTGGTACTGTGGTGCAGTGGTTAGCACTGCTGCCTCACAGCACCAGAGACCTGGGTTCAATTCCTGCCTCAGGCGACTGACTGTGTGGAGTTTGCACATTCTCCCCGTGTCTGCGTGGGTTTCCTCCGGGTGCTCTGGTTTCCTCCCACAGTCCAAAGATGTGCAGGTTAGATGAATTGGCTATGGGAAATTGCCTGTCGTGTTAGGTGTAGGGGAATGTGTCTGGGTGGGTTGTCCTTCAGTGGACAAGTAATCTAATTTAGAAAAAGTGGACAAGCCATTCAAATTTGAACAATTGAAAGAGGGAGTGAGCTTCTAATGGGGAAGAGCAGTTGTTGTAAGTTTCAGAAGCGGCCAATAGTTTTGAGCCATTAACTGGAGTAATTTTGTTGACAGTAAATCAAAATCACAACCTAATTTGTAATCTATCTTGACTGTACTGATTTATACTGTTTAGGTTATAAATCACGGTAATACGTAGTAGAGAATAGCCATAATCTCCAATATTCATACTGTGACATATATAGAAGTCTGCAGTCCTTCAATAGCTGTCTCTACGAGCTTGTCCTCAGAAAGGAAAAGTGTTTTCCCGCAGGATAACAAAACTGTCCCCAAAGACTTCACATATACCATAAATAGACAAAATTATTGCATAATTATCACAATATGGACTGAAATTGTTTGAAGGGCTTAAGGTAGCAATTTCTCTTGTCAATGTGTCTAAAGATATAGCATAAATGCAGTTGCAGAGATTTCCTGGGTTTCCTATCTGTAGTGCAACCATGCTTTTAGAACATATGTCTGATTTAGCTCAGATAACTAACAGAAAAAAACCCATTAGCAACACATTTATAATTTGCCTGCACTTTGCAACCACAGCTGTCTTGAATTCAGTGTTGAGACTATATGCTCAAGCATTAATGTCACATTGGAATCAGTTAGTTTTTGTGCTCTCCACTGAATTTGAGTTCTTCTCGGTGCAACATTTAGCAACAATGAGGGTGCTTGTTAGCCTGTGTTGTATGGTTGATAATTTTGAAAATATCAATGTTCACTCATTATTCTTTGAAACTGACAACAACCTCAGGTATCTGTATTGGACAGTTAAAAGCAGAAATCCAGACGTCATTGTCAGTGATTGTCCCTCCCCTAACAGAATGCATATATGAAGAATGCTGATGGAAACCAGTTAAGAATCACTGAATTGACATTAACTTCAATGTCAAATTCCTCCATTTCATTATTTTAAAAATGTAGATTTTTAAAATATTAAACATTGTTAATTATATTTCAACTCATATTTTAATCTCATTTGTATGCTATTTTCTTTTCCTTCCTTCAAGTAACAAAAAGTAAGTGAAAAAACTTCCTGGTATTACTTCCTGGTTTGTTGCCTGTGAAAAGTTTCAAACGTGATTGGCTGTTTAGCTCTGTTGACATCAAATGGGAATTTAACATACATTGTTTACAATTGCATCACAAATAGCTTAGAAATGAATATGGTTCACCCTATATATCTGGCCAATTACTGCCCCATCAATCTACTCTCGATCATCAGTAAAGTGATGGACGGTGTCATCAACAGTGTTATCAAACAGTACCTGCTCAGCAATAACCTCCTCAGTGAGGTCCAGTTTGGGTTCTGCCAGGGCCACTCAACTCCTGACCTCATTACAGCCTTGGTTCAAACATCGACAAAAGAGCTGAATTCCAGAGGTGAGGTGAGAGTGACAGCCCTTGAAATCAAGGCTGCATTTATCCAAATGTGGCATCAAGGAGCCCTAACAAAACTGGACTCAATGGGAATTAATGGGAAAATACTCTGCTGTTTGGAGTCAAACCTGGCACATAGGAAGATGGTTGTGGTTGTTGGAGATCAGTCATCTCAGCTCCAGGACATCTCTGCAGGAGCTCCTCAGGATCATGTCCTAGGCCTAACCATCTTCACCTGCTTCATCAATGACTTTCCTTGCATCATAAGGTCAGAACATTTGCTGATGATTTCACAATGTTCAGCACTAATTGCAACATCTCCGCTACTGAAGTAGTCCATGTTCAAATGCAGGGTAAAAACAATGACTGCAGATGCTGGAAACCAGAGTCTAGATTAGAGTGGTGTTGGAAAAGCACAGCTGTTCAGGCAGCATCCAAGGAGCAGTAAAATCGACGTTTCGGGCAAAAACCCTTCATCAGGAATACAGGCAGAGACCCTGAAGAATGGAGAGATGCATGTTCAAATGCAGAAAGGCCCGAACAATACCTAGGCTTGGGCTGAAAAGTGATAGGTAATATTTGCGCCACACAAATGTCAAGCAATGACTATTCCCAATAAGAAATAAACTAAGCATGGCCCCTTGACATTTAATGAAAATAGCATCACTGAATTCCTCAGTATCAACACCCTGGGGGTTACCATTAAGCAGAAACTCAACTGGACTCACCACAAAAACAAAGTGATGACAAGAACAGGGCAGAAGTTAGGAATACTGCAGAGAGTAACACAACTCCTGACTCCCTAAAGCCTGTTCATTACCTACAAGGCATCAGTCAGAAATGTAATGGAATACTTCCCACTTGCCTGGATGGGTGTGGCTCCAACAACACTCAAGAAGCTTGACATCATCCTTGACACATCAGCACACTTGATTAGCATCACATTCATAAACATTCACTCATTCCAGCATATAAAATCTACAAGATGCATTGCAGAAATTTGGTAAAGATCTTTAAACACAACCTTCCAACCCCATGAACACTTTCATCTAGAAGGACAAGTGCAGCAGGTGGTTGGGTACAAAGCCAGCTGCAATTTCTCCTCCTAGCCAATCACCATCTTAACTTAGAAACATGCCACTGTTTCTTCACTGTGACTGGGTCAAAATGAGGCCATAATACCATAGGAGCAGAATTAGGTAATTCAGCAAATGGAGTCCACTCTGCTTTTGCCTGAAACGTCAATTTTACTGCTCCTTGGATGCTGCCTGAACTGCTGTGCTTTTCCAGCACCACTCTAATCTAGACCCTGCCATTAAATCATGGCTGATATATTTCTCAACCCCATTCTCCTGTCTTTTCCTCATAACTTTTGATCCCCTTACTAATCAGAAACCTATCTATCCTTGCCTTTATTACAATGACTTGGCCTCCACAATGAATTCCACAGATTCAACACCCTCTGGCTGAAGAAATTCCTCCTCATCTCTGTTCTAAAGGGTCATGCCTTCATTCGGAGGCTGTGTCCTCAGATCCTAATCTCTCTTACTAGTGGAAACATCTTCTTCATGCCACTCTGCCCAGGTCTCTCAGAATCCTGTTAAGTTTCAATCGACATCAACCTTCAAAATTCCATTGAGTACAGACTCAGAGTCCTCAATTGTTCCTCATATGATAAGCCCTTCATCCTCTGGATCATTCCTGAAAAATCCTGGAATTCCCTACCTAAAGGCATTGTGGTTCTACCTACAGCACATGGACTGCAGCAGTTCGAGAAGGCAGCTCACCACCACCTTCTCAAGGACAACTAGTGATGGGCAATAAAAATGCTTGCCAGTCAATGACACCCAAATCCCTCAAATGAATAAAAAAAGGCACTGCCAGCAGAAAATTTCACCCCTCTGATTGCAGATGAGTTCCTCTAATATGTATCCATCTCTTGCCCTCTAATATGTGTGTCAGCAAACGTGCTAAAGTATTTTTATCCTCTGCGTTTTGGCATCATTCAGAGCACATAATTGCACAAGGACAAAAGTTTGATTTATCAGAATTGGGGGATAAAAAGCACAGGAAGTCAAACTGCAAAATCAGTGTTGAGAGCACATTTGCAGAAAGGAAGTACTAAGATAAATTACTGAGAAATGTCTGAAATATCCTGCAAAACCTGATCCACGAGGTAACACTCAACTCCACAAGAGAGCAGCTTGTTCAAAATAACTGAATTTTGTGACTATTTAATCTGTGCATAGAATGGCCTTTACAATTTCACAAGAAATCATGGAAAAGAATAAGCTAAAAGAGTTCTAATATCAGACTGTCATTTGGATAATTATATGCTTCTGCTGATTAAAAAAAAACAATAATACTAAATGTGAAATTTCAGTGAGCTTTGCTTTAGCACTTCATCCCAGTTTCAAACCATGCACGCTGCCATCAAGACCTCTTTACTGTATAAATGTTTACCAGACTACAGGCCAAGGAGTAGATAGACATGCTGCACTTGTGACCTTTACGTAAACCTAAGTCCATGATAGAGTGGAGAACATAATGCTTGAATGTTTTGTTGTGTGTCAAGAGTCTGCTGGAGCACTAGACATGAAAGGATATGACTTACTTAAAAGAATATTTATAGAAAGCAAACAGTAAAGCTAAATTTATAATCATTACCATCTTCAGAATCAACACACCTGCTCTGGTTACTTTTATGACAATTAATTTTGTTCAGATTTCCATGGTAATACTTTGACATAATGATTCAGCTCAAATAACACCATTTACTGTGTTTAACTGCAAACACTACACCATTCAGATCGATGGCCTCAGTTCTATGGACTGACCTAATTAATTTTCAGTACATCATTAAATGTATTTATGGCTAATTCTATTTTTTTTCTCTTTTCTATGGCATTTAAAAGAAAAATGTGATTTTTCAAAGTTCACATATAAAAGGATTAACTTTTGTGATGCAGCAATGTTATTTGAAAGGTCTCCATCTCATTTAAAATGACCAACTGTTTTTTTTAATATGCAGGCAACTAATTTAATGCTTCTGTTCATAGTATATAGTTCATATCAACCCACATGAATTTGTGACAACTAAAATCTTTGGAACATCTCTATCTAGAGTTATGATTCGGAGATGCCGGTGTTAGACTGGGGTGTACAAAGTTAAAAATCACACAACACCAGGTTATAGTCCAACAGGTTTAATTGGAATCACACTAGCTTTCGGAGCGACGCTCCTTCATCAGGTGATTGTGGAGGGCTCGATCGTAACACAGAATTTATAGCAAAAATTTGCAGTGTGATGTAACTGAAATTATACATTGAAGAATTGATTGTCTGTTAAGCCTTTCATGTGATTTACACATGAAAGAAGTGAAACTATCACTGTATTCTAACAGATGAAAGGCTTAACAGACAATCAATTCTTCAATGTATAATTTCAGTTACATCACACTGCAAATTTTTGCTATAAATTCTGTGTTACGATCGAGCCCTCCACAATCACCTGATGAAGGAGCGTCGCTCCGAAAGCTAGTGTGATTCCAATTAAACCTGTTGGACTATAACCTGGTGTTGTGTGATTTTTAATTATCTAGAGTTAATTTGCCATAATTTCATGCCTCCAGCACTTTGCTGAATTTTCATCCAGTTAATATATTCTTCAGATTGTATAGTTCCAGTGATAGGTTCACAAAGGTTATGACTTGAGTTCTTAAGACATTGTCAATTTTAGAGGTACTTTTTTTTACTGAATGCTAAAACAATGGCCCCCAATCAGTCTTAGTCCTGCTCTCTCGTCATATTGATCTGTTTATTGGTGATTCTTCTTTCCAGAAAATAATTATAATGCTCCTTTTAACTTACAAATTGAAATGCAAAATAATTCCTATTAAGGGCATGAGTTAATTCAGTAAATCATGGGCCAACCAGCATTGAAAACATAAGAGGTATGTACTTTACATGCACTTGAAACAGACTTGATAGCACCCATCCAATGCTGTTTGTTCTCCAGTGATAGCAGAGTTGAATTTGGTTTGTCATGGGATGAGAATTCCTGGTGATACCTATTTTTAAAGAAGAAAAAGCAAGATCAGCAACTTAACATGGCAATAACTTAGCAGTACGTGTGTTTTGATCGGCGACAAAGCTGGTCTCATGTTCTCATTTATTTTATGTACAGGAAAGGTGTTGTGTTCTCACACCTGAACTCACTCCGTGCATTCTCAGCAAGCAGGGCTCCACATCAGAATGGGCATTTTGTCAAATTGTCACTGTTCATTTTTAAAAAGGATAGCATGGTAAAAATACCGCAGGTACTTTAAATCCAAAATAATAATACAACATACAAGAAACACTGAACAAGTCTGATTGTTTCTGTGGAGAGAGAAACAGAGGGCTGGTTTGATGGAGTTGGCCTGATGGGCACAAGGGCCTGACTCCCAACCCCTCTTGATCAGCAACCAGCCTGACAAGTAAAACCTGCTAGACTCCACTTTTGGAGCAAGCATCTCCTAACATGAGAATGTTGTTTGAAACATTTTCTGATTGATGAGTCCTTCATTATAACTACATATAGAGAACTGTGGTAAAAATTCTAAAAAAGAATAATGCTCAGTGTAACTTCTTCCTCCGGACTTCATGGTTCATTTCCGAGTCACTTAGAGTTCCCCAGTTCAGATGGTGGAGACTTTTCACTTAATTCCCTCTCCATGTTCCCATTGAATCAACAACTACACATTTTTAGAAGACAGGATTCTGACTTAATGGTACTGTGCCCTACCCTCCTCCCCCACAATGTCACAAATGTTTCAATGATGCATTAAATCAAGGCCTAAACTTTCTTTTTAGTAAACATAAAATATCCTTGCCATTATTTTGCAGAGGAATTCTCCCTGGTTTCTTAGCAAATATTCATCCCTCAGCTAACCATTAGACTATAAGATATAGAAGCAGAATTAGGACATTCGGCCCAATAAGTTTGCTCCTCCAATTTATCATGGCTGGTTTATTTTGCAACCCCAATCTCCTGTCTTTTTCCCATAACCCCACATCCTCTTACTATTCAAAAACCTATCAATCTTTGCCTTAAATACACTTAATGTCTTGGCCTCCACAGCCCTCTGTGGCAATGAGTTCCACAGATTCATCATTCTTTGGCTGAAGAACTTCCTCCTTATCTTACTTCTAACGAGTTAGCCTTTCACTCTGAGGTTGTACCCTCAGGTCCTAGTCTCTCCTAACAGCAGAAATATTTTCTCTATGTCCATTCTAGACAGGCCACTCTGTATTCTGGGATGTCAATTTCAAAACTCCATTGACTACAGTCCCAGGGTCATCAACTGCTCCTCATATGACAAGCCCTTCATTTCCGTGATCATTCTTGTAAACTTCCTCTAAAGCCTCAGCAGGACTTCCCTGCACTTGTAATCCAGCCCTCCTGAAATTAATGCTAACAAATTATATTTGCTTTCTTAACTTATAATAGAACCTGCATTTAACCTTAAGAGAATTCTGGACTAGAACTCCTAAGTGCCTTTGTCTTTCAGATTTCTGAAACCTTTCCCCATTTCAAAAATAGTCTGTGCCTCTATTCTTCCGACCAAAGTGCATAACCTCACACTTTCCCATATTGTATCCCATCTGCCACTTCTTTGCCCACTCTCCTAACCTGTCCAAGTCTTTCTGCAACCTCCCCACTTCCTCAGCACTACCTGTCCCTCCACCTACCTTTGTGTTATCTGCAAATTTAGAAACAGTACCCTCAGTTCATTTGTCCAGATCATTAATGTATAATGTAATTGTGGTCCCAACACTGAACCCTGTGGAACTCCACTAGTTATGGGCTGCCTTCCTGAAAAGAACCACTTTGTTTCTACATTGTCCTCTCCCAGTCTGCTAATCCTCTAACCAAACCAGTACTTTGCCCCAAACATCGTGGACTCTTATTTAGCAGCCTTCTGTGCAGCACCTTTCCAAAGGCCCACTGGAAATCCAAGTAGGTTACACCCACTGGATCTTTTTTTCTAAATTTCTCATTACCTTGTCAAAGAATTCTAACAGATTTTGACAATGGATTGTCTAACATGACTTCCCTTTGACGAATTAACTCAGGCCTATTTTACCATGCACTTCCAAGTACTCTGCAATCTCATCCTTAATAATGGACTCTAACATCTTACCAACAACTAAGGTCAGGCTAACCAGCCTACAGATTTAACAAAGCATATCACTGGTCATCATTCAACGTGAACATCTTCCATCAGGAATATTTTGAGAGTAATAAGTAACAGGAATTTAGAGTTTTCGTAAACACAAGGTGCTGAGGCAAATTGGATCAACCATCTTTTTGCTGATTATCATCAGCTTAGAACACAAACTAGTAATGACCAGATGGCCCAAAGGAGAAAGTATTCAATTTCTGGACAGATCAAGATGTTTTTTGAAGTTTAAGGGCTCTGATGGCGCAGTGATAGTGTCCCCACCATCCCAGGTTCAAATCTAACTTGATCCAGAAATCTGTCATGCTAAGTCCAAACATGTTGATGAAAAATATCTATAACACAAACCATGAACCAAACTTGTAGCCTATCTACTTTCTGCTGTAATTGATAGTAGTTTAATGCACAAAGTGACAGGGTGAGACTAAATAACCACAAAAACTAAAATCATAACGAGTGACAAATAGTTCCTCAGCAGCAAGTATATGATCCAAAACTATGTCAAAATTAATCCTGTTAACTTCTTATAATCTAAATGAATTGCATTACACAGATACGTTATACATTATCACAACTACTAGAAGCTCCTCGTAAACATTAAGGAGCAACTTTACACATCAGATAAGCAATTTGAAAAATTTCCCTTTCACTCTCATTGCAGAAGTCTTAAGAGAGAAAATGCACCAGAAGGAGAAATCTCTGTTGCCAACATCCATGGAGGACAGTGTGCACAGTCACTGCTCATGGAGTTTGCCCTGAGATGGTGGTAATTACTGTACAAGATGGAGGGCCGGAGGAGCCAGTGGCAACCGTTCAATAATCCTCACGTTGAGCCTCCTCACTATCATGTGGTGGGTGAGAGAATGAGAATCTGCATATTAATGAGTTAAAATTAACTAATAATAAGATGTTAGTGCATGCAAATAGGGATGTCATGCTCACTCGAGAAAATCGTGTTTTGTATTCTGCATCAGCCCATTGGTGAGATAGGTGCTGCAAAATGTTTATTGTACACATAAACTGTAGTTGAGGCACTTGACAGAATTCTGCACACCGTAATGATAGAAGTTGAACTTTATGCAATTGCAAATCTTGATGGTTATGCAATGTGCTTTCACAAGTTTTATAATGTATGCTGAAAAATGGTCAGCGCCCTTTACACTGTTATAAAGCCTCACTTGAATTGGTCAGAAAATGGAGCTGACACAGCAAAGGAAGCACGGTGGCTCAGTGGTTAGCACTACTGCCTCACAGCGCCAGGGACCCGGGTTTAAATCCCCCCTCGGGCAACTGTCTGCGTGGAATTTGCACGTTCTCCCTTTGTCTGCGTGGGTTTCCTCTGGGTACTCTGGTTTCCTCCCACAGTCCAAAGATGTGCAGGTTAGGTGAATTGACCATGCTAAATTGCCCAATGTGTTAGGTGGATTAGTCAGGGGTAAATGTAGGGGAATGGGTCTGGGTGGGTTGCTCTTCAGTGTGGACTTGTTGGGCCAAAGGGCCTGTTTCCACACTGTAGGGAATCTAATCTAAGTATTTCAGGTCTAGTTCTCAAAAAATAACTCTGAGAAGTAGTTTCATTTCTACAAAGCCAGGCTTGTGGAACCGTGTGGAAAAATGTTGCAAGTTGCAGGGGGAGTTGGATGAACTGCAGAATTGTGCTGAAAGTTCAATGCAGATGAATGTGAGGTGATTCACTTTGGGAACAATAACAGGAAGGGTCAATGGAAAGATTCTGGTAGTGTGGATGTGCAGAGGAATCTTTGAGTCCATGTACATAGATCCCTGAAAGTGGCTACTCAGGTTGATAGTGCTGTTAAGAAGGCACACAATGTGTTAAGTTTTATTGATAGAGGGATTGAGTTATGGAGCCGTAATGCCATGCTGCAACTATCCAAAACACTAGTGCAGCCTCACTTGGAATATTGTGTACAGTTCTGTCACCCCAATACAGGAAGGATGTGAAAGTATTGGAAAAGGTGCAGAGGAGATTTGCCAGGATGTCGCCTGGTCTGAAGGGAAGGTCTTATGAGGAAAGGCTGAGAGACTTGGGTCTGTTCTCATTGGAGAGAAGAAGGCTAAGAGGCAATTTAATAGAGACGTATAAGATGATCAGAGGATTAGATAGGGTTGACAGTGAAAGTCTTTTTCCTTGGATGATGACGGCAGCTTGTACAAGGGGGCATAACTACAAATTGAGAGGTGATAGACTTAAGAAAGATGTTCTTTCCTCAGAGAGTGGATAAGGGCATGGAATGCCCTGCCTACCAATGTAGTTAATTCAGCCACATTAGGGGCATTTAAACAGTCCTTGGATAAGCATATGGATGATGATGGGATAGTGTAGGGGGATAAGGTTAGATTAGTTCACAGGTCGGCACAACAGCGAGGGCCGAAGGGCCTGTTCTGCGCTGTATTGTTCTATGGTCTATGTTCTATGAACTGATTCTGACTCTATACTGAAGTCATATAAAGTGTTATAAAAATGTGATCTTTTTCACATAATAAATAGCTCTTCTTATGCAACTTGTTGGGCAGTGATGCAATGTGATCTGTGGACCAAGCATTTCTTTTATAAAAAGCATAATTTCAACATCTTGAGAAAACACTGACAATTTAAAACTAATATTGAGCTCGAGGTTGTATTTTATCAGCGGTCACACATACATTTCTTTTAATGTAATTGGTACTCAGTACACCGCTTTACCAGAGACCATTGTTACAGTGTGAATGAAGAACAGATTATCACATCAGCACTTTATATAATTGAAATGTCACCAGTGGTCAGAAGTAAATGTGTAAAACTCAGTTCTCCACTTGGAATGTTTCAGAGATTAAACAGCTTGCTCTAGTATAACGAGAACATTGAATAGCCAAACTTCAGATCCATAATAAATGTGAAATGTCTGCCTTTGCATGCAAACACATAATCTATCCAAACGTGCAAACACTGTCTTTTGAAGCTTGCTGTGGTCTCACCCATGTTTATTTGGTGTAGCCAATTGTATGCAAAACTTTTTCAGTAAAAATTGCGATTCATAAAATCCCGTCTCTCCGACAATTTCAAAGGTTTATTACTCATCCAGACAGATACGAGACTCTTTAATTGATGAAAGAAACAGAAAGAGAGAAAAAAATCTGGCAACAGAACTTGCTCCAACAGACATTTCCCAGAGCAGACCTGATAGCACTTATTTTTTTAAAGTACTGTTGGAGTTTGAATCCACGTGGCCCTGCCCACCCCACCAACTGAAAGAAACAGACTGGAGCAATGTCCTTTATCTTCGGTTTTCCTGCATTATGTTGGTTACTGTTTACATTATGGACTGAAGAGCCTAGAAGTAGCCTGGGAAAAGAGAGCTCTGCTGGTATAACTGGAAAATTTCACAGAGTCACCTGGGTGTGAATGCAACATTACTACGGTGCCAGGAATACACATTATTATCAGAGAGAGGCAGACAGGGGTCTGTGAAAGATTCGAATCACCATTTGGACAGTGTCTGGCCACACTTTGGTGCTCTTGCTCCAACAAGCTCGAAGCATTGTTTTAGCTAATGTGCAAAGAGAACAACAAATCTCAGCTCAATTTGTTACTGTTTTTTTCATTTCCATTCCTTTATCTAATTTTGTCCCTCTCCACACTATCAGATGTTGTTAGATGCAAATAAACAGTTGAAGGTGAGGGAGTGAGCAGATTACTTTGTCAGTTTATAGAATCAGGGTTCAATGTATATTTTTATTGAGTAGGACATTGGTAAGGCGACATTTGGAGTACTGCATACATTTCTGGTCACCCTGCTATCAGAAGGATGTCATTAAACTGGAAAAGGTGCTGAAAAGATTTACAATGATGTTACCTGGACTTCAGGGCTTGAGTAATAAGGGGAGGCTGGAAAGGCTGTGACTTCTTTCACTGGAGCCTAGGAGGCTGAGGGGTGACTTTTTAGAGGCTTATAAAATCATGAGGGTTATAGATAAGATGAATAGCCAAGGTCTTTTCCCCGGAATATGGGAGTACAAAACTGGAGGGCATGGGTTTAAGAGAGGAATGATTTAAAAAGGACCTTAAGGGCAACTTCTTAACTCTGAAGATTTTGAGTCAACAAGATGCCAGAGGAACTGGTAGAGGTGGGTACAATTGCAACATTTAAAAGACGTTTGAGCAGATACATAGATAAGAAAGGTTTAGAGGGATAGGAACCATTCACAGTCAAATGGGACTAATTCAGTTTAGAAAAACTGATCGAGTTGGACTGAAGGGTCTGTTTCCATGCTGTACATGGTGCACATTGGCACCAACGACATAGGTAGGAAGAGGGGTGGGGAGGTCATTCAGGAGCTCAGGGAGTTAGGCTGGAAGCTAAAAGCTAGGACGGACAAAGTCGTCATCTCTGGGTTGTTGCCGGTGCCATGTGACAGTGAGGCAAGGAATAGGGAGAGAGTGCAGTTGAACACGTGGCTGCAAGGATGGTGTAGGAGGGGGGGCTTCAGGTATTTGGACAGTTGGACTGTATTCTGGGGAAGGTGGGACCTGTATAAGCAGGACGGTTTGCACCTAAATCAGAAGGGCACCAATATCCTGGGAGGTAGATTTGCTAGCACTCTTCGGGGGGGTTTAAACTAATTTGGCAGGGGGATGGGATCCGGACTTGTAGTCCAGCAAGTAGGTTAGCTGTTTTTCAGGATGTCCAAGAATGTAGGGAGGCTGTGGAGAAGGTAGCACTGACAGGGAATACTTAAGGACGCAGAGATGGGTTCAAGTGTGTATACTTCAATGCAAGGAGTATCAGAAATAAGGTGGGTGAACTTAAGGCGTGGATCGGTACTTGGGACTATGATGTTGTGGCCATCACAGAAACATGGCTAGAAGAGGGACAGGAATGGTTGTTGGAGGTTCCTGGTTACAGATGTTTCAGTAAGATTAGGGAGGGTGGTAAAAAAGGAGGGGAGTTGGTGTTGCTAATTAGAAATGGTATAACGGCTGCAGAAAGGCATTTCGAGGGGGATCTGCCTTTGGAGGTAGTATGGACTGAAGTCAGAAATAGGAAAGGAGCAGTCACCTTGTTGGGTGTTTACTATAGGCCCCCCAATAACAGCAGAGATGTGGAGAAACAGATTGCGAAATAGATTTTGGAAAGGTGCAGAAGCCACAGGGTAGTAGTCATGGGCAATTTCAACTTCCCAAATATTGATTGGAAGCTCTTTAGATCAAGTAGATTGGACGGAGCGGTGTTTGTGCAGTGTGTCCAGGAAGCTTTTCTAACTCAGTATGTAGATTGTCCGACCAGAGGGGAGGCCATATTGGATTTGGTACTTGGTAACGAACCGGGACAAGTGATGGGTGAGCATTTTGGTGATGGTGACCACAATTTTGTGACTTTCACCTTGGTTATGGAGAGAGATAGGTGCGTGCAACAGGGTAGGTTTTACAACTGGGGAAAGGGTAAATACGATGCTGCAAGACAGGATCTGAGGAGCATAAGTTGGGAGCATAGGCTGTCAGGGAAGGATGTCGTTGAAATGTGGAACTTTTTCAAGGAACAGATACGACGTGCCCTTGATATGTATGTACCTGCCAAGCAGGAAAGAGATGGTCGTGTGAGGGAACCTTGGTTGTCAAGGGAGGTTGAATGTCTTGTAAAGAGGAAGAAGGAGGCTTACATAAGGTTGAGGAAACAAGGTTCAGACGGAGCTTTGGAGGGATACAGGATAGCCAAGAGGGAGCTGAAGAAAGGGATTGGGAGAGCTAAGAGAGGGCATGAAAAATCTTTGGTAGGATCAAGGATAACCCCAAGGCCGTTTATGTGTATGTGAGAAACATGAGAATGACGAGAATGAGGGTAGGTCCGATCAAGGACAGTAGTGGAAGACTGTGTTTGAGTCGGAAGAGATAGGAGAGGTCTTGAATGAGTACTTTTCTTCAGTATTTACAAATGAGAGGGACCGTATTGTTGAAGAGGAGAGTATGAAACAGACTGGTAAGCTAGAAGAGATACTTGTTAGGAAGGAAGATGTGTTGGGCATTTTGAAAAATCTGAGGATAGAAAAGTCCCCCGGGCCTGACGGGATATATCCTCGGATTATGTGGGAAGCAAGAGAGGAAATTGCAGAGCCGTTGGCAATGATCTTTTCGTCTTCACTATCAATGGGGGTGGTACCAGGGGACTGGAGTGTGGCGAATGTTGTGCCCCTGTTCAAAAATGGGAATAGGTATAACCCCAGGAATTACAGGCCAGTTAGTCATACTTCGGTGGTAGGCAAAGTAATGAAAAGGGTACTGAGGGATAGGATTTATGAGTATCTGGAAAGACACTGCTTGATTAGGGGCAGCCAGCACGGATTTGTGAGGGGTAGGTCTTGCCTTACAAGTCTTATTGAATTCTTTGAGGAGGTGACCAAGCATGTGGATGAGGGTAGAGCAGTGGATGTAGTGTACATGGATTTTAAAAAGGCATTTGATAAGGTTCCCCGTGGTAGGTTTATGCAGAAAGTCAGGAGGCATGGGGTAATGGGAAATTTGGCCAGTTGGATAGAGAACTGGCTAACCGGTCAAAGTCAGAGAGTGGTGGTAGATGGTAAATATTCGGCCTGGAGCCCAGTTACAAGTGGAGTTCCGCAGGGATCAGTTCTGGGTCCTCTGCTGTTTGTAATGTTTATTAATGACTTGGAAGAGGGAGTCGAAGGGTGGGTCAGTAAATTTGCAGACGATACGAAGATTGGTGGAGTTGTGGATAGTGAGGAGGGCTGTTGTCGGCTGCAAAGGGACTTAGATATGATGCAGAGCTGGGCTGAGGAGTGGTAGATGGAGTTCAACCCTGTCAAGTGTGAGGTTGTCCATTTTGGAAGGACAAATAAGAATGCAGAATACAGGGTTAACGGTAGGGTTCTTAGTAAGGTGGAGGAGCAGAGGGATCTTGGGGTCTATGTTCATAGCTCTTTGAAAGTTGCCACTCAGGTGGATAGAGCTTGTAAGAAGGCCTATGATGTATTAGCGTTCATTAGCAGAGGGATTGAATTTGAGAGTCGTGAGGTGATGCTGCAGCTGTACAGGACCTTGGTTAGGCCACATTTGGAGTACTGTGTGCAGTTTTAGGAAAAATGTGGAAGCTTTGGAGAGGGTGCAGAGGAGATTTACCATGTTGTTGCCTGGAATGGAGAATAGGTCGTACGAGAATAGGTTGAGAGTGCTAGGCCTTTTCTCGTTGGAACGGCGAAGGATGAGGGGTGACTTGATAGAGGTTTATAAGATGATCAGAGGAATAGATAGAGTAGACAGTCAGAAACTTTTTCCCCGGGTACAACAGAGTTACAAGGGGACATAAATTTAAGGTGAAGGGTGGAAGGTGTAGGGGGGGATGTCAGGGGTGGGTTCTTTACCCAGAGAGTGGTGGGGGCATGGAATGTGCTGCCTGTGGGAGTGGCAGAGTCAGAATCATTGGTGACCTTTAAGCGGCAATTGGATAAGTACATGGATAGGTGCTTAAGCTAGTACAAATGTTCGGCACAACATCGTGGGCTGAAGGGCCTGTTCTGTGCTGTAATGTTCTATGTTCTATGTCTATGTTCTATGTACACCTCTCTGACTCTATGCCCTTCCACTTATTACGATGTTGCTCTGGCTCAATATTGTCACCATTCTGTACTTTGGCGACTAAAGTACTAAGCCTGTGAAATTAGGTTCATTAACTGGATTCCTGAAGAAGGGCCTGTGCCCGAAACGTCGAATCTCCTGTTCCCTGGATGCTGCCTGACCTGCTGTGCTGTTCCAGCAATAAAGTTTCAACTTTGATCTCCAGCATCTGCAGACCTCACTTTCTCCTCATTAACTGGTGTACCCGAGAACTCTGTGGGAAGCTAGAAAAGTGATTGCTGGGCCTCTTGCTGAGATATTTGTATCATCAATAGTCACAAGTGAGGTGCCCGAAGACTGGAGGTTGGCAAATGTGGTGCCACTGTTTAAGACAAGCCAGGGAACTATAGACCAGTGAGCCTGACCTCGGTGGTGGGCAAGTTGTTGGAGGGAATCCTGAGGGATAGGATGTACATGTATTTGGAAAGGCAAAGACTGATTAGGGATGGTCAACATGGCTTTGTGTGTGGGAAATCATGTCTCACAAACTTGTTTGAGTTTTTTGAAGAAGTAACAAAGAGGATTGATGAGGGCACAGTGGTAGATGTGAGTTATATGGACTTCAGTAAGGTGTTCGACAAGGTTCCCCATGAGAGACTGGTTAGCAAGGTTAGATCTCATGGAATGCAGGGAGAGCTAGCCATTTGGATACAGAACTGGCTTAAAGGTAGAAGACAGTGGATGGTGGGGAATGGTTGTTTTTCAGGTTGGAGGCCTGTGACCAGTGGAGTGCCACAAGGATCGATGCTGGGTCCTCTACTTTTTGTCATTTACATAAATGATTTGGATGCGAGCATAAGAGGTACAGTTAGTAAGTCTGCAGATGACACCAAAATTGGAGGTGTAGTGGACAGCAAAGAGGGATACCTCAGATTACAACAGGATCTTGACCAGATGGGCCAATGGGCTGAGAAGTGACAGATGGAGCTTAATTCAGATAAATGCGAGGTGCTGCATTTTGGCAAAGCAAATCTTAGCAGGACTTATACACTTAATGGTAGGGTCCTAGGGAGTGCTGCTGAACAAAGAGACCTTGGAGTGCAGGTTCATAGCTCTTTGAAAGTGGAGTCACAGGTAGATAAGATAGTGAAGAAGGTGTTTGGTATGCTTTCTTTTATTGGTCAGAGTATTGAGGACAGGAGTTGGGACATCATGTTGCAGCTATACAAGACATTGAATAGGCCACTTTTGGAATATTGCATGCAATTCTGGTCTTCTTCCTGTCGGAAAACATTTACAAGGATGTTGCCAGGGTTGGAGGATTTGAGCTTTAGGGAGAGGCTGAACAGGCTGGGCTGGTTTTCCTGGAGCGTCGGAGGTTGAGGGGTGACCTTATAGTGGTTTACAAAATTATGAGGGATAGGGTAAATAGGCAAGGTCTTTTCCCTGGGGTGGGGGAGTCCAGAACTAGAGGGTATAGGTTTAGAGTGAGAGGGGAAAGATATGCTGTAGAAGAAATAATCACAGACTTGTAAAATCAATTGAGAGGGTTCAGAAAAGATTTACAAGAATGTTGCCTGGGTTGGATGATTTAAGCTACAGGGAGAGGCTGAATAGGCTGGGGCTATATTCCCTGGAGCGTCAGAGGCTGAGGGGTGACCTTATAAAGGTTAAAATCAAGAGGGGCATGGATAGAGTAAATAGGCAAAGTTGTTTTTTTTGCTGGGTGGGGGAGTCCAGTACTAAAGAGCAAAGATTTAGAGTGAGAGGAAAAAATTTAAAAGGAACCTAAGGGGCAACTTTTTCATGTGGGGTTTGGAGCATGTATAGAATGATCTGCCAGAGGAAGTGATGAAGGCTGGTACAATTACAAAATTTAAAAGGCATCAGGATGGGTACATGAATAGGAAGGGCTTAGAGGGATATTGGCCAGGTGCTGTCAAAAGGGACTAGATTAAGTTAGAATATCTGATGGGCATGGACAACTTGTTTGAATGGCCTATTTTCGTGCTGTACGTCTCTACGATTATGACTCTAAATGTTAAAACACTTATCTTCTTGGATGATCAGCTGATTCATGGGGCTAAAGGCAGCTGCACAGGTGAGGTGCTTTTGACTTTCCTTTTCTGGTGCAATGTTAATGGAAGTCCTGTGTTCAATGTTCCTGGAGGAGATTTACAAATTTCTTGGATTTTCAAGGGAGTGATTCTGGATTCTGACCAGGAAATCAGAGAACGTGTTTGATATGTCAGGACAAAGACTGCTTCAGAGATCTGGCAACTGTTGCAGCCCCTCTTATACTTCACATGGCTTGGAAATAGAGCCCAGACAACAGAGACAGCAATCTATCCAGAGAGGGAGAGTAAGGATAAGGAATTGCAATAGAATTCCCTGGAGAAGAATTCTTCAAACTTTACCTAAGCCAGAGACAGTGTCTGGCATGTCAGTACTTCAAAAAAGTGTCGGCATCTTAACTGTAGCACCTACTACAACTCACAGCAGAATGTCACAAATCACCATGGATTGCTTTCTGCAGAGATTTGCTTAGAGAAAAAAATAAATTTGGCCAATAATTGTTAGCTCTTGAAGGAAAAAAGGTAAGGTGTGAAAAGCTCAATGGCTGTGGATCTGTATTCTGACACACTAGCCACATGCAGTTGTCTCTGGAATCTTGTCAGACACAACTTGCTCAGGAAACATGGCATTGACAAGTCTTTCAGATGCTCTTGAAGGTTTCACATTGGACTCACATTACGCTCTTTTAGAAAAAGGCACGGAATGAGTTGGATAGCCTTTTTCTCAACAGGTTGAGATTTTCTAGCAGTTTCTTTTCCTTAGCAGGCCTTTCTGCATATGAAATACAAAACAACATTCAAACAATACAGCCATAAAATGTAGACAAGTGATTTTTAAGAAATGAGTTGAAGAAATTGTCTGAAATCATATGTTTTCTCTGAAGCAACAACCTGCCTGAAAACTATCCTCATGCCAACCTGAGACACAGAGAGAAATTTGAACTCATTTATCTTCCATTCCCAAATATACCTTTTGTTTTAAAAAGAATATGGACACTTCAGTACCATCCCTTGTTTGTTTTGAACCTTTCTTTCATCTGTGGAAATGACAAGAATAACTTATGTCTCTAATATTACCAGATGCGCTAGCTTTGTTACAAATATAAGAGAGGATCGCTGTGGTTTATTGTTTCATATTTCCATTTTGTTATTCATAATTGGGATGTGTGCACAACTGATAGACCAGCATTTATTGATAACCGTTAATGGTCCTTCAGAAGGTGGTGATGAGCTACCTTCTTGAACTGCTGCAGTATAACCATTTACAGTGGGTGCAACCACAATGCCGGGATTACAACTCAGCAAAAGTGAAGGGACAGTAATATAGTTCCAAGTTAGGATAGAGTGCAGTTTCAAGGAGATTTTGCAAGTCATGAGGATGGAAAATCCCCAGCATAACTGCTAAGAAAATTCCTTATAGACTTGGCAATAAATAGTTCGAGTTAATAACATCTCAAACTGCTTAGTATGGCCACAATCTGAGTAGTCTGATATGAATGAGCATAGACTTTGTTATTGGCTGAAATTAGTAGTAGAATTCAGAAAGGCCAGTTTTAAAAAGTTCTTCAAGTTTTCAGATGAAAGAGAGGAGTGCAGAATCTTACAGCTGTTTGTCCCACACCATTTTATTCATTTGTCATCAGGATGTGAACATATCCTGCAAAGTGACATTAATTATCCTATTTCCAGTGTTTTACTGGTCCGTCTTCCTAAACCATAGGATTTGATTGGGAATGCCCTAGGATTCTAAACCAGTGACAATGAAGAAACAACTTTATAAATTTTCCATGAATAATGCTAGTTGGTCCAAGACTTGGAAAAAGCTTGAAGCTAACGGTATACACAGTTTATTGATGACTTTGTTCATCTTGGTGGTAGAAATCATGGGGAGAGAGATACTTCTGAAGGAAGCTTGGCAAGTTATTGCAGTCCATTCTGTAGGAGATCCGTTTTCAGTCACAATTTGTGGAGGATGTGGGTGTTCAGTGGACTTAAGAGCACCGATAAAATAGATGTAGTATTGCTATGTTTTGCTCCACCTATGCATGTGCGCAGTAAATATTTCTGATCTAAACATTATTGCTGGTAAAGAGATTTTGGGCAGTCAAAAAGTGAACTTAATTGAAAATGTTTGATGAAAATATGAATTTAACTCATTATTGGGTAGATGCTAGAATCACGGTTGTACGTAAACATCTTCCTTGTTTATTAGCTAAAGTTTGTGGACAAAATTATGAGAAGCCTGGATGGAGAAAATAAGGAGAAAGTATTTCCACTCATAAAAGATTTGAGAATGAAAAGATTTGAGAATGAAAGGGTACAGATTTGTAATGACATGTGAACTGTAGGTTCCACTGCCCTGTAATTCCCACAGTAATCATGTGGGCTGAAGCTAGCTGGGGGTCTTGCTTCCTGGCTAGAGGCACAGTGAGAGACCCAAGCTCCATCTTTTGGGAAGGCCTGCCAAGCTGGAAGTCAACTAGGCAGTGCTTGGCCACCAGCACTGGAATCAAGACCTCCTAAGACAGAAATCTCACCCTCCAGGATCTATAAACCAATCAAAGAGCAGCAGATCTTGTGCTGAGCAGCACCCTCTAGAGGCTGCGGCTACTACCGAGATTGGGTGTTCCCACCAGTGTAGTAGGATGAAACCCTAAAGTCGTTATTAATTGACCTTTAAGTGGCCTCAACTTAGGCCTTCCTGCCTAGTAGTTAACACTACTGGAGGTGGGAATGCTGCAAGGTTTGAGTGTGCCACCATGCCACCCGATTATATGTTTGATTAGATTAGATTCCCTATAGTGTGGAAACAGGCCCTTCGGCCCAACAAGTCCACACCAACCCTCCGAAGAGTAACCCACCCCCCTCTGACTAATGCACCTAACAACTATGGACAATTTACCATGGCCAATTCACCTGACCTGCACAGCTTTGAATTGTGGGAGGAAACGCAGACACAGGGAGAATATGCAAACTCCACACAGACAGTCGTCCAAGGGCTGGAATTGAACCTGAGAGCCTGGCGCCGTGAGGCAGCAGTGCTAACCACTGAGCCCACCTTTTACTTTAAGTTCTTTCTGCCTCATAAATGAGTGGAGGAAAATGCATGTGATTACTGGTTGCAGAGGGTAGAACGATACCATAGTGATGTGACAATGCTGGGGCTGGCATCGGCTGGTCATGAAAGTTAAGTGAGCTGCCACGTTCCTCCCAGCTTGCCCATAAAATGCTGGCATTGTCAGAATAGTACAGCATTGTCATCAATCCATGGATATTTGGACTATTCCTGTTTCAGTAACATTGTAGCTTCTGTATCTGCACTTCATTCAAACCCTGTCCACTACCTTCTAAACTTAAATTCATTATCTCTCAATGAGCTATATTATCAGCATACAGCCTGTCATCACTCATGTGATTCCCTGTTTATTTCAAGTAGTCTGGTAAAGTGCCATATAAAACTAATTTTACTCAAAACTATCACATTCTTTTAAGAAAATATTTAAGCATAATTTAAATGTACTGAGGGAAATATTAACAACTCAAAGAAGTATGAGAGACTATTCTGTATGGAGACAAATATCTCATTTCATTTGTCTAGGATAAGCCTGAATGAGTTCTTGAGAATGATGGATTTTTTCTTTTCTTTTTTAAAATATACTGTTTCTGTACCACTATCAGTGTGTACTTAAAATGAATTCTGAATATAATGTTAATCCTAGTAAATCTTCTGTACAGTTGAGATTTCACACACTTCCAGTGAATGCAAGGGCATTAAAGTCTTGGTGACAGAGAACAGACTAGTATCTCACTAAGTTAGAAAGTACAAATATTTCAATTTTTACCAATATTTTATATGATCTTTACAGAAGCCAAATGTGTTCACAGAATAGACAAGTGAGGATTTGACTGGAAATGATAGTGAATTCATTTGGCTCCAGCAGCAAATAATGATTTCTTGCCACTTCTAAACATTTTTATATGCAGTGTCCTTAGCCTCCTCATTCTCATCAAGTTAATTAAAGTGATCCAGCTTTACCTGAGCCAAATGGCACTATAAAGTCAACCCACCCCAAAATGGTCCAAAATCACATCAAAATTGATAAGCTAATTTTCTATGAGAGTCAAAGCATATGCCTTCCTAATAAGGGGATTTTTGAGAAGGGTGAGACAAGGGCTATTAGTTTAGCTGCCCTTTATAACTCATGTTATCTGCTTTCCTAGAGAAAAGTATCTCACTTCTGTTCAGTCACTCGTCATGATAGAAAACTAATGACAGAGTTCATCGTGTGGGAAATTGAAAGTGTAAAATCAGCATGCTGGTTCTTGGACTCCAGTATAGTAGCAGAGAGCAAAATGCTTTGCTACAACATTGCTTATTTTTTTTGTAAAACATTTTTGCATGGAAATAATGGGCATACATCTGATAACATCACAGTATGAAGATATTTTGATATTCTTCTGTAAGAAAGAATCTGCAATGCTTTGAAAATGCATTAGTTTGTTGATACCTAGAAGCTAAATAGTTATTTTCATTTTCTGAGGCCACAGTAATCATCCTCAATATCTAAGGTGATTGGTTGTGTTCTAGAAGGTACCTGGGTGTCTGCGAAGGCCAAACTATGCTTAAAAGGGTCTGCTAAAAATAGAACTGGTAACTGAGTTTTGAATGAACTGTTGTCTTTGAACATGTTCCCATTATTTTCTTTCTGCCTCTGATATGTGCTTGCTTTCAAAGGATAGTACACTGTTTTTAATTTGTTTATGCCGGATGCAGTGATCCTGGACACACTTCTACCAGGACTTGAAGTTGGAATCAAAATTCTTAAGTGAAGTTTCGGAGTTTTCTTGGAGGGATCTAAGTATTCAAGTGCGTGAGTCTCAAAAGGTTGTACACAGGTACAGCAAATAACTAAAAAGGCTGAGGAATGTTTTTTTTATTACAAGGGGAATTGCACATAAAAGCGAAAATGTTATACAGGCAATAGTGAGACCACATTTGGTATCACTCAGGGATACGATCACCTATATGCATGACAGGGAGTTTCATCACATTCTACATCAGTCTGGACCAGAAGAAGGCCTTGAGGAGAATATTGCACACCTACATGGTGGATGTGCTCTCACAATTGGGATTTTGGGAGGCAATCTGCAACTGAATTTGACTGCTCAACACAAATATCAGCAGCAACTTTTCAATTAATGGATGGAAGTCGGAAAGCATCCTGATCAAATCAGGCTGTAACCTTCCTTATTTGTGTGTTGTTCAGGGCTTTTTGCCTAGTCCATCAGGATGGATGTAGGCTGAAGAACAGTCGCAATCCCAGACAATAGAGTCCTGCAAGTAAAAGTCTCTGTACATGGACAAGGTCACTGACTTCTGCTCAGAACTATTGTCAGTGCACAGACTCATGAGTATCTGTGACCAGTTTGAACTGGCCTCAGGACCCAAGGAAAATCGAGGCAGAGCAAGGCCATGGGAACTGGGCCAATTCCTTTACCTCTTTAAATGTCAGCTCAGGTCACCAAAGGTAATACTTAGTGGATCTGGTGGTAATGTCACTGGGCTAGTAATCCAGACTGAAACTTTATTGCTGGAACAGCACAGCAGGTCAGGCAGCATCTAGGGAACAGAAGATTCGACGTTTCGGGCACATGCCCTTCTTCAGGAATGAGCAGAGAGTGTTCAGCAGGAGAAGATAAAAGGTAGGGAGGAGGGACTTGGAGGAGGGGCGTTGGAAATGTGATAGGTGGAAAGAGGTCAAGCTGAGGGTGATAGGTCGGAGTAGGGTGGAGGCGGAGAGGTCAAGAAGAAGACTGCAGGTCAGGAAGGCGGTGCCGGGCTGGAGGGATTCGGCTGAGACAAGGTGGGGGGAGGGGGGATGAAGAAACTGGTGAAGTCCAAGTTCATCCCCTGTGGTTGGAGGGTTCCCAGTCGGAAGATAAGACGCTCCTCCTCCGACCGTCGCGTTGTTGTGGTTTGGCGGTGGATGAGTCCAATGACCTGCATATCCTCGGTGGAGTGGGAGGGGGAGTTGAAATGCTGTGCTACAGGGTGATTGGGTTGGTTCGTCCGGGTGGCCCAGAGGTGCTCTCTGAATCGCTCCGCAAGTAGGCGGCCTGTCTCCCCAATATAGAGGAGGCCACACCGGCTGCAGCGGATGCAGTAGATAATGTGGGTGGAGGTGCAGGTGAATCTGTGGCGGATATGGAAGTTTCCTTTGGGGCCTTGGAGAGAAGTGAGGGGGGAGGTGTGGGCGCAAGTGTTGCACCTCCTGCGGTTGCAAGGGAAGGTGCCGGGAGTGGAGGTTGGGTTGGTGGGGGGTATGGATCTGACAAGGGAGTCGCGGAGGGAGTGGTCTCTACGGAAAGTTGATAGAGGAGGGGAGGGAAATATATCCTTGGTGGTGGGGTCCGTTTGGAGGTGGCGGAAGTGACGGCGGATGATGCGCTGTACATGGAGATTGGTGGGGTGGTAGGTGAGGACCAGTGGGGTTCTGTCCTGGTGGCGGTTGGAGGGGCAGGGCTCAAGGGCGGAGGAGCGGGAAGTGGAGGAGATGCGGTGGAGGGCATCGTCGATCACGTCGGGGGGGAAAATTGTCAGATCCATACCCCCCACCAACCCAACCTCCACTCCCGGCACCTTCCCTTGCAACCGCAGGAGGTGCAACACTTGCGCCCACACCTCCCCCCTCACTTCTCTCCAAGGCCCCAAAGGAAACTTCCATATCCGCCACAGATTCACCTGCACCTCCACCCACATCATCTACTGCATCCGCTGCAGCCGGTGTGGCCTCCTCTATATTGGGGAGACAGGCCGCCTACTTGCGGAGCGATTCAGAGAGCACCTCTGGGCCACCCGGACGAACCAACCCAATCACCCTGTAGCACAGCATTTCAACTCCCCCTCCCACTCCACCGAGGATATGCAGGTCATTGGACTCATCCACCGCCAAACCACAACAACGCGACGGTCGGAGGAGGAGCGTCTTATCTTCCGACTGGGAACCCTCCAACCACAGGGGATGAACTTGGACTTCACCAGTTTCTTCATCCCCCCTCCCCCCACCTTGTCTCAGCCGAATCCCTCCAGCCCGGCACCGCCTTCCTGACCTGCAGTCTTCTTCTTGACCTCTCCGCCTCCACCCTACTCCGACCTATCACCCTCACCTTGACCTCTTTCCACCTATCACATTTCCAACTGCTCATTCCTGAAGAAGGGCATGTGCCCGAAACGTCGAATCTTCTGTTCCCTAGATGCTGCCTGACCTGCTGTGCTGTTCCAGCAATAAAGTTTCAGCTTTGATCTCCAGCGTCTGCAGACCTCACTTTCTCCTAGTAATCCAGACACCAGGCCAACGCTCTGGGCTTCGAGTCCCACCACAGCAGATAGTAAAACATGAGTTCAATAAAATTCTTCTGTCCATCTTTAGTGTCTATTCAGGAATGTTTTACCTGGTCTGGCTCACAGACTCTCAGCAATGTACTTGATTCTCAAACACCCTCTGGGTAATTAGGGATGAGCATAGCCAGTGACACCCACAGAGGGCATAGCCAGTGACACCCACAGTAAGCTAAAAACTGGAAGGAGAGTATCACCAAGGTGAGACAGAAATTGGGCATATCAAAGTGACACTGCCTTCCAATCATAGGAAGGGCATCACTAAGATACTGCTGTACATGGCCCAGGTCTGACCCATTCCCCAAGCTTGTTTGCCACAGTCACCTGAGCCATCTACTGCTTTATCAAGAGGGAAAAGATGGATGGTTTCCAGAGGGGCATCATGTACAAAGCTCTGGACAGAGACAGGAATAATGTACCCAATGTCACCCCCATACTATTGGCCAGCTTTATATACTGACTGCATCAAGCTAGACATAAACCCTTGCACCAAAGCACCAAGTATCAGTACATTCTGAGGTTCTATCTCTTACAGTGTTGCATGCAATGGGAGTGACGTTGCCATGGAATGCTCCAAGTAGCCAGCCCATCCTCTATAACTTGTCTCACTTGAAACAGTTTGTACAGAAAACACCTTTGACAGCAGGTCCAGCAGACTGTGGTAAGCATATATGGTCCCTCAAGACCACGTTGGAAAGGCAAAAGGATTTATACACTTAATGGTATGATCCTGAGGAGTGTTGCTGAACAAAGAGACTTTGGTGTGCAGGTTCATAGATCCTTGAAAGTGAAGTAGCTGGTGGATAGGATAGTAAAGAAGGCATTTGGTATCATAAAATCATAGAATCCCTACAGTGAGGAAACAGGCCATTTGGCCCAACATGTCCACATTGATCCTCTGAAGAGTATCCCACCCAGACCCATATTACTGTACATTTCCCCTGACTATTGTACTTGGTCTACATATCCCTGAACACTATAGCCAATTTAGCATGACCAATTCACCTAACCTGCACATCTTTGGACTGTGGGAGGAAACCAGAGCACCTGGAGGAAACCCATGCAGACACAAGCAGAATGTTCAAATTCCACAGACAGTCACCCAAGGCTGGAATTGAACCTGGATCCCTGGCGCTGTGAGGCAGCAGTGATAAACACTGAGCCACCGTGATGTGGTATGCTTTCCTTTATTGGTGAGAGCATTGAGTATAGCAATGTTCAGGCTATGCAGGACATTGGTTAGTCCACTTTTCGAATATTGTGTGCAGTTCTGGTCGCCCTTCTACTTGGAAGTATTGAAACTTGGAAGTATTCAGAAAAGATTTGCAAGGATGTTGCCAGGGTTGGAGAGTTTGAGCTATAGGGAGAGGCTGAACAGTCTGGAGCATCAGAGACTGAGAGGTAACCTTATCAAGGTTTATAAAATCATTTTGGGCATGGGGAAAGGGTGAATAGACAAGATCTTTTCCCTGGGGTGCGGGAGTCCAGAACTAAAGGCCATAGGTGTAGGATGAGAGGGGAAAGATATAAAAGAGACCTAAGGGGCAAATCTTTCAAGGAATGGGTGAAGCGTGAATGGAATGAGCTGCCGGAGGAGGTGGTGGAGGCTGGTACAATTACAACATTTAAAAGACACCTGGATGGGTATGTGAAAAGGAAGGTTGTAGAGGGATATAGGCCAAGTGCTAGCAAATGGGACTAGATTAATTTAGAATATCTGTTGGCATGGACGAGTTGGACCGAAAGGCCTGTTTCCATGCTGTACATCTCTATGACTCTGCAGGAAAAGGAGACTGCTGATGCTATCTGATGATTCCATGAGCAGACTGTCAAAATTATTTGGCAGAATGCTTCATCACCAGAACATTCAAACAAGCACCAAAATGCACTTGGCTACTAGTGAGAATGGCTCACCCATCAGATAATTCATGCAGGCCAGGGATACTTTGCGCCACTGCATACCGCCCAGAGATGGCTGTCATTGTGATGGGAACATCAGACAAAACCTTCTGGAATGTGCCTCTACAGAAAGGATGTGGAACAGGGTTCCTGATAATAATTTTTTTTCTTCTAGGTGGACCTCCAAGGTTTGTGCACAGCAGCAAATACTTGAACTTAAACAGTTAACATGCACGTTTACCAGGAAATCAGGAAGGCAATTAGTGCATTGGCCTTTATTGCAAGGGATTACAGTACAGAGATACAAGGTTCTCACTGCAATTGGATAGGGCTTTGATGTACCAATGCCTGAATATTGTTTCATAAAAACAGAGCATGCTGGACAAACTCAGCAGCTCTGGCAGCATCGTGGAGAGAGAAAGAGTGCTGATGTTACAAGTTAATTATGAATCTTATGCGGAAATATGTTTCTGCCAAAGATTTATATTCAGCTAGAAATGCTATCTCTTTATATACAGATGCTGTTGAACTTGCTAGGCATTTATGGCTTGCTTTGTTTCTATTTCTGCTTTCCAGTATCCAAAATAATTTCCATTTATCCTGAAATATTGTGGGCCATTGTTCTCTATATATGAGGCCTTGCTTTGGAGACTGTACAGCTTGGTTCACAAGCTTGGTTACTGGCATGAAATGTTGTCCACGTCTCGAAGCTGAGTAAACTGTGTCCATATCTTGAAACATTTAAGCTCCTGATGTTTTCTGCTGGTTGGGTAATCTAAAACACGGGCATAGCCTCGGTCAGGATAAGGGGACAGTCACTTACGACTGAGATAAAAAGGAATGTCTGAGCTCTAGGAGGTTGTGGATACTCCAATGCTGTATATATTTAAGTTAAAAATCACACTATACCAGATTATAGTCCAACAGGTTTAGTTGAAAGTAGAACCTTTTGGAGTGCTGCTCCTTCATCAGGTAGCTAGTATATATTTAAGACTGAGTTAGATGGATGTTTGTTGTTTTAGGGAATCAAGAAATATGGGGAGCAGGCAGGGAAATGGAGTTGAGCTCAAGATCACCTTGGCCATATTGGATGGTTTTTCCCATTCCCTTTTCTTATACTTTTGTGTTCTCATGTTATAAGTTTTGCCACAAAACTAGTGTAGTGGGAGTTAATTTCCCTCCTTTGATGTTGAATTGACTGATTTACAGTCTGATAACTCAGTTAGGATATTAGTATACATCCATTAGTATATATAGATTTTGTGAAAGTCAAAGATTTTTAAATATGTGCATATAAATGCTAGGGAATGATCTAAATAAATATAAAATCTGCAGGCACAACTAAACTGGAATCAAGTACATGCAGAGAAATTAGTACAGCTATGTCTATAAATCAGTAATTTACTATGAATAAATTCAAGGCAACCTGGAAATCACAGAAAGGCACGGACTGTTTGTAAAGGAGCCATGAAAAAATTCCAGTGCTGGGAATTGTTTATACCCATGGAGGGTGAATGAAAGAATATGTAAGTTGCCGTAGGAGCCAATTCCTAAATCTCCACTGGAAACCAGGGCAAAATAGAGGTCTATTCATATACCTCAGTTGTACCTCAGTGGGCTGCTGCCATAATTGGATTAATGCTGAAGTAAATGCTCACTGGGACCACAGCAGGAAAACTGACCTTGCAAAAGGTTACCATTGTCTCAGAAACAGAAGCACAAACCAATAAAAGCCCATGAGGCACACAGCACTGCTAATAAACAAAAATATTGCATTTGCACTAAACTTGGATTTCAAGATTGTCAACATATGCAGCTACATTTGTCAAGATCTGACAAAGGCACTGCTTTGTGGCCAAAGAAAGCAATGACATTGGCCATTGGAAATTCTTTGATGAAGGATCCAGTTCTCAGAGATCAGAACAATGTTCCTTCAGCAAATGGTGGCTTTGCTTTATTGGAAAAATACTGATTCATCTACAGTCATCATGGTTAGTGAATAAAAAAAACCCACATGTGAATGTTGTATGTATGATGTAGGATTACTACAGTCTGAGAAAAGTCACTGTTGAGAAGACCTGTGGAAGTTACACATGGAGACAATTGAAAACTGTTTCAAGTTATTTTCTGTATTAAAAGCTTGAATATCCTATTCTGCTTATGTCTCAAAATATTCACAATTTATTCTGGACAGTAAGCCCCTAAGCCTGAGGTCATTAATTGAAGTTTTTCAATCAGGTCATTCAACTCTGTTCATTCATCAAAGACATAGTTGTAATAAAACTGAACAAAACTGCATTTCATGTGGATTTTTGTGTTAAAATGTCAGTTTGTGTCACAATATATGTGCAACTTGGCATCTTCACTAAGCTGTAACTTTACGAAAAGAATAAACTAAACATTACAATGCAAATTTGAGTCAATTGAATTTCATACTGAAATTAATCAACTCTTAAATGTCTTGAAGATATCATCATAATTAGGTGGAAACGTTACAAAACAAAACATACAAAACAAAATTAGGTGGAAACATTCTTTTTTAGATTAGATTACTTACAGTGTGGAAACAGGCCCTTCAGCCCAACAAGTCCACACCGCCCCGCCGAAGCACAACCCACCCATACCCCTACATTTACCCCTTACCTAACACTACGGACAATTTAGCATGGCCAATTCACCTGACCTGCACATCTTTGGACTGTGGGAGGAAACCGGAGCACCCGGAGGAAACCCACGCAGACACGGGGAGAGCGTGCAAACTCCACACAGTCAGTCGCCTGAGGCGGGAACTGAACCCGGGTCTCTGGCGCTGTGAGGTAGCAGTGCTAACCACTGTGCCTCTGTGCCGCCCAGTTCATTAGATATATTTTTCCTTCAATTAAACCTTGTTTGTTCTTTTTGTTGTTTGCAGTATTAAGCATTTTTAATATAGATTGGCACGCTGTGAATGGTTTGTGGAGTTAATAACTATCGAATGAGCAACATTGAAAACTGATTTGCCAACAGTAGTCTGTATTTGGAGAGAAATAGCTAGCACAATCCCAGCTGCATCAGTTTTAATTCCAATTTTATTTATGTTTGCTGTGGAAACTACCACAAAAAGTAAGTGAAGAGCTATTATCTGGAAATGCTTCCAAAAAGAACAGTAAAACAGATAATAAATGGATTACCATAACACATTTATGTTACCATAACACAAATAAAATTAGATTAGGTATCAAAAGTAGACATGTTCAATAAAAATTAATGGCAAGAAAGAATCTGAGAAAATGTAGTAGGCTAGGCTATAGTGCGTATTTTTTAAAATGTAAATTATGTTTGAGAGTTGTTTTGAGTTAATTTGACTGCAATTTTGTGAAGCTGTTTCACTGTTGTAGCAAAAGTCATGAAAAAAAGAAAAGTAGTTATATCTTTGGTTGGAATTCTTTGCGGGAATGCTTGAGCACATGAGGCAGCCATTTACACCCTTCTGAGATTTTAGGTTTAGGAGATGTTGTGACCAGTAAAAGGTAATGAAGTAACTGCCCCAATTTTCCCACTCCTCTCCTAACAATGAGAGGTTTTCTGCTTTTGAATCTAGTCAGAAAGTGCACTGGCAAATCTGTATTTCTGCCGCTGTTCATGTTTTGAGGATGTGAAGCAGTTGTTCTGACAGGTTTCCTGAGATTATGCAAAAAAAAAGGATCCCTCCAGTGTTAAAGTTGACCATTTGGCCCATGAAGTCCACACCAACCCTCTGAATACCATCCCACCCAGACCCACTTCCTTACCTTATCCCTGCATTTCCCATGGCTAATCCACCTAGCCTGAACATCCCTGGGCACTATGGGCAATTTTGCATGATCAATTCACCTAATTTGCACATCTTTGGACTGTGGGAGGAAACTAGGGCACCCAGAAGAAACCCATGCAAACATGGGGAGGATATGCAAACTCCAAACAGACAGTCACCCGAGGGTGGAATTGAACCCAAGTCCCTGGTGCTGTGAGGCAGAAGTGTTAATCAATGAGCCACCATGCCCCCCCGATCATTGAATCTTTACAGTGAGGCCAGAGGCTATTTGGCCCATTCAGCCTGCACTAACCCTCTGAAGATCATCCCACCTCAGACCCAGCCCACCACAACCCCACATTTGCTATGGCTAACCCACCTAGCCAACAAGATGTGTTTACTGGAACATTTTTTTCCTGAGCTCAGAAAAACTAGGCAGTGTAACACAATTTTGCTCAGGGACTACTTGTGCAGAAACTGATATACTGCTGAGAGCATAAGACCATAAGATATAACATCAGAATTAGGCCACTCATCCCATCCCTTGCCCTGCCAGTCCTCCCCAATCTCATTCATAATAACCGAATCTAAAATCTGACCAATGACCGAGGTCAGGAGGTCCAAATTTAGAGCAAGAAAGAGGCTGAGAAAGAGGTACAACTTCTCAGCCCATCTTTATTCCATCACTGTTTTATCTTTCCTCCTCCTTGATAAAGACCTTTAAGTTTTTCCTCAGTTGTACATTCCAGAGCAATTCTGCTAGTTTGTGTCTGCGGCAGTGATTGCTTCAAAACAGGGAATTGCATTTTGATGTCTCATTTCAGAAACATTTGTAAAGTTTCAGGGGAGATGTGAATCAATAGGAGTTGTGGTCTTTCATCCTCCCGAGGGGTTTGACTGCCTGTTTTCATTCCATTTGTTAAATGCAAAGCTGTAATTTACAAGAGCTAGTCTGCCTGCTAATATAAACATTGTAACAATCTTCACTGTAGTACCTAAGGTTTTCACAGATTGTTAGAATTCTTTTCTGTATTCACTTATGCTTCCAAGCCCTCTGTTCATTATATTAGAAGAAAGTGAGTACTACGGATGCTGAAGATCAGAGTTGAAACGTATGGCACTGGAAAAGCACAACAGGTCAGGCAGCATCTGAGGAGCAGGAGAATTCATGTTATGGGCTTAAGCCTTCATCGGAATGTTGGTGGGGGGGAGGGGGGGGCAGTGGAGGGAGACAAGGAGGAAGGGAGCTGAGAGATAAATAGGAGGGCAGGGAAGGTAGTTGGGAAGGCAATAAATAGGTAGATGCAAGGGGGGTGATGGTGATAGGTTGGAGGGGGGAGTGGAACGGATAGGTGGGAAGGAAGATGGACAGGTAGGACAGTTCAAGAGGCTGGTACCGAGTTAGAGGGTTGGATATGAAGTGGGGGACGGGAGAGGAGGAAACTAGTGAAGTCGATGTTGATGCTGTGTGATTGAAAGGTCCCAAGGTGGAAGATGAGGCTTTCTTCCTCCAGGCATTGAGTGGCTTGGTTTTGGCAGTGGAGGAGGCTCAGGACCTGCATGTCCTTGGGGCTGTGGGAAGGGAGTTGCAGTGATCAGCCACAGGGAAGTGAGGTTGTTTGGTGCGTGTGTCCCACAGATGTTTATTGTACTCCCATCAAGTACAATGATGTGTATGTATGTGACTATGGCAGGGGAATTGTATGACCTACTTAGACGACACTCTCACAACCTTCCATAATCTGGTCACTACAACCATCTCACCTCTGATTCATTTTATTTCCTTGACGAGGATTTGTGCTGAATCTTCCTAGATTATTCATCTCTGATTGAGGTTGACTCCTAAGAGGAAACAAAAGGGGGATGGATTGGGGGTGGGTGAGAAGATGGCAGGCAGGCTACCCACTTTAGATTACGCGCCATTTGCACAGCACATGTGTATTCTTCATGTCGCTTACAAGTGTTTTTCTGTATCTCTCACTGTTTCTCCTTCGTTTGGCCTCACAAGTTGGGCTCTGGAGCTTCAAAGTGATTCAAGCAACTCTTGTAAGTTTAACTTTTCTTTATATGACAACCCATACCTTTACACTTCTACAAGTCTTGGGAGAGTTTTTGGCATGAGACTATTTAGAAATCTTTTTCTTTTCTTTTTAAGTAGTTCTTAGGATCAGGGATGATTTGCTTCCAGTCCAGTTAGATGAATTCTGAAATGACTGGTAACTTTAATTCAGGGCGGTTCGTATGTGGATGGGTTGGGTAGATGTGTTCACTGGAGGAATGTGTGCTCCTTCCAATCACTTAACTGAGCCTCTGCAAGTTCCTGAAGATGTCCTGCAGTTCAGTTTCATATACGGTTTGACTTTTAGTTATAATCTGTCTCTTATACATTGAGGGAAAGTTAATTGGGTTTGACTATCCATCTTGTGCATATATCTACTGTGAATCAGCATTGCATCATGGGCTGATCAAACAAGGACTTTGCTAGAGAAAATCTAGCTTAATTTTATTGTGGTGAGAAGCTCTAGCTGCTTATCCATATGATTGTCAGCACTGTGTGCTGATGTTAAATTGCCATGGGTCTAGAAATAAGTATTTCACAACTGTCATGTCATTCCTTTATTTAATCTGCAGATTACTGAGGACTTAAAGGTCATATTTAAGAATTTATATGTTGTACATAGGAACTATGAGATTACTATAAGCAAACTGTGCAGACTATTGAAAAAGTCAATTTTCTTTGACTAAGGATCAATCATATTTCTTTGTGTGTACAAATGGGATGTCTGTACAGCAAAAACCTACTTGCAGACAATACATTCAATAAATTTGACATGTGCACATTGTACCAGTGCTGTTGTAAAATTAAATGTCCCATAGCTTCAATCCTATATAGTTTCCCACATCTTCTCAGTAAAACAAGTGATCAGGTTCCCTTTCAATATTCTATAAGTATTGCTTTATTTAAAATCTTAAAGATTTCAGAATCCATCTAACTGGACTGGAAGCAAGTCATCCGTGATCCTAAGAACTACTTAAGAAGAAAAGAACAAGATTTCTAAATAGTCTCGTGCCAAAACTATCCCAAGACTTGTAGAGTGTAAAGGTATAGGTTGTCATACAAAAACAAGTTAAACTTACAAGAGTTTCTTGAATCAGTTTGAAGCTCCAGAGCCCTACTAAGATGGGCAGTCAATCAGTACATGTGTTTTTATTGGTTAAATGGTGGTTTCTGAAGGCATCTTTTCAATAGGAACACCAATCAGAGAAACAGATGCAGGGTTTGAACACTTGGGGTTGAATCTTATGATTTTTATGTAACTAAGTCCAAGTTGCGATGAGTTTTCTGGAAGGTTTGTTATCATCAGGCCTAGCATGCTCTCTCACTGTATCTGTCAAACTAGCCTTATGGACCAACTACCAAGTCCCAGTGGTGAATCTTAAGTCTACCCCATCTTACCACACCCTAGAACAACTCACAACTAAGTGGATGTCCCAAGATTCCTGTCCTGTACTACATCTTTCCTACTGAAGGGAGACCAGAATTCAATGCAGTATTCCAAAAGTGGCTTAATCAATATCCTGTACAGCTACAACATGACTTCAAAAATCCTATACCTAATGCAATGACCAATAAAGGCAAGCATATCAAACCCCTTCTTCACTAGCCTGTCTATCTGCAACTCCATTTTCAAGGAACTATGAACCTGCACTCCAAGGTCTCTTTGTTCAGTAGCACTCCCCAGGACCTTACCATTAAGTTTGTAAGTCCAGTACTGATTTGTCTTTCCAAAATACAGCACCTCACATATATCTAAATTACAATCCATCTGCCACTGCTTGGCCCATTTGCATGTCTGATCAAAATCACATTATACTCTGAGTTAACCTTCTTCACTGTCCACTACGCCACCAATTTTAGTGCCGTCTGCAAACTTACTAACCATACCTCCTATATTCACATCCAAATAATTCATACAAATGACAAAAAGCAGTGAACCTAGAACAGATACTTGCAGCACACCACTAGTCACAGGCCTCAGGTCTGAAAATCAACATTCCACCACCATCCTCTCTCTTCTACCTTCGAGCCAGTTCTGTATCCAAATGGCTAGTATTCCATGTGACCTAACCTTGCTATTGAGTCTACCATGCAGAATCTTGTTGAACAGCTTGCTAAAGTCTATATGGAAAAGGACCACTAGTCTGCCTTCATCAAACTGCTTCATCATTCATTCAAATAACTCAATCAAGTTAGTGAGACACAGTTTCCCATACACAAAGGCATGTTGACTGTACCTAATCAATCCTTGCCTTTCCAAATACATGTAAATCCTGTCCCTCAGCATCCTCTCTAATAATGTATCCACCACTGACATCAGGCTCACAGGTTTATAGTTCACTGGCTTTTCCTTTACATCTTTCTTAAATAAAGGTACCATGTTAGCCAACTTCCAGTCTTCTGGCACCTCATCCATGACTATTGATGACACAAATATCGCAGTAAGGGGTCCAGCAATCACTTCCCTCACTTCCCACACAGTTTTGGGGTACACCTAATAAGGTCTTGAGGATTTATCCACCTTTGTGCATTTTAAGACATCTACCTTATCCTCTGTAATATGGACTCTTTTCAATACATCATTACTTATTTCTCCAAGTTCTCTAGCTTCCATATCTTTGTCCACAGTAAACATTGATGCAAAATACATGTTTAGTATCTGACCTATCTCCTCAGTTCTGCACATAGGCAGCCTTGTTGATCTTTAAGGAACCCTATTCTCTCCTTAGTCACTCTTTTGTCCTTAATGTATTTGTAGAATCGCTTTGGATTCTCCTTCAACCTATTTGCAATAGCTATCTCATATCCCATTTTGGCCCTGCTGATTTCCCTCTGAAGTATACTTATACTTCCTTATACCCATCTAAGGATTTTATTGATCAGTGGATTGAGTATAGGAATTGGGATGAAATGTTGCAGCTGTAAGGGACATTGGTTAGGCTACTTTTGGAATACTATATTCAGTTCTAGTCTCCCTGCTATAGGAAATATGTTGTGAAGCTTGAAAGGGTTCAGAAAGATTTACAAGGATGTTGCCAGATTTGGAAGGTTTGAGCGATATGGGAGGCTGAATAGGTTGGAGCTATTATCCCTGGAGCATCAGAGGCTGAGGGATGACCTTATAGAGATTTGTAAAGTCATGACAGGCATGGATAGGGTGAAGAGCAAAGGTCTTTTCTCTGGGGTGGGTGAGTTCAAAACTGGAGGGTATAAGTTTAAAATGAAAGGAGCAAGATTTAAAAAGGATCTACAGGGCAACGTTTTCATGCAGTGGGTGGTACATGTATGGAATGAACTGCCAGAGGAAGTGGTGGAGGCTGATACAATTACAATTACAATTTAAAAGGCGTCTGGATGTGTATATGAATAGGAAGGGCTTGGAGGGATATGGGCCAAATTCTGGACAATGGGACTAGATTAATTTAGAATATCTGGTTGGCATGGACAAGTTGGACCAAATGGTCTGTTTCTATGTTGTACATCTTCATGACTCTATAATTCTATGATTCACTGGCATCCCATGGTCCATGCTATCTTTAAAAGTCCATTGTGCATTTGGGCAAGCACTATCAGACTGCAGTTCCTTTGCATGCTTTCTGACCTTGACAGACAGTGACAGATTGTTGCCTCCTTTTTCGGAAGGATACTTGTTGTCCCGTTATGTGGAGCGGTGCCATCACCCATCTTCCTCTTCCCCCCAGGGTCAGAAGTGGAGGCCATGATGCCAGACATGCCAGCCTGTTGCAAGTCTGCCACCTGGGTAGAAGCAATCTCAGTTGGCTGGAGCAATGTCCAACATTGCATGAAGAAAGTCAAAGACCTTCACTATTTTGCCAGCACACATTCCACCATCATCTCTCTGACACTCCACTCTCATTCTATATTTGCTACTGTATTCACCTTGCACCAAGGCTCATGCTGTACCAATCTCACTGTTGTTTGCAACATCTTCCCCACTCTCCATCACCTTCCCCAATCACTAGCACCACTAATCCTGCATGCCCTCTGCGCTGCCTACTCACTCGCTCAGGACGCCTCCCCACCTGCACCAACTGTGACAGCTGTTATCTCCCAAAGTGCCTGCCTCTCTCTTAGCTCCTGAAGAAAGCAGCTCACCAAAGGGCAGAAAGCATCAAGAAGGATGGTATTCCACTTGTTGCTGGTTATGGGGAGATGATTCTGACTCTGTGTGTGTTGTTGGCTGCCCTTGAGTTACTCAGGATCCCCTGAGCGAAAGCTTGACTCTGATTTGACTGAGGCCTACCGACAACCAATGGAAACTTCCTGGCTCTATGTCTATGCTGAATGGCATGACAAAGATGGCAGTGATAAGAGCCTTACATCTCTTACTGAGGGGGCAAAGTGCTAAAAGGCAAGGCACAACAAGACTAGGCAAGGATATTGTGGATATCTAGGTAGGCTCAGAGTGAGTGAGTGCTAAGACAACAAGGGATGATGCCAAAGATACAGTCTTGTCCATCAAATGAGCTGGGTGCATGTCCCAGAGCGCATACTACCCTTACTGCATCATTACAATGATGTTTGTGTGGCATTGAAGTATAGCACACATCCTGTATGTGAGAGATGTGCAATAAGAGTTCTTAGAGGCTGGCACAGGTCAGGTGTGTGTGTGTGTGTGTGTGTGTACATGGCCATTGCCCTGAAATGTTGGTGCCTGCTTTTCAATATTGACATTGCTCGGAGCAAGCAATGTGCTGAATCCACCAGGTGCTCAATCTGGTTTCCTTGTTGCACTTTCCTGATGCTGAGCTTGCTTACTGAGCATTGTAAGATAGGAGACTGAATACTAATGAGGTGTCATTAACAAGGCATTTCACAAGCTAAAATACTAATTGCTTGGAAACTGGAGCTGTCTAGCATGAAATCTCACCTCAATTCTTGTGAAAAGCATGATAAATGGAGTCTGCTTGCTCCCATGTCAGGTAGGCCACACTGCACTTGTCACCCAATTCTGGTATGCGTTCACCAAAGCCCACAGTGCTCAGGCCCACACCCCTCCCCCCTCCCACCCCACCCCACACCCCACCATAAGATCCCGCCACTGGATTTCATGGTCAGTTTCCAAATCATGCTTGGACTTGTGTGACTTTCCATTTGGTGTGATGTATCACAAAATATCCCTTAATAATTCATAGAATCCCTACAGTATGAAAACAGGCCATTACTATAAGCTGTACCCAACCAGCTCAAGAAAACTAACATTAATTGTGACAGTTCAAGTGTTGCAGGTGTACTGATGATACTGATCAGGAATATGTTATTCAGTAATACGTTGTATATTAAGCTGATGAATCGTTGTATAGAAATTCATTTATCTTTCATCAGCACTAGCAATTCTCACTGAAGCAGCAGATTAATAGTTTTGTACTAACTTAATATGCTGATTTGGTTTCACGGAGAGCAAATTTTATTATTTTGTACACTGTCAAATTTAAATAAAACCTGTTCAATTTGAACAACTGTAATGTGAAAACAGGCCATTAGGCCCAACAAGTCCACACTGATCCTCCAAAGATTAACCCATCCAGGCCCATTCCCTTACCCGATTACTCAACATTTCCCCTAACTAATGCACCTAACCTGTACATCCCTCAATACTATGGGCAATTTAGCATGGCCAATTCACCTAAACTGCACATCTTTGGACCGTGGGAGGAAACTGGAGCACCCAGAGGAGCACCCAGTCTCCTATTTTATATAGCTCAGTAAGCAAGCAGGAAAGTGAAACAAGGAAACCAGATCGAGCACCTGGTGGATTCAGCACATCGCTTGCTCTGAGCGATATGAATATTGAAAAGCAGGCACCAACATTTTGGGGCATCCTCAACCAGATTCTGGATTAGTGGTGCTGGAACAGCACAGCAGTTCAGGCAGCATCCGAGGAGCAGTGAATGTGTAAACTCCATACAGGCAGTCACCCAAGGGTGGAATCGAACCCAGGTCCCTGACGCCGTGAGACACCGTGCCACCCTAGTAAAAGCTGTCACTCAAGGTATTTTCAACTGTAATTACAATTCAACCAACAATAACTTGAATTCATAAAGCACATTTGACAATGATAATGACCACAATCCACATAAAGAGTTTAGAGGGTAGGTCAGATTTAGGTCTTAAGGAGAAGCTTACAGGAGAAGAAAAAAAGATGAAGGAATAAAGAGAAATTTAAGGTGGGAAATGCAAGAATCATGACCTTGCCAGCTGAAGGTACAGCTACGGAAATTATGGAAGTCCAAGAGGCCAGAATTCGTGAAGTGGAGAGATGGTTACAGAAACAGTGATGGATGAGGCCATTAACAAATTTAAGAACGGAAATGAAATGTTTAAGATCCCCAGCGAGGGCAGGGTTGAACTCAGAGTGCTGCCTACCATTATTAAATAGCTTGAGTTATCCATTGTTGAGAATCCGCAGTGAAGAAAGTGATCAGAAGCAGGAACTCTGGCTGATCCCTGTCTTTAGATAACAAGAGACATTTTGAACTTGAAACTTTGCATTGTTTTTTCATTTTCTGTTACTGTAAGGGAAAATTGAATCTTTTACTATGTGGAGATGTCTAAGGGAGGACAAATCCTGACACTCTGCTTCCAGTAACGACTCCTGTTTCTTCATCTCCATTGCATGTGCAATATAAACGCATTCAAACAGGGAAGCAATCAAAAACAAGGCCAGTTAGCGTAACATCTGATTGGGAAAATGTTAGACCATAAGGCCATGAGACCGTAAGATAAAGGAGCAGAATTAGGTCATTTGATTCATCCAGTCTGCCCCACCATTTGATCATTGCTGATATGCTGCTCAACCCTATTCTCTTACTTTCTTCCCTTAACCCTTGATCCCTTATCAATCAAGAATCCATCCATTTCTGTCTTGGACACACTTAATGACTTGCCTTCCACAGCAATGAGTCCCATCATCCTCTGGTTGAAGAAATTCCTCCTCATCTCAGTTCTGATGTGTCATCGCTTCACTCTGAAGTACTCCAACTGCCATCCTGAAAAAGATAAAGAACCAATTGGTCCTGAAAAAGATAAAGAATCAAAGACAGAGATTAGCAGTAGAAGGATGTTTTTCTGACTGGACATCTGCGACTAGTGGGGCTCAGCGCCGGGACCCCTATTGTTTGTAATATATATAAGTGATCTGGAGGAGAGTGTAGGTGGCCTGATTAGTAAGTTTGTGGATGGCACAAAGATGAGGAGATCTGCAGATAGTGAGGAGGATTGCCAGAGGATAAAGCAAAGTATAGATAGGGTGAAGACTTGGACAGAGAAATGGCAGATAGAATGTAATTGGACAAAAACGAGGTGATGCATTTTGAAAGCTCTAATGTAGGAGGGAAATGTACAGTAAATGGCAGAACTCTAAGAAACAGTAACATACAAAGGGATCCAGATGTACCAATTCACAGTTTCCTATAAGTGGCATCACAAGTGGATAAGTGTTGAAAAGTGTGGTGCTAGAAAAGCACAGCAGGTCAGCCAGCATCCGAGGAACAGGAAAGTCGACTTTTCAGAAATAAGCTCTTCATCAGGAATGTAGGGTGGGGGAAGGAAGCTGAGAGATAAATAGGAGCTGGGGGAAAGGTAGCTGGCAGGGAGATGCAGATGGGAGTGATAATGATAGCTCAGAGGTGGGATGGAAAATGAACAGGTAGGACAGGTCAAGAGGGCGGTGCCGAGTTGGAGGGTTGGATCTGGGATGAGGTTGGGGGGGAGTGGAGATTTGGAAACTAGTGAAGTTGATGTTGATGCTGTGTGGTTGAAGGGTCCCAAGGCAGAAGATGATGAGTTCTTCCTCTAATTGTTGGGTGGCTTGGATGCGACGTTGGAGGAGACGCAGGACTTGCATGTCCTTGGCAGAATGGGAGGGGGAGTTGATATGGTTGGCACAAGGCAGTGGGGTTGCTTGGTGCATGTATCCCAGAGATGTTCCTGAAACTTTCCGCAAGTTGGTGTCCTGTCTCCTCAATGTAGAAGCGACCACAGCAAGAGCAATGGACACAGTTGATGAGATGTTTGGATGTGCAGGAAAATCTCTGCCAGATGTGAAAAGATCCTTTGGGGCCTTGGGTGGAGGTGAGGTGGGGGAGGTGTGGGCACAGGTTTTACACCTCTTGCGGTGGGAAAGGAAGGTTCAGGGAGTGGAGGGTGGGTTGGTGGGGGGGCGTGGACCTAATGAAAGAATCACGGAGGGAATGGTCTCTGTGGAATTTTGAAAGGGCTGGGGAGGGAAATATATCTCTAGTAGGTGGCAGGATGGTGCTGTATCCAGAGATTAGTGGAGTGGAAGGTAAGGCCTAAGGAGTTCTATCCTTATTGCAGTTGGGGTTGGGGGGGCGGGGTTCAAGGGCGGAGGTTTGCAAAGTGCAGGAGATTTGCTGGAGAGTATTGTTGATCCCATGGGAGGGGAAAATTGTGGTCCTTGAAATAGGAGGCCACCTGGGATGCCCTGGAGTGGAATTGCTCCTCCTGGAAGCAGATACAGTGGAGGCGGAGGAATTGGGAGTAAGCGATCACGTGTTTACAGGAGGGGGATGTGAAGAGGAGTAGCTCAGGTAGCCATGAGAGTTGGTGGGTTTGAAAAAATATCCGTGTTGAGTCGGTCACCTGCGATGGAGATGGAGATGTCCAGGAAGTGGAGGGGGGTGTCTGAGATGGTCCAGGTGAATGGTCAGGGTGGAAGGTGTTTGTGAAGTTGATGAACTTCAACCTCTTCGTATGAGTACAAGGTGGCATCGATATAGTCATCAATGTAGCAGGGGAAAGAGTGGTGAATGGTCCCGATGGAACTGTGAAAGATGGACTTTTCCACGTACGAAGAGGCAGGCATACTGGGATGCACGTAGGTGCCCATGGCTACCCCTTTGGTCTGAAGGATTCAAAGAAGAAGTTGCTGAGGGTGAGGACTAGTTCTGCCAATCGAATGAGTGTGTTGGTGGAAGAGTATTGATTGGGTTAGTGGGAGAGGAAGAAACAGAGGGCTTGGAGGCCTTCACCATGGCAGATGGATGTGTACAGGGACTGGATGTCCATGCTAGAGATCAGACATTGAAGGCCGGGGAAACAAACATCATGGAGTAAGTGGACGGTGTGGGTGGTGTCTCGAATGCATGTGGGGAGTTAGACCAAGGGGGACAGGACAGTGTCAAGGTATGTGGGGATGAGTTCAGTGAGGCAGGACAAGGCTGAGGCGATGGGTCGTCTGGGGCAGTCAGGTTTGTGGATTGTTGGTAAGTGGTAGATACAGATGGCGTGGGTTGAGGAATTATGAGGGTGGTGGCTGTGGTTGGGAGATCCTCTGAGGTGATGAGGTTGTGGATGGTCTGAGAGATAATGGTTTGGTGATGGGAGGTGAGGTTATGGTCGAGGGGGCAGAAGTAGAACATGTCCATGAGTTGGCACCTGGCTTCAGCGGTGTAGAGGTTGGTGCGCCAAACAATGCACTCCCCATTGTCTACTGGTTCAATAGTGAGGTTGGGGTTGAAGCAGAGCAAGTAGAGGGCTGCACCTTGAGAGGGTGAGAGGTTGGAGTGGGTGAGAGGGATGGACAGGTTGAGGTGATCAATGTCACAGCGGCAGTTGGAGATAAAGAAGTTGAGGGCAAGTAATAGACCAGCACGTGGTGTAGAAGTGGATGGAGTATGATGGAGGTGGGAGAAGGGGTCCTCGGAGAGTGGGTGGGAGTCACAATTGAAAAAGTAAACACAGAGGCGGCAGAAGAAAAATTTGAAGTCGCAGCGCGTATGGAATTTGTTGACCCAGGAGTGTAGTGGGATGAAGGTGAGACCTTTATTGAGGACTGACCATTCATCATCCGTGAGGGGGAGGTCGGAGGAGATGGTAAAAACCCAGTAGGGCTGCGAGCTGGGACCTGGTGTAGAGCTGGAGTTGGGAGTGGATAAGATGGTCAAGAAAGCATATTGCATGCTTGCCTTCATCAGTCAAGTCATAAAGTACAAAAATTGGCATGTCACGTTACAGCTGTGTAGAACTTTAGTTAGGTCACTTTTGGAATATTGCATCCAGTTCTGGTCAACACACTGCCAAATGCATGTGGAGGCTTTGGAGAGGGTACAGGAATGGTTTACCAGGATGTTGCTTGATTTGGAGGGTATTAGTTACGAGGAGAGACTAGACAAAGTCGGCTTGATTGCACTTGAATATCACAGGATGAAGGGCGACTGAAACAAGTTTAAAAAACTGTGAGAGGCAGGGATGGAATGGACATTCGGAGCCTTTTTCCCAAGGTAGGAATATTAATTACTAGGAGACATATGTTTAAGGGAAAAGAGGGAAAGTTTAAAGGAGATATGAGTTTTTACTCCAGGGTGTGGTAAGTACTTGAAATGTACTGCCAGAGGAAGGAGTGAACACAGTTACAATACCAATGTTTCGGAGGCAGATTGACAGATACATGAGTTTGCAGGGAATATGAGCAGATGGATCTCATAGAGACAAAAGGTGTCATTTGTCAGCTCGGGCATTGTGGGCCAAAGGGCCTGTTCCTGTGCTATAATGTTCTTTGTTCTTTGCCCGCACTCTCTGCCGTCTGCCTGACAGCCATGTCTCCAATCATGCCAACATCTTACCCCTAACACCATGGGCTCTTGTCTTATTTAGCAGCATCTTATGCAACATCTTCTCAAAGACCTTCTGGAAACATAAATAGATCATGTCCATTGGCTTCCCTTTACCTAACTTACCCATTACCTCCTCAAGCATATCAGCGTGTACTGCTGGCCCTGAAATATGAAAGTGAATTTATTTTGGCAGTGTCATTGGAGGAGAATGGATCAAAATCCATTACTAATGTTCAATCCAGTGAAATATTTTTTCCTGTGGGTCCTGCCTCATCATGGTTTCTGGGCTAGGTACGGTCAGTGCCACGATTGGGGTGGTTTTATTTAGTTCCCTGTAATCAATGGTGAGTCACCAAGTGCCCTCTGCCGCCTTACCTGCCATATTGGAAAGTTATTGATAGACGCTATAGGACTCCTGCTTTAAAAGGTCGCGAATGACTTGGGTCACATCCCCCTCTGCCTGTTTGAGGAAAGTACGTTGCCTTGGTGGCTTTGGGTCCTGTCTGTCTATCACCCTCTATATGACAGCAGTCATGTTTGTGATTGGTGAATGTACTTTTATGAGAATTGCCTGTGCTGCTGGGTCCTCAGTCCTTGGGGAAGATCTAATCCACAATGTACCCATGGTGTGTAGCTGTCTATCACAATCTCTCTTGGGGTCCCCAACTGATAGGGAATTTGCCAAATTTGTTCATTCCTGATGAAGAGCTTTTACCCGAAACGTCGATTCTCTTGCTCCTTGGATGCTGCCTGACCTGCTGTGCTTTTCCAGCACCACACTCTCGACTCTCACTCTCCAGCATCTCAGTCCTCACTTTTGCCAAATTGCCAAATACATCAATTGGTCGAGTTAAAAGATAAATGACCCCTTCTCATAAGGTCCGAGCCTAAAATGTGCTCAGCATCCGGACGGAGATTAACCAGCAATGCTGGGTGATAGGAGGTCTTGTCTCCCAGTTTAAATTCTAAAGGTTCTGTCTCTGCTCCCTCCTGTACGCGCCCAGTGAATCCACTCAGAAGAATTTTCTTACGGGTGCACTACATGTTTCAAAATATCAGGATGGGTTAAGTGTAGTTCTGGACTCACCTCTGTACCAGAGAAACTCAATGGAACAATATTCCACCTCACCATTACTGCTCACTTACTGCGGAGAGTCATGGCTCCGTCATGCTTTGGTGAGTGTATCCAACTGAGGTACAAGGAGCTAAAACAGTGGCATTTCCTCCTGGCTATGTGACCTCCCGCAACCAAATAAACTGCTGCTCATCTTTCAGCTTCTTCCAACAGCATGGAGTGGGATTTTGAGCCTGGCTCCTGTGATAGCACTAATTTCCTGGGGTCCCTGCACTCTCTTGTGAAGTGGCCTGTGTGCCCATAATTGTGGCATTTCCTTACCAGCAGTGCCTGATGCCTGGGACTTCTCTGTTGCTGATCCTGATCTCTCACTAAGAGATAGGCATATGGAGGTGAATGGCTCTGATAATAACTTCCCTTGTTTTGGTCACCCCCTTCATTCCTCCACTTGGCACCAGAGTTTGGGGCTTTTACTGGGTACATTTTCCCTTGCCTCGTTTGAGGTGCTCTGATTCATGAATTTCTTTCCCCTTTGCCCTGCTCCTTATCCCCCAGTGGTCCACAGTGGTTATCTGTGGGATCAGAATTTTCACAGGCTTCCCTCACACCTCAGTGGAATTTGAGACAAGTGGTCGGGTCCAATGTTTTGTAGTGTCAGCGCAGACCCATCTCGGTTACTGAAGACTTCTGTAAACTGTGTCCCAAGCTACCAGGCAAATGCAGTTGGCTGATCTCCCTTTCACTGCCCACACTTAATTAATTCCTCCATAGGGTTTCCCTGATTGCATCCGACAGAAGCGAGATTGCTGTTTCCTCCCACATTTTGAGGATTGGGGAAGGCAGAATGGATCACGGAGCTCAGGCACATTAACATTTATTTTACCTTCTCAACATCATTGAGTCAGTGGAAAACCCTTTGTTGGTGGGTGCTGTTGAAAAACATATGGGGGGAGTCAACTGTGGGCTCAAATACGGGATATTTTTCACTGTCTCTGCCAATTGTGCCACCATGAGCATGTTTGGATGAGTAATTGGATTATTGTTCTGCCTATTCTGATGTGGTCCCAGGGCTGTTGAAGGTTCTCCTCCCTCCGAAACGGGAGGTGGGTGTCCCCACTCCTGACCCCAATTCTAGTTGGGTGTTCTTATGCTCCCTCATGTGGTACCTTCGGGAATTTTCTGTGGACATTGGTAAATGAGGGCATGAGCAGGTTCAAAGTATCCAATGGGCTGTAAACTGCAATCCTCAGGCACCGGCTGGAAGTCAAGGTGCCAGAGCGTCAGATCAATACTTCTCCACTACACCACCCTCAGGCTGGTTGTAACTGGCTCCCCCTGAACCTTTGTGACCACTTTGACCTTGGTTTCCACTGTTCTCTATAGCCAATAGGTGCTGGCTTCTGTTTAATTTAGTTTGGCCAATTTTCTGTTAGGCCTGTAATCTTTGGTTGTGGGTTAACTTAGAAAATCCAATTTTGGGCCCTGGTTGCTTGGAGTGTGATGACAGGGGGATCCTTATTGCAATTCTGGAAGAGAGAGGAAGTGGAAGAGGTGAGGAGCAAAGAGTGGGAAATGGGCCAGAGACTGGATCAGTGGTGCTGGAAGAACACAGCAATTCAGGCAGCATCCGACGAGCTGCCTAATGGGCCAGAGACTGTTGAGGCTGCTATATGAACAGATGAGGGAAATACCTTGATTGAGAAAAAAAGGAACTAATGTTAGAAGTTTCCATTGTATTATTTTGTTCATATTTTGCTCTAATATATGCTTTATGGCTGAATTCCTGTTAACAGTGTCACTGCCCCCACATCAATATGAATCCTCTAATAAACCCAGAGGGTTTACTATCTTGCATCCAGCTTTTTAAGATTTTTTTAACCATTCCTTGGAATGGCATTAAGCTTTGAATTCGACTAATAATTGTTTGTTGGAACTTTGTCAAATGTGGTTTTAGATGTTTATCATGTGGACTAAAATATTGAAAGATCTCCAACTTCTTTTATTTTCACATCACCTTTTACTTGATTGAAGTTTCTTTCTAAAGGGTGGCAGATTTAAAATAGAAATGAGGAAGAATTACTTCTGTGGAACTCACAAGCCAAGAACATGGGACATTGAATAAACTTAAGGAGGAGATAGACAGCTTTTTACATTAGAAATGAATTGAAAGGTTATAAGGAGGAAAGTGGACAAGAACAGACAGTCATAACCATATCAAATGGTGGAACAAGTTCCAGGAAATATTTACTCCTGCTCCTAGTTCTTATGTTTTTATGTATGGTAAAGATGGCACAGTCTCAAATGATGCTGGTGAACTCCAGGACATCTGGTGAATGGCAAGTTGTTCCCAGAATAGCGATGGTAAGATCAGGTAGAAATTGGATACACACAGTGAGGTTCAATTGCTAACTAATTTGGCAAGATATGGCACAAAATCTTGCTTGAACTGAGAGAAAGAATCACTCCACCAAAATCAATGTGATTTACGGTTACCTATAAAATGATAAGATTCAGTCCCTTGTTTGTTGAATTGACAGGAAGGCCAATAGGGGCAATGGTGTTGATGTGGTGCACACGGATGGTCAAAGGCCAATCCATTTGTTACACAATGTCACACAACAGATTTGTGAGAAAACCTAGAAAAAAAAGGATGAATAGCAACATAGATGAAAAAACAGCTGAGTGACAGGAAATAAAGAAATTTTTTGAGGCTGAAGGAAGGTTTGTAGTGGAATTCCCCAGGGAGCCTTGCATTTCCTTGATGATCTAGATCTAGGTATGCAGGAGACAATATCATAGTTTGCAGATTATGTGAAACGTGGAAGCATTATAAATTGCTCTCAGGTCCCTTTTAAATCTTTCCCCTCGCATCTTAAAACAATGTCTTCTAATTTTGAATTCCCTGATCCTAAGGAAAAGACCCTGGCTGTGCATCTTACCTATGCACTCATTATTTTATAAACCTTTACTGGGTCACCCTTGAACCTCCTGTGACCCAGGGGAAAACAGCCTCAGCATATTCAGACTCTCCTTATATCTCAAACCAACTCATCCCAGTAACATCTTTGTACACCATTTCTGCATTGTTTCCAATTTAATAATCTCCTTCCTATAGCAGGGTAACCAGAACTGAACAACACATTTCTGGTATGTAGGAGATAAGTAGGTTATAGAGTCATAGAGTCATAGAGATGTTCAGCATGGAAACAGGCCCTTCGGTCCAACCCATCCATGCCAACCAGATATCCCAACTCAATCTAGTCCCATCTGCCAGTACCCGGCCCATATCCCTCCAAACCCTTCCTATTCATATACCAATCCAAATGCCTCTTAAATGTTGCAATTGTACCAGCCTCCACCACATCCTCTGGCAGCTCATTCCATACACGTACCACCCTCTGCATGAAAAAGTTGCCCCTTAGGTCTCTTTTATGTCTTTCCCCTCTCACCCTAAACCTATGCCCTCTAGTTCTGGACTCCCCAACCCCAGGGAAAAGACTTTGCCTATTTATCCTATCCATGCTCCTCATAATTTTGTAAACCTCTATAAGGTCACCCCCCAGCCTCCGATGCTCCAGGAAAACAGCCGCAGCCTGTTCAGCCTCTCTTATAGCTCATATCCTCCAACCCTGGCAACATCCTTGTAAATCTTTTCTGAACCCTTTCAAGTTTCACAACATCTTTCCGATAGGAAGGAGACCAGAATTGCACGCAATATTCCAAGAGTGGCCTAACCAATACCCTGTATGCCGCAACATGATCTCCCAACTCCTGTACTCAATACTCTGACCAATAAAGGAAAATATACCAAACGCCTTCTTCACTATCCTATCTACCTGTGACTCCACTTTCAAGGAGCTATAAACCTGCACTCCAAGGTCTCTTTGTTCAGCTGTTTTCCCTGGAGCATCGGAGTCCTGCTAAGATTTGCTTTCCCAAAATGCAGTACCTAACATTTATCGGAATTAAACTCCATCTGCCACTTCTCAGCCTATTGGCCCTATGTTGAACTTATGCAAGGTGCTTGTTAGACCTCAGCTGGAGAATTATGTACACTATTGGAAGAGATTTACAAAAATTATTTCAGAGATGAGATAGATATGAGGATAGATGGGAAAGGTTCTCTTTGGAAGGTAGAAAGCTGGGAGGAGATCTGACCGAATTTTTCAAAATCAGGAATGGTCAGTATAACGTAGTAGTCAAGAACAAGATGACATAGATTTGAAGTGATTTACAAAAGGAGCAGGTGTGAGGCATGGTTTGGAATGGATTGCCTAGATGTGTGGTGGAAACAGATCAGTTGAGGCATTTGAGCAGGCAATACAATGTTATTTGAATAGAATCTGTGTGCAAGGGTATAGGGAGAAGGCAGGAGATTGACACTACTGCTGATTGAGGTATACAAACATAATGGGCCAAATGAACTCCTTCTGCGCAATAACATTCAATAAATTCCATTGATAACTATATTGCCAATGAATCTTTACCTTAACATTCTTCATTATTAACCTGTAGTATGGTGGCATGGCAGCTCAGTCGTTAGCATTGCTGCCTCACAGTGCCAGGGACCAAGGTTTGATTCCACCCTGGGCAAACATCTGAGTTTGCTAGCTGTCCTCATGGATCTCTTCTGGGTTCTCCGGTTTCCTCCCACAGTCCAAAGATGTACAGGTTAGGTGGATTGGCTGTGCTGGATTGCCCATGGTGTCCAGGGCTGGGTCGATTGACCATGGGAGGTGCAAGGATTGGGTTGGTCTAGATGGGATGCCCTTTGGAGGGTTGGAATTCTTCTAGATTAGATTCCCCACAGTGTGGAAACAGGCCCTTTGGCCCAACAAGTTCCAACAGTACACCAACCCTCCGAAGAGTAACCCACCCAGACCCATTTCCGTCTGACTAATACACCTAACACTATGGGTAATTTAGCATGGCCAATTCACCTGACCTGCACATCTTTGGATTTTGGGAGGAAACCAGAGCACCCGGAGGAAACCCACGCAGACACAGGGAGAATGTGCAAACTCCACACAGATAGACTCCGGAGACTGGAATCGAACCTGGGTCCCTGGCGCTGTGAGGCAGCAATGCTAACCAATGAGCCACTGTGCCACCGGGTCTAATAGCCTGCTCCTGCACTGTAGGGATTCTAAGAATGTTGGATCATTTAACTCCAAATATTTGTGAGTTGGCCCTGCGTTCCTTTATTGTGTCATTCATAGCTTTACTAATCTTTACTTGAGAAATGACAATTTTCTCATTCGAGTTCATGATGATCAAAGGGCACCGTCTGGAGAAAAATGCTTGCCATGGTGATCCCATTAACATCATCAATACTGCACTCGCCAAGTGCAAATCCATTACCTGCCACGTGAGACGTCAGAGGGTGTCAGGTGAGGAGGCTATAAATTAACTCGATAGTCTTTGATGATGAATCAAACAATGATCACAATCTTGAAATTCTGATGTGGAATAATGGTGTGTTGGGATATAAATGCTTAATACATTTATCTGACATTCTTCATCCTGTTATCTTGAGCAGAAATTTTAAGCCCATTGACATGCAAGGGTTAGATAGTAGATATGGGAATTTTAAATAAATAGGTTGAGCAGATACATCTTGGTACAACAAAGTATAATTAGATGGCTATATTTCATCATGTATTCAGCATTGATCAAGTATACAGCATTCAGAATTAGTTCATTATAAATAGTGTACTTGCTGCATGTTAAAATATCTATGTATAATATTTACACTAATTCAAACAATTTAAATAAATTCACTGTTGGTGAACATTCATTCAAAAATAATCAGAGGACTAAAAGAGGAGAGGGAGCATACTTGAGCACATGATCCACAGTGATCTATGTTCATGATTTAGAACCATATGTTACAGACCAGAAAGAGGCTATTCAGCCCATCAGAAAGAGACAATTCAACCCACTATTAGCTGAATTATCTGTCCACACTTTCCAATCTCACTTTTCAGCACCTGGTCCTAGCCTTACAGGTTACAATGCTTCAAGTTCCTTTCGAATCCAATGAGGGTTTCCACCTCAACCCCCAAACCAGTCAGTGAAGTCCAAACACCAATCACTCTCTGGGTGAAGAAGATTTTTCTTCATGTCCCTTCTGACTCTTTTATCAATCAACTCCAGTCTGTTCCCCTTGGTAACTGATCTCTCCACTAAGTGAAAGAGATCTTCCTTGTACACTTCATCCACCTCCTCATTATTTTATGCAACTCAATGAAACCAACCCTCAGCTTCCTTTGTTTGAAGGAAAACCACCACAGCCCATCTAATCTTTCCACATAGCTGCATTTTTCAAGCTCTTGCAGGATATTATTGTAAATCTCCTCTGTACTCACCCATTTATGTCCTTCTTGTGATGTTGTGATGACAACAGTACACCAAATTCCAATTGCAGTCTAACCTTGTGCAATAAAGGAAATATCCTAGATGTCTTCTTTAACATCTTATCTACTTATCCTGCAACCTTCAGGGTAGTGTGGACATGCACTCCAAAGTCTTATACTTTCTCTACCCATCTCAATAACCTCCTGTTTATTGTACATTCCCTGAGACCTGGACAAAAGGCCTCTATGTGAGTCATGCATTTTGGTAGTGTCAAATGAATTTCATTGCAAAGAAGTGTGAAGTGATTGATTTTGCTAGGAACAATACAGAAGGACAATACAAACAAAAGGCATAATTCTAAAGGTGGCATAGGAGCAGCAGGACAGGTTGGGAATGGAAAATAAAGCATGCAGTATCTTGGATTTAATAGCACAAAGCAAAGATAGTCCATTAAACCTGTATAAAATACTGGCTCAGTCTCAACTTGACTATTCCGGGCACTAGTTAAGACATGGCAGCACTAGAGAGGATGCAGAAAAGATTCATAATAATGGTTCCAGGGATGAAGAATTTCATCAAAAATTTGGAAAATCTGGGACTATTTCTCTTGAAGAAGTGAAGGTTGAGAGGAGATTTAATATCAATATTCAAAATCATAAGGCATCGAAACAGAGTGGATAGGGAAAAATATGTTTCTATTGGTTGAAGAATCAAGAACTAAAGAGCACCAATTTAAGGTAATTGGCATTAAAAATATAAGTTGAAACCTTTTCATGCAGCTAGTGATTAGGATGTACAATGCATGGCAAGAGAATTGTGGCAAGAGATTTCAAAAGGAATTTGGATCATTAGCTGTAAAGTGGAGTGCTGTGGAGAAATGGTAGGGGGGGTGAGGCTGTAGGTGCATTTCTCCTTCAGATAGGCAGCACATAACAATTACAGGTCAAATGGCCTCTTTCTGTGCTGTTACCATCCTATGACACTATGATGCAAACAAAAGGGAGGAAAGCAAATTATGAGGAGGATACAAAAAGCCTGTAAGAGAATATAGATGGGTTAATTGTTTGAGTGGTCAGAAAAAATTGGCAAACGAGTGTGACATGGGAAAATGTGGAGTTGTCCACTTTGCTGAGAAGAATAGAAAAACATAATTATTTAAATGGAGATAGACTGCAGAATGTTGCAGCTCAGAAGAATTTGAATGTCTTCATACATGAATCAGAAAATGCTAACAGCAATTAATTGGAAATGCAAATGGAATGTTGGCCTTTATTGTGAGTGGAGTGGACTATAAACATCGGGTAATTTTGCTGCTACTAAGCAATATTTGAAGTGTGTATAATTTTGGTCTCCTTACTTAAGGAAAGGTGTATTAATATTATGGGTAGTTTAGAGAAGATTCACTAGGCTGATCCCTGGTTTGAAAGTCTTGCCTTATGCTGAAGACTGAAGCACGTTAGTCATATCCCCAAACCCCATTATATATCCTTCATTTATCAACACCATCCTCCTCTGCCCCCCATCACTTGCACCCCTCAAAGCCCCTATCCTCTAGCCTCCAAATGGGAGGCTTCCTCTGTTGAGCTGGCCACATTATACATGGTAATATGCCAGAGCCTACAAAATGGCCCTAATTGATGCTGTAAATAGTATGACAGTGTGTCTGCCTCTGTGGTGGGGCCAGCCAATCTGATTCACGGCCCATTCCTGCAGCAGGAATGTATCACGGAGACATCCTGATATGCCTCACACTCTTACCCTGACAGTCTCCCCCTCCCCCCAAACCCACCCCACCACCCAATTGTCTTCCAAATCTGCCAACATGGGGCTGGCAACACTCCAGCTAATTTCTCTGACAGCTCTCAGGACTTTCCAAACACATCACTTGTCAACCAGAAAAGTTGTTCAGTTCAGCATACATCTCAAACTAAGGTTCCTTCAAAGAAAAGACAGAGTTTTAGATAAGTATAGCTGTCCTACGCGTGTTCAACTGGATTGTCACGTCACAGCTGAACGAAGAGAATAAAAAGGCAACCATGAAAACACTAAGGTTAACCTCTGCCTTCTGTGGGTTGTGTTTAGTTAATGTAGAAAAGTGGAATGTCTGGAATCTTTTAACTCTACACTGCTAATGATTCACTTAATAGCTGATACGGCGACCTTCATGTAGCACTGATGAATCACACCTTCCCGCCTGGACCAAACTTTATATAAACAGATCAATTAGAACAACCCCTGCATGAGATTATCACTATGGCTTTTATATTGTTAAGGGATTAGTACTTTTCAGACTCTTGCCAAATGCATCCATACACATAGCTGTTAACATGTTCGATAGTTTGTTATTGTAGTATAAATGGTATTTCATTCATGCTGATATCACAGAATCAGATTACTTTAGTTGACTTTAAGATTAGAGGCTTACTTGCAGATCTCTGTTTATAGCCGCTGTTAGTAGCTGGCGATTGGAGGCTAAAGTAGGAGTAAACACGATGTAATCATCAAGCTAATATTGGGCCTCTTATTCAGTCACTCCTCACCTACTGATGTCAAGATAAGAAATGCTAACATTGTTATAATTCATTCTTAAAGCAAGCAACATCATGGAAGATGGAAAGGCGTGTGATAAATGAAACATAAAAATGTTTGCAAAGAGCAGAGGAGTTGCCACTCTTCTAATCAGTGTGTCAGTCACACTGTGACTCACCCAGTAATAGCAGGCGCTAGTGATTTGTTGCAAGTGATTTGTTATCACTCAGAAACTGCCATTTTCACTACATCCTGTATTTTTTAACATAAAATTGCAATACTGGATCAGGAAATTCCATTGCACACAGTTCATATGGAAATATTTGTTGGATAACCCACAGTACCACATCACCTGCCTTGAAGGTACTGTGACTTTTTTTTTAATTGGACAAAAAAAAGCAGACTCGCTCCATTACTGATATGACATCTTCCCTCCAGCATTTATATATGTGCAGAAGTCAAAAGACTGTTTTATCTAAGTGTTCTCGAAGTAAATTAAAAATGTTTCTTCCTTTAGAACATTCAAATTTGATCAGTATTCACCAAACAGAAGGAATTGGTGGAGGATGATCTCAGGGAAGGAAGTGTCAAATTTCTAAGCCAAGTTGCTATTAAAATGGAAGAGGTGTTGCGCATCTTAAAAAGTATTAAGAGGATAAGTCTCTGGGCCCTGATGGGATCTATCCCAGAACACTGAGTGAGGCAAGAGAACAAATTGCTGAAGCATCAACAGACATTTTTGTATCCTCTTTGGCCACAGGTGAGGTCCCAGAACACGGGAGAATGACTAATGTTGTCCCACTGTTTAAAAAGGGAAGTTACAGACCTGTGAGCCTCATGCCAGTGGTAGGGAAATTATTGGAAGAGATTATTAAGGACAAGATCCATACAGAATTAGAAGTAAATGGACCGATTAGTGATAAATAACGTGGTTTTGTGTGGGGTAGGTCATGCCTCACTAATTTGATATTTTTTTTGGGAAGGTGAGGAAGATGGTTGATGAGGAAAAAGTGGTTGATGTTGTCTGCATGACTTCAGTAAAACTTTTGACAAAGCCCCTCATGGCAGACTGATAAAAAAGACTGGTATTTGAGTGAACTGGCAAGATGGATACAGAACTGGCTTAGTCATAGGAGACAGAGGGTAGCAGTGGAAGGATGCTTTTCAGAATGAAGGGTTGAGACTAGTGGCGTTCCACAGGGATCAGTGCTGGGACCTCTGCTGTTCGCGATCTAGATAAATGATTTGGAGGAAAACATGGTTAGTCTGATTAAGTTTCTGGATGATACAAAAATTGGTGGACTAACAGATAGTGAGGAGGATTGTCAGAAGATACACCAGGTCTTAGATCAGTTGGAGTCATGGGCAGAAAAATGGCAAGTGGAGTTTAATCTGGACAAATGTGAGGTGAATCATTTTGGAAGGTCAAGTACAGGTGGAAATTATACAGTGAATGTCAGAACCCTGGAGTTGCAGGTAGATAAGGTAGCAAAAAAGGCCTATGGCATACTTGCTTACATTGGAAGTGTCATTGAGTATAAGGATAGACAAGTTATGCTGCATCTTTATAGAACTTTAGTTAGGCCACACTTGGAATATTGTATACAGTTCAGGTCACCACACTAGCAGAAAGATGTGGGTGCTTTGGAAAAGGTGTAACAAGATGTTGCATGGTATGGGGGATTTTAGCTATGAAGAAAGTTTGGATAGACTGGGTTGTTTTTTTCACTGGAACACAGGAAGTTGAGGGGCAACTTAGTAGAAGTTTATAAGACTGTGAATGGCATGAGTAGAGTCTAAAGTATGAGGACTTTTTCCAGGGTGGAGAGGTCAATTACTAGGGGGCATAGTTCAAGGTGCGAGGAGGTAAGTTTAAAAGAGATGTGTAAGGCAAAGTTTTTGCACAAAGCGTGCTGAGTGCTTGGGATGCGCTGCCAGAGGAAGTGGACACAATAGCAACATTCAAGATGCACCCGGACGAATACATGAATAGGAAGGGAACAGACAATCCTGTACGTAAAGACAGTTTTAATACGGAAGGATCCTTTCTGCTATAAGGTGATAGTTGCATTCTTCTGTGACCTCGTACCACAGAAAATCAAACAATTAAAAAATCTCTCCCAGAATGCACTATAACACTTAAAAGTGTTGGGAATGAAATTGTGCCATAGCCAAGACAAATATGCTAAAGTTCACATTTTGCAAACAGCTTTCACTTATTCATTAATCACATTACAGACAGTTCGTGTTGAAACATGCGTAATAGACTGTACTCTAAAAATGCATGATTGATACAATTGTCTCTTGAAAAGCCTTCCATCACTCAGAGGTTGAGCCTGCAATTTTGTACAGAAAAAAAACATGACCCTGCCATCTCTGAGTTTGGTTGCAGTCATTTCCCATTCTTAACTGCATCTACGAAGAGGGAGATAATGAATGGCTATGGAGGTTGTGCTTGACACCATGGGTCATAGCTGAAAATGTGTTGCTGGAAATGCGCAGCAGGTCAGGCAGCATCCAAGGAGCAGGAGAATCGACGTTTCGGGCATGAGCCCTCCTTCAGAAGGGCTCCTTGGATGCTGCCTGACCTGCTGCACATTTCCAGCAACACATTTTCAGCTCTGATCTCCAGCATCTGCAGTCCTCACTTTCTCCTAGTTGATTTTAACCATGGGTCATAGACTCAGCATGGTCATCATGTTCTCCACCAGAGCCTCTATGTCTTTTTCTACCTGGCACTCCATGGACAACATGGTGGCTCAGTGGTTAGCACTGTGCTAGGGACCCGGGTTCGATTCTAGCCTCGGGCGACTGTCTGTTTGGAGTTTGTACATTCTGGGTGCCCTCTGGGTGCTCAAGTTTCCTCCCACATCCAAAGATGTGCAGGTTAGGTGAATTAGCCATGCTAAATTGCCCACAGTCTTCAGGGAGATGTAGGTTGGGTGCATTAGTTAGGGGTAAATGTAGAGTTGCAGGGGAATAGCTCGGGGTGGGTTACTCTTTGGAGGGTCAGTCCAGACTTGTTGGGCGAAATGGCCTGTTTCCACACTGTAGGGATTCTCTGGACAGTCTATTACGTTTCATGCCCCATATGTTCTTTCTCAGCCCTCTCTTTTCTATGGAGAAGAGTACCAGCTCCTTGCTTGTTTTGAGAGTTGCAGAGGAGGATGTTACAGAGACAGAGAAGAATGAGTGAAAGATTTGAACAAAGGGATGAGAATTTAAAGTTCAACATATTGTTATACCAGAACCTAATGTCAGTCAACTTGGCTCGTGTTAGGAAACATGTAGCAGAATCTTGTCTGAGCTCATGGTTACACTGGATTAATGTTCCGCAGGAAGCTAGAAAAAGTGGCTGGCCCTTCTAGAATGTCGTTGGCTGTTTTTTTTCCGGTCTTGCTGAATTGAGTTTCTCTTTCCCAACTTACTACCATTGCAATTCTGGCGAGATTAGAAGACCTGTCCCTATTTGTTTTAGAATTATGCAGTTTGATGCCACTTGCCTTTCTTGAAATAGAAAGATTATGCCAAGAATGGTTTTTCAAGAAGGCAATCTCTATGCCAGGAATAAAACATCTTCCACCTGTCTATCAGCTTATCCATATCTCCAATATTTTTCAAACTCTATCGTAAAGTGATTTCAAACTCTCACCATGAAAACTGAGCCACTTGGTCCCCCACCCTCCAATACCTTTTCTCTGTACATAATTTTACAGATAAACATCAAATAAAATGAAAGTGGGTGGCACGGTAGCACAGTGGTTAGCGCTGCTGCCTCATAGTGCCAGAGACCTGGGTTCAATTCCCGCCTCAGGCGACTGTCTGTGTGGAGTTTGCACATTCTCCCCGTGTCTGCATGGGTTTCCTCCGGGTGCTCCGGTTTCCTCCCACAGTCCAAAAATGCACAGGTTCGGTGAATTGGCTATGCTAAGTTGCCCATAATGTGAGGTGAAGGGGTAAATGTAGGGGAATGGGTCAGGGTGGATTGCGCGTCGCCAGGTCAGTGTGGACTTGTTAGGCTGAAGGGCCTGTTTCCACACTGTAAGTAATCTAATCTAATCTAAAAACATTTATTTTATTCCTCTCTGATATTTCTCCTGGATTGTTTCCAGGAGCAGTATCCAGGAGATGAATCAAAACCAGAAATTACTGGGAAAAGCTCAGCAGGCCTGACAGCATCTGTGGAAAGAAGTCAGTTAATATTTCGGGTCCGGTCACCCTTCCTCAGAACTGATGGTAGCTAGAAAAATATTGTTTTTTATGGAGAATGTAGATTGGGGTGGAGGTGCTAAGGAGGACTGCAAACAAAAGTGGGGATAGAGCACAAAGAGAGAGAAGAGAAGTTGGATAGACAAAGGAATCAATAACAATCTGGCTCAGAGAGTGAATAGCTGCTAATGGGGACTGTTAGTGGCTAACAATAGGTAGTGTATAATAGCAGACTGTGTGATAACCAGGCCTGGTGTGTGGGTGGAGCACAGGAATAGGAGCGTTCAAGCCCTAAAGTTAATTAATTCGATATTGAATCTAGAAGGCTGCAGGGTCGCCAAGCAGAAAATGAGATGCTATTCTTCCAGTTTACACTGAGCTTCACTGAAGCACTGCAACAAGCCTGAGGCAGAGACACTGCTCCATTAGCGGCTATTCCCCCTCCCAGCCAGATTGTTATCCACTCCTTTGTTCAACTTTTCTCTCTTTGGGCTCCAACCAAACCTATTGTTTTCTCCTTATTACCTACCCCCACTCTATCTTCTGCATAAAAACTGACGTTTTCCTAGCTACCTTCAGTTCTGAGGAAGGGTCACCGGACCACAAAACTCTGATTTCTCTCCACAGATCCTGCCTGACCTGCTGAGCTTTTCCAGCAATTGCTGTTTTTTTGTTTCTGATTTACAGCTCTTTTGGTTTTTATCCAGGAGATTAATCTTTAACTCCTAAAAGTCCCAGAGAAAAAAAAAATCCTTGAACAGTTTTGTCAACCAGGGGTCCCTCATTGGATCAGGTTAACAGCCCCAATCAGGAAACGCGTATTCTATAACGTCCATCTGGCTGACCCCTTTACAATCACTATATGCTCTGTTAGAATTTTATAGGTTTCTCTGAGATCCCGTCTCATTCTTTTAAATTTCAGTGAATATCATCCTTACTGATCCAGTCTCTCTTCCTACATCTGTTCCACCATCCCAGGAATCAGTCTGGAAAAGCTTTGCTTCCATACTGCCTCCATAGTTAGAACATCCATCCACAGATACAAAGACCAAACAGCACACAATATTCTAGGTGTGGTCTCACCAAAGCCCTGCACAATAAGACATCCCTGCTCCAGTACTCGAATCCTCTCACAATGAAGACCAATATACTATTTGCCTTCTTTACTGCCTGCTGTGAGCTGCATGCTTACTTTCAGTGAAACTTGAAAGGGTTCAGAAAAGGTTGACAAGCATGCTGCCAAGATTGAAGGGTTTGAGCTATAGGGAAAGGTTGAATAGGCCGGGGCTGTTTTCCTTGGAGCGTCGGAGGCTGAGTGGTGACCTTGTAGAGGTTTATAAAATCATGAAGGGCATGGAGAGGGTAAAAGACAAGGTCTTTTCCCTGGGGTGGGGGAGTCCAGAACTAGAGGACATAGGTTTAGTGTGAGATGGTAAAGATATAAAGGGGCAACTTTTTCACACACAGGATGGTACGTGTATTGAATAAGCTGCCAGAGGAAGTGGTGGAGGCTAATATGATTGCAACATTTAAAAGGCATCTGGATGGGTATATGAATAAGAGGAGTTTGGAAAGATATAAGCCGAGTGCTGACAAGTGGGACTAGATTAGGTTGGGATATCTGGTTGGCATGGATGAGTTGGATCGAAGGGTCTGTTTCCATGCTGTACATCTCTATGACTCTATGAGTGCTGTACAAGGACACCCAGGACTCATTGCACCTCCTTCTTTCCCAATCTATTGCCTTCAAACTAATAAACTGCCTTGCTGTTGTTGCTTCCAAGGAGGATAACCTCATAATTAACCACATTATACTTTGTCTGCCATGCACTTGCCCCTTTCACTACCAGCAGTGATCATTTCAGACAAGTATGGTTTCATAAACCACTTTTGATTGGGAACATGGGTTAGGCAGTTTCTACTCTTCCAATAAAGGAAGCTTTAGGGCACTCCAATTAAACACAATGCCATTTCTCAACAATATCTCAGTATTTCTTCAGAATGTATAGAGAATGTTCTCAAGGACTGGAGAAGTGTATAAGTGACAACTTTCCAATTGATAATCAGGAATTATTTCAACTAAGCCAAAGCTAATTCCTGTATTTAACTCAGATATTCTGCAATTTTTTGATTAATGTACATAACAACCCCAATACAATAATTATATATAGCATACATTTGATCCATATTAAAATTATAGTACGATAATCTCAATATTTTTGGGAGACAGTAACCATACCTGTCATGCTAGGAATTAAGGTACTGGATCCCAAGTTTCTGCATATTGGAAACAACATTAGATCTCCAGTATTAGATCTTGTAAAATGTGTATTGCAGCATTCCACTTGCTAACTTGCACAGGGTTATAAAGGAAGGAAACTGGTCGGTTCTGACAGCAGAGCATGATCATCCTCTGTTATTCATTCTTGCTTGTTTCTCTTTTGATCTTTGGCAACTCTTTGCATCTCTAATCCTTCCAAACACCCCATTGATAGCAATTGTATTGCACTTTTAAGAAGCAATTAACTATCATTAGATTCTAAATCGTGTCTTGGCAAATAAAAGACATTGTGGTTTATTATTATTAAAGACCTATTTGTCCAGTGAAGGAGTTCAAGATAAAGAAAAAGGTAAATGTTCTAGCATTGATTAAGAGGTTATTGATGTTAGGAGTTCATGATTTCTGAAGGATATTTTGCTTCAAAGGACTAAAAGAGACAAAGCTCCAATAAAGGTTCAATATTGCAGTGTAAGTCAGTGACTATCTTTAAACATGGCTTCGCTAATCTGCTTTTGTGAATTGCACTTAGGATCTGACAATGCTAACCCATCTCTGGCATTGGGTTTACTTCAGGGTACAATGTGACCATAAATACCAGCAGTATTCTGCAGACTAATGCACATTGCTCATTATTCCAGTAGGAAACAAAAATTTAATGCAGTTAAAGAAGAATGCTGAATCTTAGCTGTTGTTTCCACTGGGCAAACAAGTTAAAACCATCTTCCAAATCTAAACTCAAAATTTTGCTGATGTTGAAAACTTGATGCAGAAAACTGTATACATCCCAGAGTAGGGTTCCAGTGTAAAGGGCAGCAACCTAAGAAATAAATGTGTCTCGCCCCAAAATCTCAGTGGTGCACTTGTGTAAGTACTGAGGGAGTGTTGTACTTTCAAATGAGATGTTAAACAAAGCTCCCTATTGTCTCCTCAGGTGGACATAAAAATCGCTTCACGCTATTTTGAAGAAGAGCCAGATTGTTGGCCAATGTATTTCCTTCAACCAACATCACAAAAGCAGGTAATCTGGTCCTAGTCATATTGCTGCTTGTGGGAGCTTTAATTGGCTGCCAGATTTCCTTTGCAACAACTGAGACTACACTTTAAAAGTTCACTTTGGCTGTAAAGTGCTTTGAAGCATTTTGTGCTTGTGGAGAGCACTTTGATTAGATTAGATTAGATTACTTACAGTGTGGAAACAGGCCCTTTGGCCCAACAAGTCCACACCGACCCGCCAAAGTGTAACCCACCCAGACCCACTCCCCTATACTTACCCCTTCATCTAACACTACGGGCAATTTAGCATGGCTAATTCACCTAACCTGCACATCTTTGGACTGTGGGAGGAAACCGGAGCACCCGGAGGAAACCCACGCACATACAGGGAGGATGTGCAAACTCCACACAGAGAGGTGGAGTTTTTTTCTTTACCTTTTATTGAGGAGAGAGAAATCCAGATCTGGTGGTCACGCGCAATCAAATCTGACCCAAAACATTTTCAGAAAATCATTGTGATTTGGAGTGACTTTTGAGAAGATTTGTAGCTCAGGTTGAGGTTCTGGATGTAGGTTTGCTCGCTGAGCTGGAAGGTTCATTTCTATATGTTTCATCAGCCTACTAGGTAACATCTTCAGTGGACCCCTCAGAGGCCCACTGAAGATGTTACCTAGTAGGGTGACAAAACGTCTGGAAATGAACCTTCCAACTCAGCAAGCAAACCTACATCCAGAACAGAGTGACTCCATGCTACTTTTTGACTCTTTGCTCAGGCCAAATAATACTGCGAAACTTGACAGGGTTCAGAAAAGATTTATAAGGATGTTGCCAGGATTGGAAGATTTGAGCTATAGGAGCTGAATAGACTGGTGCTATTTTCCCTGAACCATCAGAGACTGAGGGATGAACTTGTGGAGGTTTATAAAATCATGAGGGGTAGGGGTAGGTTGAATAAAAAAGGTCCTTTCCCCTAAGTGGGTGAGTCCAAATCCTGAGGGCATAGATTTAATGTAAAAGCGGGAAGATTTAAAAGGGACGTAAGGAGCAACTTTTTCACACAGAGGGTGGTACGTGTATAGAATGAGCTGCCAGAGGAATGGTAGAGGCTGGTATAATTACAACATTTAAAACACATCTGAATGGGTATATGAATAGGAAGGGTTTAGAAGGATATGGGCCAAATGCTGGCAAATAGGACTAGATTAATTTAGGACATTTTTTTGCATGGACGAGTTGGATTGAAGGGTCTGTTTCCGTCCTGTACATCTCTATTATTCTATATACAAACTGCACATCTTATCTAACATGAAGCCATCAGCATTACCTCCAAATTGACTTGATCCCCCTGTCATTGAAACCCTTATCTACTACCTTCATGAATACAGTCTCAATCATTTATGTTTTTTCAGATCTGAGAGTATTAAACGGGAAGGGAAGGCGTATCACTGCAGTACTATTTCCACTCTTCCATTAGAAATAATCATTGTAATTGCATTCATATTGGGAACTGGATAATATTTAAGGTCAGCATCATTTATGACTGCTGGAATTAAACTTGCACCTTTCCAGCATCAAGAATACACCTTGACAATACAATAGTTAGTTAAAAAGTAGTGTGATAGAGAGATGGTAATGTACAGCCCTCACGTTGTGTGGTAATCTATTGTAATCAAATAGATGACACCAACTGCTTTCTCCTGGCATTGTGGAAGATGGCCAGAGCTCAGTTTTCACATTATTTATTTTCAATCCTCGATGCACAAGAAAGATTGCAATTGTTCCATGCCTAACTAGCTCTGTGTTTTCTGATGCAGCTGAGATTCATTTCAACATACTGCTCTGTGACAGGAAATTTCTCAGTCTCTTTCCCTCAGTCTGTATTTGTATTTTACATAGTTTATAATTCAACTGAGTCATAATACATTTTCCACAAACATTTGTTTAAAACAAAGGAGATTACTTTTATTAATGGTCCCAGAGGTTACCCAGTGATACTATAATCTTCGCTAAGTGACCCCGGATTGCATTAATTTCCAGGTATATGCTTTTAAACAATCTGTGAAATGTTTACATATCCACAGCATTCAAAATATTTTGTTCATGTCTTGGCTTGAAGAGGATAAAGAAAGGTAAAAGAGCAAAATGTTTAACATTTTCATTTTTATAGCTGAAAAGTTATATTCTCATCCAAAATGTACCTACTTTATTGTTATTGTTATAATGCTGCTAAGCTGCTCTCGTAGCATTTATGTGGTGTAAAATTTACATTTCCAGCCACTAGCTGCATTTCCCAGAATGGTTCAAGTATGGATCAAAGGCTGTGGAAGTTGAGTTTATTGCTGCCATGGGAAAGAGCTGCACCAGATGCTCTGCATATTTCACTGGAATGTTCGAGGAGGGAGAGACCATATTCAAATAATGTCATGGTGACATTATTTTGTTAAAAAAAATCATCAATTAAATATCTGGTGAAGTTTTAATCAGCCTCTGTAAAAAGAGACTTTGTATGCCCATGAAATCTATTTGTCATATTACAGTTTGGGTTAAAGATGACTAATTTGTGCATGCCTTCTCAGCTTTATAATACCAGAAAATGAAAGATTATCTATCGGTCATTGGATTTTTCCCTAATAATTAGCTTAATCCCAATTCTGATTGACCTGATATTTAATCATTATCACTCAATCACAGCCAAGCATCATCATCATCTCAATGAGTAATTAATAGAATGTCTATTTCACATATTTTCCATTTAATATCATGTCAATATAAGATCTTTGTGAAAAAAGCCCCTCTGTAATCTGAGTATAACTACCCACCTTATTCTGTTCTTCTGTTAAATTGTTGACTGGAATCTTTAAGTTCTAATCCCAAAATTGTCAGCAAGAAATTTGTTTCCCTCACACATTATCTTCTTCAATACCACTTAGCACCCGAACAAAACTATTCCATGAATGGCAGATGATTGACTTGCAGCTGTTGAAACTTAGCCTACAGTCTGAGCACTTAAAAAGGTTTGTGAAGAATTTGCAAAAGGAATCAGGAGAGCTGTTTATCTAAGTACAGTGAACAGTTCTCAGGTTAAAGTGCATCAGGGTAAGGAGTTCACAACAGCAATACCAGAAATATTTGCAAAAGGAGACAAAGGTGACTATAGATTTGTTTAAATATATGCTTATAACTGCAAATCCTGTTGATTTCAAATGAGTACTATTAATAATACTGTGAATCATGCTTGCTGCATTTCCTGAAACTAACCATAATAGATATGCTAGCATTCAAATCTGGTTCATTTTATCTCTTGAGCATTCAATAACACAGAGTTTAATTCCAACCTTTTACAGGAAATATGTAGATATTCCTGCTATCTTCATTGTGGTCTTAAATCTAAGATAAACTTTTCATATTATAAAGAAAACAAGGAATTCTGGCATTTGGAGAAATGATTAGTTAAGGGATCAAAGCTTACAGACAGAAGGCGGCAGACTGGCGTTGAAAAATGTATTAGCCATGAACAAATGGTGGACCAGACTTGATGGGCTGAATGCCTAGTTCTGCTCCTATAACTTATGGTCTTATGATATAAATGTAAGTGTGCTTTACTTTTTTTTTGCACACTTTCCATGTTTGAACCATGATTTTAAAAAGCTTATTTTGTATTCCTGCTTAAAACAATTCTGATCTAGAATAATGGGGCTATTATGTGGTCCGTAGTTAATGCAGGGAAGATGGATTCATTGGCAGTCAATAGGACATTGGCCTACATGGATGGGCAGTGCATCTGGTTTGTTTTCCAGATATGCCTGGGGCTGAGAAGTGATGTGGTCAAAGTTTGGTTTAAGTAGACAGGCTGGGTGGAGAGTTAGGAAGTTCAAAACCTTTGGAGTTGACAGAGAGAGTGACCAAGATTGGAATGTTGACATTTTGGAGGTTCACCAGTGGTAAGAACTGAGCTTGGGACTCACTGCTGTTGTTTCCGTTGTGCTGTAAATAGCAAGTGTGTAATGGAGGTGAAAATGGCTGTGACACACAGAGAGGGTCACTCAAAGGCCCTTCATTGGACAACACCATTCGACACTATATGTTGAAGCTACAATATGCCTGTGAGCACTACATGATATATGTGAATCTTAGACATTAACCTCCTGTGTGCAGTCCAGATCCTTACCCCATACACTCTTGACCACACCAATCCCACAGTTGGCTGTAATATATTGTTACCTGGAAAGATTCTTGGTGCAAGTGGAGGAAAATTGGTGTGATGTTGCGAGTGAGTGAGTAGGCAACACAGAGGGCATGCAGTGTTAGTGACATTGAGGGAATATGGTCAGTGAAAGTGAGTGAGGGAAGATGTTGCAATAGCAGAGATAGCATGAGTGTGAGATCGCAGAGAGAAGGTGTTGACTGTTACCTTGGTGGAGTGGAGAAGGTTATTGACTTCCTTCCTATATTTTTCTGAATTCCTCCAGATGATTTAGACTGAAATGACCCAGGTGGCAACCTCGAACCAAGCTGGTGTGGTGGCCTTGTCTGCCACTCCTTTGGGGAGGTAAAATCATTCCTCTGTACAATACCATCTACCAGACCTCCACATCCCTGACACAATGTGGGACATTAATCTGCCCTTATCTATTTTATCGGAGGCAAGTTAATCGAACCATGCAGGACCACTCCAGGCTGACAGAACTTCCCCACCTGCAAAGCAATCTTTTAAATATTACACTTACACCCAGGGGTCCTGGCAGGGACAAGTACCTCCATTTACAACAAGTGGGAGAATCAAACAAGGACACCAAAGAGGCATGGCACTAAGTTTAATGAAGCAAGGATGGACCAATTGCCTGTCACAACTCACTTGGCTTCCAGAGTGAGCCTGTCGTGAAACTTGACAAGAATGACAACCAATTTCTGACAAGATTCAGCCTATGATCTTCCCGGCAGTAGATTGATCAACAATTTCAATTACAGTCATCTGTGTCATGACCACTGGCCAAAACCCCAAAATATATGGACGTCTTGGCTGTGGGTGTAAATTAAGTGGCTGTTTGGGGAAGGAATTCTTGGAATTTCACATCTATGGATGCAAAGAGAACTTCAAATAACAGCCCTTCAAAGGTAGGAAGAGGCAAGTTCAAACAGACTGGATTGTGATCTCATGTGACTGCAACAGTAATGAGGGGTTAATAGTTCCCTGCTCAACAGCAAACCATCTCCAACAGATTACGTCCGCAACTGCAGGCACATTTTATGCTTCTGCGGTGTGCTGGTGAGACAAAATATTCCTGGTACACGAGCCTGAGTTTGAGTCTTAGCATGCTGTGCAGGTTATGGTTGAAGAGATATTCCCTCATATCCCTATGTTGCAGACAAAGACAGGTAGGAAGTCAGGAAAGCTAGGAAGTCAGCGAGCTAGCAGGCCGACAAAAGAAATAGGATATGATAGGGACATTCTCTTGTTTTAAATACTGGAATTTTATCATGATCGAAAAGAATCAGAACTACAGAATCTCAACCAATATGTAGAATGAAACATTGGTCTAGGTTCCCAGTGCAACAGCTTCTGCTTCATTCATATTGCAGAAGAAGAGAGGATTATTTTCCTTATCACATCATCAAAGATATGTTTGAATGTATGGTTTGAATTTATTATAGTGTTCCATTTAAGATATTTTAGTATTCAATAAATGGTTTTTTTCTTGATTTGATTATAATCTTGAGCAGATTTTTAACTTATCACATCTTGAAAGATGTTTCCAGCTGTTAAATAAATTGAGCTTTGCTATCAATTGTTGAAGTATGGAGTTCTGTTGTATTTGTGGGTAGAAGGAAGAAGTTGTTCTCTGACCAGGTTATGTTTGGACAGACTTAGCATATCTTGGTTTCTCTTGACCTATTTGATGTTCATTGAATATCTGTTGCCACTTCAACACGTTTGAGTGCAAGGCTTTGTAAGTATGTTCAAGAGTGGGCATTCTTAATTATAAATTACATGTACATCACAACTTTGCACTCTTTAGGGTTGTAATGTTCTTTGGCATACCTTTAATTCTGAGAGTTGTTCTAACTTTATTCTGTTCATTCATGGGATGTGGGCATCACGGCCAGGCCAGCATTTATTGCCTATCCTTAATTGCCTAGAGGGCAGTGAAGAGTCAACCACATTGCTGTGGGCCTGGAGTCCTTTAGCAGTTTTCTTCCCTAAAGGACGTTAGTGAACCAGATGTATTTTCCCGACAATTGACAATGGATCCAGCCTGTCTACTTAAACCAAACTTTGTCCACCTCACTCATGGTCAAAATTAGACTTTTAATTCCCGATTTTAAAAATTGAATTCAAATTCCACCATCTGCCATGGTAGGATTTGAACCCAGGTCAAACTGGACCATGTAGTTTCATCTCTGTAGAATGTAACTTCTGTTGCTGTAGCATTGATAAGCAATCTGGTAATACAGTGACATTCAGTTCTGCATCCAGCTTAAAATTAATGAGATGTTTATTGAATAAATAGATTCTGTTGAACTCAAGTTTGTTGGATCATCAATTTCCACCGGGAAACCAAGGGGTATCTTTTAAATGTTGATTGGTCTAAAACATTAGCATCTTTGTATGAGCGGCCATTTGACTTCTTGCTGCTCTTAATTGTGCCCTACTTCTACGCATTTTTGTGAGTTGCCTATAGCATTGTAGATTTATCATTATTTTTCAATAGTTGGGCATTGTTTGTGTCTGTGAGGCTTCCTAGTTCATTGACTCTTAGTCTCCTCTGCCTGGTCTACTTTATATATTGGCTTGTTACATGTACCTTTAGTATTTAAATACGTCATAAACCAAATGGATTTGTTTACTCATTTGTGATAAGGTTATTCTATTCTTCTCAGGATTTGTCTGTGATTCTTCATGGTTTCTGCTTCCAGCACAATCTGAATAGATTTCTCCAAAGTCAATAATTCCAGCAACAATTCCATCACTTAAGAGTTTTAATTTAAAGTCTCCATAGTCACAATTTTCCAATACATCTGTACATATCATTAATGAAATTGACTACAGGTTACCCTAATAAAAAATGTTAGTTCTTTATTTATGTTTTGATATATTATAAAGCCATCAGCTTTAGATCTTTTATCGAGGCTCTTCCTATATCTTTTTCTATATCTGGGCCAGAAGGTCTGCCTCAAATCCCGTCTGAGTTGAAATGTGTAACAGCATGCTGATTAGTTTGATTCAAAATACTTACTATTGTATATTTGCTTCTTCAGCAGGTGATTTATTGTAAGGATTCGAAAAGTTGTGTGTCTTAAATACTTGTTTTCCATGATGCCAATATTATATTCTATTTGGCTTGTAGCTGCTTTTATTTCTCTTCCAATGTCTTCTTAATATGATTATTTATTTGATTTAATTTAAAACTTTTAAATTTGGATGTATCGCAATGCTACTGCAATCTCTTTCGCTTGAATACTTTTACTCCTGTAAACAGCAATGTTGCTTTATTTTCCTTGTCTTAACATTTAAACAGTGCAGTATCACAACATAGCTTTCTTCTGCTTAATTGGTAAAGAAATTGTCTGTTAGGTAATAGTGTATAATTACAATGCTTTTTGAGGGATTACCACAGTTTTGAGAGCAAATGGAAGTTTCCTGTTTCTTGCAGATTTCCCAACTTTCACAGCCAAATAAAGAATATATATTCTTCCCTACAACTTCCGAAATAAAGCCTTGTGTCTGTGCTTCAATAATTATTTGCTCTAGAATGTTTTAAATTATGCATCGTTGGTGACATCACAGCCTCAAAGTTTCTGCCTTTTTCTTTTAGATTGAGTATGCTTCACTTTTTAAGCTGACCCCTTTATCACTTTAATTCACTGTTTGAGATAATCCTGGTACCATGATCTTAGTATATAGTATTTGCATGGCACTTGACATCTACTGTAGCGGTTCCTCGTGATGTCTGCTCACAATAGCAGTAATTCCTAGTGAGCTGTCAGTACTTTGTAAAATTTCAAACCTTCTCATCCTGATTGTTGTATGGTTGATTTAAAGTTTTGCCCCTTGCCCCAAAGGGTATTTAAACTCTAAGAATGGAACTCTGGTTCTTTGGCTTCCTAGGTAAACACTTAGGTAAAAACAATGACTGCAGATGCTGGAAACCAGATTCTGGATTAGTGGTGCTGGAAGAGCACAGCAGTTCAGGCAGCATCCAAGGAGCTTCGAAATCGATGTTTCGGGCAAAAGCCCTTCATCAGGAATAAAGACAGTGAGCCTGAAGCGTGGAGAGATAAGCTAGAGGAGGGTGGGGGTGGGGAGAAAGTAGCATAGAGTACAATGGGTGAGTGGGAGAGGGGATGAACGTGATAGGTCAGGGAGGAGAGGGTGGAGTGGATAGGTGAACACTTACCCTAACCTAACACTATCGCTCCAGTGGAAGCTGTAACTGCCAGGTCTGACAAGTCTTGAAGCTCTTTCTTGCTCACATCCTCTGCACTTTGTTATGGACCAGGCCAGACCCCCACAAAACATTTCAAGAAAGTAGCCCAGACCCCAACTTTGCGAGTTGATTAAAGCAGGTGTAACGTGGATATTCCAGGAGTGATGCAGTTGGTCAAACCATTTAATTTTAAACAAAACAGAATTCATTTGCAAGATTACTGAGTGAATCATAACCAAAAGAGAACAGAATACCGAATAACTTAATCTATCAGAAAATCCAATCGATTAACCCAATTTAATGATGCTGTTCCCAATATTTGCAACAATCCTCATAAACAGCCCTTGACACAAAAGATAAAATCAAACACAGGATCTTACAGGAGGGAAGTCAGAGAGAAAGTGAGGACTGCAGATGCTGGAGATCAGAGCTGAAAAATGTGTTGCTGGAAAAGCGCAGCAGGTCAGGCAGCATCCAAGGAGCAGGAGAATCGACATTTTGGGCATAAGCCCTTCTTCAGGAAGTCAGAGAGAGACAAGGATCAGCTTGGACCTGCTTCCTTGGGTCCAGCAGCTTTACAACTACTGCTAAAAAACCAAACCAAGGTAGACAAACAGGAGTCTGGAAGATCACAGCATGCCAGACAGCAGCAGGAGGTGGAAAAGTTGACGTTTCGCATGTAACCCTTCTTCAGGACTGGGGGTGGGTGTGGGGGGAGCTGTAGAAAAAGAGGGTGGGGTGGCAAGGTGTTGAGGTTGGGATAGATGAAGATGGTAGAGGGTATGACCTAAAGATCAATGGGAGCGATGAATCTGATAGGTGATTGAAAGAAATGGAAGGGAGAAGGAGGGGCTGGGAAGGAAGTTGAACAATGGGGAGGGAGTTTATTTGAAATTGGAGAACTGAATTTTGAGTCCTCCGGGCTATAGTCTGCCCAGATGGAGGATAAGGTGTTGTTCCTCCAATTGGCAGTTTGATTTGTTGTGGCAATGGCAGAGGTCAAGGATGGTCATGTCGGAAAGGGAGTGGGAAGGGGAATTAAAACAGGCGGTGACTAGGAGGTCCAAGCCAAACCAGAGAAAAGTGAGCTAGGAGAACTGGCCATTCCTCTTTCATTGTACAAGTGTTTATTTTCAAAAACTTGAAAGCCTGTTACCTGAAGCAGTATCTGTTACTATAATCAAACTGGCCCTAAAATCCTTCAACTTACACTTTTCCAAGTCTGTGCCTTTTATGACCTCTCTGAAAAAATGCCAAAGACAACATAACCTTGTTAAAGGAGCAGCATCGTCACGACTTCTTGTTAGGTCTCAAGTAGAAGTTTTAGCTTGTAGTGCTATTTCTCCCTTGTTCATCTTTCCACAAATTCCTGATGTATGTTTATTTGTTTGTTTGTTTATTTATTTGTTCAAGTGCTTGCGAACCTTCTGTACGAGTTGTTCTTCACTCCACTGCTCATCATTATATAATATCTGTCAACAATCTTCTTTCTTAAACTGATGTTAAGGTTTAAGTGTTAGAGGAGCAACACTTTGTGAGTTTTAACATGAAGATTCTCTTGTTTTAACAAGATGTAGTCATTGCATGATAGCAACTGGGTACGAGTTATAACAGCTAAATATACATGGTTACTCAGGCTACACATTTTATCAGTGTTACAAAACATTGAATTTAAATATTATGAAATGTGCAGTCAATGTTATATATTCATTAAAATGAAGAATATTTGGCCCCTTTAACTCAGTATAAAAATTAACTAGAATAATTCTCCAGTAAAAATTGCATTTGTTACTGCAATAAGATTATTTCAAGAAGTAAATCTTACCAATGATTTCTCTAAAATTAGCATACTTAAGGCTAAAGGTCAAAGGAGGTGATGAATTTGTAAACATTCACACCAGATGAAGGTGGTATATTTCTCATGTAAGAAAAATATATTCTTGTACTATAGGTAAGAAAGGTAATTCATTGAATCGCTTATTTAAGAAAAAACAAAGAAGTATAATTGAGATAAAGAACCAAACTCATCTGATTTTTAAATAAAACTCAATGAAAATCTGTAAGTCAAAACTTTAAACTCATCAACAATTATACAACTTTCAAAGAGTTTGGATAATCAAAATTTCTTATCGAACTCTTAACAGGGTGAAAGCGGCAAATCGTCTTATTTAATAATGGGCACAATAAGTTATCTTAACAGGTATACACAAGAGACCAACCCATCGTGTTCTGACAGTCTTCAATTCCTTCTTGCGTGTTCCCTTTCTCTTCCCCTTTCCCCACACCCACCACCCCCAACAGCAGATACTAAATTGGACACGACGCCTTCTAAGTTTAAAATAAGGCAAGTTAGAAGAGGAGCAGGCTTTTTTATTACATTACTCATGTGGAGGGCTCAACTGGGTTTAAAACATATCCAAGCATGTCGTGCTCATGCAAGTTATCATTTTCCTCGGCTGCTTTTTAAGCTCTTAAATCAGATTGGGTGATGTGCCTTGAATCACAACAAAGTGGCCTTGCATGTCGACTGAAAAGTGAGTATTTTTTATGGCATGATATATATCTTTAACAAGTACTATAAAATAAATTCTAAATTCGGTTTTCAGCAGGAATACATTTTCCACATCACTGCATCAAGTTAAAAGTATTTGTGGTGATTGTTTGAAAGGTATTAAGTTCTATCTGTGTGACGAGTTTATTTGCCAGCCCTGATGTGCTTATCATTTGCTGTTGTGCCTATCAGTCAGTAGCTGTGAGGTACAAATCTCTAGTTCTTAAGATGGTGTATGAAGCAGATTTTACAGCTCTTGTCCTGATTAGTGCAGTTAGCCTATAAAGACCAGGGATGTTTACAGGGGATGTTTTAAGGGAAGTATGGGTTAATTCCCCAGGTCTCCCGCTCTTTCCCAAGGGGCTAGACTGGCAGCCTGCTTTGCACACACAGGAGGTCTGACAGGTAGCTGGATTTGTGTAAGCAGTTTGCATGAGAGCCAACAAGAAAACTGAACACTGTGGATTAGTTTTGGATTATCCTGTCAAAGTGAAGCCTGACGGACAAACTGCAGGAGAAATAATGCAATCTGTTAAGGGAGAATGCCGCTGTGCATCGTGGAACAGAAAGCTGTCATTTTGCAGAGAATTGACGAGCACAGTCATTAATAATTTATGAGCGATTTTTATTCATTAAACTTTCACTTTCGTTCCAAAACATTAAAATAGCTCGGTCCTTTATAGCTCGTCCCTGAGAGTAGATGTGTCCTTGTTGATTGCATTTGGAGCTTTGAAAGGGATGGACTAATTTAGAATTGAAATGTTATTCTTGTAGCTAGAAAAACAACACACAATTTAAAATCTTATTATCAGCAGAACGGTGAAGCAGTAAGCTGTTAAAACATGTAATTAAGCGATAGTCAATTCGAGAATAACAGTATACATTTCTACATTTGTTCAAAGTAAGAAATATCTGATTTTTGCTAGTAATATTTAAATTATGATTTTCTGCTTGAAAATCTGGTTTATTTGGTTTTTGTGTGGAAAAAATATAACGAATTGTAGGTCATTCAGAGTCTGTTATAATGCTGTGCATCAAATGTGTAGACTGCTGAGAGTTTAAAAGCAATGTTGACTGCTTGTTACAACCTGCTGGGGTAGCATACTGTAAATTGAGCAGCACTATTCCCAGAGTCATACCAAATGTGAACATAGGTTTTTTAAAAAGGCTTTTGAGTACCCCAATTTACCTGACTGTCAGACCAAGCATGATGGACCAGCTAATGGTAGTAAACAAGAAATGTTATTTGTTATAAATAACTAATTACAAGTAGACTGATGTAAGCCACTGGCATATAACATTATTAACTAAAACAGAATCCCATTATAAACTTTCTTTTACATACACACTGAGACAAATAGGAAGAGAAAGTTTATAATGGGATAGACATTTGATGCACAGCATTATAACAGACCCTGAATGACCTACAATTCGTTATATTTTTTCCACACAAAAACCAAATAAACCAGATTTTCAAGCAGAAAATCATAATTTAAATATTGGCAGAGATAGAAAAAAACTGGAAAGTCAGTACTGTGTGCTTTGCTTCCCAATTTTGATATGGAGATGATCCTTTCTTAGCTGGCCAGGCCCTTGGTATTCAATTAGTTATCTTTGTCTGGAAGTTTCCCTGGATTGTAAGAAGAACGAAGTGACAGATTCACTCAGAAAAAATGTCTCTGATTTACCAATTCAAATGTCACAGCTGACATCAGCTGCTGCTGGAAAGATAACTGGTTTTCTTCAATTTGAATGTATTTTTACTGCAGAGAACTGGCAGCTTCTGCTGGAGAAAACAATGACACATCCTTTTGTCTGTGTCTCTGAAACTCTTCACCACTTCCAGCCTGTTCTGTTAGCTGAGAGCCAATCAGCTTCATTTATAAACAAATGCTCAGATTTTAATCATCTCCATTTTACGGGAACCCACAGCTGCCAAACAGAGTTCACACTAAGTATCAAATTCCTTGCTAGGAAATAATGCAGCCATCCTAGTAAATCCCTTTTTATAACAAGAGTTCTTTCTTCTTGCAGTCCACAGATTGGAAAGATAAGTAGAAATAGAAGTCATCGTCCGTACATGTGTATGCGTTTGACTAAATCTAATCTGTAACATTGCTCAGCACTTTTATTTAAAATATACTTTGAAACTGATTTAGAAAGATTTGTAAAAAAGGCATAAAAGTCCCATGACAGAAAATCTGAAATAAATTATGGGCGGCACAGTGGCACAGTGGTTAGCACTGCTGCCTCACAGCGCCAGAGACCCGGGTTCAATTCCCGCCTCAGGCGATTGACTGTGTGGAGTTTGCACGTTCTCCCCGTGTCTGCGTGGGTTTCCTCCGGGTGCTCCGGTTTCCTCCCATAGTCCAAAGATGAGCAGGTAAGGTGAATTGTCCATGCTAAATTGCCCGTAATGTTAGGTAAGGGGTAAATGTAGGGGTATGGGTGGGTTGCGCTTCGGCGGGTTGGTGTGGACTTGTTGGGCCGAAGGGCCTGTTTCCACACTGTAATCTAAATCTAAAATTAGTTGAAAATAAATAAAGGTAACTACTCTTATTATTTAACCCAAAGAGTAGTTACCTTTACACTAAGCTGCTTGATGCAGAAAGAAAAGTGGTATATGGACTATGGGAATGAGGTTGAAGTGAGATGTGCTCTTACCAGATTAAAGTCCTAAGTGATGAGGGGCAACGGAATCTTCTGAAATACAAAGGCAACAATCAAGCCCCTGATGCTTTTTATGCTTGAGAATAGGCTATGAATGGTATAGATAGGTCATGACAGGTCAGAGTGATAACTAACAGATGGGTTTCCGTCTGTTTCAATTTAAAATGGATGTCACCATTGTTGGGACACCTTCTCCATTAAACAGAAAGGACTTTCATACAAATATGATAATTAAGCTCCAGAGCCATAGTTAGGATGCAAACAATTTCATCTCAGTTTGCCTCAAAAGCTGGAGTTCCAAATCCTGTCCAATAAGCCAGGAAGAAGCCAATTACAAAGAAAACGAAAAGCATTGTGGTAGGGGAAAGCTAGCAAGGGGTTTAGTGGACTGTTTCTGTTGCTATTGAGCCTTAAAAGTTTAAAATTTCAATACAAATTAGTGCTGTAGATATTATTTAAATATTTATTGCTATAACGTGTCTTACTCTTATTCCTGATGCCTATACTCCAACTCTTTAAGGTGGTGCTGGAACAGGTCTTTCACATTCCCTGTCTCTGCCCAGTATCCTGCTTCCAGATCAGTAAGCTGTCTGTTGGGAAACATATCTAATGTTGGCAAATCTCATGTGGACATTGATCCTTTTGACAATGGCAGTGCATATTCCACCCACCACCCAGCCAACATTCATTCAAATCATGGCAACACGATGCCTGGAGGAAGAGCGACTCATCTTCTGCCTAGGAACCCTCCAGCCACAGGGGATGAATGCGGATTTCTCCGGCTTCCTCATTTCCCCTCCCCCCACCTTTTCTCAGTCCCAGCCCTCAGACTCAGCACCGCCTACTTGACCTGCAATCTTCATCCCGACCTCTCCGCTCCCACCCCCTCTCCAGCCTATCACCCTCACCTTAACCTCCTTCCACCTATCGCATTCCCTCCCCCGAGTCCCTCCTCCCTACCTTTTATCTTAGCCTGCTTGGCACACCCTCCTCATTCCTGAAGAAGGGCTTATGCCCGAAACGTCGATTCTCCTTCTCCTTTGATGCTGCCTGACCTGCTGCGCTTTTCCAGCAACACATTTTTAAACATTCATTCAAAACCAACATACCACCAAATACTTTTAGATAGAGCTTGTGTTCACTCAATTGGAGTAATGATGCCTTTCTACATTACCCAAAAGCACCAATCTAGGATATTTTTGATTTTGATTTTTATGTTGAGAATTTAAAATACTCCTTCATGTGCACATGATCACAGAACAATTACAGATGTGAAAATCACTTGGTCCAGCTTAGTCTGTCCATATAAAGAGAAAGAAGGCTGCAACCTCAGATTGGCCTTTGGTGGTTTCGCCTTTTAAGCAGGTGGCCCTGCAGGCTTCACCTCGTTCAATTTCTCACTTCCACTCAAACAGCCGAGGGCATCTCCATGCTGATGTTCCCTCATGGTCACTTATCTATCATGGCACCACATACCTCTCCGGGTATGGTTACCTACCTGACACTGTTGCGAGTCTGCATTGAGCCTGCAGCACTGAAAGCCTATCCGCTGTCTTTAATAGGACAACAAGTGCGATCAGTTGGGAAGCTGCCTCTCAGAGACAGTGTGTTGGTGATACATATAGGTGGGCTTGGAACTCCCACATGGACCCATTATCATTTATTCAGTCCTCTTGTATGCAATCATTGAATCCCGACAGTGTGAAGCTACGCCATTTGGCCCATCAATTCCACACTGACCTCCAAACAGCATCCCACCCAGGCCCTGCCCCGACACCCTATCCCTATATTTCTGCATTACCCATGGCTAATCCACCTAACCTGCACATTTTTGGATTTTTGGAGCACACCTGAAGGGAACCCAAGCAAACATAGGGAGAATGTGCAAACTCCACACAGACAGTTGCCTGATACTGGAATCAAACCTGGGTCCATGATGCTGGGAGGCAGCAGTACTAGCCACTGACTGACTGTGCCATCCCAAATGTTGTCTTTATCTTTGGTGAACCAACAGACAGGTCGATTCGGGAAGTCTAGTTGTTAATTTATGATTTTAGTGCATTGTACAGTAAATCTCCATAACACAAGATATGTCTTATATACATAACATGTAAGGAAAGCCTTCAGTGCCAAAAGATATTGCTATAATGTTTTTTTATTGGAGTGTGTTTGAATGAAATATTAGTCTAGCACTGGAAACTTGCACAAAATGGACAATGTGTCTGGAACATATTCCTAAAGATATTAGGCTTAAACTCACTGAGAATCAAACCTTGGGCCTTCACTACAAAGAGCAGTGGATAACTGCTCTTTGTACTCCAAGCAACTCACCAGTCAGTGTCCTGAAAAACCACATGGCCCTCAGATAAGGTATTAGAATGGAATGACAGAATGGGCAAAAGCAGTGGTGGTTAACCAAGATAAAGGAAACAGTGCTGGACTAGCAACAACCTTCTATAGAGCGAGGAACTGCATTCTCTACCTAATTTATACTTAACATGGCAGTGGGATCCTGAAACAGGAATTAGGCAACTTACTAGCATGTTTAAGAGGGTTATTGCTTTTCTTGGATAGGTGTTCTGATTACTTACAAAGCATCAACTAGCAATTTGATACCTGGTGCCCTTGCATGCAAGATCAGACATGAGACATTACCACTCAAATGTATCTCCCAAACACTCATTTTTGGTCAATCCAAAGGCATAATATATCCCCAATTTCTCTCCCTTTCTGTCATTAAATGAGAGAATAATTTTGTCTACAGAAGAAAAACTGTTTGTAGCAAATGTCATATTCTGCTTGGATTATGTTTGTAGCACTAGACCCATCCAATAGTTAAGTAAGATCTCATACCATGACATTTTCCTGGAGTTTTTGTCAGAGCAGGACTGACAATACAGCAGCACAGGCTAATTCTGCTTGTGACTGTTTCATTTAAATGTGCTTCAATGAGGTTTAGAGGGAACAATGGACAAGAACTTGCAATGTGGACTATGGTGGAAAATCTGAGAGAAGTCCAAAACAACTTTTCTCAGCACCAGGAACCATGGTTCTGAACACAATGGCTCTCTCATCTTGACTGTGTGGATAAGTCTAGGGCACTTGTGAGGCACTTCATTACCAAGCCTTTTGGAAAGGTCATCGGTCACCTCATTGATATAATGGTGAGCTGCATTCTGGGACAATCTGACCCATATGCCCAAGGTGGTTTCTGGTAAGATTCAGAGGCACAGCAGTTGTGAATGATGATAAGCTTCATTAGGTATTCACCAAATCCCATCTCAGCTTGTCATGCAGCATAGTTCAAAAATTAGTAACTGCTACCACAGAGATGCGCAGACTGCACTGACACAACCCCTGAGGAATCTAATATCATTCAACCATGGACCCTCTCCCAGAAGTAGCCTGTTCTGTGGATAATGGCCATTGGTGTGTCTCCCTGTAGCCTTCACTGGTGTGTGCCCAATCCACACTGGTGTGTGCCCTGTTAATGCAGCTGAAGTTCGTGATGTGCATCTGTTGGTACCTGGTGCCTGGCCAGACCCCTCAACACATTTCAAGAAGGTAACCCAGACCCTAACTTTGCTAGTTGTTTTAAGCAGCTGTAGAGTGGATATTCCATGAGAGAGTCAGCTGGTCAAACCATTTAGTTTTAAACAAAACAGAATTGATTTACAAGATTACTGAATGAAACACAAACACCAGAAAACAGAATCCAAATAACTTAGCCTCTCTGAAAGTTCCCAATTTAATGATGCTGTTCCAAATACATGCAACAATCCCCATAAACACCCCTTGGCACAAAAGGTAAAATCAAACACAGGTTCTTACAGGATAAAAATCAGAGAGAAAGTACCAGCCTGGACCTGCTCCTGTGGGACCAACAGCTTTTTTTCACACTACTGCTAAAAGAAATCAAACAGAGAAAAGCTGAGCTGGGAGAACTAGCCACTCCCCTTTCATTGTTCAAGTTTTTTTTAAACTTGAAAGCCTTCTGACTGAGTAGTCTCTATTAGGTATTATCAAATTGGTCCTAAAACCCTTTAGCTCCCAGATTTTTTGGACTCTGTGTCATTTACAACCTCTCAAAAAAAAAGCCAAGGACTGCATAACCTTGTCAAAGGAGCAGCTACACCACACTGGACCTTGCTCCTACCCCCTTCGTCTTCAACAGTAACCCCAAAGTCTGAGTGGATGAGGCTCATGGCAGAAGGCTTCTCTCTTAATCTGGTGTCTTCTACCCAGAATCCTTCACAGTCCATCCTGACATCTTGACACAGCATCATTTCCCTTCTTCTGCCATTATTTGATAATGGCCTCAGTGGACAATTTTCTCTTGCATCGTATATTCACTCCCTCAACGGCTGCTAGAGAGATCCAGCACAAAGTTCCTCGTTGCTTGCCATCCCATTTATCCAGGTAAGGCCTTGATGCTCAGCACCATGATAAAATCAGAAATATGAGACAGAATTCCAATCACTCTGTGTTTTAAATACTTTGATTGTCCTCTCACCTGATCCATATGTGAAGTCCACTGTCATTATAATCAAGAAACAGTGTGAAGATTTCTGACTCAGTTCTGAGGAAGGACCCGAAATGTTAGGTCTGATTTCTCTCCATAGATGCTGCCAGACCTGGTGAGATTTTCCAGCAATTATGTTTTGTTTTTCTGATTCAATGTGTTCTGTTGGGATTTTATCACATACCATTCTCCACCTCCTAAAAGCGCTAAGTGGCTTCATCAAATGCAGCCCAGTATGGGCTGAACTGCAGCCACATTTGACTGTCAGTTTTAAATCTACACGTGAATCAGACAGTGGTCAAACATGCTCAAAGTGAATTACTGAAAACATTTACAGATAAGTTATTGCCAATTTGTGGAAGTACAAAAGATTGAAGGTTCATGTATAATTTTACATCAATGCATCATAGTGAAATTTCACAATGCAACTCTTTTTCAAAGTAAATTATTTCAAACTCACTTCATAGAGTTATTTGCTTACAAAAGGTTTCAAAAAGTTTTCATGTTCCTTTTTGGCAACTCAGTCCTTTTGGAATTGAGATACAATTGGTTAGTAAATGAAAATAAAACCAGTAATAACATTATTATTAGGTGTGTGGGCTCTTTAATCACATAGGCAGTTTGTATGTTTGCTGGCAAAATAACAAGACAAAAATCAGAGTATGTAAGTGTTTTTGGATCATTGTAAGTGCTTTATTTCCTTGGTCACTGAATGTTTGTTAAGTAAATATGCATATGTGAAGTATATTTGCCTGTATTGTCCGAATATATCCAAGGCGTTTTCCAATAAAATAATGCATGC